>NC_090440.1:208229552-208834080 GCF_031143425.1 Pleurodeles waltl
GCTTCCCAGACCATAGCTAATGAAACCATTAGCTTCACACGCACTCCTGAAAGGGAACTGGATGCTTCAAATCAAAACCCTGGAGAGGGTGAAATTATCATGTTGAGTTATATGTTAGTAATCAACTGCCCAGGAAGAATATTGTGGATGTGCAACAAGCTAGGAGAGCAGACAAACTTGGACTGAAAACTCGATCCTTCAGAATATCCAAAACTTTGACGAGCTTTTTCATAAAACTCAATGCCTTCTAGTATCAGGGCATTATCTTAAAAAAATCACTTACATTTAAATGCTCCTTCCACTCGTGAACTTTGAATGAAAAAATATATACTGACATTTAGATCGTTTTGGAACCAAAAATCCACTAATCATTGGTCAGATGCTGATCGTTTTATTCCTGTGCCATAATTGTTTGGTATAAGTTTTAAGTGAAATCCTAAGATTTATTTTACCCTAGACTGTAAACTCATGTATTCAACTGTAATTTGGCTAGGGAAAACAGGTGATGCCTTGTAGCATTACTCCCTGTGTAAGTAGCTCTGCTTCCCAATTGGGTCTGACTTCTGCTATGGAAAAACAGAAAATAAGTAAATATATCGCTAAAATAAACAAGACTCCAGAGCTTTCACCAAGCCTGCCCATTGATGTGATACAATTTCAAACATGTGTTTCTAAAAATAGGTGGTTGCACTTTGCTTTTGGTGTGATTTCCATCTGAAGGGTAACTAGGAAATAGTTCTGCTTTTCGAGCGGGCACAATTTCATTCTGATGTACAGGTGAAATGTGCTTATCCCCATGATAAGCAAATTATATCTTGGGGTTGTTGAAAGATGGTTCTAGTACCCACCTTGGAACTTAAATCCTGGTTTTCCTGTTGCAGTAATTTTTCTAAGCTTTCAGAGAAAGCAGAAGATGTGATATTTGGAAGTGTCATTTGAAGATAAGAACCGCCCCTTGGCCTTCAATTATTGGACCGATTGAAACTGTAATGCCAGGTCCGAATTCCTATGCTTTTGGGGAATTGACACAGAGGATGACTGGAGTTGTTGCGCTGTACCTTTGTGAAAAGAGATCATTGATAACGGAAAAGCTTGAGTATTTGACCCCACTTCGTAGAACAACTCCATTGGTTAATTTTATATAAGTAAGTCTTTAGAACTTGGAGTTTGTAGATCATCAAAAGTATGTTTAATGCATTCAGTATATTTACTATTAATAGTAGTATTATGTAAGGAAATTCTCAGTAGTTCCCTTTATTCTTGTCTATGCATGATTCTGGCCCTTGTGATGGTCATATCTTCAGCCCCGCTTCCACTCTTAGTGTTTTGGTCTTAGTCTCTTCATTCACTACTTTCAGAGACTCCCATTGCAGCTGGTGCACCTCTTCCAAGTCCTGCTTCGTACGTTCAGATCACTCCATGTCAAGCTGTCCCTACTGCCATAGCTCACTCTAGATTTGAAGCTCTTGACTTCAATCCTGATGAATGGTTTGGAGCGGCAGTTCAGTCCCACCACCCCCACAGTCCTCGCTCACCTCTGCCTTTTTTAGGGTCGAGCCTGCGTCGCATGTGCTTGCGCATGCGTATCGCAGCGAGACGCTTTAGGTATTAGAAAAGGGCTCGGAGGCCTGTCGCCGTCACGTCAGTGTTTTTCATTGGTTCGTGGGCTTGCCTATTAAAATCTGCTTGCTTTCATTAGTCGAAGGCATGCATACGTCATGACTTTCCGATGGCTAGCCCTCCTCGAGCGCATCGACCAAGTACAGAAAACATGCGAGGCTCGTTGTTTTCAGTCCGGCTCGTGGGCTACTTTTTCCCTATTTTCCTAGCGCGATTTCGCATGGCAGAAGTCGAGCGCTTTACACAGTTAATTACACTTTTTCGGGTTATGTACATAAATGCACTTTTGCCGATAGGTGAAAATTCGGGTTAGGAGTTTACAACGCTATCAGCTCTAACATGAGCAAACGCGAGACACGTTGCATTGCAAATGCTTGTTTGACTTGGCGCTGGAATGTCTAGTCTCCACCACACAAGTGCAAGGGCATGGGTTCAGATTGCGGCTGAGAGCCCTCCAGTGTCACAGGGCTATGTTCCTCGAACAGGAAGTTGGTGAGCAGCATCCTGAACCTCCATCTGCGGAGGCACCTTTTGGCGAACATAGGGTTTCACCATGAAGGCTTGGAGTCCGAGGTTCAAAGCTCAGATGAGGGAACTTTGGCCATGCCACTAGCAAAAGTAAGAGTGGGGTAACTCTAATGGTTTCCTAAGGGAAGGTGGTTCCCTGAAAAAGGACACTATGAACTAAATGATATAGCTTCACTTCAGCTAGTACGTTTCAGCTGTATTAGAGAGAACCTGTTGGTGTTTGGTGGAAGTCACACACAATGGTTCTAGTGACTCATGCATCCTGGCAAGGTTCCTGTGACCACCTTGAGGACCTGCACATTTGGATGAGATCATGCTCACAGGATACTAACCACACAGACTGCCGAGGACACAGGAACGACAATTTCCAGTGTAAACTGGGGGTGTTTAGCCAGAATTCCTGAGATTAGAAAGTGTTAATATTAATAATCAAAAGATTGGAATACAAAAGGGCACACTATAACTGTCTGGCAAAGAAACTGCAGATATTGAATTGACAAATATTATTTGTTTTGGGATGTTTTGAAGAAGGAAAAGGATCAATGGCCTGGCCGCATCTCTTTGTATCACCGACATCCAAAGCTAATATTTTTAATGTCCCAGTTCTCATGTGTGTAGATAATGTAGAGAAATTATTTTGCAAACTTTGTAAGCTCTTTGCTGGCATTTTGAAAAGTTCAGTCGTGGTGTAGCTCTGTTTGCAGGTATAGAGAAACAATACTTTTGCTTTGTTTGTACAGTGGGTGGTAGGGATTATTTTTCCACCTCTGTGCGATCAAGGTATTTAGTTGTTGCACTGTGAGAGGGTTAAAAGAGTCGCTCCACTCCAGAATGCCCTGCTTGAGTGTATGTGATCATCATGGTGGCCCTATCTGTCTGTGGGTGCTAGAGCATCCTAGCTTAAACACCCAGTCAGCAGTTTGCAGTGGATGTCTTGGGTGGTGACCTTTTTGACTCTGTTGACAACCCTCTTAATTAGAGAGCCGTCTTCATTCTGTATGGGCTACTAGAATGTCTGTTGTGTATTTGACATATGTTATGCTTACGTCAGAATACCGGGTCTCTGGAACACGTTCCAGAGGGGGCTTGATGACCCCGTCTGTGTGTTGCTTGGTCCCATCATGTGCACCAGTATTTTCTGAAGGCGGCTTGATCATGGCATCATCCACATCCTTCTCTGCTTGTTATGCTGAGACATCTCCACAGCTGTATCAAAATCTCAAGAGCTGTCCTGAAATCGGATTATGTCCATTGAACAGTAGAGTCCAGTCCACCAATCCACCTCCTGCTTGACCACTGGGAAAGAAGGAGAATTGAGTGAAGTGAAGGCCTTTCCCGCAGCAATAAATACCCTTTGCTCTTCCTGCCCCGTTCGAAATGTCCCACTTCCCGTCCTCTTCTTTCTGCCTCCTCCTGGTTTACAATGTCGCTCTTTTCTTCTCCCCCGACCTTTCTTGAGCCAGTCCTTGTTTTCCTTTCCTCCTTCACCCTTTTCCTGCCCCTGCATCCTTCCATTTTCCCTGCCCGCTGTTTCCTCCCCCTTGTGCAGCTCCCTCGAGAGTCTTGCACCCTCGAATTGTGTTCCGTCTTCCTTGGGTTCTGAAGCAGGATGCTGCCCGATTTAAAGCGTTTCAAGGCCCCGTCGGGGCTAGTAATCGCCACATAAATGCTCTTACAGTTGTTTTATTTCTGCTTCTTGCCCCCCTCTTACATCTGCATCTCCTCTGCCGCTTTTCTGCTCCGTCTCCCATGTAGCATCTCCCAGTCTTTGGTAGTTTGGAATCCTAAGAAGGCCCCACGTAGAAACCTGAATAATGGTGGGAGAGAGAAGGCTCCCAGAAGAAGAGAAAAGCGAATTAAAAAACACTTTTTTTTGTAGGACTTGTCAAGCAGCACGTGGGAGGGGGCTGCGCACTTTTCCCCAAATGTGTGGTCTGCTCTGTTGCCATAGCAGGGTTGGAGGGCCGGCGCCCAGTGCGGGGTCGCTGCCGTCTACTGACCGCCACCCCAAGTAAATCACTTGCCGGGCTTATCCCCCCACCGCGGAGCACACTTGGAATATTCCAAGTCGAGCAGAGGCCGGGGCCCAGCCTTGACGCTGGAGCTGCGATCGAGGCCAAAGGTAATTGTTCTTTTTTTTTAACAAAAATCTGTTCTTATTGTTGGCCAAATAAAAGGGGAAGATGTGCAAAAAGCTCTCCAGGAAGAAATGTGAGGAATGAGCCCTCGCTGCCAAAACCTCCAGTAGAAGCCGAACTCTACTTTCAGAAAAGATTTGAAAACACGGTGAATAAACAAGTTGTTCACCTCTGGGATTAAGCCGCCCAGTGTGATTTTTCAGACCGTCCTGACTTCCTCTGATGCCCTGTCAAGCACCGTGACTTATGTGTTGGACTTGGATAATGCCGCATACCGCGCCGTCCAGTAAGGTCATGGCACAAGGTCCAGTGTAGACATTGACGCCTGGGTGCAGACAGCGAGCGATGAGCATCCTGTATCCTGGGTAGCGTGGGAGCACAGTGGGCAGACAAGGGCGTCTCTGTCCATGGAACTGTGGCCTTCGAATTCTACTATTCGTTTGTGGTTTTTCTTACCCTGATGTAGTGCCTTCCTCGTTCAGACCCTGTTCTCCTACATTTCATGGCCTTAACAGGTTCTCTCTACTGTGGTCCTTTTTCACTTGGCTCTCTGGCGAACCATCATATTAGGAGTTTGATTCCGTCTGTAGTTTGAAAGCAGTTATTAAAGGCAGGTTGCGGTCTTTGCCACAATAGCTCTTCCTGTCTGTGGTGCATGTGATGTTTATCTTGAATCTCCATCAATTGAAGATGCGCAGTCGTCACACCTGTTTACGGTAGAGCACAGGCTTGTGGCCTGATTTTTCTGTTTGTTTACAGCTTCTGTGGTTGTTTGGAAGCCATGGGTGTGTTTGTACTGCTGGTCTTTGATACACGTTCTCTGAAGTAGCCTTCAGTCTTGGTCATGTGGTACAGAGGCCTAGGAGGCTTTCTAGAGTTTGGCTGACTAGGACTTACTTTGCACAGTGGTGGGAGAGGTTGCCACAGTGGGCAATTCAGCTTCCTACACTAGGCAAGCAATATTCATATGCAGAGTTACGCTGGGTAATGACTGAGGCAGGTTCGCTAAGTCAAACCTGAAGTCATTGTCTTCCTGAAATACGGTATAAAATAACATACAGAACTTAGTGCATTAGGCCAGTGTTCTTCCCCATTCGAGAGTTGATATATAACTTTACCTCTAATCCCATATCACAGTGGAACACGTCATTGTAGAACTCATAGTTGGCCTTGTTCTGTGGATTCTCAGTCAAGTTTTTCTTAGAAAGCTAAGAAAATACGAAAGATATGTAAGGTCTGTGTGCATACGTTAATCAAGCCATGATGCCCCTGACCTAATTGAACAGCCACATCCCAAACATTTTTACATGAAAATAGACTGAACAGTGATGAAGATAGCTCAGTGGGTTGAAAATTTGCTGCCAAGACCTGACCTAAACTACAGTTGCCATGTTCAGGCTACGGTTGCAATGGAAGGACATCCGCCCAAGGTCAATTAAAATGAGTATCATCTACTTTGGTGACACAAATTTACGTTATAAGAACAAAAAGATCATTCAGTTTATGATCAACCTATATTAATATCAAGATCAGTACTTAATCCTTCTGATGACACTTCAGACACTATCATATCCTACACATCACTACCCACTCCCCACCTCTCTAGTGCAGGGAAGAAGGGAAACCATCTTGGAGCAAGTCCATGGTGCAGACCTGGCCTGAACTTTAGAAGCTACTGAATAGTGCTTCCAGGCGGAGTAAGGAAGAATGGGCCATGAATACATCTCGATAATTATTTCTACTGTATAGGTCCGTCTGCTAACAGAAGTGTAAGCTGCTTCGTCAATGGTAACAAACTTTGGTACTTCACAAGCAATTACTAGCTACTGTCCTTTTTGTGATGGGTTGCTTTACACCTCTGTGCTCGTACTAAAAAGACCATAACCTGCATATATTCAGACCCGGTGTTCGGTGTGTAAAAATAGGTAAACTATATGGATCAGCAATTCTCTATGGTTGGAAAAACACTTAATTGGTTACGTTGAAGTAAGTCCACTTAACGAGAAAGTAAGTTTGTTATGAGCAATTTGTCTTGAATGTAAAGTGTATTGGTTCTGTTGAGCAAAGTAAACTATAGGAGGTAGGTCAGAGGGGACGGTCATTTATGTAAATAGTGCAAGTACTGCGACGTGAAATTAAATTCATATCTTACAGTTGAGGGTTGTTATTGCCTTGGGGAGAAGATAACATACATTGTAATAAACACAGAAAGTAAGGGACAGAAGATTGCAGCGTGGATCTAATTTTGCACAGAAAGGGTGCTTAAGGCTTTGTTTTTAAAATTTCAACCAGATACCTGAAAAGTGTACTTTATTACTAGGTGTCAGCAGCCTTAGGTGAGAGTTTGGGAATGAATCAACTCTCCAGACGCAGTAGCCGGAGGTTCCTCGATTGATTTAAAGTGCAGCAAATATACCATAAAACATTAAAGTGCTGCCTTCCCAAAGCCACTTAAGAGGGCATTTGTTAAGTTGTGAACAGATACATGGAGGGGCACAGGGTTGGTTTTAGTACAGGTGAAACTAGATCCACAAAAAACACAGAGGTCAACTCCCTACTTTCTAAAGCCAAATAACGATTAATAGCATCCAGTTATAATGTCCGTTTCTCAAGGCGTAGGGCTGATATTGTGATCCTCAGCATCTGATGGAGTGCAGTGATAGAAAACTTCAACTCTGGCAAGTTACTATACTCTGGTCTTACCAAAAAGTTTTGTGAATTGATTACTAATGATATAAAGTGAACAACCCTGTACAGTAGGAGGGTCTGATAATAGTACTTACGCATGTCTTGTTTCAAAATAACTTCTTTGTTTACACTTGTTCATTTTTCAATTCGTGGTACTTTACATTATCGATGATATAAGTGGGTAATGATTTATAAGGAAATTTAACTTGAGCTGTATTATTGAGAACCACGAGATCCGGAGAGTGAAGTTACTTTCCTGTAAGCTTAAGTCTTAACTTGATAGGAATTCTAATATGTTTTCCAAAAAGAATGCCCTTACTTCAGAGCAACGTTGCCTTTATTGGATTCTCTCTTTACATAGTTCTCCGAACCAAAAGTTGCCTTAAATTGATTCAGGCCCTAGAACTGTGATGCACCCCCCACTCCTCCCCATTTACTATTGACTGGTATTGATTCCTTTTGTTGTAAGCCTCTAAAGTGTACGTTTTTAAAAAAAACAAGTATGAACCCCTGCAGGCACTGCCCCTCCCACAACAGTTCCTTTATAAAGTATTGTGGCTACGGATTGTAGAACCATTTGTGACTGCAGTGAATGTAAAGTGGTACGGTTCTTCAAGATATTATTACCTCATTTTAAACCTCACTGAGCCTTTAAAACATAATCCCTGTTTTCCTTTTTTTTTTTACAGATTTTTACAGGTAAATGCATATAGAAAACATTGTGTTTCCTGTCTGTATTTATTTTTAAAAGTAGAAAATTACAGATAACTTGGCTTCCTCTGAGTGACTCTCCATGCTGAGATTAATGACCTTTAGATCAATAGCTGTACATATTGGCAGCTAGGAGAGTTACAAAGCTCATGAAATTTGCTTAAATTACTGTATATCACAAAATGTGTTTGTGCTATTATGCTAATTTTTTTATGTGGGTTTATTTTGTTGCAGTGCAATGTACTAAAACCTGACGCAACAAAGTATGAGTGGACGTTTATCAGTAGAGTAAATACAGAAATATACGAGCTATCACCTCACCTGTTCACAAAACCCAAAATAAATATGGATACATACCATTAACATGGCCAAACATATACATGTGGATAAATACAGACGGAAATGTTCATAAAAAATAAATACCATAAAACCGTGAGCCCTAAATATGGTTAACTAGTCCAGTGCGTTAACTAAGATGGGGAATTTTATATCCATAATAAAACGTCTAGAGGTCCTGTTTACAGCTACCAAGAACAAAATATTTTTGTTTGTTAAGCGCCCTCAGATTTTTCATTTCTTATAAACCACAGTAACTCCCTAAATTGATCTATTTGCCATGGAACAGAGCCAGCTCTTTTGCAGCATTCGACACGAAGGGATCATGACATCTTTTCAGGCCATAACCAACACGGTGCTCCCTGGTCTCTTTTCATCATCTTCATAGGAGCACTTTGAGTTTTGTGTCATTTTCTTGCATTAGTTTGTGCCATTTTTCAGTTTCTGTTGGCTTGTGGACAAAGTCTTTTTCTCATGATCGTTTAGGGCTGTTGACTGTCACTTATTTCTTTGACTTAACATCTGTGCTCTTTGGGGAATATCTTAGTCAGTGCTAATCATCTCTGGCACTGTCCCTTGAGTCCCCACTTAGCCTCTTGATGTCCACTTAGTCTATGATGTCAGCATTTCCTGTCCTTTATGTTCTTCCCATCATTTTTGGAACTGCCTTTCAATACTGACTTTTGCTGGTAACATCTCTAGTCCTGCTATCTTTTACCCTGAGCCTTAGTAGTGTATGAGGTTCTTGGTATGTATTTAGGTATGTACGTGGTATTGATATAGCTCAAACCAAGGTGAGAGATAGTGGAGCTCTGTACTGCGTGTGTGATTGGTTTATAAGGTCGAAGGTGGACGGTTACTGCATCATAATGTAGCATTCTTTAAAGCGGTATCTTTTCAGCTCTTTACTAATGTTGGGCACGGTTTGGGCAGTGTTGCTTGATACAGGGACGTTGTTTCAGGTCTTGAACAAATAGATAGAAATTGACTGTTGCCTTATTTTTTCTTTTTTTGCACTTATTGTTCTCAAGTCTGATAGTGTCCTGGATGCAGGTGCGCCTAGAGCAGCTGGAGATGCAGGGACTCGAGATGATGCAGATGGTTTTGCAGACTGTGTGGCTGGTAAATGCAGCCAATGAAGTTCCATCATGAGGATGGGATGTGGTCACATTTCTTTAGACCATGAAGCATGTTGCTGCCTGCGGCATGCCCTGAAGTGTAGCCAGCGTGGATGGAGTTTAGCAGGCCACAGAGCAGGACATTGCCCCCATTCAGGTGTAAGAGTAAAAGGGCTTAAACAGCAGTTCTGAAGTCACTTTCTAGGAAGAAAGAGTTCAGTTTCTTTGGTGTAGAGAACTGGTATCAGGCCTTATTTTTTGTTTTCTTGTGATGTGTTATTTGAGGGTGAGGATGTGTCCGGGGTGATCCGAGAGACTTGGCAGCGCAGTAAAAGTTGGGGTTTGAATCTGTCCAGGCTTATGTGTCATTGAGCTAGGTTTGAAATAGTTGTTGCTTATTCTTAGCGAACAGCAGGAATTCTGCTTTGGTGGAGTTAACTCCGGTAGGTGCAGGACATCAAGGCCTGGATGAGGTGCAAACCGTGTTTGAAGCGTTGGGTGTTTAGTATCAGCACATCAAGTTCCTTAGACCAGAAGGGATTTTTGCTTTTGGTGCTCCGCATTCTAGAGGACAGTTCTTGAAGCTGCCCATTCTGGAACCAGGTTTAGTTTTTCGAGTTTAATCCTCTGTGGTTCACCACTCTTGGGATGCTGTTTATTGTTTCAGATGTTATGCAGTATAGTGTAGTTTTTATCATCCTCAAACTCTCTTGGCGTTCCTTGTTGGCGTCCTCATGCCAAGGAACTCTTGTCATGGAATGTGCTCCCAAACCTTGGGCTGAAATATGTTACTTTTCCTTCGAGGAGGCGATTCCTACGCCCACTCCCCGTTCTCAGAGTTGCTGTGTGAAGATCAAGCTCCCCCGCCCCACCTCTTCAGAGTTGCTATGTTTTTTCCTGTGTTTCTCCAGGAGTCGTGTGAAGGATCTGTATTCCCTTACTCTTTGCTGACGTGCTCAGTGTTTTAGCCCATTTCCCATCAGTGCTGGCTGACAGGCAATTAGGAACAGATGTCTATTCAGTTGATGCTCAGCCCTTTTCTCTTTCTTGCTGCGGTGAGGCCGTTGCTGGATTTTCAGCTCTCACATGACCCTTTTCCTAGAGGGAATCCATTCCTTTCACTTGTCAAGTGTTGTCCAGTCTTCTACAATACTTTTATTTTATTAACCCAAGCTGTTAGTTATTTAACATGTTGTAGGGATCATTTGATTTTTGGAAAGCTGTGCCATATGCAGCTAACAGTTCATGTGGCGCCGAGCTGCACTTCTGGGGTAAGATGCTAGATGAAGGACTACCATGTAATATGGAAAAGAGAAGTCTTTTGGGAGACCCTTGTGTCTCACTCATTTCTGCGTAAGTTGAATAACTTATTCTCATGGTAGACCTCTCGGTAGTAGGAGAGCTGGATTTCATGAATCCAAGAGGTTTAGCACGCTTGTATTCGTTAACGCAATATTTTGGGTCACTATGCATTATATTCTAGCTACGTTCATTTTTCTCTCTATTACACGCAGTTTTTGTGGGTGCATGTTCCAATTTTCCAAGGCCGACTTCCCAATGGGATTTGCTCTGTTGTCTTCTTTGAAATATCCTAGACCAGCTGACAGAGTGACCATACCTGAGAATGAAGATTCAAAGTAGAGAATCATGGATTTGGGCTACTGGTAAGGCGTACCAGGCTTATCATTCTTCTCATTTGTTTAACTTTCTTTCTCTGGACTGATGAAATCTGTGTGTCGTCCAGTGCCTTAAATTAATGGTCATTGTCTGTATCCATTGCATTTTCTGAGGATAGTTTGTTCTTCCGCTGCCTTTCTGGGAGCATAGTATTCTGTGCTGCTCCAGAGTGCACACCTGTCCCGCAACTACCTTTTCTATTTACTAAGAGATTGTGTTAACGTCTACCAGTTTGATTTTTAGTTGCATTATAAGCAACATGTATACTATTACCAAACCTAAAGCTACCCCTTTAATGAACCTCTGGAGGATAAAGCAGCATTGCCTACATTTGAATTTGTTACATTCATGTGAAACATATACAGGGAGTGCAGAATTATTAGGCAAATGAGTATTTTGACCACATCATCCTCTTTATGCATGTTGTCTTACTCCAAGCTGTATAGGCTCGAAAGCCTACTACCAATTAAGCATATTAGGTGATGTGCATCTCTGTAATGAGAAGGGGTGTGGTCTAATGACATCAACACCCTATATCAGGTGTGCATAATTATTAGGCAACTTCCTTTCCTTTGGCAAAATGGGTCAAAAGAAGGACTTGACAGGCTCAGAAAAGTCAAAAATAGTGAGATATCTTGCAGAGGGATGCAGCACTCTTAAAATTGCAAAGCTTCTGAAGCGTGATCATCGAACAATCAAGCGTTTCATTCAAAATAGTCAACAGGGTCGCAAGAAGGGTGTGGAAAAACCAAGGCGCAAAATAACTGCCCATGAACTGAGAAAAGTCAAGCGTGCAGCTGCCACGATGCCACTTGCCACCAGTTTGGCCATATTTCAGAGCTGCAACATCACTGGAGTGCCCAAAAGCACAAGGTGTGCAATACTCAGAGACATGGCCAAGGTAAGAAAGGCTGAAAGACGACCACCACTGAACAAGACACACAAGCTGAAACGTCAGGACTGGGCCAAGAAATATCTCAAGACTGATTTTTCTAAGGTTTTATGGACTGATGAAATGAGAGTGAGTCTTCATGGGCCAGATGGATGGGCCCGTGGCTGGATTGGTAAAGGGCAGAGAGCTCCAGTCCGACTCAGACGCCAGCAAGGTGGAGGTGGAGTACTGGTTTGGGCTGGTATCATCAAAGATGAGCTTGTGGGGCCTTTTCGGGTTGAGGATGGAGTCAAGCTCAACTCCCAGTCCTACTGCCAGTTCCTGGAAGACACCTTCAAGCAGTGGTACAGGAAGAAGTCTGCATCCTTCAAGAAAAACATGATTTTCATGCAGGACAATGCTCCATCACACGCGTCCAAGTACTCCACAGCGTGGCTGGCAAGAAAGGGTATAAAAGAAGGAAATCTAATGACATGGCCTCCTTGTTCACCTGATCTGAACCCCATTGAGAACCTGTGGTCCATCATCAAATGTGAGATTTACAAGGAGGGAAAACAGTACACCTCTCTGAACAGTGTCTGGGAGGCTGTGGTTGCTGCTGCACGCAATGTTGATGGTGAACAGATCAAAACACTGACAGAATCCATGGATGGCAGGCTTTTGAGGGTCCTTGCAAAGAAAGGTGGCTATATTGGTCACTGATTTGTTTTTGTTTTATTTTTGAATGTCAGAAATGTATATTTGTGAATGTTGAGATGTTATATTGGTTTCACTGGTAATAATAAATAATTGAAATGGGTATATATTTTTTTTTGTTAAGTTGCCTAATAATTATGCACAGTAATAGTCACCTGCACACACAGATATCCCCCTAACATAGCTAAAACTAAAAACAAACTAAAAACTACTTCCAAAAATATTCAGCTTTGATATTAATGAGTTTTTTGGGTTCATTGAGAACATGGTTGTTGTTCAATAATAAAATTAATCCTCAAAAATACAACTTGCCTAATAATTCTGCACTCCCTGTATATGAGTAATGAGCTTATATTGAAAGCTTTATTAAAGAAAACATTTGGGAACTGTATGTGAGTGGAAGTTGAAACACACAGTATTCCTCAGTTGAAGTTTAGAAGTATGCAAAAAAGTTGATGGATGGAATGCTTGAATTAATCTCACTGACTGGTAATTTCTCGGTGCTGCATCCCAGTCTAGCGTTATTTTACACACCATGCCACCTCAGTTTGGAGCCATATGCGAATCAGTCTTGACCCTGCTCCAATTGTAACAGTCCAGCCCAGACTTCTAGGCCAATTTCTCTCTGAATTAAAACACAAGCAACCCAGGACTGGTCTCGCCCTGATTGGGCTCTTCAGTCAGGTGTACATTGGTTTCAGTGGAACAGCGATCACAGTTCAGAAAGAATCTGTTCAGTCTCAACTGTTCCTATTGGAGCAGGCGCAACACTGATTTGCATATGGGTGGGCCTAATCTGCCACGGTGGGAAAAAGAACAATGGGTTGGAATGCTACTCCGAGCGATTACCAGTGGATAGACTTATTGCAAGCATCCTCTCATCACCTTTTGTTTATTCACTTAAACTTCAGGGCAAATAGTTAGAGCTCTGGGTGTCTAACGAGCAAAGATACTCTTGGGAAAATGGTTGAGTGTGGATCTTGTGACATCAGTAAACTGAAGGACTTAATAAAATGACTTTATGCTTAATTGAACTGTAGATCCTGCAGAAAACCGACAGTTGTTGTGGTTTTCATGGATTAATTGAGGCTCAATGTTCTCGCACCAGGTAGCAGTATGGCTTTGTTATCATATATTTTACTGTGTTGACCACGATTAGTGTAGCTGTGTTGCTGTTTATACAGCCTCACAACACTCCTGCTTTCCGGTTCCTTCACAGCCTGGTTTCGAGGAGTCTGTCACCCATCTGATGGAGATTTTTTTATAACACACTAACCCAGGACCCACCGACACCCCACAGCCAGCCTAATTTAAAAGGGGTTTCGTTCATTTTCTCCAAGCTGAGCAATGCTTAGGAAATGTGCACTGTTGTCTGTGTTGTTCGTTATCATGTGTGTTGTTGGAAGATTGTTTATTGCCAACTGCATTGACTGTCTGGGCTGTGTTGAGCTTACTAAGTTATTTTGTCAGAGTTCTTCAATGAAGCATCTATTGTGTGGTGTTAACACGGGCACATGTTATTGTTTATCACATTGTGTTAATAGTGGTACCTACCTCCCGCCCGTCTTACAGTGCTAGTAGAGATATCTAGTTTCACCTATCTCATGGTGTAATGGTGACACCTAGTTCTCATTGTCTTGTGTTGTAATTTGTGATAAATTGCTCTCATCTCTCATATAGTGTTAACAGTGGCGTCTGTCTTACGGTGTTTGAAGTTACACATAGCTCTCATCTATGCTATGGTATAACCTGTGATAACCAGGTCTTAAATATCGTTCATAGTAAATAGTGACACCTCTCACCCATTTTATGAGGTTAATGATGACCCCTGCCTCTCACCTATTTTGTGATGCCAATGGCGCCATGTAGCTCTCATCTAACTTATGATGTAAATAGTGACTCCTAGATCTCCTCTATCTCATGCTGTAAATGTGTCATCCAGTTCTCATCTAGTGTATGATTTAAATGATGATACCTGTCTCTTCTCTAGCTTATGGTGTAAATAGTGACCCTAGCTCTCATCTATCACGTTATAAATGTTGAAAACTCTTTCTTACGTGTGTAATGTTAGTTCTCAACCATCTTATGGTGTTAATAGTCACACCTAGATCTAGTATACCATATGGCGTGAACAACAGCACTTAGCTCTCATCCATCTTATAGTGTGAACGCTGACAAGGAGTTCTCACTTGTTTTATGCTTTCATGGTGACTCCTAGTTCACATATTTCGAATGCTGTAAATTTTGATTCCTATTGTCTTGTCAATCGTATGGCATAAATATTAACACATTTATTAGATGATGGAAATGTTGACACCTACTTCTCATCTTTCCTGTGGTGTAGACTTAGATATCATTAGGTCTGGTGTTAGACAAGACCTTTGGTTGATTTTTACATATATATATGTAGACAGACACAATAGCGGACCAATAGATGAGGAGGGCTAGCTCAAAGTCCCTGCAAAAAAAAAAAAAAATTATATATATATATATATATATATATATATATATATATATATTTATACTTTCAGGGACTTTGAGCTAGCCCTCCTCATCTATTGGTCCGCTCTTGTGTCTGTCTACTACAGGATATAGCTTGAGGCAGTAGGTCAAACCACTTCAGCCATTGGCTAACTTCACTGAGAGTGACAGCATTCCCTCCCTCCCCCCAGCCCACCCTTTACAAGGAGCGCATCTACACACAAAGTAATTCCTTCAGTGCCAGGGACTACTATGGCAATGTGTGATTTTTATTAGACCAAATACATTTTTTTTGCTTTTAGACAGTTTCAGTTTATGCTGATGAGGGACCAGCACCTTCCCCAACAATAACATTCTACAAATATATGACAAAACAAGCATTGACCAAGCTAAAAGCCACACCTATTGGCTTTTTATTTCAGCATTCCATGGGATACATGTGTTTTCCTGCTCTCGCCCCTGTGTGTTGTTTTTCCCTCTAAATCCTCACACCCACTTGTGATTCCACTAAGCTTGTCCACTGATCCCCTTGCCTCTCCTGGGCACCGTTTTTTGTATCTTTTATTTCATTTAGGCCCATAGCTGCCCCATTGCACCACTTTAGGTCCCCACCATGCCATCCTTAGCTGTCCGTTGGTCCCGCTTTTCTGCGGTTTTTATTTTTTCATCCTGTCCCCTCTGTTGCATACTATTTTGCTTTTTGTTTGCATTTTTGGAGGGGCAGCTGCAATTTGTTGCTAGGCTGCTTCATTCTAAGTAATGTGTGTTTCTTGCATTGCTAACCAAAATTAGCATATTTCATTGGTTTGACGAGTCTGAGCCACAATAATATTAGGTTTTTAACTGTTATATTTTAGTGAATTTAATTGTTTTTTTTCATGATGATGTGCTTTATTTTTTTCCCCCACTGTGCATAGCCTTCGGTCATACGTGGCGGGTGGTGACCGCAGGGCCCAACATCCACACTGCACATGGCGGGGTTGGCCTCAGGGCCATCAATGTTTGCTTAACCCGCACTGCTCCTGGGCTTCAGCCGTGTGGAGCAGGGGTTGGCAACACGACTTGGCTGCCATGGCCTAGTATCACAGTCCTTAGGCACACAACAAACAACACTCAATAGTTTGACTAGCCACTGTTTTTACTTATAAAAAGTAAAGTCCTTTATTATACACAAACTACTTAATATTATATATTCACTCTCAAATTAATATAGGTTGTAAGGCAGAAATACGAATAGTGATTAACTTTACAATCGCTACCCTCGAAAAGCCTAACGTAAATACACAATACCCCCTCACACATGTTGAAGACTGTAGAATATGGTGCAAGTATTATAATCAGCCCCCCTGGTTTGTTAGGATGTGATCACAAGCATAACACTGTAGAATATGGTGCAAGTATTATAATCAGCCCCCCTGGTTTGTTAGGATGTGATCACAAACATAAGACCAGAAATATCTTATTACCAGTCAGTGCAAACCATATTCATTCTCTGAGGATAGCATCATACTCCAAGCACATTTCCTAATAAAAGCACTGAATTACTGTTATCTTCGTCAATGTCAAAGCATTTCATAATCCAAACGCTAGTGCAGTGATTCTTAACCTGGCATGTGGACTCCCAGGGGAGGGAGGAGCGGGGGAGTCGTCAACTATTTAGAAATTAAATAATATGAGCAGATTAAAGAAGTATATATACATCAAAAAACAAAATTGAACATTTTAAAATCCCTTGTAAATGTAAAGAATTTGAAAATGGAGGCTAAAAATTAAGTCAGTATCCTTAACTTAAAATTTGGGAGCCGCACAAGTACAGCAAAAGAAGGCTAGCCTGGAGTATTTGTGGCCCCAGTTCACGCACTGGTAAACACTGTCAAAAAGAACTTGTTCATCATATCGTGTCAACTATTAGAAATAAAACTGTATCTTGAAATGCTCCACCTTTCCGATTGAGATTTAAGTTTTGATTTTTCCATATGTTTTTGTTTGTGAACAAAATAAAATCGTTCTTGGTTTGTGTATTTGATGTATAGAAATCAAAAGGGTAATCACTCCTACACTGGTGCATAAGTCTTTTTTTCTACATTTGCACATTCTCCTAGGCAACCTTTGGAACCCCACAAGTGTCCTCGAGTTTAACAAATATGTGACCTTTTAAATCCAAAGGCTCCTTTTTGAAATGCAAATACCTCAAAAACTACTGCAAGGGTGTACACCTAATGAAAAAGTACACTTTCTGAATGAATTTCTACTTTGATGCCAAGTTTGGTGTTGATCCATTCGGCAGTTCTTGCTCTAAATTTCATGAAAATTTCCAGTTGGATTTAAAATGTGAAATGATACACATTTGCACCCACTGGTCTTTTCCCCTGTGTATGGATCTTCATAAAACTACCGTGTTTGAACTCAACTGACTGAGCTAAAAGATTGCCAGATTTCCTTAAAATCTGTCCATAGGGTCTAAAGTTATATGCAATTCAGACATATATTTCAATTGAAAGTGGGGCTATATATATATATATATATTTTTTTTTTATGTGTGTGTAATATCTTTTTTTTACATACGATGTAATAGTGCTTCACCACACCAGCCCAGCAGGCTGAACCACACTTGGTAACCGCCTGCTGTAGCAGACATTTCAAGTTGTTCCATTAGGATAAAGTATTTCAGCAGACTAGTGCTTTATTTCTTTACATTCTCCTAAATGTAGTTCTGCAACTATAATATGAAAAGCAAAAAACTCAAACACCAGTAATGCTAAAAAAGCTGCAATTCTGCATGATTTACTTACTCACTGCTGAGATGCGGCATCTTGAGGTTCCTGTGGTGGCTGTTTGTCTGCTAAAACCTTTATTGTAGCCCTGGTTTCGCGGAGTCTGAACAGTTGCCTTTTCAGAGTGGGAAAGTCCCCAGCACTTGCTTGCAAACTTGCCGTAGCCTGCTGCCAATTAACTTTACAGGCAGAGAAGTCGGTGAACTCTAAATGATTTAAACATACACAGCCAATAATATGTGTTTTAACCAACTGAGGGAAGTGCATCAAAATGTCCTGTCCTTTTGGGAGTCTGCCACACTCATAATATTTCTGGCACTTCCTCTGGGCTTGAGGCTGTAAATTCATTTGTGGACTCTACAGTAGTTGTGTTTACTGGCTGTATCTGAGCTGTGAAGGGATGGGGCTCATGCTTGTAGACTGAAGCCTTCCATGGGGTTGGTGCTGAGGGGGTGGTAGATGAAGCGGATATGTGTGTGGTCTGGATGCAATGGGGTGTGCCATACATTCCAGGTGCACTGTAGTTGTAAGATGCAGTATGCATGCTCTTGGGTGTACCATATAATCTGGTGTGTGTGTGTGTGTATGTGTATATACACACACTGCATGCTGGGTACTCTTAGCATGTGTCATACATTCTGGATTCTTACAGGATGTAGAATGCAGCTTCTTGGATCTATCATACATTTGCTCTTTATCCGGTAAGTACTATAGGATGGTGTGTTGTGCATGTGTATATTACAGTCTGGATTCTGTGTCATACAGTCCGATTCAGCTTGTGTGTACTGGGTATGTACCATATGTATCACATGCTATTCTGATCTAACAAATACGCTTGTTACTTTAGGGTGTACCACGTGGTTGATGTTCAAATGATGTGTCATAGAAGCTGGGTATTTTTTTAGTGTACTTAATATTGATGCAGGGGTGTACTATACAGTGTTAATTCTCTGGGGGTGGGAGTGTCATCCCTTGTTGTGTGGATGTATCATCTTTCAGCCACTTCTGAACGGTTCTTTCAGTGTACTTACAGTGCGGATGCTGTGGTAATGTACCATATGATAGGCTTCTAGCCACAGATTCCGTACTTTACAATATTCCCCAGGCATCAGACTGGATCCAGAAAATCTTGAGCAGTACCTCTGCGCCGGTAGGTGGCGTCTGTCCGCTCAGCCTCCGCATTGTCTGCACCGGATTTGACGTGCAGTGCCTATATAGACATCACCCCAGCACGCTTACATCAATTCTTTTCTTTCTACGCCATCAGCACAGATCTGTAGAGAGAGCTACCTCAATCTACTTTTTATTTTTACTATTCAGTGTTCTGTCCACCCTTTTTGAGCCTTTTGCTCCCAGTGTGCATAGGGATGTCCTTTAAAGAAACCTGTGGGGGTTAAACCCTATGGGTCCTGTCACAGACAGAAGTATGTGACAGATCCCCATTTGGTTTGCCTCTGGTGCCATGAGCCGGGCCACGACTCCAAGGCCTATCCCGACTTTCGCGCCATGAATCCAAATGCCGTTCAGGAGTGTCCCCTGAAGCTTCTGGTCCCCTGGCACCAGTCGACTCCACAGCACTCCAGGTCCTGGTTGCATGCATTCCACCAGAGCTGAAGCTGTGACCACTGTTTCGTCTGCCTAATTGTCACAGCTCATTCTCTCCATGCAAGACTACGATTGTTTCAATAAATGTGTTGAAAACTTATTTCGGATCGCTCTTGTGTTTTTTTACCTGGACGTCCATGAGTAATACAAAGAATGGGTGAGGTCTGTTTCCACAACTTCATTGGAAGTTAGAGTGTCATGTTTAGGTTATCATAATCACCTTTCACCCCAGAAAGGTTTATGGGTTTGGTGAGGCACTAAGAGCTAGCCAGAAATTGGGCTGACGATCTCTGATGGTGTGAAAGGACTCAGTGCCTTACATTCTGAAGTTCTGTTGTCCTAATACACCGTTCTATTATCTTAGTATGGACCGTATAACACTCTCAGGATGCTGTGGTGATGCACCACACCATGGAAGGATTATGTATATGTGGCATAGTGTCTGGAGGCTTTGGTGCGATGTATCTGTCTAGACGGATGATCTGTCGATGTACTTACTATACTTTCAGGATGTTGTGGTGATGAACCATCCAAGGAGGATGTTTGTGGATGTACCATACTGCCAGGATGTTGTGGTGATGAACCATCCAAGGAGGATGTTTGTGGATGTACCATACTGCCAGGATGCTGTGGTGGTGGACATTACATTTGGATGTTCTGTGGAAGCACCATGCTCTCAGGATGGTGTGTTTGGGTGTAGCACCCATTCCGACTGCAGTGTTTATGCACCATACAGTTTGGATACACTGTGACTGTGCCATATAGTCTCTTTATTGTGTGGCTTAACTGTACAGTCTGCTTTTTTTGTACCATCCAGTCTGGGTGTTGTGTGGATGCACTGTACAGTTTGGCAGGCCTTGTTTGTGTTTCATACACTTTTGATACTATGTTTGTGTGCCATGAAGTCTAAATGCCATACTGCTGTACCACATAGCCTGGATTCTGCATCTCTGTACCATATCGTCTGAATGTTGGACGGTCATACTATCTAGTATGGATGCTGTCTGTGTACCATAATATTGATACAGTTGAGGATATTGTGGTTGGGTTCTATACAGTCTGAATGTTGTGCTAGGGTGTCATACATTCTGGGAGTTAAGTTTGGGCACCATACAATGTTATGTTTGGGTAGCGTGCAATCTGGACGTTGTGTTTGGGTAGCATACAATCTAGTTGGTGTGTTTGTGTAACGTACAATCGGATGCTGTTTCTGGCCATTCCAGTGAGGAGGTTGTGTTTGGGTACCATGGAATCTGGATATTTTGTTTCTGGGCCGGTCTGGCTGCTGTGTTTTGGTATCACAGAGTCCAGTTGCTATGTATCAGGAACACACAGGCTCGATGCTGTGCTTGGGTAGCACTGAATCTCGCAGCTGTGCGATTGCGTCATACAGTCTGGTTGCACTGAGGACGGCTCATACAGCCAGGATGTAGTGTTAGGTACCATAAAGCAAGGATGCTTTGCACTGGTATCATCGGGTCTTGCTTGCGGCGGAGACGCACCATATAGTCCCGAAACCTTCACGGTGACCATCCAGGCCAGTGCTGGGATAAAGATGGGAGCTTCCCACGAGAGATGGACTCCCAAGAGAGCGCGGTCTCCGTCTGGTGCTCATTAGGGCTGTGTTGTTTCTTGCTGTTCAGGCTGTTGTGCGTTGGGCCTCTGCGTTCCCACAACATGAAAGCGCCGGCGTAGGCATCAGACAGTCACTCCGTTCTCGCGTGAGAGCGGACCGGAGCGCAGGGCCAGCACGGGTCAGCGCTGCTCAGCAGGAAGCGGAGGGAACGTGGTGTCAGGCGGACACTACACGCAGCCTGCTGGGCTTCCCTCCTCGGGATGGCAGTCTGTGCAATTACTGGAGCGGACGAAGGATGATCACGTTCTCAGCAGCCCTTTCCCTTCTGTAAGAGACGCTGTTCCTGTGTCTCTTTTCTTGCGCTCCGAGGCCACGTGCATACCTTCTGCGTCATCACCTTTCTTGCTTCTCTCATTCTCATGTGCAATGCATGGGATCGCCATCTTGAATTGGCGCCCAGTTTCATGAGAGCCCTCCGCTTCCACCCCTGCCATTTTGTTCAGTTCCTTCCAAGGGAGACTTTTCAGTTAACCTGTTGCTGCCTGTTTGTACCAGTTCTTTTTGTGCCACCATAAGTGGTGTACTGGAAGTAGTAACAGAAAGTTACTCCCTGCCATGCACAGGTTCACCCATCCCGAGACCCTCCCGCCTAGAAATTCAGAATCTGCTCAATTCAGCAGCAGCGGATGCGGCCTTTCTCTGTCAACTCAGCAAAGAGCAGCTCTTATGGTCGAGCAAGAGACTGGCGTTTGGCAGGTGTGCCCCTTACTCTGAAAGAAGATCATGTTTGAACAGATTAACCTGGCTCTAGTTTTTATATTCCCTAACCCAGGGAATGGATTCCCTCTTCGGATCTGAACTGCCACAGCATTTAGCACCAAGTGGGTCACTAAGAGCATCATGTTGTCCGTCCCTCTGAAGGGTGCATGTTCACCCTTGTTAGAATGGCTGGTTGTTCATTTGAAAATGCAGTGGAAGATGATAAAGATCCTGTGATACATAGGCATGTTCATTTGAGACCTTTCTGGTGTGAAGATAAGAACTTCGTTGGCGTCTCTGGTGCATAGAGACCATCATATAATCTATGAGATTTGGGCTTACTCTAATATACTTTTGTTTTGCTCTTTGTGAATTGTTTTCCTTTCCCTCGAGAAAACCCATTATATGCTATATGTATGCATGCTTTAAAGAGGGAATGGACAAGCCCTTCTTTGTAGAGGGTGTTGGCTTCTTACTTTCATGAGGGACTGCAACGCAGTAGTTAGTGTCTCTAAGGATAGTGGCTAGTGCTCAAGGCCCGTGCAAGAGTGGTAAGTAAGTAAGGTAAGTGATTTTTAGGAAGCAGCATTTTACCTGATTTCTCCTCTAACGGTATGGCCACCTTGGCTGTTTGTAGCAGCCATCATAGGCCCTCCCACAAGCCCTTTCTTCTGATGGCGCAGTAGTAAGTGGGGTATTGCTACCTTACTTTGAGGCTGGCCTAGGTAGTTGCACATGCACACACCTACCTACAGATGACCTGTAGTAATCTACACCTCCGGTAGCTATTAATTTCCTATCAAGAGGAGCAAAAGCCTCCTCAGTGATTGTAACCAACATCTTCTCTGAGATGTTTAAGGGGGGCACATAGGACAGAGTGGCCTTTTATTCCCATCGGGCATTTCCCCGGTGGGCTGGAGACCAGTTTTGAAAGCCAGGGCCATTGCTGGTGCCTCTGTCACATTCCTCAGCTCCCCGAGGATAGCTGCAGCAGGTACAGGGGCTTCAAGAGATGGAGAAGTTATGACAAGGAGAAGATGAGAGGGGAAAGGAAAGAAAGAGGATGGATAGAAAGAGAGAATGGAGGGTGGGGAAGATGGGAGCTGGGATAGTTTAAGGATTTTTGCCACGTTGCCTTTGGCTCCCCAGTCCGTCCCTGCGGCTCAAGCACAGATGCTGAGTTTGGCTAGTTACTGTTCTGTTCTGAGGGAACATTTAGCTCTTTTGCTTGGCCTCTGATTTTACTGTTGTTTCATTTTCTCTCACCGGTTGGTCTGAGAGCTATTAGCATTTTCCAGTGTACTTGGCAAAGCATTTTAAAAAGGAAAGCTAAATATTAATGCATTGTTTGAAATATTAATTTGGCCGTTGCGAGAAACTAAAAGATAGCAATGAACATGCGTTTTTTTTTTTTTTTTTTTACAAAAACTCCTGGACTACGTTTATTACCCTCACCGTGCAAGCTCTATCGCGTATTGGTCCCTTTGCTGTCAATCAGTGTGCTTGGATGCACTGTCGATAAACACAAAGGAGCCCAGAAAATCCTTTATGGGCTATTCTCTTTAGTTACCCTCCACCCCATGCTTCCAGTCTTACTTGACTTTAATGTATTTGTTCAATTATAAAGTGCAACATCTTCTCTTGGAACATGAAGGGATGAAAGGAGGAAACTGCACAACAATCATCAAAAAAGAAAGGTTTTAGCCCCTGGGGGCAAAATAAGGTAATACCAAACCAGAGAGCTGAGATAAGATAAAACCTCACATCCTATCATTGTTTTGCAGATGCACAGAATATGCAGTAATAGATTAAATTACACTTCAATCTGTGCAAAGCATGGTGGTGAGAGAAATAGTTACCTAGGCAGAGGTGTTACGTGGCGTGAACAAAACCGTGCATAATATACAGTACTTTAAATGTTACTTTTTTGGGCTAAAGATAACCAGCGTAGTTTTCTGCAGGCCTTTAAAACATGGCCACATCTCCTCAGGTTGGAATCATCTTGACTTCAAGATTTTCGTTGCGCTGTAATTTATTCAGGTCCTGACCCGGAAGCTCTATGTACAGTGTGTTACAGTAGTTCAGTGGTGAGAGCCCGCCTACTGAGACCAGTTTGGGGGTGAAGGGTTCGAGGAACAAAAGGCAGGACTTTCACAAAGGATTTCAGTAAGCCAAAGAAAGTGGAAGTAAGATTTGATATGCTTCCTGCAAGACACATCCTCTACTAGATAAA
This sequence comes from Pleurodeles waltl, assembly GCF_031143425.1. NCBI lineage: Eukaryota > Metazoa > Chordata > Amphibia > Caudata > Salamandridae > Pleurodeles > Pleurodeles waltl. The sequence goes on from NC_090440.1 coordinate 208,253,385, forward strand.
CTACCAAGATCTTAGCACGAGAGAAAGAAAGGGACTCACTCACCCTGTTATTTATAACACAAAGTCAAAAGTGTCTATAAATGTCATTTATTGTCGGTTTCTGATAGAATTATGGGGAAGCACCATACCAGTGCTTTGATGAAAATATTTACCAATTGATACAATAATTGTGAGGAACTATTAGGATCTAATGAGTTCCCTGATCAAATTATGTTATGCAAGAACAGGATTGGACAGGAAAAGCTTCGAAGGTCACTGATAAAGGATGTCCCCATTTTATTTTACCTTTCTCTTGTTTGATGCAACTTGTAACCTGTTAAAATGTGTGAATGTCATATTGGGGTCCCTCTTTCTCCCTCCAGCATACTATTTTTAGTCCTAGAAGATGTTTCATGTTTCAACAGTGGCTCATCCGTTGGAAGAAGGGAAAGTTATAGGCGCAAATTCACTTTCAATACTTCAGTGAGCTGTGACAATAGATTTACAAGCTGGGATTCCTGCCCCACCCTCACCCTAATAATCCTATTATGTACACTACTATTAAATGACAAAACTATTGTGCTCGGCGTGATATGTGATATCTGTGATCTGTTTGCTTAGTTGTTGCTAAGGTTAAGGACATGTTGGTTCCTCGTCTACTAAAAGTACCTGATAGGCCATTGTAACTCGACCTCCAAACCTGGAGCTAGTCCAAAAGGGAGCTTCAAACCACACCTTAGATGTGGTCCATTGTCTTATCTCCAGTAGCTGCCCAGCAACTCTGTAAAGAGTTCAAAACATGGTCAAACCTGCCTACCAGACCGTGTCATACACTACTTAGGTCTGCTCAAGTCACCTCCTTGGATGTTCATCTAGCCATCCCCTCCAGTGTCCGGATTCGCCAGTAGATGCACCATCTGAATGGTGAATGATGTGCTTAGCACTTGAAGTAGCCCCAAGGCAGAACGTCTGATCTACCGCAAAACAAATACAAATATTTTGGTGTGCACTGATTTAAAAGCTACCCACACACAAAATACACTACCAATACACACTGTAAAAGTAATAATGCATTCCTTTGAAGTGTCCAACATAGGTGAGCTTTTTTTATTGCATAGGAAGGCAGGTAACCGTAAACTCTTCTGCAATGTAGCAGCCTACACGTGTTTCATCCTTTGGACTTTATGAAGGCAAGAGCTATTCTTAATTAGAGTATCTCTACATCACGTGTGATGGAATGTGACCATCACGAGAGATTCACGAGTTGCCTCTACCTTGATAGTGGTATCATGGCCTTTATCTAAAATTGCTTTGATTTATCATAAACATTTAACTTAACGATCTACGGCTCATCCATTATGTTGACTCTGTAACATGCCTTTACATACTTGGTCTTTTTTTATCAACGTGTCCTTCATGTTTACCGAATGATTTTGGGTTCATTAAACAGTCGCAGGACATTGATGGTCACATTCCATCTCATGTGATGTATTGAGATACTCCATTTAAGAATAGCTTTTGGCTTGATAAAGTCTGTGGGACGAAGCACGTGTCGGCTGCTGCATCGCTGAAGAGTTTGCGGTTACCTGACTCCCCATGCAATAAAAAAAAGCTCCCCTACGTTGGACACTCAGCGGACTGCATTATTACTTTTACAGTGTGCATTGGTAGTTTGTTTAACTAGTTCCAGTTCTGGCTTGCCAGACCAGCCTTCTACCTTGTAGAACCTTGCAGGTACACCGATATTGCACCTGTTCCTTGCTATTTCCTGATGTGAATTAAGTGTACTACTATAATTGGGGTTATTATTGGATGGGCGGAATTTTGGGTCACTGCCACCATTCCAAAAATAAATCATTAAATAAATAAATCAAGGACGGCAACCATGCTCTAATGAAGTTTTTGTATATGTGTCTGTATCTGTGTCCTTACTATAAAGTTCTGTACAGCACTGTAAGAGCTCTGTATGAAAATCCAACAAAACCGCAAAGGAGGAGTGATATGATTTTAGCTTAAAGTGAAAGTCCCACTGTGTCTTTGTTTCTGGTAAGCAAGTGAGTAACTCTTAACCGTTATTTAAAAAAAAAAAGAAACACAAAGTGTTGATCTTTTTATTAATTTTACGCAGTTCGATATCAGAGAATTTTGCCAAGTAATATATAAGCATGGACACTGCATGTATGCAATGCTGCAGCGTTTTTGCATGATTTTGGATTTGCCTCATAATCCATCATCTGCTGCATAATTTGCAGATTTTAACATTAAAAAATGCTTCCAGCTCAGACGGATCAAAAGTTACTAGATTTCAGCAACTCCTGTTTCTGTGCAGTGGAAGCACTTTGCAAAGCTTGATTGTTCTCCTTTCAGTTGCACATTGCTGTATTTGGGTGTTAAACTAGTACTAATACAGTGAAACCTTTGTCCAGACAGTTTTAACATGTAAAAATGACAAAATAGTGGCCTGATGCTACTATAGGACGTGCTGCATAAGTTCTATTTTTCTAACTTGGTGTAAGACCCACTTTATGTGGTGTTTTCACTTTGTTACTGTTTGAAGTGTTGCACAAATACTTTATACATTGCCTCCAAGTTAAGCCTGACTGCTCTGTGCCCAGCTACAAAAGGGTTCAGCACAGGTTAATTTAGAGTTGACTTGTGCCTCACGCTGACACGGACTGTGGTTGCCGCTTGACCAGTACTAACACCCCAGCCAGCCAGCAACCCCATTTCGTACAACACGCATCACAGACTTTAGATTTAAAAAAAACAACACTGGCAACTGGAATAAAATTAATTCTGAGTTAATGGAAATCTACACACAACAAGAATTGAAGACAGATTTCTGAAATACATAACCTGGCTAATATGACACGAGTAATATATATTAAGAAGCAGACGATCACTTTTCATTGTCAACTGTGGCTCAAAGATTCACAAGTTTCTGGTTCAATCAACTTAGTTTTGCTATATTGTTATTAAAGGATGCTGTCTCATCTTCGATCAGCTGTCTTCGGTATAGGTTACATGCACCACAAAAAGGTGACATGTAGCCTGCAAGGATTTGAACCAGCTTATTCAGTTTTACAAAGCACACAATACATTCATTGCATGCTGTATGCATGTGCTTTGGGTTGCCTCTTGCCCAGGACACAGGACTGCTAGAGGAGACGCTGATGACACTAGGAAGCCACATATGCAGAATCGCAGACCCTACTTTAAAAAAAAATTATTGTCGCAAGTGCCTCCGGATGCCTAGCTAGGTGGTCCTCCGTGAAATTATATTGCAGCTATATTGTACCAGCAATGAACTGTTTAGTATCATATTGTAATTTCTACCTTATTTGTGTGATAGGAGGGAAAACCTCAATTTCTACGAATAAGAAGTTGCAGTTGAAGATTTTAGTGTTCATTTTACCACATTCAGAATTGATTCTACTGCTGTTGTTTGTAAGAGACCTGCAGACAGCCAACCTCGCTTGCGCTCACCTTAACAGAACTTTATTAGATGGATCATGAAGCAGTCTATGCCAGATTTAGTGTAGTGGTCCTGCAGTGCAGAAGATAATGTTTTTTTCCTTATTGGCTACAGTTTCACATACAGTTTTGACTACTTTTGTGTAGTTAGTGGTTCACTTGAAGAATAAGTTCAATAGGTTAAATAAGTTACATTTCATAAATGCTCAGTCGAATATGTATTTTTTATGTAAGTCTGCAGTACTTTACAGTTCTGTTTTACTTTGCTACACATTGTTCGGGCTTCTCAGTTTTTGTGGGATGCATTAGATATAAGATGGACATTGCTAACCCATATTACGTGATAAAGAATCGTGGAGGACGCAGGATAGGGACAGGAAAATACATCTATAGTTTATGTGAAAATATGCTCTAGTTGCCTCGCCCAAAATATTTGGAGTCTGTAACGTTGGACACGTGTATAAAGAACAGATGACCGACATAGTTGAAGGAAAGTATGCGGAAGAATTAATATTTCCATCGGGAATAGCAAGCTGGCAGTGTCGAAAGATATTAGTAGGAGAATGTTCTTAGAACAAGAATCACTTGGATTTGGAAAGAAGTAGTGACACTTAGTGCAGAAAATACTGCTGCTGCGAAGAACGTGATTTCATTCTGCAAAGGTTCTCATAACTGAAATTGCTTCCATCTGTACTCCTGCACCGAGACTATTGGAAACATGATGTTGGGAGGGAATCATTCACATGAGCTAGCAGTGCTTCCATTTGAAGGTGATGCTTTGGCTTTTGCTGACTTCAGGGATGATTTACACTACTGAAAACGGCAGTCATAGCTGAAATTTCCCTCAGCTTTGTCGCCTTCTCGATATGGCTCGCGGGTGATGTCAAGTCCAAATCCTCCAGAGTTACAATATGTGTAAAGAGCTGTAAGTTCTTGCCTACACATGACGGATTATTTTCTCCATCATCACTGGTAGTCCTCCAGTCAAAAGGATACTTGATGGCAGAGCACTGATCAGCAAGGAAGTTGCAGACTAAGGCCCTAATTTAGAGTTCGGTGGACATGTTACTTTGTCACAGTTGGGACGGATATCCCGTCCGTCGTATTACTAATGCATTATATCCAGTGACACTTGTAATACAGCAGACAGGATATCAGTCCCGTTTGTGACGGAGTAGCCTGTCCACTGAACTCTGAATTGGGTCCTTGGTTGTAGCCACAATAACATCATAAGGTTGTCTCTGCGATTGTGATGTCAACAGAATCATTGAGGAAAAGGTACAATATTTTTTCTCCAAGGTCTGTTTATGAATTGTTTGTCAATGAGGTAAAATAACTTTACTAGAAAACATTAAAAGCACGTCACTGCAGTTTTCTTCTAGGCTGATTGTTCTGAAGGGAGCACCTTTCTAGGCCATCACCCACTTGAAGGGACCAGGTATCTACATAAGAAACAAATAACACCAGATCTATGAAGGTCATACTGGCAGGCACTCTAGAAAAATGTATTTAAAGTTTTTCTACCACAAGACCTGGGACAAAGAATCTAAAGATGGTCTAAGGAAGAGCTATGGATGGTTCATTTAATTCCACATGTGAATCCACAAAGTACAAATATACCAACACCAACAGTCAGCGTGGCCGATTTAAAGTGCCTCTTTAGAGCTAGAATCCATCCTAGGATTTGTCATCAAATGCCTGGCCCTATGGAAGCTCAGGTTCAAAGGATGCGTTGACACCTCCAGGTGTGTCTGGTTGAGTAGCCTATAAAGCTAGCAGGCAAAGATACAACTTCTCACTTCAGGTAATCTGTTAGCTTCCATGTGACGCCCGTCGTACCTGATAGTAGCTTCCAGATGAAAAGATCAGAAGCTTGCCCAAGCGCAATGCGCCTCCGACAGAAGAGTGCTGTTATAGATGTGAATGCTTCCACTGTTTGTAGCGGAATCACTGTGAATGTGATACTGAAATCTAAGTCACTTAGGCGCTGTTTTTTTTGGCCTGCATTAGTTCCTCTCTGCAGATTATGAATATGACCAATGAAGGACATGTGAGACAGGCAGCGGAGTGGGGTAAAAGACAACAAAGTGGCACCTTATGAAGGTAGATTGCAAAGGCTGTTACTCCTACATACAAGCTTGCTGTACAGTAAAGTTTCATTAATGGTATCTCAATGCAAGTGTGAAGATTTTATTGGACGGTGTGCATGAGCACATTGTTCCCCTGTTAGAAACTTTTCGAGGGATGTTGGTCACTGAGTGGCAGGATACCTAAAGAAAACTAGAACTGTAAATGTACTCAAACTCTGAGAGGTCGGATGCACTTTTGCTTGATCTGATACCACACCTACTCTCCCACAATGTCCACTTGTAGCATATTTTCCATACTTCTTGCATCTAAAGAAATCTGGTGTCAAATGTTCATCTTTTGAAGGACTGACAGTGACGTTCCAATGCAGATGACTAAGAAATCCAGCTTTGAATCTCAAAAGTGCTAGACATCACCATCAAACTAACAATTGAATTCAGGACTGGTGGGCCGGGCCCTTTCTGGAGGGACACCTTAGGTTGTTGCCTTCCTTTCTGAACTTGTTTTTGTTGGTTTTTAGGACTCTGTGCACTTTAAAACTGCACCCAGTGATATAGTGTGTGGTCTTTTTTAAATGTGGAAAAATTGGCCTACACCCGAATACTTCATTGAATTTACTTGTAAGCACCCAGGGCCTGTAAGTCAAATGCGGCTACTGGGCCGCAGCACTCATTGTGCCACCCTGTAAAGTAGGTCTGTAAAACATGTCAAAAGCCTGTCACTGCAGCTTTAAACAGTCATTTCCACCTGCCAACATAAATATTTTGCCAGGCCTAAACCTTCCTTTATAATACTTATAAGCAGATCCACTGAAATTATGTGAACGTGTGGCTGCATTGTTTTTCGCCATCATTAAGAGATTTGCTGCATTTGATTAATAATCCTCATCTGCTGCATAGTCTGCAGGGTTTAAAAATAAAAATTGTTTCTAGCTCAGACTGTTAAAAGCTTACTAAAAATGCAGCAACTCAGGTTGCCGGACAGTGGAAGGCCCTTTGAAAAGCTTGACTGGTCACCTTTCTGCTGTTTATTGCTATATTTGGGTGTTAAATTGGTACTAATGAGGTGCAACCAATGCCCAGGCTGTGTTAACAAGTGGAAAAATGACAAAATAATGAAGTAATACTACCACAAAATGTGCAGTATTACACCACATATTTAGCTTTTTCTTGCCACATAATTTACTCAACCCAGCTGCAATATTTTGGCCCTTCACTGCCGCATAAATCCTGTGGCCCTGCTTATAAGTCATTCTTAAGGTAAGCACTAACCACTCCGAGGGCAGGATGCATGGTATATAAAAATGTGGCCATGTTTATTTATATTTACGTGTACTGACAGTGAAATACTTTTTTTTTTTATTACTATTGTAAGATTATCTGTCCCTTCGACTGACACTGGGTTACCTTCAACTGACACTGGGTTACCTTTTTACACTTAATAAATAATAATAACTTCGGTTAGGGAACAAATAGAGCAATGCACCTTCAACACAAATTGTTTGTAATTTCAAATCCTTTTTAATGGTTAGGTCGGGTTTTAAGTTACTATTCTGAACATGCCACTTGTAGAAACTTGGCATTTTTTTGCCTAAACCAAAAATGTGCTTTCTTCCAGTTTCCAGGGTCACGTGACTTTGAATTGCTCTCCTATGGTGTTTTGTATATTCCTTGGACTCATGGAGACAAAACGGTGAAGGGTGTGGAACAGGGTGTTACCTCCTGAGCAAGATCTCTAGGAGAGCGGGTTGTACTCAGCCTTCCTAAACTTCAAAGGGTAGCCATGGGGCTTTGCCCACCCCCCTTCCTGTCTTCAAAGTGCTGCTTGCTGAGCCAGTGACAAATGCAGCTCACACGTAGGCCTGCATACCCTTTGTTATCCTAGACAGTTGGGAGTCTAACCCAGGAAAGGGGAGAAGTTAGACAAGGGGGGGAATCTCCCACCCTCAGGCTGGCGATGGGGATAAAAGTGGCCTTTAAGAACCTCTCATCGGAACACTCATAGACTCCTGGATTCAGAAGAATGACTGCCCTGCTGTCTGAAGAAGGAAGACTGGACTGGCTTACCTTGAACCCAGGCTCCACAGATGTGACTCCAAGAGCCAGTTGACTGACCTCCTGTTTGAGTTACAGGGACACAGCTGGCTTCCAGAAGCCTCCTTGCAAATGCCCAGCTCACTACCACCAATTGGATCTGCTTGCTGCTGGCCTCTTCCCAAGTGAGGCCTGATCCCCAAGCAGTGCCCCTCCATGTCCTGGACCCTTGGCTAGCATCAGTGTGTACTCCTCCTACCTCAAAACCACAAGTCCTGAGTTCCAGGTGAAGAACAAGAAGTTTTGGTCTTTTTGAAACTGTGAAGAGACTCCTCACTTCATCCGACGACCGTCTGCGACACCCACCGAACACAAATCTCCAGCGAGAACCTGCTCTTCATTTCAGCCCTGAGATTCAGCGCCAGTGGAAACCATCCACATCGATTGCCAATATGGAGCTCCAGTAATGACAGACTCTTTGTGCCAAAGAGCGACCATCCATGCCGACAACGACCTCCTTGAGCTGACTGGTAATGCGCAGCTTCACAGCAGGTCCATGCGTGGACTTGGACTCAGAGAAGGTACATTTTTCAGCTGGACGAACCTGGGTCCTGTATGTGATCTGTGCTCCATCTTGGTCAGCCTGAACTTGTGACTTTGACCCGGTCCTGCATGACCTTATAATCACAATTGGCAATTTGAGATCGTTTTAGCTACATACACATTGTATATGTTGTCGGTGCCCAGTTTACCATTAGACTTTGAGCTGAGGTAATCAAGTCTGCATTTCCAACGTGATGTTACATTTAAATTTACAGACCCCCACCTGCTGCGACATGCACCAACTCCACAACAGATGATGCATAGTCCTTAAAATCAAGGCAACTGGGGTGTAAGGCACCAAACCATTAATTGTAAATCTAGAAAAGCAAAACATCAGATAACATGTAAAGTAGATAACATAACATTACTGCTGACACCAGGGTCTTTCAATGAACAGGTGTAATGTTTTGGTGATCCACCAGTCTAGCACTTAACCAAAAAATCACACGATTACACCATAATCATACATGTAGCGTAAAATCGAAAATGTGTGTGGCTGGAGTTAAATGTTGTTATTTCTGGATATGTACTATGTAAGCAATTTGTGGGTTTGTTATATGATTTTTATCTTGTAGTTATTCTGAAAATCTGGCATTGGTCTTCGTAAAGCATTTTAGATACCACATGGCTAGCATTTGACTCTTCAGTGGAGTGGTCCTTCCTATCCTTTGGGGTGCCCAAGCCAGATTTCAAGGATTGTGTGTGAATCTTCACAAGCCAGCCTTACTCCTGAAATTCCATGCTGCACGCCCCTGTCAGGCTTAAGTTATAGACCTGGTGATGTAATTGCCCACACCAGTAACAGGTGCAGCTTTCGAATACCCTGCACTGAACATGTACCGTATTGCTCCACTTCAGACTGGCAAAGCCACTAGCTTACCTTCAAAGTGCGAGCACCGTGCGGCCCTGCCTGTTTGCATGTGTTAGAACATCAGGGTCAGAACTGGTGGTGCTGCCACTACTTGAGTTATGAGACCCCTCCCCCATCTTGCTGCCAGGTCTGATGTATTATTGTGAATCGCATTTGGTTTCAAGGATCAAATTCTTGCCTCTGGACATTTGATACCATCTCCTTGCAAGGCAGAGGGAGCTACTTGATGGATTGAGAATCATACCCAGGGGTTGAAACAGACATCCCTGGCCCCACAGCTGACCGTGGAGGACATCCAATCCCGGGCACGACCACTTCACAGATTATGGGTAGCCCATGCTGCCTACAACATTCATCCAATTCTTTCCGCAGAGTGCATGGCCATTCCAGGAAGGACACACATTCTTCGCCTGTCCTGCACTTTGCCACCACCCAGAAGTTCCACAACCTATTGTAATGAAGGCAGGCAATGATAAATAACTATACCATACCGGCCATGATAAATTGACATAAGACTGAATGTCCCTTGAACTATAAACTGTGAGTCAGTATCCTGTCCCAGCCCAATGCAAATAATCACTGTGTGCCAACTAGGAAAAGCAGACTTTGGCAATACAGCCATGCTATAAGGAGATCTGCTAAGCACTGCTGATCCCCAGAAGACTTTAACATAGTCCGACGATGCGGGTGCCAGCTAGCTGTCTATTGGAACAGTGTGTTACAGTCCATTCAGACAAACCTCTGACATCCTCTTTCGTCCGTGCTCTCTGCTGGGCCCCATTAAAATGCCAGAGTGGTCAACTCTAATACAGCAGCCAATATATAAAATTGGCTGGAATCTTACATAATAATTACAACCGCTACACAGGGACCTGCAGGTTATGTTTTATGCTCTCAAACTGGAAGCTGTGTGCGTCTCCCACACCTCCTTGTTCACCTCACCGCATTGCGCTGCGTCCAAAAACAAATTAAATGTACCTCCGTTTTGTCATCACTTGCGACATGGAAACACTTTGTTCAAAACCACAACACTCTTCCAGGCACCCCCCCCCCCACATGGTGCATCATGCTATCTGTGTGTGCTGGCGGTTCAGCACCGCACTGGAGGATTAAAGAGACTATACATCAGTGTTGCATATGACTTTATAATCAATATTTAATTATTCACTTATTTCAGTACTATTTTGTATGTTTATTGTACTGTGTCTTATAACAAAATCTCAATAAACATTTTGAACAGTAATCGCTATATAAATGCTACAATGTAATGCAGTACAATGGCCTAGACTCCAGAGCATCAGCGGCATGCGCATTCCCTCAAGTCGTGTGCCTGCTGCTGAAACAGAGGCCTAATGAAAAGCGGTTTGCCACCATGCACACATTTATCTTTATGAAATGAGTTTTGTCATTTCATTTAGGCTCCCAATAATACCCAAGTGCTTCCGCGTGGAGCTCAGTGATTTATCTGGGGCCTATTTTCCTCTTCCAGAGCCCAAGGATTCCTTCACCAGATGCTTTTATTTCTTATTTTTTGGCAGCGCTGGCCTCTCTTGCAACTGGTGTCAGAATATATTCATTAAGTGTGGTGGTTTCATCTCTGTTAGACTAGCTGCAAGAATCACATGTAGTGACACGCCAATAGCCATCATTATTTAAAGGTGGATCGCGCTTGTTGCTCGGCTTACCTTCGTTCGTGAAACTGGAGTGAAATAAATAAAACACCTTCCTTTCCATCACACGTCCTGTTGGAGGTTAGACCCTTGAAGACAGGTTCGAGGAACTAACCCCAACAGAAAGTGTGATGGAAAGGAGGATGTTGTATTTATTTTACTGCATGCATGAGATTACAAGGATGCACCTCGTTCTCAGCTTTGGCTTGCTGGGTTCATGTTCTGCACTAATAATCTGTAAAAATAACTTTGTCATTGTCAGTAGCTGGTTCGTTCCAAAGGCTGTCTCTTTTTGGAGTTCTTATTGTGTTTCCTTTCCCTACAATACGCAGCGGTGTAGCTTTGAGGGTGTTGGGTGGTTTGTAGTGTGACACGTATTCTTGGCTTGGTAGTTGGGTTTGGTCTACTATGTCTAGGTTGGTTTTTCACGTCCTCATTTTACTTAGAGGAATTTATTACTTCTTCATTTTTAGATCAAGAACTAAAAAAATTGTAACCACAGTTATACATGGTAGTACATCTGAACCCCTAGAATAATTCCTTTGAATAGGTGCAGATTTACTTATTTTTATGATGCACAAACATTAGCAGTAGTGGGCTTGGAAAGCCACGCCAGTCTCAGGCTTCCAGGTGTTCTACTGGTATTGATGTTTGACATTTTGGTAGTGATACATTTTTGGTGTTTACTATTTCCAAAGCACAGCTTGCACAACCAGTACATTTCCTCATTTGAAAAGGTTGCTTTAAAGGCGTACTTCTCTTTTCTCCAAAAGAGATATATATATTTTTGTGGATAAACCCCTTCCCCAGCACCCACAATATTTTGGGGTATGATCGCCTGCCTTTCCTGAGAGTTACTTAATTAAGCACTTACCTGGATCAAATCTCTGACAGTTTCCAAGGTGGGAAAGGGTCAGACAGGAGTTTGAGAATGCTCTCAAGTTGGGGACATTCTCAAAATCTCAAGGTAGATCTTGATTGATCCTCCCACTCCTTTTACGAGGTTTACTACTGCATATTTGTATGGTGTTGTTTGCACACTTATGCAGTAGTAAATACTAGGGATCCTAATCTCCTGGTGGATACTTGGCAGGCATACATTTTTGGTCGTAAATGTGCCTTTGTGGATTGGGCCCACAATGTAACTATGAAATGGGACAGACGAGCACAATGTAAAGATCAATGGCTCTCTTTTCTGTTTGTTTTTTTGGGGGGGTGGCGTGGTGTGTGAAATGGTACAGCACAAGAACACAACAGGCCTCCTGCTATTTTTATGCTTCCTTTGCTTTCGCTAAAGGCAGGCCTGGAAGATGTAAAACCAATAGCTTATTACTCTGACCATGCACAACACAGCAAGACAGTCTGGCCCTCTCAGGGAAGGTGTGGGTTACTCCAACCAACAAACCCCAAAACAAATTTAAGGATTACCAATTTATTTGACAACACAATTTCATAAAATATGTATTGGCTAATAAGTGTCTGATTAAAAAATCAGAAAGCTGTACCACCCACCTCTCCACTCCATGGCCCACTGCTGTTTCTAATTGGGAAATTTGTAGTTCATTCACCACACCCCCGTCTCATTGACTAAACTGTGCCCTTCTTAGCATGCCCAGGTGCACTTGGATATTATTCCTTCTTGTCCCTGTTGAACCTCATGCAATGATCTCTGTCTCTGTAACTTCATTCCACATTGCACGGATTTTCTTTTGCATTTCGTGATCTTGTGTAGCCCAAGGTAATCGCATACTTACCATGTTTAGAGTTGACAGCTAAGATGGGAGGTATTCTAGCATTTACAATAGTTTAAATACTATATGTTTTTTTCTGAACATTATTTCTTTGCAGCGCCGTTAGTGTTAAGCAGTGTTTCTCACTGGTGTGCTTTGGCAACAGCCCCTTGGAGCTCTTGTGTGAGCAGCAGCTGTGGCCTGGCAGATATAGTTTCAGTAGTGCAGGGGCGTGTGAGAGGGACAGGCGTGGGGCAGGTGCTGAATGCCTTTTAAAGGTCATTGTTTCTAAAGTGATTTCCCCATCCTTTCCCTTTATGCTTATGTTGTCTTGTGGAACTTGCTGCAGGATTCTTCGGGCTTCCCCGGGGGAAGGGGAGCTATTTTAAAGTATTTAAGTGCATGCAGTTAACTTCCAAAGTAGATATATGGAGTTCATAGAAGAATGAATGGAGTAAAATATTGTTCAACGTCATCTTGTTTTCTGTGTCTTGACTTTTATGCTGAAAGACCCACAGCTGCGCTCCTTCTCTGCTGTTATTTAGGGCGAGCTCTTTTAACCACGCCCACCGCACGCCCACCACTATCACTCGTTCATGGGCTTACATTTCAAAAATCCTTCATCATCATTGGTAAATGCTTTACGTTTGTCCCTCCTTGGGGCGGTTTTGTTACCGCCGTGGCCATCGACCCTGTTACATGGATAATTGCATGTTTGGCGATAGTTTGACTGCAAGTGAACTTCTTTTTCCATTTGAGCCCCTCGTTCTCGCTCATGGCGGCTGTGACGCTTTGAATCGGCTTGCTTATGTCAAATGTTTTAGTTTTAATTTAGTATGTGGCAAGAAAAGTCCAGTTAGGAATTTACAACGCTAATTGCTCTAACTTGAGCAAACGCGAGACCGATTGCATTGCAAATGCTTGTTTTTTTTCTGAATAATTGGTGCGTAGTTAGGGCTAATTTCGCTGTGCAGCTTCAGTGATATGTCAGGTTTGTAAGCATTGATTCTTTGTTATTGTGCCAGGGCAAGTGATGTGGGTTAATGGATTGCCTGTTAGGATGTTTCTTTTTGATGCTGATCCTTAATGAACTGGATTGTGAGGGGCGGGGATGTGGGAATATGTTATTTGATGTATTTTATTGGCTCTAATGGAGACACAGAAGGGGAAATAAGGGTTCTTTCGAGTTTGTAGGGGTTGTTTCCTGCAGGGAGATATTATATATAATTTAGTAGCGTTCAGACGTTTGTGCTGTTTACTGTGCTGGGCAGTGGGCTCCGTTGTGATGTGTGAGGTGTTGTCTTATCTACTTCAGTGGCTTAGGTTGATTGTGTTGGTTTGGGAGGAGGGTGATGCAGTGTATGTTGTAGTTATTAATTTTGGTGTATAGGAGATTTACAGAAGGTGCTCATGATGTGCTGGATGGATGCTTTATGGGTATGCCTTGGTGCATGCAGCATAGTTTGATGAGGGGAGCTCGGTTGTGCAGGTTTTACCTGAGCAGTGAGATGCATATTTTGGTGTGTGGTGAGTGTAAGGTCCAGTGTGAAGATTCTTCGTAGTGTTGGGGTGCGGAGGACAGTACATAGTACATTTCAGTGTCTTTGTGTGTGCACAAGTCGATTAACGAATGCAGCACACTGTGGACTGACCTCCACACACACATTCCCACCAGATCCTAATAGGTACACCACACAACACCAAAACAAAGTTTGATCCTCTAGTAACCAGGCATCTCACCCTACCAGTACCTTCGCCACGCCCGATCTCCTTGGCATTCCTAGGCCAACACTAACAAATCACCCAGTCTCAGACTTGTCCAGATGTGAATCCCTGAGGCCCCAGTTCAACAGTGGGAGTCATGATTTCACGCCCCGACCCTGAGAAAATCCCCAAAAACCTTTCTCCTAAGATCCCACGTTTCTGCAACCCTAAAACACTATTCTACAGCCCCTTACACACCCACGTGAAGTGACCCAGAGCTTCAGGGCGTTTGCGACATCAGTGATTCACCATAATTAATATTATCGTTATTATTATTGATATTGTTGTTACTGAGATCATTATTGTTATTTTTATTATGATTACTGATATTATCGTAGTCATTATTATTATTATTAAAAGCATAATGTTTTCTTTCAAGACAGGTATGAGTCAGTTTGGGTAGAATAACACCTAGAATGCGCAAAATGAAGTGTTTACTGGTAGTGCTGTTCGGGTGAGCTTTACACCTACTGTGACCTAATCTTTAAAATCCAAATTTAGCAAATTTGTTCCTAAGCTCTTCTCAGGTGTACTTTCTAGAGACCGTGGGCCAGATGTTTCAAAGGGTTTTACTCCTTCTGTGTCTATAGGAAAATGTGTTCGGACATATGGCCCCATATTTTGATTTGATTTGGCCGCTGTGTTTGTGTTTTTTTATCCTTAAACTTGCGTGCTTTCTGGTCCTGGGTCCTCGGCCGTGTTTATCTCCTTCTGTGTTCAGGAGATGCCTGTCGAGGTCCAGCAGGCCTGCGAGCCCTTGTGAATGTGCCTGCGGGTGGCTGCTGGGCAGGAGGTGCAGGCCTGAGACCCCGGGTCTAATGTTCGCCTCCAGAAGATTCCATCCAGGGTATGGGAGGCAGACCACGTGACCCGCTGAGTCATCAATAGCTCCCCCGCTTAGGGCACTGCTGTGGACACAGAGAGCGAGTGTGTAACTTTGATGGACAGGGGGGTGCTTCACGTTCCCACCTGACCTCCCCAGGGGTGGAGGTTGAGACTAAGGGGAGTCTTTGGGCTACCATGGGTGCTTCCTGCGGGATGTGGCAGCCTCACATTGTTCAAAGGCCGTAGTGTGTTGCTACACTTGTGCTAAGATATATTCACAAGCACACCACTCCCCCTCAGTGCTCGCCGTTTTCATTACCAGGGCATAGAGAAATACAGCATAATTCTTGGTTTTTTTTACACAGGTGGGATCAGGACTAGCACCCTGGAGGGGCAGAGCTTCTCTCATGTACAAAGGTAGAATGGTTTCTTGAAGCCTTGCAATTGGAGGTCCAGTAGTGCTACACGTGGGTCGCATCCCTGCCACATTTTCAAGAAAATACACGAGATGCATTTGAAAGCAATGAATCTAAAGTAGATTACTGCATCAAAATGTTGGGTGCTCCATTGAAGGCGATGAAGTGGCTCAGGGCTATGGCAGGCATAGACTTTACACTCCAAGATTCCAATGTTTGTCTTTTTGTTCCTCTCTTTTTTTTATTTTGCTTAAATTTGATTAATAAAGCGCATGGCTACCCCACCAGGCCTTCCCAGCTCTAAAGTGAACAGATGGACAATAGGAGTGGAGAATGTGAATATGCAAGTTTTCAACAGTTTCTAAACTTTTTGAATGAGGTACATACACAAAGCCTTGGAGGGAGAAAGTTCCACAATTTGGAACCCAAAAAGGCAGGGCAGCGCCCTTCTTGCCTTGCAGGTTCACTTGGTGAACTGCTTCAGGGTTCTGACTACCTGCGTAGAGTCTGATCCAAAGGTATAGGGATGGTCTTGCAACCTTAAGTAGGTAGTTCCAGAACAGGTCATGGCTTTGTGTGTACACAGCTTTGAACAGGAAGCCAACGAAGATTCTGCAAATTAGAAGAAACTGCTACAGATTAGCTGCAGCGTTCTGGATAAGCTGAAGCCTATTCACAGAGGATTTGGTTGCCCCCAAGTAAAGTACATTGTCATAATCAAGTCTGGGGATGATCAAGGACTGCACAATCATGCTTTTGGTAGAGGGAGGTAAAAGCCATAATATTTTTCTCAAACATCAGAGTAGGCCAGAACAGCTGGCTGGCACCTTATTTGATGGTCCATGGTTAGTTTCTCATCCACGCAAAAGTGCAGATCTTTAACCACCTGTCTGGGGTTGGGAATAGGCCCCAGTTCATCCGGCCACCAATGAGAGCCTCAGAATTGTGGCAGATTGCCAACCAGTAAAACCTCTGTTTTTATGAATTTAGAACAGTGGGTGAAATTCTCTAATAGCTTTATAACCCTTCTGCCTCGGGCTATACTGGTTGTTAAAGGCCCTCTCCCTTGTTATAGGCCCTTGCCTGCAACTCAGGCCAATAATTGAGTTCAGTGCCTTTAACAACCAGTCTAGCCCTCAGCAGCTGGCTATAAGATTATAGCAATTGATGTACTGCATGGGTATTGATGAAAATCCAGCACTGGTCATGGCTCACGTGGGCTGATGTTGGACATCTCAAGTCGTCCTGTTTGCTGCATGATTAGAAGCGGTGAGTGCGGGCACCAAGGACAGTCTTATGTGAGACTTTGATATATCAACGCCTGATTTAAGCGCTTCAGCTGATATTACTATTGTACCAGCCACTTTCCACTTCTCCATCAGAAACAGTCCTGCCTTCTCAAACAACACCCCAAGCTTTTGTGAATCTTTTCTCAAGAAAGACCAGTGTATATATAGCCAATTGAAATTATCGTATATCACTAGGGAACTATCTGAAGAAAGTAATATGTTGTAATCGTCGATCCTAGTGTGCTGCCTAATAATGCACAGCATGCCATCGACTGGGTCTTTTATAATACCAGAAGTAACTAGTGGTATTAGGGACATATCTTAATTTACCATGGCCGACATGCTGGCACATATTGATCAGAGGTGGGTAGAAAACCAGTATGCTCAGAACATAGCCCCTCCACAATAAAGCACAGTTAAAATGAAGAGTGACAATAATGGTACTAACCTGGACTCAGAAGATAAAACTCGTAATGTTCCTTTAGCTACCTTTTGTGCCTCTACGCTTGAATGGTCTTATGGCCAATCCCTGCTGTTAATAAACGACCCTGAAGTTAGTGATGCAACATTAGTGTAATTGAATGTCGAAGGATGATACAAGGAAAATGTGTTTATTTTCATAAGGGTCTGTGATGGTGTGGTTGCAGAAGTCCCCCCCCCCCCACACCCCACCCCAGCCTCAGTGCAGAGTACATGATCATTTACTAAATCTTGCAGGGTGAACTCTGGTGGTGCGTGCATTGTCCATGTCTGCAAGGGCTTCACGTATAAATAAAAAATACTCTTTCCCCTCGAGTATGCCGGGAAGATGGCTGAGCGAGATGAACGCTCACCGATGACAAATGCAGAGTTCTGGGGGTGATTACTTCTCAGCCCAGCAAGGAAGGACTCATTATTCCATCCTTCAGAGTCGGGTAAACTGATTACCATAGATTGGATTCTAGAGCACCTTTCGATTTGCAGCGCTAGAAACAGAATTGCAGTGTTTAGCGCTATATGAAACACTTATTATTATCAATAATTCACTCGCCTTTACAAACGCGCATATATTACATTACTATAGTGCTACTCCATGTGGGAGCTCCTGCGGCGTTAGTGCTTTTTTAATCTGTATACATTTATGTGCCTGGCGTGATGGAAATTCCCCTGCATCCGCCTTTGGTACATTTCTGCTCTTCTAGCCACTGAGCTGTAGCCTCTGTGCACCGCCATTGCCCAGGCTTCTTGTGCTCATGGGTCCTTGAAGGTTCTGTGGATGGGGTCGGGTTCTGGGGGGCTGAAAAGCCTGCGGTCCTCAGGGGAGTGTTGGGTGGGGTTCATTAGGGGCTGAGATTTTTGGCAGAGATGGGTGGAACATCGTTGTTCAGGAAGAGGGTTTTATTGACTCCAGAGGGGGTTTCCTGCCCTGGGCTCGCTGGTAGTCTGCGAAGAGGGTGTTTATATCCTGCGGGCAGGTTGGACGGCACTCTGTGCGATAGGCAACGGGGTGTCGTCATCTACGGCCGCCAGTATCATTCTGTGCTTCCTAGACACACTTACAAGTAGGCCATCGACCCCCATTCTTCGCCCGGAAGTGAATCCTCTTAGTCAGCCCTCCAGCTGCGATGAGGGGTTTCCGGTGATTATCTGGACTTTACACAGTTGCTCTCAAGTTAATGTGTTTATCAACTGAACAGGTCGTATTAAATCGGATTTGCCGCCGCCTACTCCCTGGCGACCTCTTGTGAGGCGAAGTCTGCTGTTTTGCTGATTCGAGCGCGCGTAATTGAGTGTTCTTTGTGCTCGGGCCATTGTTTTCGGGGATGTAAGCGCCGTGTGTAAGTCACACATGCTTATCGGCTTCTGCTAGATGCAATCATCGGTCCGCGCAGGAGTGAGACTGAGAACTCAGACTGGATAATGAAGGTTATACGCAGCCAGAAGTCAAACTACCCCGCCAGTGGCCGTGCTGAGAACACAGCCAAAATAAACTCCCAAGAATCTCAAATATTCACTGCATCGAGCTTTCATTTTCCATTGCAGGGTTTGGGTATGTCAGGTACCTTCTTGTTAGCCCAAAGCAACTTTTTTGTTCTAAGCCCTTACTATCAGCATAGTGCATTCTGGGAATTATAGTCTCGTCTCAGTTTCATTAAAATCATTAGTTTAAAGGACTAGATTGTAAGCTAACCGAGGACCGGAAACGTTGTATACTGTTCAACAAGGAGCCCTCTGAACTTTAACTCAGGTTTTGTAATTTACATTCTTTACATTGACATTAGAAACACCTTGTAACCTTTCTACAGTCAAGGGTAACTTTTTACACCTGTTTCAGTTGCAGACTGCAGTTTGATTGGGCCCCTGATGACGCTTGTCATGTGTTGTACTCTCGTCCCTTGCAGCTACTATACCTCGCCTCTCACCCCACAAAACATGTCACGCTCTCCGCCAGCACCTTCCTCTTCATGTTCCAGCGTATCTCTGTGTTAGTCCTTCTTCTCTGTCCACTAATATCGAGACTCAAGAGGCTGTACGATTCTTCTAGATATCCAGCACCCCAAACCATGCCATTCGGTGGCCAGTCACTCTCGACCTCCCACGCCACGCTCAAATCACACCATGCCTGAAGAAAGTCCACTGGCTCCCCATGCACAAACGAGCACAATTCAAACTCCTCACCCACACTTTCAAGGCGCTACATAACTGGCCAGGGCCGGCTTTAGCGCTGCTGGCACCCTGTGCGACAGTCTTTTTTTTGGCACCTCCCCCACCCCATGACTACCTCCTCAGATTTCCTCACTACCACCTGGCAAATGTGCCCCTCATCTCTCCATAGCCCCCCTTTCACATACATTCATTTGTTTTAAAGCCCTTGTAAAGGCTGCTTCACTAATCCACTCAGCTATCCATGTAAAATATAATTCTGTTCTTTGCAGCAGGCATATTAACTCTCTAGCTACTTGATGGGAAGTCAAAGCTGCAGCTAGACAAACCTCTGATCTCGCTCTCTAGCAAGAACATTAATCACCAGAAGTATCTTGACATTTAAATTGCATTTAAATTGCTTCCTGAAGGGTGGACGCAGCGCCCCCTTGAGGTCAGCACCCGGTGCTACTGCACCACTCGCACCACCCTAAAGCCGGCCTTGTAACTGGCCCAGCACACGTCAACATTCACATCTGCATCCATAAACGTTTCAGACAGCTCCACTTCTCTGGACACCTACTTGCATACATCCCACACACACAGAAAACCAGACCTGGAGGTCGAGCCTTTTCCTGTATTGCTCCTAAAGTGTGGAATGACATGAATTCCACAAAACTCTGAGGATGTGGTTTTACGAGTAGTCCCACTGGGCCTCAGGTGTGCATAGACTCACACCTGCTCAGCGCCAGGATAGCCTCCGGGGTGACAGCGTGCTGTACAAATCCCCATGAGATAACCAATGCCACCCCTTCGTCCTTTATTCTCCAATCCGACCCTCACATTTTATGGTCATCAGCCCAGCCCACTCGGCTGACCAAACCCTGGAAACAAACCCCAGCCTACAGAAGTGTAACTGCGCACGTCTCCGTCTCTCGTGGCCTGTGGCACACCCGACAAGCTGTGAGGGGCACATTTCAGCAAGGCTTCCATGCCCAGAAGCACTCCTTCTTAAGACGCTCTCCTACTCTGGAAGAGCTTAAGCAAGAATTTAAGAGCTACAAGTGTCTGCAGGTCTTCGGGCCTACCCGGGCCTTGTGTGTCCGTATATCCGCCCTCCATCATGAGTGACTCGCATGATTGCTCCGTGTCCATAGCTGTGTGCGTCTGTATCACGTGAGCCACGCTGCTATGAAAACAACACAAACAAAATCCAAAGTGGATTCAGGATTACGGGGGAGCTGTGTTGCTGAGGCGATGATGTGCCTACTTAGTAAAACTCATCAATACACGTACCACCACCCTCACCCCCAAACACACACCGGCACGAGTAATCTCATCAAAACGTGGACTTGCATGAAAGCATTGACATTACACGCGGCTTCCGGTCTATATTGATAAGGGGTTGTCACCAACTTTCCGTCTAACTGTTAAACTACCCAGAGGGCAGCGAGACTGTTGAAATGCAAGGCTGTGTGTGTGTGTGTACACACATCCCACCAGCAGGTGCAGCTTACTATGAAGAGCCCCCCTGCGCCGCATAGGGATAGGTGTTAGACGGAGGGGGAGGATAGGTGTTAGAGTGGGGAGGGGAATGGGTGTTCAAAGAGGGTGTATGGGGCGGGCGGGAATTTTTAGTCATTCCAGGTGTAGTGGTTGGTGGGGGCAGAAACTAATCTACACCTTCAGGACCAGGGCTCTAAGAGCAGATTATGTTTAAGGAGTCATGTCCCAGCAGACAGTGCACAAGAAATGCTGAATACGGCGCTCGCGCTAGTGAAAGACGGACACTTCACGCCATTGGAGGTAGCTGGCGGACAGCGCATCTCTCAGACTGCCAAGTCTTCAAGGAGGGTGACGTCTGATTTGTGTGTACGGTGATCAAGGCTTTAAGTGGGACGAGGATGAGGATGGTGGGGGTGGTGGGTCTCTAAAAGGGGGGATGATCTAAGAAGCGTATCAAATAATCATTTCCAAGAGACATGGCCTATGTAATTAATCGTGTGACCTTTAAAGCGTGTGAACTAAAAGCCTGTGTTATCCCTAGCCTGCATCCGAGACGTAGTTTGGTGCCGCTCTGAGCTTTCGTTTATTACATCCCTATATATCACACAAAAATAAATAAGCCAGACCTATTGGTTTTGCTAATGCTTGTTAGCTGTGTCAGACAAATGAGTAACAACGAGTTTATTGCAAATCGTTAGAACTGAAAATGTTTCATTTCTGAAAACACGAGGCATTTAATTCAATGTTACTGTCGTCTGGGGGAAGTGTAGTGTTCTTCAGACAGTCGCAGTCACACCTGTTCTCCCTTCAAAGCGCTCCTCTGTAACCTGTCTGTGAAACACATCCTCTTAACTCCACATCTTTCTGAACCCCCCGCGAGCATACTTTACACCTCATCTCTTCCCTTTTGTGCACCCCCTTTTCACACCATCCTGCATTCCTTGCATCTCCTTCACTTAAGCATCCGTTCTCCCTACACACACCACACACCCACTCAGCTGTAGGGACCGCATTTCCCTTTACTTTCTCACTGTAAACAGTTTGACAGGTGTGTGTACCTTCTTCACACACTGTTGCCTAAAATCACAATTGCAATTGGCATCCATGAGCATTGCTCTATGTCATCTGCAGAGAGGCCAAGGAGTGGATGAGCATGTACTCGGAACACCTTGAATGCTAGCTGACAAGCACTATGAGGAACTCGAATTGCTTTTGCCTCAACTTTAGAGCTTTCAAATGTGCTTTCATAGGAACCTCAAACCCCACCCACCCTGACTCCCATAGACAACATTGCAGGGGCGTAGCTACCATTGGTGCAGCAGGTGCAGTGGCACCAATCCCCGAGTCCAGAAGCGCCATTTGAGCCCTGATAATGTTGTGTTTTCCTACTCCAACAGGGGGCATTTTTCTTGCACCAGGCCCCATGGCACCATTGCTTTATGTAAATACTTGTTTTGCGTGACATATACTCCTGGTTTTGTATAGTGCATTTATTAGAGGTTCACATCAATTCCATCATATAGTGACTTTTCTTTAAATAGTCATATCATCTGTTGCGATCTCAAATCTAGCAATGTGAGATTTGAAAGCAACAGGCACAAACAGACTTTCACAGTGTAAATTTGCTCATGCACGGAGCTCAGAGGGATGAATGGCTGAGTTTGCCCCACATGGGCTATAACATGTGAACTGCATGCCTCCGGTTGGACGTTCAGCCCACAATATGGAATACATCTGATCTCCCTCAAATGCAATCTAGACATGCCGCAGGGCTGTGAACGGAAGCATGTCTGACCTGCGAGACCCAGCTCCCGGGGCAGCCGGCAATGATAGTCAGACCCCAGTGCCTCTTTTTCACAAAGTCACTTTCAGTTGTGGTGGTGAGACATTGTAAAGTAATTACCAGCCACTTAATTCAATTGTGGCATTTGTCACACCCGGGCATAATGTCGTTCCACCTCATTTGGATCATAGCAGCGTGGGCTTGAGGTGATCCATCTTGGGGGAAGGCAGCACTTCTGCTCAGGTGGTGATTAGTCAATGTGGATGTGTGAGCACATCCTGCCGACCGAGCCATTGCCGCGAGGCTTTAGTGCCACCTGCTGCATGTTCAGGGCATTACACAAACTGGTGTTTTGAACTGTCGCATGAATAGATGATTCCTGACAGATTAAGGGTGGCATTAACAGGGAAAGGAGCGGATTACTCGCAGCAGTGGTCTGTAGAAAGCCACGTTGTACAACGTCTGGGCCTATATTTAGTCTTAAGCATGAAATCACTTATCTTCTTGTATTACCAAGTCATCCGTAAGGGGCCTTTTCAAATTGTTCCGTGTGGGTTTTTAGCGCTGTCTAGGCTTTCACTTCAGTCTTACGTTGCCCTGTTACGCCTTTGATAGTGGCGCTTTGCTCAAAGACTGTCGACCTGTTTGCACAGAAACGTGGATGAATCCTGGCTTCACTCTTGATCAGATGTGTGATCTATGTAGACCCTAATATTTTTTAATTATCAATGTGAATGGAAATAAACACACACACGCACACGCACACACACTCTGTGTACGTATATTTATCCATTCATACTCAATTAACTTTGCCATTTGGATGCCCCTACTTATGCAAGACCTCACGGCAGAGCATGTCCTGTTCCTCCTCAGGCATTTAGCGCCAGGGAGTGAGAGAATATAGCAGTCAGACACAAAGGATTCTAATTCGCAATAACCACATTACAAATTAATTTTGGGGTGTTTTGAGAGCTTTATGCAGTAATACTCATGGATGAATTTAAAAGCTTTCTTTACATCAGCCTTAATGTCTTGTGTAGGGTATAGAAAAGAACATCAGTACATTCTTTGTTAGGATGAAAATTCAAGATGATCTTTGAAATAAAGACCGGATACATATATTTGATGATAGCAATTATTGCATTCCCAGTATACGAATTAACTTGCTGTTAAAGCACTCAGATCTTAAAACAGGCCATCACAGATGTACAATATTTTTATCATTGATTATCAAAAATGAAGAAAATCATAAAAATTAAGTTTTTAGTAATGTTTATTGTTCCTATTTGAAAAACAGGTTTTGGAAGTGGAAACTAAGAAGAGCATGCGTGCAATGTGTCAGTGCTGCTCAAAGAGGGACCTCTAGACTGCCGGAAAATACCATTCATGCTTTGTTATCACAACACCTCTGAAACAAACCTGACATGCTTGAGTGGAGGACTCTGTGCTTGGTGCCTTTGAGTTCTACCTTACTTGTCGGGATTAAAGATAAAGATGCTCATCTAAACACTGAGCGTGTCAGATTCTTCAATATTGCCCTAGCGGACTGAATGCTCATCTCTTTGCGTGCCAAAATTTATGAAATCGCATTCTAAGCAAAGTGAGAAGAAATCCAAACTTGTTCATGGATTGAGAAGGCACAAGGAGATGAGTGACTCCTCTGGCGTCCCTCTTTTCTGGGCACCGCCAGGAGAACCATTTCTTTGGCCTGTGCGCGTGCATCACCTCCAGTTTATGTTCGGCTGCTAACCACTACATGTGTTGTCCCTGAAATTCATGGGTATTGCTTGCCTTGCAGTCACCGTAACACATCGATCTGCTGCTGTGTGGCTGTGGTGACCGTAAACATTGTGGGCTGGTATGATATAGTCTTGTCCAAATGAAAGCAGCTATCAAACAACAAGTACCGACCCTTATTCCCAGAATGGAACCCCGGCCAAGTGCATTCTTGGGCACCGAGTCGTCAGTGCTGGGGTGCTACTTCAGTTCTTTGAGTTACGATCAGCTCCCCTGTGGACTACGGGTTGGACCTGTTGGATTGTTTCCTCAAGTTTACTTGCAAGGCTAGGTGTTAGCCTTTTAGATTAAGGTCATTAATTTGATGATGCTATCCCGAAGAGCCTCGCATATTGGTTCCTTTATTGATCGAAACATAGACTTTATCATGGGGTTTTCCTATGGACATTGTTATGGATATATTCAGAATTGATTCATTATGCGAATACCTTGTGTTATTAGGATGTGTATAGATGCAAAACTGTTTTAGTTTTTTGCACCAAGCACGTTTTGGCACCATGCACCGTCTGCATTGATTGTTCTACTTTATCATGATAATGCTGTGAGATTATAAACCACACTTATAACATACTTTGGACCCTTCTGTTTCATTCATTGTTAAACTATCATACCGACCTTGGAACTAGTGTCTTGGGTGTGATCGGTCTGGTTTGAAGTTTTCCCATCAGGAACGTTGTGTTTGTGTTACAAATGTAAACAACAGTGGCAGTTTTGTTGCTGCTGGTAGTCCTTGTTATGGACTGTTGTTGAAAAAGGATTGGCCTAAAGGATCGCGTTGAACTCCGCCTGCCTCTAACTGGATTTTTACTTTTATCCTGTTCCTCAAAGTGAAGTCTTGAATTCCTCAGCCACCTCTGCCTTTTACCGTCCAGCGGACACTCTTCTGGCAGCATTTGTGACAGAATGTGGAGCTTATGTGTCGCCCTTGCCCACCGCACTCTTAAATTGTCTCTTCAGCCAGGAGTGGTTCCAACTGTGCTTTGAAGGGCCATCCCTAATGGGATTTTCAGAAAGCCACCACTTAAGGTTGAAATTATTACAAATGATGTTCTGTTGCTCTGATAACCTTGTTATTGAAGATACTGAAGCTCATGGCCAGTGCCCATCATCTGCAGGATTAGTGTCAGGCTCTGTGATGAGATTGGCAGCAAGGCAGTGCGACCACCGTAGGATAACAAGTGTATTGATGTTACAATGGGATGGTATTCGATCCATGGCTGACACGGTAGTCAAAGCTTTGGAGGGCTTCTGGACCCTTTGTTGGCCTACCAGACACAGGAAGAATTCCTCTCACTTTAGAGATGCGAGTGAGTATATTTCTATGGAACCACTGATTAATCCCTGAGCTCTGTGTCTCTATTCCCAGTAGGGTAGAGTCATTTGTTGTGAAAGTTGCAACACTGTCAAATTGTGTTAATTTAGGAGCCGAACTACTTGCATCAGAATTTGCTAAAGCTCATGGATTACGCAAATTCCCTTTATCAACCTTCCATTTTACTCCTTTGCAAGAGTCCAGGATAGAGCTGTGCATGTCATGTATAAGCTGCTGATTAGAGATCGAATACTACCAGTTCTCTACCAATTGCACTGGCTCATATTTAAGTTACTCATCTCGCTCACGATATTGAGAGTGGCTTATGGAGATGTTTGGTGGAAAAGTCCACAATGCATCCAAAAGACGCTGGCCAGACACCAAACATCCCACAGCCTTAGTTGAAGTGCAGCTCTATTCACCCCACCTCTGAAATTCATACGCGTTATGCCAGGGGGACAAATTTTGGCCTTTTTGAGGGTTATATGACAGAACCACGCATGCCATTACAATGCGACCTTTACAACAAACTGCCTTTATCACACATTGCCATTACAACACATTTTCATTGTAAAGGCATAAATGGTAGATGCAAAATATTACAGGAAAGTATAAACCGCGTGTGTATCTGTGTGTATGTATATATATTTATTAACCCACAACCCTAAAACCCATACCCACCCTAAAATACACTTGCCACCCTAAAACACATACCCACCCTAAAATTTGCTTGTCACCCTAAAACACATACCCACCCTAAACCTAAAATCCCTTTACCACCCTAAAACCCATACCCACCCTAAACCCTTATAATACCCTTGCCACCCAAAAACCCATACCCCCATACCCTAAAAATTCCACTATCACCGTAAAACCTATACCCACCCCAGACCCTAAAAAAACCCTTGCCACCCTAAAACCTCAAACCACCCTAATCCCTAAAAATACTCTTGCCACCCTAAAACCCATACCCACCCCCTAAACTCAAAATTTCCCTTACCACCTTAAAACTCATACACACCCTAAACAGTAAAAATACCTAAAAATATGAAATGTATTCATCTATCTATCTATCTATCTATCTATCTATCTATCTATCTATCTATCTATCTATCTATCTATCTTTCAATCTTTCTATCATAAAACACATTTCCCTTTTTTGAGCACTAGATATTGGAATGACCTTCTGGTGGGATCCCTGGAACGGAAGGAACCTGGAAGTGACCAAACGTTTTTTTCTGTTCTTTGGGTTGGTGTCTGTGTGGTTTGTCTTCCATTGAAAGGATTCTGGTCACTGCCGTAGGCAGACCATTGGGTAATGGATCTACACATTTTGAAGTGGCCTTCAAGATGTATGATAGAGTAGTCCATGAATGAACTTTTTACCCAGAATAATATTGTTTAGTAATGCCATTATTTGTCTTTGTCCTGATTAGTTATTTTAATCTTTTTACCCCTTATTCTTTTCTTTGGAAGCAAGGAAAGGACAGATCTCTTTTTGATGATGTGTTCTGTTCAGACTTAAGCAGGGCTAATTCATCTTTACTACCGGACAGTAATCTCTAATCATGTTTTTGGTGCATGATCTACCTGTTGGAAACCAGAATGGTGGAGGAAGTTGCTTCCTTCAAGATGTGTGTGCGACTGTACATCGGAATGTCTTTTTAGGTTGAGCGTGCAATCGCTTTCTGACCTGTTGTAAGTATTGTGGGCTTTTAACCATGCCCATGTCACACCCATCACTTTCACTCATTCTTGAGCTTGCTTTTCAAAAATCCCTTGATGCCATTGGTAAATGCTATACGTTTGTCCCACCTTGGGGCGCTTTTGTTAGCGCCTTACAGACTGACCCTGGTACATTGATTATTGCATGATTGCCACTTTACTTCAGCGTGGGTGAACTATTTTTGCCTTTTGACTCTCCCCTTCATGCTCTTGGCGGCCATGGGGCTCACAGGGCAGAAAGTGTGCTTGTCACTGTTACCTAATTAGAGTAATTTCTTTTGGCTCTCCCCTAAGTACGTTCTCTCTCCAGAAAGAACATTAATCGGCAGAGTTAGTTTGACATTTTTAAATTATATGCACTCTGATCTGCTTAGTACATGTTCTTTTCAGCAGGCACATTAATCCTCTGTGTTACCTTATGATGACACCAGGCTTTCAGTAAACAAAAGTACATTCTCTCGCCAGAAAGAACATAATTCGCCAGAGTTATTTTGGCATTTTTATATTACATGCACTTTGTGATTTCCTAGTACACGTTCTTTGCTGTAGGCACATTAACCATCTGCTCTAACTTATAATGAGTTCAAGCTTCCAGTAGATAAAAGTAAGTTCTCTCTCCACAAAGAACATGAACCCTCTGCGCTACCTTACCAGTCCAAATTTCCACTAGACAAAAGCATGTTTACTCTCCATTAATCGGCAGAGTTATTTTGACATTTTTACTTTACATACTGTAATCTGCTTTGTACACGTTCTTGCTAGCAGGCATATTAACCCTGTGCGCTACCTTATGATCACTCCAAGCTTCCACTAGACAAAAGTACATTCTCTCTCCAGAAAGAACATAAATCGCCAGAGTTATTTTGCCATTTTTACATTAGGTGCAACTCTGTGATGTGCCTAGTACACATTATTTGTAGCAGGCACATTAGCCCTCTGCACTACCTTATGAGCCCAAGCTTCTACTAGACAAAAGTATGTTCACTCTCCAGAAAGGACATTAATTGCCAGAGTTATTTTGACTTTTTTCCATTATATGCATTTTGTAATTAGCCTATTACACATTCTTTGCAGCAGGTACATTAACCCTCTGCTCTACCTTATGAGCCCAAGCTTCCACTAGACAAAAGTAAATTCTCTCTCCAGAAAGAACATTAATCACCAGTGTTATTTTGACATTTTGACATTAGATACACTCCAAACAGAAAAACATCACAAATGGAACACAAACTGCTATAACAGTGAGCTGAAGGGGGTGGGATTGGCTGGACATGGAATACATGGGCCCGATATGGTTTAAAATTATGTTGCCTCAGTATTTAGTGCTTTAACATTTATATGCAGCCTCAGTGTTTTTGCATAGCGGCGTAAAGCTATTTTCTGCTTTGAAGATGTTTGTTTTTTTGGGCCTCCAGGAATAATGAGTTATTTGTTTGAGCGCAATATTACAACTTTACTGAACTCCTTAATAAATACCTTTGAAATTTGTGCACCACATCCCCTTCCAAACACTGTGCCGGCAGCTAACCCCAGCTTAAGAGCTATAGCTGCAGTCCATGATGAAAACAGTCAAATAAGGTGCTGAAATTCTGGCTTTGCAGTGTTTTTACTGTCATCCACTACTATTCAAAATGGCATACCAACTGTAATATTGTGAGGTTGGAAGCCAGCCCTTGGAGTAGTAGTCATAGAGTTGTCCAGCTCCCTAGCTCAAAACGTGATTCACTCATTTAGTCTATTTTTCTGCTTTGCATTCTGGGACTTGTAGTTTTATTTTTATAAGTGATACAAGCTGGAAACCAGCTGTTGTAGTAACATTTGTAGAGCTGTCCAGCTCCTTAGCTCAAAACATGATTCGCTCATTTACTTTGTTTCTGCTTTGCATTCTGGGACTTGTAGTTTTATTTTTTAGACATGATACAAGCTGGAAACCAGCCATGGGAGTAGTATTCGTAGAGTTGTCCAGCTTCGTAGCTCAAAACGTGATTCGCTCATTTAGTTTGTTTCTCCTTTGCATTCTGAGTCTTGTAGTTTTATTTTTAGAATGTGACAAAGCTGCGAATACAAAGCATAAGCCTGACTACATGAAATACACATGTTTGAGTCTGTGAAACTTGAGCTGTGTCTGCGTGTATTTATAAAACTAACCTCGAGGAGAGCTTACAGTTGATTATGCTGTACAATGGTCAATATTTTATAACTAATATTTCAATTCAAGACTGAATGAGGATTATTAATATGTGAGGTGGCTCTCCCCAAGCGTGTGAAAAAGCATGGGCAATTTGTTCGACTACCCAGACTGCTTTAAAGGGACAGTGATCTAGAAAGCAGGCATTCTTGGAGTACAATTATTTATTCATTGCCCTGAGGGCAATGTCACCTGTGTCAACTGCCAAGTGAATATGTTTTGCACCTGGGAGTAGTGTGTGTTTTAAGGGCCTTGTTTAATAAATATTCCAGTAGGCCTACAAGCCCTTTAGTTATTTGCAAAGCCATTAGAATTATGTGGCAGAAAGGACCAAAATATCCGGCAGGGTTGACCAATTAATGTGGCAAAAAAGCCCATTTGTGCATTTACAAAGCCAATAACTCCCAACTTAAACAAATGCAAGACCTACTGCATTGCAGATGCTTATTTTTAATAATAAGTAGCCTTTATTCTTCAGACATTTTGGCCTCCCACCAGTTACTGAATCTTTCTACCGCCTTTCCGGTAGTGTGTAGTCTAGTAAGAGAGATGTGATTTAGTGTGCCTTACCCTAGAGTCTCCTTTTCTCTTGTGGAGGCAACATAGAAGGAGAAGCAGAGCCCAAAAGAGATTTAACCTAAGGTAAAACTGTGTTGACTCCAGAGGGCGATGATTCAGTGGTTGTCACAGGAAAGCCTGCATAGCAAGTAGGATTCTACTGAAAGGCTTGGCAAGTAAGGGCAGACAAAAGTCACTGGAGATGCAGGAAGACTTGGCTGAAAGCACTAGAAGATGGACAAAGGGGGCCAGGAACGGGTGAACAATGATAATAAAGAGAGTAGGGATGCTTTTGATCTGTTGAAGTGCAGTTGTGAAACTGTGTGTGTTTACAAAGATGTGAATTTACAGCGTGAGGTTGCATTGAGCTACACCTGCAGGACTAGGGAGGGAATTAGGTAACATTTCCTTAAGAGCAGAAAAACAGGCATGCTCGAGCCTAGAATAAGTGATTATGTGTGCATGTGCCTCCTTAAACTTGAAAGAGAGATTGGCAAACTTAGCAGCTTGTCTCACTGTCTTTCAAAGGTTCACCTCTCGATGCAGAACAAAAACTGGAATTATGTTAATGAATCTCTCTGGATGAAGGTCGCAATTCAGAGACACTCTTTTGCTAGAGACTTAACATTTTTCGCCATATACAAGTGACTGCTAAAACGAGCTTAACACCTTGACCTAGTCCTGCACTTGTTTTACACATTCCGTGTCCTGGTCATAATCACATCACTCATGGAGTACTGGAATAGCCTTAAAATGGTCTCCACAATATATCTGTCTCAAGACTCTTGAAAGTTCAGAACTATGTAGTTAGCCTGTCATGGAGCCCAGAGCAAGACAAATATATGATTTCAGCCCCGAAAGACCTATACTGTATCCCTGTCTTGAGCTTTAAATCACTTTACATGTGTACAAGGAGAACATAGCCAATCAATGATTTACCTTGCAAAACTGTTTGTTCCTTAATAATGGAACTTGAAGCCTCGGATTCACAAACAAATTCACATTGTCACCCCTAATATTCTGACCAGGAAGATGTAGCATTTGATCTCTTCATGTCCAGGGTTCCTCCCTGCAGAGTCGCCTCCCTCTTCATTTGAAAGCAGCCACCTTAAATTCAGAAGGTGTTTTCAAAGTTACTTCTTCACCCTATTATTTGCACAAACAAATCTTCACCAAGGTTGCTCTCTCCAGTTTGATCCTGAGTCTTGTCCAATCAGCTGCCTAAGACCTGAACTGGTGTACACCCAGGTTCTCAGAAAACTTGCTCTTTGAGGGATTTTTTTTTATCTCATATTTGATGGTGGGGTATCTGCTCTTCTGTCATCATCGCTGGACTTTATTTTCAGCTTGCCCCTCATTCTTATTGTACCAGGCTCCAAACTGCTCTGAAGCCAATATCAAAATAAAAACACCCCGTCTATCTTTCAGGCCCATTCTCCCAACCGTCCATCTCTCTAGTTGACCGGCCTATATTTCTATATGCCCACCCAGCAAACCTTACCCAAACCATTGATCTTTTCTACCAACTAGCCTATGCAACCATTCTCCCCCCCACCCAGCAACCCATCCTTAAAATCTGTGCATTTTTCATAACCAACCGTCCATCTTTTCCATCCACCAACTCTACTGTCTGTCCGTGAAGTGATTCAGCACACTTGTCAACAGTCCAGCTTGACCACACACCCAGCTGTGCATTTTTAATCATTCTTCTTAAATATTGTTCGCCACCTAACCGTCCATCTTTATGGAAGATCGATGTTTACATCCTTCTAGCAATCCATCTTTACCGCTTCCATCCCACTGAACCTTCCATCTTCAGCACCCACCCACAATCAGTTTTTAAACTGTTCACCTTTCTCAAGAATTGTTAATCTTTACCAGTGACTCACCCAATCTACCCAACCATTTCTTTCACGCTCTCTCACTGTCTTTAACCAAACTGCTAATTTTCGACCCCACCACCCATTTTAAAAACTATCCATCTTTCCCACCCAAATGTCCATCTTTAAAACAGAGTATCTTAAACCCACCCAACCCGGCCATTTTTTCAGTAAGTGACCATCTGTCCTACTCTGCTGCACATTTTTTTCCCTCAGTCAACCCAACCTCTATCTTTCTCACACTCCAAACTGACCATCTCTTATTCACCTCAACCACTAATCTTTCCCAGAACTGCCTATCTTTAAAAAAAACACCTTACCACCCATCTTTAAATGTCTACCCACCTTTCCATCATATGGCTTACCCAACTGCCCATCTTTGCTAACCACCTACCAACAGATATTTCCCAGAACGGCCCCCTTAACCATTCACCCAACCAATCCGACTTTAATTACCATCCGTATTTCTCACTCAATCAACAATCTTTTACGACAGTAGAGTATTTTCTCCATTAACCACCTATTAAAACGTTCTTCTTTAACACCCTCCAACAGTCAATCTTTTAACACCCAACCATCCATCTCTCAAAGAAAAAAAGCTCATCTTTTCTATCCACCTTAGTTGACATCTATTCAACCTGTCAATCCACTGTAGCCTTCTTGGTTAGCCAACCTCTGTCCATCCATTAGTTTTACACAGCCATATTACACATCCATACATTCATCCCCTCATTCATCCATTCAGGGTATCAAATCCTCTCCTAATTCTACTCTTCCATCTGTCCATTCAGGTTATCTATTCATCTCTTTGTTTTATCCATCAACCTGCACATACAGGTATCCATCCATCTCTCCTTTATTTTACCCCCCCCGTCCACTTTGCCCACTCATCCCTCGAGTACATGTGGGAACCTGATGAGGAGTAGGATTTTGAAGCATCATTTCTGACCGTGGGCTCCAGTGAGAATACTCATCGCTGGCTACTAATTGCGCTCTTCAGTACAGAGTGACTTTCAATATTATGAAAAAAGCTTGTTAACACATCAAACCCGTTTCCCATTTTCACTCTAGAATAAGCTTAATCACAAGAGATGTCCCTTAAGTGGATAACAAGCTTTACGTGCTCTGTTGCTGTTCAGTCATAAGTTGTGCTGTCAGAAGAGGGTAAGCTGGAGCACACTGTTTGACCCACTTCACAGGATTGCATTTCAAAGGCCGGTCTGACGTGGAACTGAAGAGAGCAGTTTTATTTCCAGTTTGACTAGGAACCCTGTCTGCCTTCAGAGTGCAATCAGAACAAATGCTAAAAATACATTTATATATATGTATTTGTGTATATACCTGTGTGTGTGTGTGTGTATATATATATGTGTGTATATAGTGTGTGTGTTTGTGTATTCCATACATAATAAGGATATTGCAAGTAACTGAGGAGTTCCAGAATGATATACAGAAACGAGGCCCGGTTCCTTTATAAGGTCATGGAATTTCGTGTTGACTTGCAATATCCTATTAATGTACGGCAGAAGGGATGTTATTCCTTGTAATGTATGATAACATCATCAGCATTCCCACTAAAGTTTCAAATCCTTAACGTCTTGCCCTTTCATGTTCATTGCCGAAACAAAGAATAAAAGCAGAAGCTGTACTGCAAAACATACCAAAAACAGTTAGTAATTTTTGCCAAAATATATTAGGATCAGTTTCATGCAAGTCACATTAAAAATTCTGTACCGAAACCTGGAGAGGTTGTATCTTTCTTGTACTGACATATAGCATGGAAAAAAAGAAAACAGTTGCCAATAAAATCTCTTTCTGCTGAAAGTTTTTCATTTTAGAAAACATCAGAAGAAGAAAAATGTAGTTCCTGTTTTCCTTGGGAAACTAGTAAACCCCAGCAGTAATTTTGATTTGTGACCTCCCTTTCATGGATGATATCCATATTTCATAAGGAACAATTTTCCATCTTTCACGGTTCCCTGTAAAATATGGGTTTTTATACAATTTATACCATTGCACCATGTATATGTGTGTGTGTGTTTATGTATTTATGTACATAATATCAAAATTTAGATACTTGTATCTTCTGGGTATAGACCCTTTGTTCCAGTGTATTTCAATCGGTAGGTAGTTAATTACATCATGCATACTACTCCGATATCTGAATGAATCCACCAACCACTGGGGCCATAAGACTTTAAGTATTAGTTTTTGATCTGAGTTTTTTCTTTTGTGTCAGAGGAGGCTCTACTAAATGATTATCCTAGAGCCTTGAAGAAACTCATTGGCTTATAGCCCTGAGCGAAACATGTGTCTGCTGAAAAAACTTCATAAACACAGATTCCATGTTGCTTGGATACACTTGAAGTTAGTTGAAATTTCTGTCAAAACGTCTTATTGCCTCATTGGATGGTTAATATCTTCAGATAGCTGCAAAGCAGTCATCATCTAATTAACAACTGAAATATAATATTTATATATTGTTATATGGTACAATAAACAGGCACTGCTTTACTTAAGAAGACCCCGGGGATACCCTGTAAACATTTAAATGCTAGACTGGGAGAGACATGAATGGTTTGTAATAAAAACACTATGAAAGTGCAGATAAACACCAAGCAGTAAGAGACATTCTTGAAGGGAAAACATTCCAGGCTGCAGTTGAGAAAACCTGTATTTTCAGAGTTAAAATCTGGCCCTCAGTTGATATACCTTCATGAAGTTAGTAGTTACAGATCACTTGGGCACTGAGGAGCTACCTGCTGCAAAGCCTTGAGGTCATCACGACCAACTCCACCCATACACAGAAGATAGCTGTAAGCCACCTGAAGTGAGAATGTCACTCAGCATCCTAGTTGTTAAATACTGCACTACTTGGGGCTCCCTAGTCAGGCTTAAGGGAAGCTTTACATTTTAGGGATTCCCAGAATCCACTCACATACAAAGCTGTGAACTAATGTCTTCAGGTTTGGTTTGGGGTCAGCACACACAGGAACTCATCCCTTGACAGTTGTGGTCACTTTAGGACGTGGGTTCATAGAGGATCTATGCTGGCTGGTATTTTGCCTTACGTTTTCATTGTTTTAGTATTTTGGAAAGAAAAAAAGGCCTTTCTTTGTGGATGTGTCAGAATATTTACCAATCTTTGCCAGGTGCAACACTGGGTCTTTGTTTAGGGTGCAATGGATAGATGTCCTTACTCTGTTCTGAAATTCTACAAAATGTGCTGCTTTATTAAAAGAAAATCTGTTCAAACTTTTTAACAATCTATTTAAAACACAGTCTAATGCTCGTTTTTTTCTTCTTCAAGGTGGGCTTCGAGGGCATCAAAGCAATGAGGACGTCATGGGGAACAGAAATGGATTAAGCCAGCACTTTGTTGTAATTGATAACCACACCTTCTGATGCACAACACCGGGAAAGATGTCCGCTTGTAGCACCTTCACAGAACACGTCTGGAAACCCGGCGAATGTAAGAACTGCTTCAAGCCGAAGAGCCTTCACCAGCTTCCTCCGGCCTCTGAGAAGGCTCCCCTCTCTCGCAGCAACCTGAAAACCAATGTCAACCATAGCAACAACCATCGCACTAGAAGCACAGGCAGTTTCCGACCACCTGTGGCCAAGAAACCCACCATAGCTGTGAAGCCCACAATGATGGTGATGGATGGACAAGGCGTGTGTGCTGAGACAGGCATGTCCGAGCACTGCGAGAATAAGCAAGTAGTCGGGTGGAACCGGAACAAGGCCATCATGAACAAGAAGCAGCTGAACAATAACAATGATGATGAGATTGAAGGGTATAGCCATGTTCATAGAGTGTATGAAACCAATGAGAGTGTCAACAAGATGCCCAGTAACAATAACAACGGACTCAGCGAAGTGTTAAAGGAAATTGCAGGGTTGGATCCAACGCCTCAGCTATCGGGTAAGGAAAAGAATTCCAGAGAGTGTTTCTTGGGAAGGATCAACCACTGCTACAAGCGGTCATTGGAACGGAAGATTCCCCCAAGCTGTATGGTAGGTGAAATGAAGGAATCCCAA
Source organism: Pleurodeles waltl (assembly GCF_031143425.1). NCBI lineage: Eukaryota > Metazoa > Chordata > Amphibia > Caudata > Salamandridae > Pleurodeles > Pleurodeles waltl. The sequence continues at coordinate 208,289,539 of NC_090440.1, forward strand.
GGCAAGCATGTGATGTTAAGTGGCAGCGAGGAAGTGATCAGTAATGAGGGTGGACGCTTTTGCTATCCAGAGTTCTCTAGTGGCGACGAAAGTGAAGACGATGCTTTCTTTGGCAGTATCCAAGGGGAGCATGAGAGCTGGGATGAAAGTGATGAGGAATTGTTGGCAATGGAGATTCGCATGCGAGGGCAGCCTCGCTTTGCTAACTTTCGGGCCAACACGTTGTCTCCGGTCAGGTTCTCTGTGGACAAAAAATGGAACACTGTGCCTCTGAGGAACAAGTCTCTTCAGAGGATATGTGCTGTGGACTATGATGATAGCTATGATGAAATCCTGAATGGTTATGGTGATGATGGAGTTATTCTGTATGGCCAAGAGAGCATGCAGAGCATTGTCTCCTCTGATTCCACTTCTCCGGATTCTTCTCTGACCGAGTCCTCTCGCTCAGGAACAATCAGCAACTCCTCCCAGAAACTTTGCAATGGAGGGTTGTCCCCCAGCACCCCAAAAGACGCCAAGTCTAATGATCCTGGATATGAGAATCTTCGAGGTGATATGCTCGGCAAAGATCTAGCAAAAGTCGACAGAAACCTCTCCAAGGTGCAGGAGACTCACAAGGCAGTGCTTGCTCTGAGATTGGAGGAGAAGGATGGGCAGATTGCTGTCCAGACAGAAAAACAAGAAGGCAGCAAAGGGCTCATTGAGGTCACTGGGCAGGCACTAACAATAAGTATAGTTCCCACTGAAGAGCAGGCTCAGCCTTACCGGGTGGTAAATTTAGAACAACCATTGTGCAAGCCATACACAATTGTAGATGTGTCTGCAGCCATGTCTAGCGAACAGCCAGAGGTGCAATTAGACCACCCAAAACAAAAAAGCAATCCAACAACCCCAAGTACTCCAAGCACACCTTTGTCGCCCCCTTTATTAACTTCTGGACAGGTAAATGCTAATCTGAAAAAGTCCAGTGCCATCCGATACCAAGAAGTTTGGACCTCAAGCACCAGTCCAAGGCAGAAAATACCCAAGGTGGAGATAGTAACTGGGTGTTCCGGGCCAGTTGTTCCTCCGAGGAGGAGCAGCCATAAATCTGCCCCTACATCCCCAACTGCTACCAACATTTCTTCGAAAACTATCCCAGTTAAGTCGCCAAACTTGTCAGAAATCAAGTTTAACAGCTACAACAATGCGGGCATGCCACCTTTCCCCATTATAATTCACGATGAACCAGCATATCCCAGGGGTGCGAAAAATGCCATTAAAGTGCCAATTGTGATTAACCCAAATGCGTACGATAACCTGGCCATTTACAAGAGCTTTCTAGGCACCAATGGAGAGATGACGTTCAAGGAGAAAACTGCAAGTGTCATAAGCAGCACATATGAAGAAATCGAGACTGGTGGAAAGGGAGCAGACAGCGCAGTGGCTAAACCCATGGACTTGACTCAAGCCAAAGGGGAACCTTTGAGCACAGAACAAAAGATGGGGTCCGTGGCCAGGAAGGTGAAAGAACTAAATAGCACTCTTAACAAAGGTCAGACCTCTCCGCCAAGAGGTATGGCCTCTGGCCCCAGCTCGCCGGCAAAAACCCAGATAACCACTTCTGAGGAAACCAATAAGACAGAATCTGCTCAGGCACTAGTGCCATCTGCCACGAGCACCAGGGAAAATGCACATACTGTACTTTCTCAGATTGTGGCCTCCATCCAGCCACCACAGTCTCCACCAGGTTCCCCACAGCCTGGTCCCAAAGCATGCAGCGTGGAGGAGCTGTACTCGCTCCCGCCCGATGCAGGTACCTCAGACACTACCCTTGTGCGCCCCAAGTCCCTTTTCACACCGCAGCCAGTTGGTGTCACTGAGCCTTCCAGACCTGCAGACGGCACCTGCCTAAAAACACAAAAAGAAACTGTATCCTCCAAGACAACCACTATGAACTGTGCTAAACCTGTGATGGGTGGACCTCACACTGCAACTACCCCAAAATCTGAGCAAGGGCCCCCATTCCCTCCTCCCCGTTCTACTTCATCACCGTACCATGCAAGCAATCTGTTGCAGCGCCATTTCAGCAACTGGTCCAAGCCTTCTAGTCCCACAAAAGCCACAGAGGCTGAGTCTGTCTTGCGTTCGGAGACACGACGGGTGGTTGACGCCAAGCCCAAACGTTGGATTTCCTTCAAAAGCTTCTTCCGCCGCAGGAAAACCGATGACGAGGAAGAAAGGGAGCGAGAACGAGAGAAGGGAAAGCTGGTGGGCCTCGACGGGACTGTTATTCACATGTTACCTCCACCTCCAGTTCAACGTCACCATTGGTTTAGCGAAACCAAAACAGAGGCCAGCGAAAAGCCATCCATCGTGTTTATGTACAGGTGTGAATCTGAAACAGGAGAGACCAGGGCTGACTTGAGTATGTGTCAGGATGGTGTCCATGATTTGAGTACAACAAGCGAAGGAGGAGCAACACATATATCATCAGAAGATGCTGAGTTGCTGCATGGTGGCCTCCCACCACCACCTCCGCCACCTCCAGAGGAGACCATAAGGTAATTCTTCGCTATAATGTATAGAGCTTTGAGCTGCTGAAATGTGCATGCTTATGTTACCTTTCTAGAGAATCTGTATTGCTTGTAATGTACATTAACACTGATGTTAATTAAAACAATAAAGGACAGTTGCCTTTTATCATTGAAGGATAAGCCAGCAAAACTGTTGATGGGAAATTAACATGCACACTGAGAAAAACAAATGAATGATACAGCAATTGTTTGGTGTTAATGGCCATGAGGTTTCTTGAACTAAGAATGAGCATGAGTTGAAACGGGCAGGAATGGTGCCTCAATGCTGTGGTGACATCAGGAATGGCGACCAATGGAGTTGGTGGTTCATGGCAGCTGTAGAATTCTGTTGTGTTTTTTTTTTCTTCATTTTTTGTACATTTGAAAATAATTGTAATTACGGTAAGTTTCAATCCATGAGTTTTGGACACCTAGTCTTACATTTGCTTTTATTCCCTTATTTACATTATTATTATTTCCTTATTTATTATTAACAAACATTGACAAGCCCAATAGATCTCCTCTATGTGAGATCTATTGACTTTGGTGGAGTGGAGTGGTGTGGCATGGAGTAGGATTGTGTGGCATTGTGTGGAATGGCATCCTGTAGTATGAAGTAGCATTGTGTGGAGTAGAGTGGCATTATATGGCATTGAGTGGCGTTGTGAGGCATGGAGCGGATTGACGTGTAATTTGTAAAACGCATGGCGACCCGGAGGCATCCCAGCACTGAAAAAGAGAGGTTGCACCATAGTAGGTGAAGAGGATACCTAAGGGGATACATCTACCTGAAGGCCCAGGTTTTAAAAGATTTTCTAACGCATAACTCATCTCAATGGCTCTGATGGTCAAGGGGAGAGAGTTCCAGAGCTTAGCTGCATTAAAGCTAAATGATCGCCCACCACTTCTAGCTCTTTTAATAACGGACCATTGCCAGATGAGGATTCAATGATTGAAGTGATCTATTAGGGTTTTATGAGAGAACCAACTGGTGTAGGATTGGCAGGCCTAGCCCCAATATAGCTTGATGGAGGATACCAAATAACTTGAATTCTGTTCTTAGGGCAGTGGGGAGCCAATGAAGCTCTTAGTCCCTGCCTAACTGAGTGAGATCCAGGTGTTCCCCAGTTCCAAGTAATGTGTGTGCAGCTGTATTTTCTACAACTTAGTTTCTGAATGGCTCCTTTGTGGGACCCCTGGTAAAGTGAGTTGCCATAGTTCAGGTGAGCGAGTACAAGAACCTGAAGTACTAGCAGAGGTCGAATCTTGCGCAGCATCTGCAACAATCAAAAACTACTGCCCAAGATTTTAGTAGCCTGGGCTTCCATTGCCTAGGTATCTTCGAGCCATGTCCCCAAACTTTTCATAATTAAATCTGTTTTCACTCCATTGAGCTTAAGATAAGAGTTATTCATCCAGGTTGCTACCTGCTCGAGACAAGGTCCAAGGAGTAGCATAAAATTGTGTGGCATGGAGTAGAGTTGCATTGTGTGGAGTGGAATTGTGTGGCATTGAGTGAATCGTAATGGAGTGGAAGTGTGTGGAGTGACATTGTGTGGCATGGAGTGCAGTGGCATTGAACGGACTGGCATGCTGTTAAGCACTTCAGCACGTCATCAGGGCAGTATATAAAAACAGTGGAGTGGCATTGAGTAGGGTGAAGGTGCATTGTGTGGAGTAGAATTTGGGCTACAGTGGGATTGTGTGATATGGAGTGGAGTGGAATTGTGTGGCATTATGTGGAGTGCAATGGAGTGGAATTGTGTGGCATTATGTGTCATGCATTGGAATTGTATGGCATTGTCTGAAGTGGAATTGTGTAGGGTGGAATTGTGTGGAGTGCAGTGGCATGGAGTGGAATGTAAATGTGTGGCATTGTGGAGTAGAATTGTGTCGAACTAAGTGGAGTGGAATTGTGTAGCACTGAGTGGAGTGGAATTGTGTGGCATTGTGTGGAGCATAATGGAATTGTGTTACAGGGAGTGGAATTGTATGGAATTATTTGATAATAATGCATTACTGTTTGTGGTACAACAATATGACATCCTCCATACTCTGTTCACAATATCAAACCTGACACCATTATGTTTTGAAAAGACCTAGACCTTGTTAAGAAAATCTGCTATTCCTAATCACAGCAGTGACATTTAAAAAACAAAACAAAAAAAAAACAGAAAAGGCTCGTCTTTAAATATTGTCTAGAGCATTGGTGTCATCATGTTTCCTTATAATCCCTAACTCTTGCTCTCCAACAGACAAAACAGAAGAAGAAAATTAAAACGATGGAGGTTTTCTGTAGGTGAATAAACAACATTTTGGAAACACTACTTACACTGGCTCTCATTCCACAGGATATCAACAGTGATGGTCACATTTCCAGCTGCGGTCAGCTTTTCATCAAATTAGTGTAATGCTTCAAATGAATTGGCAAGAGCCTGAGTTTTGTATCCTGACGGCATAAGATTATTAGTACAGTGTGTTCTTCATCAGATCATATGGTGCCCCTTCAGACGCCATCATAATATGGGGTGCATTTCCATAGGATTGAACCAGAAAGCCCACACAGTCTTTGGGGAGGTGGGAGAAGAAATAATAGAACGAGCAGAGTGATTGAGAAAAAAAAAGGAGGTACCTAGAGTTGTGTGTGGAGGTGACAGGAGGCTTCCTGGGAGTCCCCCTGTAAAGGAATCGCTGCCCTGATGAAAATGATAGTGATGAACATACAGGGGGACTACTCCAATACATCAACAGGCGTGGAATCCTCATTGAGGACTTTGTCCCTCTCTGTGGACTACTCCGCACTGTAAACCTTCGGAGCTTGGAACCACGTTAAGAGTCTCTGCATCGGCACAACATCCTGTGATTCAGGGCAAATCATTTAATCTCCCTGTGCCCCAAAAAAATTAATGTGAACTTGTGTAGTCTAACTGGTGCCTGTGTAGAGCACCTCGAATACCTTTCATTTGGGCCAAGTTTGTGCAATAGTACAAATGCAAAAGAAGAAATAGTGCCACAATCACAGTACGAGCAGTGGATTCCATGCTCCATTGACTGAAAAGGAAGTGATGCATGGCACGCGCTGGCCAATTAGGAGGCAGGAATGAAAAGTAACAATTATTCCAACAAATAGTAAGCAATGGAAGCTTTGCAATTGGTTGTGAATTACAAGATCAAGGTGATGACCTTCGGTAAGGACATCTCGCCATGGGACTCCATCTGGTGGCCCACCATAGACCTTGGACCTTCCTCCACGCCTTGCTCGCAAGTAAGAAACCTCAGAATCATTAAAGGCAACAAACTGGACATGGCAACCCTATTAAACGCTATGGTCTTTCTCTGCCTCAACACACTAAGGATGCTGAAGAAACTCTTCAAGTGGCAACCAAACAACACCAGGAAAACAATCACTCCACCTCTGATCACCAGAATAGACTATGGAAAAACCCTGTACACAGGGATTCCCAACCAGTTCACAAGAAGACTGCAGACTGTTTAAATCGTAGCACTCGGACTAGTCCTCATCAATGCCAAGCCCACATCGCACCACACCTAACTGACCTCCACTGGCTTCTGATAGATGTGTGCACACTTTAAACCTGTCACCCACACCTACAGAGCTCTCCACAACACTGGCCCAGCCTACCTGAACAGTCGCATTTACTTCCACCAAAGTTCCAGAGACCTCTGGTCCACTGGCCTCTGACTAGCCCACACTCCAATCATACACAAAAGCAGAGCAGGGGGCCACGCCATCTTGTACCAGGACCCTAAAGCCTGGAACGACCTTTCACAGCTCATCAGAGCCTCCTACACTCTTCTTCACTTGTGCAAGAAGCTGCAGATCTGGCTTTTCATCTACCTGCTACAGAGTGCCTGGATACCCTCATGGGTGATTAGCACGCTATAGAGACACTGATAGCATGACACTACCCAGTTTCATGACTCCAACTTATTTGTGTACTGTAAATGGAAAAATGTGAAGGTGCCCATACCCTCTCTAGCTTGGACATCCTTCATCCTGCTACACTTTGCTGCTGAACTGTGAACACTAAGCTCTGCATAATGTGCTCCTTTCCCGGAGTTTAGTCTCTCCTGAATCTTCTTTGGTCTATTCGCAGTGTCCTCACCTAGCTGTGGCACCAAAATTTAGAAACAAAACTTTTCCCACTTGTCCTAATCATAGGGTTTCTAATTGCTCAGTACGTAGAAAAGATTTCTTTCTGCAACGGATCCATGTTAGCAGCCTTACCTGTGGATCCATTGTTGCCTTTGTGAGGAGTTTTCTGCACAATTCTGAGCATAGACTTGGGGAACTCATGTTTGCTTTGGTCCTGTTATTGATTGTGGATGTAAAGCTGCCATGGAATCACTGCGTCTCGTTTTACGCACCGACCCCGCGGAGGAGGGAGTTTGTGGCCTCTACCAGACCTTTTTTGGTCATTGTTTCGGACTGTCAAGCCAGTTCGAGGGGGACAGTGGCTTTCATTGCTGTGCCATTTGTGTCCTGTACCTCCTTTTGGGCTTGATTGCAGAAATTGGCCAGGATAGCTTTGCTACAGAGCTCCCCCAACAGCTCTCCAAGGAGGAAATTATTTTACCTTATGGTAACTCCTTCTGCTATAGTAGATGCAGCTCCTTAAATCTTGCAGGGTTGCCTGAATTTCAGTGCAAACTTTTCTTAACATAATGTCCTCCGAGGAGAACCCGATTGCAAGGCCCGTTCTCCATCCTTGAATGCAGCTGTCCAGATTCAGCTATTTGCGTCTTGTTTTGTAAGAGGATGCATACATAACAGAACGCCTTTGTGGTCGTTTGATGAACCTGCGCTGAAGCATTTGTAAGTGTGTGTGTTCCTTTGGTGAAGCTCCATCCTGTAGTGGTTTCTGTGTGTGATTGCAGTCCTGGGATAAGCCTACAGCCCGTCGATGTGCCTGTGTGTCTATGTGCTCCAGTGACCGAGCTGCAGCCTGAACTGGTGCCTGCACATGTGCGCTCCTGTGATAAACCTGCAATGTTGTGTGTGCGATTGCACTCCTGTCACAAGGTTGAAGCCTGCCCTGGTGCTTGTGTGCTTCTCTGATGCGTGTGGTTTTCCGTGATAAATCTGTATCCTTTTGTGGTGTTTGTGTTCCTCTGATAAAGCTGCAGTCTGCACTGGTGCCCGTGTGTGTGTTTGTGTTCCTGTGATGCAGCTGTGGCCTTTAATGTTGTTTGTATGTGTGTGTAGTTCGTGTGATGAATCTGCAACCCGCACTTCTGTCTGTGTGACTCTGTGCTCTCGCGAGAAATCTGGTGCTCTGGTGCCAGTGTTTGTCTTCCTGCGATGACGTATGTTGCTTGTCCTCACGTGACAGTGCTTCCGCCTGCAGTTGTGTTTTTGTGTATATGATGAAGTTGCAGCCTGTGGCTGGTTGTGTGTTTCTGCTTTTGTGATAAAACTGCAGCATGTTCAAGGGTATTTGCGTGTAAGTGCCTCTGCCCTCTCGGATGGTGTTTCATCTTTGCTTTTCACGGGAGAGTTACAGCAGAGATCCCTCATCAGCGGCCACATTCCTCTCTGAAAACTATGCGGCGTTACCAGTGAATAACTGAGCGGAAATTCTTGTTCCTCTGGGTTTCTTTCCCAGGGCCTGTCTGACATGGAGGTTATCATTAATGGGCTCAGCTAGGATGTGTGTGTCCCAACCACTGGACCCCGCCCACCTTGTTGTCTCCTACTGACTGTCTGGGCCATCCTGCCGCAGATGCCATTACAGATCTGTGGATCTCAGAATTCCCCTTCCTTCGAGATTAGTACACTGCATCCTAACTTTTTGTTTCTTATCACTGTTAATCTTCCAAGGAACACATTCTGCACAAGGTGCTTAAGTAAAGTTTAACCCTGTTGTTAAGTCTCCTCTTCCATCTGCACCGTTCTGAGTAAAATTTAAGTTTTGTTGATGAGATTTACATTAGTAAAATACAAAATCATAAACTCTGTCTGAATAGAGTACGAATCTAAAACCACTGCGACCTCCCTTATAAAAAAAAGGCACGGCATCGAATAAAATAATTAAATACCAAAAGCGGCCCTTGATGGCCAATCCATACAGCATTTTGCATACGCCCTTCTGAGTCATTACCTGCATTTAGGCAGTGTGTACACCTAGTCCAAGAGCACAAGAGGCTGTCGGATCTGTAATTTATGTTTTCTGTGCACAACAGATTTTGCTGGTTTTAGCACCTAACACACACACTATGCTTGGTTTGTTGTATGGAATCAATGATTAGTGGTTTAATTAGACCTCTATGCAAATTATGTTTTTGTGCTACCCAAAAGAGTATGCTTTAGTCACTCAGCATGAGTGCTACATAGCCTGTACAGCCTTTGAAAGAGGAAACAGTATATATTCTGCTTGGTGACTGTTGCCTGAAATAAAGCTGAGCATTCTGAGAATTGAGGCAACATTATGGAGCTTTGTGGGCATACTCTGTGTGACAGGCTCGCCTATGAGCGACACACCAAAATTAAAAAAAAAAAACTTTTTTGAGGACCAAAACCCAAGATGTTGGCATAATGTAAAGCATGTGAATCTAGAAGAGTTCCATGCTGCAAAACTATTTCTACAGGTAATTAACGACTTTCGTTTTAATTGTGGCATGGTGTTACATTTAAAAGGTGCATTTGTATTTCTTTTTTATTCCATTAAAGTTTTTATTTGGACTAAGTTTTCCGCCCCAAACATAGGACATACTTCCATCACTCTCTATAGTCCATTTGAGACCATTTACAGTTTCGGTCGCTCCATTTTTATGCTAGAAATGTATTCATTTGTGATTTTTACACTGAATTAATGTAAACTGCAATTATTTTCCAAGGTCCCCAAACTCCAGTTCCACGGTTAATCGTCATAGCAGTTTAGCCTTTTTGGAGATCACAATGTACCATTTTGTATCTAACTGTAACCTTATAGTCCACTATTTTCCTCTGCTTCTTCTTGTCGTCAATATATGGCATTGTGATAAATAGAATAATCGAAAGTCAAATTTGAGATCCATTAAAGGTGATTAGTTGTTTATACCAAAGTTTGTATGAGCATTTCAACAGAAACATTGGCTACAAACAGTTTCTTGTCTTTCTAGTCGAAGTTCCCAATCACAATTGCTTTCCCAAAGCCATCACAAAGGCTGTATATTACTTACCTTCATTCTCACTCCTGGAGCCAATTTTAAGATAGCGTGTCCTCCATAAGCGAGCTAAAGTTCCACATTTGCCTACTAATGGCTTCTTCAACTCACTACCTGACATGTTGATGTTGCGCTCTCTGTTAGTGCATTCAGGGATGGTTGTTTTCCTGCCAGGATCAAATCAATCAAATCTGCATCACTGGGTAGGTCAGTAGAGATGTTTGCGTGAAAGCTAATTTGGAGATGACAGAGAGCAAATTATCATGGTGGTCGGAAAAATATGAATTAGAAAGGCAGGGTTATCAAAGAGTGGATTGCAAAAAAAGAGAGACCACCAGAAAACTAACTTGGCTCCCAGTTTGTGGACGAACATCCCATCAACATCAGAACTGTCCCAACCCTGCTGGAGTACAGTAAGGGTCTGGAGATCCATCTTTCAGGGAACATAGGCTACGCTGCCCACGACCAGCCTGCTTGACTGTAAACAATTTGTGAACCATAACGTGAGGTCCCTTCCCTTACTCAGCGCTCCATTGCACTGTAGCTAGCTGTGCTCTTTGTGTATACCGATGCTTGTATACATGCATACACATACAAAACCAGAGGAAAGGTAAAAATGATGGATTTCCCGCTGAAAGGTAGCTATCTTCACTTTATGCACTGGTATGAAGTAAGCGGCGTGAGCATTGATAGTGTTTTAATAAACAGTATTGTAGACAAGGTTGGTACTGGCCACAAGTAAGGAACTGGCTCCTTATTATCCCAAAAGATATTTGGGTTCTCTTACGGTTTGCTCCTAATGGGGTGTGGCCCTGAACCCTTTGAATCTCCAGCACACTTCCAGAATTGACATATAAGGAAGTGAGGCTCAGGAGGGAGGTGAATTCTTCAGAATGTAAAGTTTTGCTGAAGTTGAGAGGTTGGGGGGAAAAAGACAATGCTGACCATTGTTGCAGATTCTCCTCAACGTTTTACATTATGCATTTCTGTAAGGTTTCACCTTTGCCTTTGTTTTTGCAAGCCCTTATGTGGGTTTCTCAAAAACTTACAGTGGGCTTTACAACCCACCAATTGCTTATCATTGACTGACTTTATTGTCACTCTCGTTTGCTCACTTCTTACTTGAAGTCTTGCCTACCTCTTCTTTCGTTGTCTGGCCCCAGAGCATAGCCTCTTTACCATCCCTTAAATTGGCCTATTTGTATCCTTCTGCTACTCTTTTGTGGAAGTATTTATTTTTCTTTTTGCTTATACTTTTACTCGAGAGTGAGTGTTTTTACCAGCTTTCTCCCTTGCGTGCTTCTCACCCTGGCAAATAGCTTTCCCCGTTTTTCTCCTCCCCTTGTGCGCCGTTCACTGTCTTATGTGTTTCTCCCCCTACAAACTCCCCTGTGCCCCATGTTGCCCTCTCCCTCTTGTGCTTGCCCCCTTCTCCTCCCACCAGGCTTTATTTTGTTTTTCTTTTATCTCACTGCCCACTCCTCTCTCCTTTCCCCCAACCAGCTCCTCCATTCCCCCAATGAGCATCGCAAAAAAGCATTGGCAAAGCTATGCATGTGTATGCACCAGGAGCGGCTGCTGGCAGGGGGAGATAGCATGAAAAAGTGCTGGGATTGGCCCAAGCGGGCTGAAGTGCGGCTTAGGGAGGGAGTGGGAGCCTGCACTTTGTCTCCACCCAGCTATGAAACACAGCTAGGTGGAGAGTTCTAAGTGCGCATGTCAGTTCGACCGGCCTTAGATGGTCGGCAAAACTGACATGCACACTTGGATTGCACCTAGCTCTCCTTCCCTCTACACACCCCTTTTCCCCCCAATGAAGTGAAGAATGATGACCCTGCCCCACCCTACCTAAACGGAAAAATAAAATGATAATAAAAATGCATTTATTAACATTTTATTTTCTGCTTCTCTGCTCCCGCCTTTCAGCAGGGGGGCGACACACCTCCGCCATAGTGGATGGGCCGCCCATGGTATGCACGTTATACTCAAGGAAAGAAATCCTGGGGTTGCCCAACATCTCCACTACCTATTGCTTATAGGCAATCATGCACACCGCACATGTAAATATTCTAATCTTTACATATCACTCATCTTTTGGTACCTTTTCTGTCCTAGGGCACAGCTGATTGAGTCTTTTATTAAGTGGCAGTATCTCTCAGCATGAAAGTATATGTCCTATATCTAAATCGTTTTTCTTTGAGGGCCTTTCTTTGATTTGGACACCTGCCTGCCCTGGATGGTGACACTACAGGTAGGCGCATCACTTCATATACCATCAGTGACTTCCCTTTGTGTGTGCTCTATTGCCTTCCCGGACAGTTAAAGGACTCTTCCAAAAAGGTATTTTTAGAGCAAATATGTATCTGACAATGTGCTGATGGGAAATTTTATGACTCCGGCACGTACATTCAATTAGTTTGTTAAAAAAAAAAGTCATGAGAATCTAAACAGTTTGATGCTGTAAATATAGCCTAGAATTCCAACCATAGCCCAAGAATAACATTCAAGTTCATGTCTGGTTTACTTGTTGGATCAGATCGTGGGAAATCATTATAAAGCCGAGCAGAATGTGTGATCTCCAGCATCTTCTGACCTTGTTCTGTTTCAGAATTTTTGGCTCGGGTTCTATGCCATATTGAGCTCAGCTTTGGTTATTTTGAGCCTGGTTGTCTGTCCTCGAGCTTCTTCGTTTTAGCTGGCAGTAGGCTTCAAAGTAGCGTTTGCCAGGCCCCAGAGAGCCACGGGGCTTTTAAGAACTGCATGCAGTCATTGCGCTGGGCAACTGAGGTTTTAACCTGCATTTAGCTCATTGAACTACTTGTCCAGCAAGAAGGGTGGCTCGTTCATTTTTATTTTTGTTTTGCAGTTTCTTGAAATGAATGATGTAGAGCTGAAAAGAGGGAATCCCTGACACCAAGTTACCAAATCATAGCAGCAGAACGCAACAGAAAAATGGCTGCTACTGCCTCTTCCCTTTACTTGACTTTAAATGTGACGCTCCGTTTGTGGTGGTCTGTGTGATACTTGGTAGTGCTTTCTCAGGGCGTTAGTAAGCTGTGATAGTAATGACTCCAATGAGGGTGTCACAGTTTATAAGAGTGACAATGAGCCACTGCCATTGTCCCTCTTCTGTATCTATGCACTAGTCTTAAATATAGTGCTTTGGGAAGTGCCACCCATTCTGTTTCATTATCTCGCAGATCCTCAGCATGTTGTGGCTTTCACAGCTTCATTTTTCTGATCTTCATCTGGGTGGCCGTCTTTGAAGGTTTTCTCAATGGGTCAGTAGAAGCTGGTGCAGGCCAAAGCAGCTGTTGTCAGAGGAAGCTGCAAGTCCACTTCTAGAGCACCCGGGAATCTGTTTGCAGCTCAGAGCGTAAGATCAGCACAGGCATCCAGCCACAACTTCCCTTTTTCAGGTTGTGTGCGAAGCAGCAGAAGCTGTCTGGTTGCAAAATACCTTTTTCGGGCTTATGAAGAACATACAGGGCCTTGCAGCCCACTATCGCTTACCATTGGTTGGCTATGACGTCACTCATCTGCTTGCCATTTATTTGATGGCTTTATTTGGCATAACTTGCCCATATTTTGTGTGCCCCTTCTCTGGAGGATAGCCTAATTACATCTCGCTGATTGGCTGGTTTCTTTCCTCTCTCTGCTCACTTTTAGTGAACTTTTTTTATTTTTACTTAAACACTCCATGAGAGTGCATGTGTTTTCCAGCTCTCTCCCTTGTGTGCTTGTCCTCACTGCCAAATATCCCCCAGCCATCTGTTTTCCTGCCATCCTCGTGTTGTAAGCTGTCCCTCATTTGCTTTTTCTCCCTCAAATGTTTCCTGCCTCCCCTGTACTCTATTGCTTTCTTGCTCGTGTGTTTCTTCCCCGTTGATGCTGTCCCTCATTTGCTACTCGCCCATCCCCGCCCTAGCCTCCTCCCACTTCACCCACTCCCCATTGCTTTCCTCCCACTCTGAGCCCTCCTCTTGCTTTGCCCCCACCCGCCCATTCTGCTTTGCTTTGCCTTCATCAAACGGAATTGGCAAAGCCAATAGGTTCCAAAGGTGAGGCCCGTTGGCTTTGCCAATACTTGTTTCTCTTTCTGGTCTCCCATTACACCCCTTCTAAAATTCCCTACTTTCCCGCCCTGGCCCCCTCCTTTCTCTAACCAATGTTTTGCCTTTTGCACTGCGCCTCTCTTTGTTTCCATGGCACTAGATTTTGTGAGAGTCATCTCATCGCCTCCCCTACAGCCTTCTTTTACTTTTCAGGCTGAAATCACTCGTCTCTGCAGTAATCAGTGCTCTTGCATCCAAGCTGCTACCCCGGGGGCTCTCTCTCGTCATCCAGGCTCCACTCATAATTCATCACGTACAGTTAGAGGTCGGTCGGCGTGTCACTAGTGCGCCAATACTGTTATTCCTGTCTCAGGTAACACTAACCCCACTCGAGGAGTGGCAGGTCATGTGTTCTGATGTGCATTGTGTGCTTGCTGTCGCGGGTCAGCCTTTCTGACTTTTGTTTGAAGGCACAGGCCCTCTGGCTGCCCCTCCTCACAGGTGTAGCTAGTCTCCACAGCCTTCTGGGCAGGATCTCTTCCACAACTGCAGCTGACACTACAGATCAAGTTGCAGATGGAGCAATACCCAATGTTGATGAGAATATTTAAGTTACTTTCCACCTATTTTGGGCATAGTGCTGGCCTAACCTGAACAGGCTCCTTTTTAGGTCTGGCTTGACAGCGTTACTGTTAGTGACCTATTGTTACAAATAATTCAGTGGGGCACATTGAAACTGACCTAGTGTCAGAATGTGTTCATAGATGCGGGCAGTGAGTGAGACTGGAAGTGCATGAAATGGCCCCTCCCCTACTTCAGCCCATCAGTCTGTGTGTCTGCTGTTTCAGGGTAACGTGCCAAGTTAACATTGGTACCCACCAAAACATACACACTTTGATTTTCCCACATAAACCTGTGAGCACTTAACATAACAGCGGGCCACTGGAATTATGCGGCAGAGGAGGACCAAATTATGTGGCTAAGTTGACTAAATTATGCAGCAAAAAAGGCAAGTTATGCGGCATAGTGCAGCACATTCTGTGATAGCATTACTTCGATTTTTCTCATTTTTACACCTGATAACAGTGTCTGAGGAAAGAGTTCACCTTAATTAGTACCAATTTAACATCCAAGCAACTGATAGATGACTATCCAACCTTTGCGAAAACCTTCCGGTGCTCAGGAACCCGAGTAGTCATACGCTTTGTAACTTTTGATCCGTTTGAGCTAGAAACAATTTTTTTTTTATTAATGTCTACGGATTTTGCTGCAGATGATGGACGATGTGGCAAAGCCATAATTATGCAAAAAACGTGGCGCTGCAGAATCTGGTAATTCTGGTGGCTCTGCAACAGGCATACTGAAACTGCTGTCCCGATTCCACATAAACTCTATGGCTGGCATGGTGTATGAAAGCTAGAGCTAGGTTTGGTGCCCTGGAGTCAACTGCCAGCTTGACCATCTACCCATCTCCTTGCCATACCTTCAGCTATACAAACATGCTCTGCTAATGTAGCAGCATGGCTGAAGGCCCATTTCATCAGGAAGCACAACTCTCAGATCTCGCAATACCAGATCTTTTCATATCACAAACTTAGGAAATGCTTCACTGATAAGTGAACAGTTTACATAGTAAGCCGATGAGAGACACACCCGGAAGACAGGCACCCATGCAAAACTTAAAGAAAAGCTTGTTGCCAGGAGCCTACTGAAGCACTTATCTTGTGTTAGGACTGAAAGACACTAACTGAATATTTCGCACATACTTTTTATTTATTTATACAAATTTGCATAAACCAACAATAACAGCCCCAAGAGCTTCAGATATAACACAAGGAGTCCATAAGTGTGCGCCCAATAAGAGCCGGGATACCTAAAAGCAAAGTCCAAGGAAACAAGGATCCCAGCGAGGCCGAAGCCCTAAGTTCAAGTACCATCCCATATACATGCTTGATGCATTCTAATACTGCAGCAGTGAGTGAACCTCACAATACATGGGCGCTGCCTCGTTAGCTTAGATATGCCTCAGCCAGTCATTTGATAACTCTGAGTCCTAAAACACCAAACCTGTTGTTAATATCTTCGTACAATTTAGCCCTTGGACATTCAGTGCTACCTATTGAGAAAGTAATTGTAAATAACTCCAAATATATACGTGGGGGTCACAAAGCAGCAAATGCAACATCTCGTTCCGCAAACACTATTTTCTATTTTTAACCTGGATGTGGTCACTGATGCTAGGAGTGATTGCTGCATGGAAAATGCGACTGCTGTGTGTGTTTAGAAAAGGACTCCAGCTGCAGGAATTCTGCCTGTGTACAAGCTTTAAAAGCGAGTAACAAACACATAATATCTCTGGGGGACCCTGGCTGTGTTGTTGACGGCACGATCCTGTAAAACTTGTTTGACACGCAATAGGTCTACTGCCTAAAATCAGGGCCTGCGAGGGACATGAACTAAATTCCCCTTGTAGTGCCAAGTTCATGGCGTGCACATCTAGGTGCTAGTGCTGGGGGATTGCTGAAGAGGCTGAATCCACTCCTTCATGAAGAGGAAGCTGTGTAACTGAGTCTGATCTCTGACAGATCTCTGTTGAAGGAACACAAAGATCTCACGGTGAGTTCTGCTGTCCTCCCCGTAGGTGGGGTCCTTTAGAGCACGGCCAGTGAAGACTTCCACTCCATGTTTCTCACATTCTTGGACGGCCACACAACCGAGTCGGTCTGTGTAGCGGCCATGAAATGTGCCTGAAACATCCTGTACTGGGGTGCATTTCAAAGTGTTGTAGGCTATGTAGTAAGCATTTCTTCGTTGACGAATAAGATCATGAGATTTCCTCTCACTCCATGACGTGTCCCACACAAACTGAAGTCTTGAGTAAGGAAAGCATTCTCTGCTTCGGAAATTATCAGCATTGGAAAGATAAGAGGCAAAATGTTTGGATATAAAGCATGCAGAGACGCGATCAAAACACGAAGTGGGTATGGAAAACGTTGGAAGTGTGAGCACTTGGGAGAGAAAAGAGTGATTGAGTTACAAGCTAGTAAATAAAGGAAGCAGAGAGCCGAGAACAAGTGAGGCTAGAAGAGGGATAGAGCAAAGAGCAGGGTGTGTGTGGAACCAAGAAGCCCTCAAGAAATGAAGAGAGGACCACTGGAATTATGCAGAATGGGAGGCCAAACTTGTGTGTCAGACTAAACTATAGACAGGTAAAGGCAAATTATACAGCATAATGTGGCACATTTTTGTGTTAGTACTATCTCTTTATTTTGGCTTTTTATATTCATGTTAACACTTTCTGGGTAAAGCGTTCACCTCATTAGTACCACTTTGACTCTCAAATACAGAAATAAACAACTGAAAGGTGCCGTCAGCCTTTGCGAAGGGGCTTCCACTGCGCGGTAACACGTGTTGCTTAGGGACTTTTGATGATTTTGAGGTAGAACCAATTTGTTTTGCTGATATCTGCAAATTATACGGCAGGTGATAGACTATGTGGCAAATGCTTAATTATGCGGAAAATGCTGCGCCTGCACAATCACATCATTTTAGGGGGAAGGGTGGGAAGGAAAAGACATGGCCGGAGCACAACAAGCACAGAGCTGGGCAGTGGGGTAAGGACAACCCGAGAACGAGGGCAGGAAAAAAAACGTGGTTATACGAGAGCTACCTGAGAATAGCAAGAAAACAAGAGGGTTCAGCCAGCACGGAGATCTGTGAACAGATGGACGGAGGATGGGATTCAAGGGGGACCAGAACGGAGCAAGAGCAAAGAGATGAGATGAAGATGTGGCCGTACAAAAGAGAAGAAAACGCGTGCTGCAAATAGGGGGAAAGGAGAGCAGTTGCGAGATGGCCACGGTCTTCCACATTTATCCAAAGACTTTTGAAAGGGAATTGAAAAGTCATCCAAAGCATTTTGTCTCGTTGACGAAACATGTAAAACAGGAAGTACAAGTGGGAATCACTTAGGGTGCTTTGGAGCGACTTAAACCACGCCCACATCCGTGGCAGCCAATCGTCTCCGTGATTTCTCTGGTAGTTGTTTGCGCTAGGAAATGTGGTGGCACTTGGGATGGGCGATGTGAAACTGTCACCGCGGAGGATGCTGAGGGCACAGGGGGTGGCGAGGATATTGGGGGGCGGAGGGTATCTGACACGGGCAGAGGAGTGATTTCTAAACACAGCTTTGCTGTACAGAAGGTCGAGCACCTCAGAACGGGCTGGGTGAAAGTTATTTGGGACGACGGGACTATCAGTGGGTGGGGGTGCAATCACGAAGAGAAGCCGGGAGGGGCTTGAATTTCACGTATTTGGGCGAAGGCCCGCGACCGAAGGGAGCTCAGGAGGGCCCGGAGCGGAAACCCCACCGCGGCCCTGAGCAAACAAAGCGCCAAAAATGGCGCGCAACGTCACAATAGAAAATAGGGGTACCGGAAGCCCCCCGCGAGCACCCCACCATTTCCGGCCAAGAACGCAAAACGGACGTTCTGGCGGAAACAGAAAGGGGAGACAGGAAATAAAACAACTAAACCAATGGGGGTGCAAGCATTTTTTGAATCGCGCACCCCCCCCCCACCCCCATGGGCCCGGAGGGCAGAAATGGGGGATAAAAGGCTGCCCGGCTCCAAGTACCCACAAAAGTTGCAGGAGACCGGGCAGCAGGAGAGAAGAAGACACGGAAGGAACCACAAGTCAGCCCAACAGCTCGGCGGAGACGCGGATCGGCGCGGGAGACCGGCAGCCCGGGACACGACCGCCCTGCAACCAGCCACAGCGCGGACACGCAAGCACCTGAGGCCGCAAGTTAGCCCAACAGCTCGGCGGAGACGCGGTTCGGCGCAGGAGACCGGCGGGCCGGAGCGCGACCGCCCTGCAACCAGCTTCAAGCAGCAGCAGCGCGGAAGGACCCACCGGGAAACACTCGGCCAGCACAACAGCGGAGACAAAGAAAGCAAAGGCACTCACCCGCCGCGCCGCAACCAACAACCGGGATCCATCCGGCCGGAACTCGCCGCACCGGTAAGCACCGCCCCTGCCCTCTGAAGGTCGGAGGTGAGCCCGTGTGCACCCTCCTCGAAAGCTGGGCGCTGGGCTCCTCTGAAACGGTGCCTCACACCACGGTAGCGATCACTCGAGCAGGCGGCAAACACCGCGCTGCCCCCGAGGCAAGGACCCAGCCCGCAAAGGACCCCTACGAGTACAGGGAGGCGAGCGCGGCAAACATCTAGCCTCCGTGCCGCAAGCTCCCGCGGCTAAAACACTCGGGCATCAACAGCCCATAGCTCAGTGGCGAATTTAAGACCGCCGTCACCGGAAGCCGCCCCGTGACAGGGGTTCGAATCCAGCTGCCACCCGGAACGTTGTGATTAGCCGGGACGTACCAAAAAAAAAAAAAAAACAAGACAGAGGAAGGGAAACGGTCGAGCATTTAAAACAGCTGTAGAGGGGAGACAAGCCCCTCCCTCACCTAGCGGACTAAGCAAGGGCCCAACACAGAGCAGGAGAGCATCAAAGCAACAAACAAAGAAGGACAGCAGCCAGGGACAGCCCAAAGGGCGACGCGACCTGGCTGCAGCTACTACAACCCCACCAGCAGCAACAACCGGGGACAGCCCTTGCGGCGACGCGACCCGAGTTGATCACCTAACAACAGCAGGGGACAGCCCATCCGGGGTGACGCAACCCTGTTGGTGGACTGACCAACGAGGCACCATGGAGAACGGACCAATGGTAGAGCTTGACATCGAGGAGATCATCAAAGCCGCTAGGGAAGCGGCAACAACACGCAGCAAGGACTGGATCCTAAAACAGATAAAAGGAATAAGCACAGAAGGAGTGATGGCGCAGGACGAGCGCAACGACAACGCGACAGGTGGCGCAGCACCGGAAGGCGAGGAACCACAGACGGAGGCAAAGAAGCGACAGCGCAACACGAGCAGGAGCACGAAAAAGGGGGACAAGAAGGAAGCGGCAGACCACACCGAAGCACCCACCCCGGGTCCCAGCAAGAGAGCGAAGGCGAACAATGGTGAGCAGATCAGCATAATTGTCCAAGAATGTCTGAAATCAATGGCGCCGCTATTATTTGCAAAAGCAGGGGGGGCGCCTGAGGCAAGAGAACTGGGGGACACAGAAAGCAGGATCGAAACAGTCCCCAGCATAGTAAAAGGGAGGGGGTCCAGGGCCCCTAGAGCAGACACAGCGCGCGAGCGTACCCCATCACCCGACAGTGGGGAGGAGGAGACAGCTCCTTTAAACCCCACAGCTAAGCCAACACAGGCATGGGACTCGGATAGGAGCACACGCAGGCGGCGCAGCCCATCTGCGGGCGGGCGGGCCCCAGAAACATACAAAAGGGGAACCCTGGGGAGACCGTACATGGTAGCAAGGGCGCCAGGGCTAGCAAGCCTGATCCCACTAGCGGTAAAAGAAAGGATATGGCGCAGAGAGTTCATAGACATCTTCACCCTGCTAGAAATCCAAGTAGAGGGCCTTGACCTAACCACAGTTGACAAAAAAGAAGAGGAGAGGAGAGAGCGTAACAGAGTCAGAAAGGAAAGGAATTTCGATAACTGGCTAGACGCCTTTAGAATCATGGCCTGTATAATAGTCGAGAAGTTCCCACACTGTGCAAAAGATCTGTGGCTATACGAGTCAAAGATACACGAGGCACAGAGGCAATTCGCTGGTGAGGCATGGCTAGACTACGACAAAGGCTTTAGGCTAAAAATGCAGGCACACCCAGATATGGAATGGGATGAGGAGGACGTGGCAGGGTATATGCATAAAATGATGATAGCGAGAGAAGCTAGGTCATGGGCAAACAAAGGCGAGCAGCCCTTTCGCGGGAGCTACCAAAAAAGCAAGTATGACAGAGCGAAACCCTACCACAAGAAACAACAGCTCACACAATGGAAAGGGCAGCAGGCAGGTAGAGCAAACACGGCAGTATGCTACAAATTTGAGAAAGACGAGTGCACATGGGGCTCAGCATGCAAATTTAGGCACGTGTGCTCAACATGCGGGGGCGGTCACCCCGCAACAGAATGCAAAAGAGGGGGGGGGGACAGCGTCAAGAGGGAAAAAGGCAAAAAGAAGTAGACAAGCCAGCATGGTTCCATGGCTGGGAAGAAAGGTGGAATTAGCAGCTTCCCCCATTAACACAGCCAAGCTGAGACAACTGGCTAACGAATACGGCAACAAACAAAATGCTAAATTAATATGCGAAGGCTTTGAACAAGGTTTTAAAATTCCGTCCCGGGCGCAACCATACAGCACAACACCTAAAAACCTGCGCTCAGCAAGTGAGTTCCCCTCAATCATAAGAGAAAAAATCAACAAAGAGATTGAGCTAGAGAGAGCGGAGGGCCCCCTAGCACCTCCTGTCCCACCCGAACTCCTAGTCTCCCCACTGGGGATTGTTCCCAAAAAAGAGGCAGGCAAATTCAGACTCATCCATCACCTATCCTACCCCGAAGGCAGTTCGGTTAACGATGGCATAGACCCAGACCACTGCGCGGTGGGTTACACTTCAGTGGACGACGCAGTCGATTTAGTACGCACAAAGGGGCGGGGAGCGCTGATGGCAAAGGCCGACATAGAGGCAGCCTTTAGACTCCTGCCTGTACACCCAGAGAGCTATCACTTACTAGGGTTCAGTTTCGAGGGAAATACCTACTTTGACAAAGCGATGCCCATGGGGTGTTCAATTGCCTGCGCCTATTTCGAGATATTCAGCACATTCCTGGAGTGGGCCCTACACAAACAACACCCCAGGGGCGGCAAGCTGCACTACCTGGAGGACTTTCTATTCATAGGGGAACCCAGTGGCCCCGAATGCCAAAACCTACTAAATGCCTTCCAAACTCTGGCAGCCGAACTGGGCATCCCATTGGCAGGAGATAAAACCACGGGCCCAACCACCAGGCTAGTCTTTCTAGGGATAGGGCTGGATTCCTTAGCAGGCACTTCCAGCATACCACCGGACAAGGTCAAGGACCTCCAAGGAAACATCAAAAGGCTAGTGGGCAAGCAGAAGGCCACCCTCGGGGAAATACAGGAGCTTTTAGGCAAACTCAACTTTGCTGCAAGAGTCATCCCGGTGGGAAGGGTATTCGCCAGGCGATTAACACAGCTAACTAGGGGTTTAGAGAAGAAACACCACCACGTCAGGCTGACATCGGGGGTAAAACAGGACCTGCAGACATGGCAGGCATTTTTGACAGACTTCAATGGCACATTGATCTGGAGAGAGGGTTGGGTGTCTGCCAGACAGATTGAATTGTACACTGATGCGGCAGGCAGCGTAGGGTTCGGGGCCCTGCTAAAGGACAAGTGGTGTGCCAAAAAATGGCCAGAGTCTTGGGCTGCCCGAGGCCTCACAAAAAATATCACACTGCTAGAGCTATTTCCCATTGCAGTGTCCCTGACCATATGGAGGGAACAACTAAAGAATATGAAACTCACATTATGGTCGGACAACCAAGCGGTAGTGCACGCCATCAATAGGGGGGCATCCCAGTGCGCAGTGGTCCTAAAACTGCTGAGATACATGGTGTTTCTACAGCTGGAGAACAACCTAGACATAAGAGCAAGGCACGTGCAGGGCGCAGTAAACACTAAAGCTGATGCCCTCTCTCGTTTCCAGATGGGAAAGTTCAGGACACTGGTCCCAGGCGCGGAGAAAGAGATGACACCATTTCCCACAAGTTTATGGGGCCTGGTAGAGGGGACCTAATGGCATTAATAAAGCACGCCCTAGCACCCAAGACAGCAAAACGCTATGCTACGTACGCAAACAGAGTGCTAACAGTGACAGGCCTGCAGTCTTTTGAGGTCCACGAGGAATCTCAAAGAGCTATAGAGCATTTCATACAATGGGCTTACACACAGAAGAAAACCAAGTCCTGGGCTCAAGCACATGTAACAGCAGTGGCCCACTACAGCAAACTGACAACAGGCAGAGACCCGGCAAACTCCCATTACATAAAATCCGCAATGAGAGGGTGGCGCCGGTTGGAGGGGCCGGCCCGGGACCAACGGCGCCCAATCGAGTTCAGCACCCTGAAGCTGCTGGTCGGTGCCCTCAGACACATCTGCCGCGAAAGCTTCGAACATACCCTATTCAGGGCAGCATTCACGCTGGCCTTTTTTGGGGCCTTTAGAGTAAGTGAGCTGGTGGCCCCAGCAAAGGGCGGGCGGGCAGATACATGCATACAGAGACAAGACGTGCAGTTAAGGGAGAAAGACATGCAAATCATGCTACGGAAATCCAAGACTGACCAGCTGGGAAAAGGCAAAAGAATTGATTTAAGGTGCCTAGACGACCACGAAGCATGCCCAGTGTGCAGCACACGGGATTACATGAAGCTAAGCACAGAGGGGCAGGGAGCGCTTCTGAAACACGCAAATGGAGACTTCCTGAGCATTTACCAGCTCAAGGCAGCCCTGAGGAGGGCCCTGACCAACATAGGGCTCCCCGCCAACAAATTTGGCACCCACTCATTCAGAATAGGGGCAGCAACCACGGCGGCGCGCTACGGCATACCAGAGCACGGCATCAAAGCAATCGGGAGATGGAGCTCCAACGCTTACAAGGGCTACATCAGGGAACAACATAAAGAAGGAAAACACTAGCCAAAGCCAGACCCTCAATTTTCCCCCTTATACACCCAGGTCAACACAGAACGGTATGGATAATCGGACACTCTTTCGTGCGCAGAACACAGACATGGTGGGAATCGGGCGACCCCACGAACGAGCAGCGCCCCCGTCATACAGAGGTGAAATGGTTTGGCTTCCCGGGCATGAAATGGGAACACTTCCAAGGCAGGCTAAGAGAGCTACTGGCCTCACGACATCGTGAACCCGACGTAATGATCATCCACCTGGGGGGCAATGACCTGGCACAGCTTGGCAGGAGGGAACTATTGGCAAGTATTAGGGCAAATCTCGTGTCAGCGGCCAGAACCTTAGGAGAAGTATCCCTGGTATGGTCAGAAATCATCCCGAGAAGGGAATGGAGAGGAGCCATATCAGCAGGCGCCCTGGACAGATCAAGAAAAAAATTGAACATAGCGGTCAAAAAATTCTGCATGCAAAATGGATGGGAATGCGTCAGGCATGGGCTCATCAACCTACAAAGGCCAGAATACTTTGCGAGAGACGGGGTACACCTGTCCCGCCAGGGGACTGAGGTGTTCTGGGACAACTTATGGGCTGCCCTGCAGCTGGCTGGATGCAAATAAACTCAGATGAAATAGGGGGAGCCACCCTCGAGCGGTAACCCGAGGGTCGGCGTGGCGGAAAGGAGAGATAAACAAGAACTACAAAGGCCACACCCCACGCAGCGGGGTGGCAGGGCTACTTACCTTGGGATGCCTCACGGCAGGGTAAGGAAGCCAGCGGAGGTACTCGAAAACACGGCACTCGCAGCCCGGGTCCGCCAGAGAGCGGGACACAAGGACTAAACAAAGGTAGCGAGTTAAGCCTAAAGAAACGAGTACCTTCCTACTGGAAAAAAAGGAATAACGGCTAAAGACCAAACGGGAGATTGATTGAAAACAAAGGAACGACGGCATGTAACAAAGAAGTCATTGTTAAGCGGAAAGGCGAAGTGAGGTACGACACAAATGTACCAAGCTGAACCACAAACATGGCAATGTATCGCTCGCAACAACTTGATAGAATGATTTATGGCCCTCATAAAAGCAGGGCGGGCATGCTGTAAACTAACTGTTCAATAAACTGCGGCCAAAAGATTTCCAAACACATACCAACTCCAGTGTTATCATTTGCGGGTATGGGCCGTATGGAGGGGTTTTGGGCGAAGGCCCGCGACCGAAGGGAGCTCAGGAGGGCCCGGAGCGGAAACCCCACCGCGGCCCTGAGCAAACAAAGCGCCAAAAATGGCGCGCAACGTCACAATAGAAAATAGGGGTACCGGAAGCCCCCCGCGAGCACCCCACCATTTCCGGCCAAGAACGCAAAACGGACGTTCTGGCGGAAACAGAAAGGGGAGACAGGAAATAAAACAACTAAACCAATGGGGGTGCAAGCATTTTTTGAATCGCGCACCCCCCCCCACCCCCATGGGCCCGGAGGGCAGAAATGGGGGATAAAAGGCTGCCCGGCTCCAAGTACCCACAAAAGTTGCAGGAGACCGGGCAGCAGGAGAGAAGAAGACACCCACCCACCCACACCTAAACATCAGGCTCCCAGAGCGTCGCAGACTGGGAATAAGGACAACAGACGGTAGCAGTATACGGCGGAAAGGAGAGATAAACAAGAACTACAAAGGCCACACCCCACGCAGCGGGGTGGCAGGGCTACTTACCTTGGGATGCCTCACGGCAGGGTAAGGAAGCCAGCGGAGGTACTCGAAAACACGGCACTCGCAGCCCGGGTCCGCCAGAGAGCGGGACACAAGGACTAAACAAAGGTAGCGAGTTAAGCCTAAAGAAACGAGTACCTTCCTACTGGAAAAAAAGGAATAACGGCTAAAGACCAAACGGGAGATTGATTGAAAACAAAGGAACGACGGCATGTAACAAAGAAGTCATTGTTAAGCGGAAAGGCGAAGTGAGGTACGACACAAATGTACCAAGCTGAACCACAAACATGGCAATGTATCGCTCGCAACAACTTGATAGAATGATTTATGGCCCTCATAAAAGCAGGGCGGGCATGCTGTAAACTAACTGTTCAATAAACTGCGGCCAAAAGATTTCCAAACACATACCAACTCCAGTGTTATCATTTGCGGGTATGGGCCGTATGGAGGGGTTTATGACAGAGAGAGATGCGGCTTGGCGAGTGGAGCAGACGTGTGTGTAGAAATCTGTTGCAAGGACAGGGGGTCGGAGATCTGAATCGAGGTTACAGACCCAACAGCAGAGTTGTTTAATATACATTCGAGTGTTTTGCTTCGGATTATTATAAATCATTTACCAAGTTGAAGTTGTGAAGAAGCAGTTGGAGCAGAGACCTCGAGGCGCATCAGAGGTGAATGAATGGACGAGGGAGGGCGGCTGAGCGCGCCTGTGGACTGTACACCAGGGTGTGCCCTGTTCAGTGAGGGAGGTAAACAGGAACCCCGGCGCGGAGAGAGTTAAACGGGCTGGGCTGTCTGCCTGCTTCACTTCCCTTAGGCCCCCTGGCACACCCCCAGCCCCATCCCCTAAGGTAAACACTTCGGTGCAGGTGAGCTCGGAGAGCGCAGCTCAGGCCTCTGCTCTTCGCCGCCCTCCAGGAGTCTGCTGCAGCCGGATCCATGGCTCTGGGGACCCCCACAACATGACTGTCCGGCTCAAGGGGCCTTGCGAACATTCGCGCTCATGGGGAGCTGCGTGAGCGACCATCAGCGGTGAGTTGGTGGGTAGCGCTTCTGGCGCTAGATTGCAGCGCTTGAGAGTAGAGTCAAACTTGCAGCGGACCTCGATAGAGTCCTTTGACACCAGCCCGGCCGGGGAGACCGACTGTTCAAAGCTGCTCTCAATGGTCAATTCTCATATTTACGGCCAGAACTTCAGTTTCCGGTGCGGTGCACTGGATAAACATGCCTGGGGAGTTGTGAGCGAAACGAAAGCCGGCCCCTCCAGCCGAGGGTCTAACGCACCTGCCACTGCTTCATGTTGTACATATCACGGCTGTGGCCCTCTTAAGGGAAGGCTGACCGACAAGTTTGGAAACATGTCGATTCCTGCGCTGGCCGCTCCCACTGAATCTTCTGTATGGCTGGATTAGAGTCTGTGCAAGTGAAGAGTGAATGGCGTCTGACTGACGTAATCTCAGCCCTTCTGGCCTTTCAGAACCTGTGGCCTGTCTGGAAATCTTGATTTCATATTGACGAATCCGCCCCCGCTCAGAAATCAGTTTGTGTATCTAAGGCCGCGCTTCCGCCTGTCACGGCTGAAGTGATCTGTGTAGGTAAGCGCTTGAGCGCCCTGTTTATGGATAGTAAGCGCTATGTAACTGCTAGGATACAGTACTCCCGTGTACTACGTGTGTGTTTGCATATGTGCGGTTTTGCAGGAGCTTGAGAACTGCACTTAACTCCAGTCCGTCATCCAGTTACTTTTGCTAAAGGAGCCTGTGCTGCTGTTGCCATTTCATATTTACTCTCCACTCGAACTTTGTGCTGTCTGGACTCTCGGGAGAATGGATCACACTGCAAGGCTGCAACAGGTATTTTTATGGGCCCGGAGGGTGACCCTTGCTTGCCTCGCCCTGATGTGCTGCAGCTCTAGTTATATATTAACAGCTAATTATATAAGGGGCAACAAAAGACTTGAGCTATTTTCGAACTTTGCAAACAGTTGCGAGTACCAAGCTCAGTGACACTCTATCTGCCCTTGAAGGATGAATGGTGCTGTCAGTCGGGACTGGACTAGGATGGCACACATTCTTCGATGGATGAAGTTGCCATGAAATTCACCTGCAAGAGATGATTCCTGTTTTAGAACAGCGCGGCCACGAATATCTTTTACCTTAAGGTGGGGTACAGAAGGGACCAGCTCTTGCAGTTCACAGTGTCACGAGTGTCGTTTTTTTCTGGGGTCTTTCACACGGTGACACTTGCTCTTTGGGGCATGTGCGTGTTCGTTTAAGTGAACGTTTGCTTGGGCTCTCTCTGACAGTTTCCGACCAGGGCGTGGCCTGCCGCCGCAGGAGAAAGTACAAGCCCAGCTCTGAGCCTGCTCACCGCAGCGGCGGGAGATTCCTCCAAGGCGGCTCACTTTCCTCCGGGTTTACTTTAATCCACGGCGGGTTGGGTATGTGAATCCACGGCGTTAAGGAGTGCAGCGAGAACACTTAAAGCCCTTACTCAAGTATTCTTAAAACTCGTGGGGGGCAAACGTAGCTATACAGTCTAACGCGAAAATAATTTCTGAAACTATGATTATTAAGGTTATGGACAAATAATCCGAATTTTGTTACTACAACGTCGTTTGCGACAAACAACTTTCTTTTCAATAGCTGGAACAGTGAATAATATAATAGCATAGTGTGTATTTGTGAAGGACACCTTCACCCCCACCCTTGGGTGTCTTGATGCTGATATGAAAGGTTCTTATTGTTACCCATCTCGGTGGTACTCATTTTATCGACCTCGAAAGGATGAAAGTCTATGTGGATCCGTCATCATTCGAAGCTGCGACCATGAGATCCAACAACGGTTCCTGGAGTGGGTGCAGTAATTCACTAGGCCCCAGACTCACAACATGACAAACTTGGAATGTTAGATATTTATGATTTTAGTGTCTGTTTTATAACTCTGAAAAAAATGTTATGCTATTCCCATTTGATCTGTGCTCACCACCATGGTTAGTGGCATCGCAGCGCTGTCTGGGATCCAGTCCTCGCAGATCCTGGAAGGTCGTCAGTAAATATGGAGGAACCGCATCTGTACAGTGTCTGCGCTGTTAGTGTTCGTTTTTGAGTGGTTAGCAGAGTTTATGCAGTGTTAGGTTTCAAAATGTCTTGTGTGAGTTGGTGGCGCAGCAAATCTAGAAATATCTCCGTGTTTTTTTTATGAATGAGGCGGTGTGCCGAAGGATTTTTCGTTTTATTTAATTCGGATGGGGAGGAGGTAGGTTGGGGGGAAATCAGTTGTCCACTGCTTGAATAGAGCACAGTGCTACTATACATGCAGGACAATGTGGTTCTGTGTACATATAATACAGTCAGTGTGTGTGTTTGCGAGCGTGGGATGTGTAAATGAAAGTGTTTTTGTTTGTGCTCATAGTTGGTATGCATGTTAGCGCAGTGTGTGACAGTGCTGTTGATTTTGCAGCACTTTGTCAACTATATGACCTTAGTGCTGTGTTGTGCACAACACGATGGTTAGGCGACTCTGTCTAGTGGGTGTCCTCTAAGTATGGCCGTGTGTTGGTCAGTTAGGAAATATAGTGTGGTGTTATTGTTGGGAATAGAGTGCTACTAATGTGAGGCGAAAGCCCAATTATTGTTTTTTGGAGCTGTGTTGTGTAGTAACGGTGGCCTGTACCACTTTGAGAGTGAGATCGTGTTTTGGATTTGGACGGTAGAAGTAATCTGTGACCAGTTAAGTGCTCTACAAGGTTTGAACTTGCCATTAGATACACGTGACATTGGATGGTGTCTGTTAAGTGTGAATAGCCATCCTCAGTTGTTTCTAGGACAAAAGCCCAAGGGAGGGGCAAAGGAATAATCCGAATCACAGATACACAAACCCTACATCAGTCCTCTGGTTAGTCTCAAAACAATAATACATATTCACTAGGTGAGCCTCGGGCCCCGTCAACCAGTAATCTGACGCTAAGGATCTTTCTTAACCTTGGCACTCTTTTCATATGTTTGGCAAGTTGCTGATGAAAACAGAGAGTGAGAGAGGATGAGAAAAATGAACCTGTGTGTGTATGTCTGCACGTGCAAGTGAAGGTGTGAGGTTGGGCTTGAGATGGGACTGCTATTAAGGTTACTCTGACAGAGGGATACTGGGCCAAGATGAATCCCGTGGCAGCATATTGAAAGCTTAGCTAGGTTCAAAAGGCTTTCTAGAATAGGGTTGTTAAACTGTTGTTGATAACTCGAATCTAAGTCATTATACTCATATATCTGTGTTCAAGACTTTGTTTCATTAAATAATTTAACTGCATAAAAAGGAAATTTTGAAGCATAACAGAAAGGCACGTATTTTTTGTAAAAGATTCATTTATCACATCCCCAACCTCTTGTGAAGGAGCACTGGGTGGGGGGGGGTAGAGTGCTCTGTTATGTTAAAAAGATTGCATCTCATGTTAATTTCTGATCTCTTTGCAGCCAGCTACCCGACGAGGGGAGGGCAGATGATGCCGCCCCCTGGGTGCCACATGGGGGTCCGATCAAGCAAGACAGTGCCGGCAGCAGTAGTTCCACCTCGGTCACACCAGCATCACCTCCCAGCGGTGCCAGACATTGTGATGGAAGAGAAGCAGCCTCTGACCTGTCCGATGGTAGCCCTGGCAGTGCTACATACAGCAACCTGGGTAAGAAACCAGAACCCAACAGGATCACTTGTATTTACATATTATTGAGTGCTGCATGTCACACCTTGCAGCCAACAGTTCATCTTTGTGGATAGAAGAACTATGAAAGTCCACATCTCCATCAACTAGCTGTGGCAAATATTCGATTGCTGTGGGAACAATCATTTGCAATGCAATAGATCTTACTTTTGTGAGAGGTAGAGCTATTGGAGGCGTAAATGACAATGCCTTTTACCTATGTGTTTTGGTTTGAAGTGCAGTGGATGTATGCCATGTGCCACAGCAACCCTCCCAGGCCTGTCGCTACTGGATAAAGAACACAACAAGGCCACCATCTTAGGAGTGTTTTTTCCTCATTCCTACAGACTGTGATATCCTAGAGATGCAACCCTTTCTAGTGTGTTTACCTAAACCTATATAGCACCAAACAAGCCACAAAGAGGCACCTCTGTGGCATTTAACCCAGCGAATGAGGGAGTCAAAAGATGTAGGAGCAAAGAAAAGGGGGCAGCCATATATTTCTCTGTGTTAAACTTTTAAAGAAATTATTCCTCTACACTGGCAATAGCAGCCTAACTTTTAAAACCATTGACTGTATACAAAGAGAATAACAGAAGAGGCAGCTTAACTGCAAGTTAATTATAGCGATTGTGTTAAAAATGGCACCTGCTTTGCAGCGCTATGACATGGCAGAAGCTGTATTACCAAGCGCTATATTACAAAAAACAAGTTTTCCCCACACTACCTCAACATGCACGAGACAAAGAACTCCCAGGGAGAGAGGTTGTGGTGTAAGGGCCGGAGCTGCTGACCTTGCAGCTGGGGAACACAGGCTAGATGTTTTTTGCTATCAAGCTTGAGGCCGTGAAATGCTTTGATCTGGAGTCACAGCTCCTTTTCCACTATTTTGGAGACAACACCTTTCTCCATCTTCTTGCCTAGAACTAACCTATGTGCTTGGTTGGTGATCCTCCGGAGGTTATCAGAAGCATGTACTATCGCCTAGTGTTAAGCTCCACTCAAGTCAGTTGGTTAATGTAATCACTGCAGAGGTCTTGACAGAACCAGAGTGTCACAGATCACAATCCTTAAATAGCTTTTTCACCTCTTTATCTCTGCAAGGTCGATGCAAATGAATTGTAGCTATTTTCTTTTTAAGAATGACACCGGCTTTGGGGCGCTGTAAAATGGCAGAACCTGTATTACCAAGCGCTGTATTAAAAAAATGAGTTATTCACAGTCTGCCCCAACCCACACCAGACAGAGAACCCTAAGGGAGAGGATGTGCCGTAAGGGCCAGGGCTGCCGACTTTGGAGCTGGGGAAAACGGTTTGAGTATCGGAGCCAGCGCAACATCCTGTGATTCTGGGCAAATATCTTGATCTCCCCTTGTTACCAAAAATGAATGTGTTCTTGTGTGATGTAACCGGTGCTCATGTGAAGCACTGTAATACCTTTGTATTGAGGTCATGCTGTATAAAGCTGCAAAAAAATAAAAGTGCTTCAATACCTTCGTGTCGAGTTTGCGCTACATAACACTGCAAAAAAAAAAAAATAATCCTGACATAGCTTTTTCACCTTTTCACCTCTTCATCTCTGCAAGGTCGATGCAAATGAATTATAGCGATTTTGTTAAGAGTTACACCTGCTTTGTAGCTCTATGAAATGGCAGAACCTGTATTACCAAGCACTTTATTAAAAAAACGAGTTATTCGCAGACTACCCCAACACACACCAGAGAAAGAACCCTAGTGGAGGATGTGGTGTAAGGGCCAGAGCTGCCAACCTTGAAGCTGGGGAATGCGGTTTGAGTCTCAGCGCTGGCCCAACATCCTGTGATTCTGGGAAAATTGCTTGATCTCCCCTTGCTACCAAAAATGAATGTGTTTTTGTGTAATGCAACTGGTGCTCATGTAAAGCACTGTAATACCTTTGTATTGAGTTTGTGCTATATAAAACTGCAACAAAAAATAAAATAAAGAGCTATAATACCTATCTGTTGAGATCACGATACATAACCCTACAAAAAAAAACATAAAAAAAGACCCCGCAGACCTTGCAAAGAAACAGCGTGATGCCCAAAACCAAGGAAGACGAAGAAACAACATACCGCCATGAGCAAAGCAGTGAGGCAAAAGAAAAAATAGTGCGCTGGCACAAAGCTCTCTGGCTGATCGTGGAATAATTAATGTAATAGGATCAATCTCCAAGGCGGTATCAAAACGGCCTCAAGGTTGGACAAAAGTAAAGGATTTACCAACGGCTTCAAGAGATTTTTGACAGGCAGACCCAGGAATGAATGAAAGTGATAGGCGTGGGTAAAGCCCAGAGAATAGATCTCAACAGGTCGAAAAGCAGCGGTTGCGCACTGCTATGCTCGATCTAAAAAGGAAACTATGAGAGGGTCACTCAAGACTAATATGTGTTTCATGGAAAAAAAATAGGAAGCAGCAAAAAAACACTATGTGAATTCACAATTTCACTTTTATCCTAACAAAATATTACTTAAAGAATGTACATTTATGTACTTTTGACAAGCAGAAAGAAGAAATGTTTTTTTTTTTCTACCTTTGATGTTTTCCTTCTTTGAAGATTTCAGTCTATGCTTCAAAGCAAGTTACATTAATGGTCTCGCCATACGTTGGCATGAGCTTCACACCTGCTGTGATTGATAACAAGGTGGTGAAATAAAGCTTCATCGCATTATGCAGAGCTATAACATGATAGTGTGTGCCGCTTTTTACATTTTAATGACGAGGATTTAAGAAGCTTTAGTTCAATGTCTGTCGTTTTCCTTAGGACTTTCAACTCTCCTCTTCCTCCCTTTCACCTTTCCCAGTCCTTGTGAGTCGGTGAATCCAGATAGATCGTCTAGCCTAAACTCATGATATTGGAGTATAGGCAGCTCGAAGTTTGCTAATTGCGTGACCGGACTCGAGAAGGGTGTTGCTCTTCTTACTGACTACAAAAAGAGGCAGTCCAGGCATGGCAAGTGGGTAGTCTTCTGGCTGTGTTTCTACACAAACTGTTGTCTGTTTCAGTCTAGGCAGCTCCAAGAACGTATTATTGGCTTCATTATGAGTGCCCCGGTAACTCTGTTCAGGCCATTCACAGTAGTTTTCTATCCCCCTCTACTCCAGGTATTACAGGTTTCCAGTTGTCGCCTAGGCCCTCCTGCTGGAGAAAGTGGCTGAAACCTCTAGATAAAAGTCCTGATAAACATCTGGAATTTGGCACAGCGACACAAATCCCCCACAAACATGTAAGGGGCATTTCTTGCAAACCCCCATACTCCCCTACCCTTAAAGAGTTATTGGTGCCCCCATATCATTAACTCAGGTGTAGGGGTGAGTACTAGAGACAACATTTAAATCCACTTGACTGGTAATCATACCCTAAGCCTTTTAAGGACCTTTATGATGTTTTCCAGCTGACCAGACAGGACAAATAGTACAGAACGATCAACCTGTCATGCAAGCCCCCAGCTCAGAGTGAAACATCTGGAGAATTAGAGCAGGCATTTTTCACTACGAAATATCCCTGCTAATTTACCCCTATTCAGGTAAACCCTTTGCCCCGGTCTGTTTTGGGTGTCACCTACAGGTGAACCCTTTGCCCCTGGTCTGTTTTGGGTGTCACCTACAGGTGAACCCTTTGCCCCTGGTCTGTTTTGGTTTCGCCTACAGACGGTTGGAGAATTATGGCCTAGAACACACACAGTGGTTTTTGGGTCAGCACCTTGCCTATGATTGGATCCGTTATATAGTCAGTCTCCCGTTTGGTGCTCCTGTTTAGTTGACCTTTCCCTCTGTTCTTGGCCTTCTCCAGCCTTGGATCATAGCTTCCTTTCCATCACTTTGATCAGATGAGTTGTATCCTTCAACTGCCAACATCATGGAACACTTTTCTCACTTGTCTTTCACCACTCAATGGGAGCCTAACCTCTTTCTATTTATCCCTCTCTCTGCCTCGCTCTCTCTTGTCCACTAACTGGTGTTTCCCCTCACATCCTCCTTTCTTGTCCATTGCTGCCCAGCCACAGCTAATTCTTTCTTTTTTTATAATTTGTAAATATTTTTTCAGTAAATGTTGCATGAGGACCCACAGCTTCACACGGCTACAGGGCTGCTTTCTTTCTCCCTTGTCCATTGTTTCCCGCCCCTCCCCTTCCTGTCTGTGCTTCATTTCTAATTTTTTGGAAAAATAATCTGCTGGGCCTGAAGCGGCACACTGCTTTCAGGTTGCGTGCTTCTTTTTCTTTGCACACCATCGCACCCATGCTATTTTTTTTTTTACATTTTTCAGTGTAAAACAGCTATCTTCGAATGGTAAATTAGATTTAAACAATTATATTATATATATATATTCCGAGACGGTTGTTGGTGCATCAAGATGGATGTGAACTTATTTGCCATCTTGGATTCTACTCTCTCATGAAGGAAAAGCATTTCAAGGTAGCGGGCCATGCGTGTGCATACATGCACGCGCACCATGATGCACCAGCAGGCATTTTGGATGTTTTTTTCTTTTTGCTAATGGCAGTGGTTGTGTTTCTTCAGACACTTCCAACGGAAAGCTATTCTCTTATCGCATGAAATGCGGCGTTGGCAAATTGGAAATCTGGCAGTAATGGATCTCTAAGGAAACCAATAGACAGCATGCCTCACACTCTGTCGTCATCCCTATATAGTTCTGGTCTATCATATAATGATGTGTGCATATACTAGTAGTAAAGGCCAAGCCCCCAATTACTACCGCTGATTCAAGAAAACAATCCCCTTGTGCTGAAAGGATGTGGGGAGACCGCAGTAAAGACCACCATCCTTTTACAGTGAAGAGCACAGCTAATGGTCCCTCTATAGATGGGGTTGCAGCTTTGCATGATCCAGCTTCGCACATCACAAGATCCCTGTGAGCGGTTCTGGTGGACACTCTGCAGTGCTGGTGCTCGTAAATCGAAAACACAGAAACCACACAAAAAGCACGAGCGAGAGTGATCTGGATGTCTGGAACCCAAGCGCCTTCACGGGTTAGTTACACTGTGCTCGTTAGATCCACAGAGGCAGAATCTGTCACTGTTTCCAGCAGAGCCACACTGCAGGCTGAGGGAGGGAAGATATACTTCGGATTGTTTTTCCCACAGTTTTACCATGCAGAGTGTCGGATGGACATATGGGGGAGAGCAGGAAAAGAGGTCCCTGGGATGTCCACACGAGCCTAATGTCTGCAGGTTGCGTAGATGCGGTGTAATAAGCATTTCTACAACAACAAAAAATCTCCTATCGGGCCTACTGAAGCATTCGCCTCCCAGGCCGTTCTGTAATTAATAACATGTCACATACCCATTTCTTTTCCTGGACTGTCTAGAGCACTTTGTTCATGCTTTAACAGTGACCTTAGCGGAGACGTGTGCTGCCTGTCAGATGGTGTACAGGTGCGTTGTCATTCAGAGATGCCGTCTGCAATTTGGACTGTAAAGGAGGGGGGCTGACTTGCAACACAAGAAAACATAACTGTTGCTGGGACTAGAAGTGAAGTGTCTTTGACACAACCAGAACTGCTCTGCGTCTTCTTCGAGCACATTAGAGCACAGAAAGAGCACACGTGCTGTTCTAACAAGCTTGCGCGTTGCTGAGAGTGTTTGCATTATTTGTTGGTAAATAGTCTATATTACTAAAAAAATAAACTTTTTTTTTAAATATATTTTTAGGCTGCATGCTTATATTAGGCTGCGTGGTATATTACCGAGAAGATGTCTGATCAGCATTTGCCATAAAGGCGTCATCACAGAATACTCTTCTTTTAGGGTGTTTCCCCTTACATATATATATATGGGTATACATATATACACACATAGCCAGAGACCTGTTATACAATGTTGAGCTCGAAATTAAAGACAGAATAGATATAGACCTGTAATGACTTGATTTTGATCGGTTTATACCATAAATGCTATTTACTGCAATGCTGTCCGTCCAGCCAGCATTATGCAGGAGCCCAATTACTTGCAATGATTGCCACAGATGTCACAGGGTTGTTAAACACCATCTTACATGCGGCCTCCTATATCAGAAATCCAAGGCCACCCTCAGGGACATTCAAACCATCACCCCCCCCCCCCAGAGTGGTTTTAATGTCCGGAATCGAAGCCCCTTCACAAGATAATTACACTGTCTGCATTAGATCTCTCATGTACTTGAGCTGGATGTAAAATCTAGGATCACGGGGCTATTACACAGCTTTGGAAACGTAATTAAACCGAATATGGAGAGTGCAGAAGGGTTTCCCACTAGATTCATCTGAGTAGTATTTGCAGATTGTTTCTGCTGTTCTTGAAGAAGATACCATCATTCTTTGCATCATGTAGATGTGCACTACAGTTGACCTGCCTGCCACAGTAAATGGAAAATAGAAACTTTGTTATCTGTTTGTTCTTTTTTTAATTGTGTTTTTTTTTTATTTGTTCACCTAGGACACTCCCGGGCTAACATGATACCCCACAAGCAGCCACGGCAAATGAAAGGAGGGGTGTCCGATGATGCCATTGCCTTTGGAGAGATGACTGATCATGAAACGACAGGCGAGTCCCAGCCGACTCCTCCTCCGTTGCCAAAGAAAACCATTACTAGAGCCAACACCGAACCAGCAACAAAAAACCCACGGAAGGGATCTAAAGAGAACAACCTAGGTGTGGCCAATCCCACGTATGACCTAGACCCGAACTGGGACACGGGCAGCGCTAGCTCTTCCCTCAGCTCCGATATCAAACTGCTGGACAATGAGTCTGGGGACTCCCTGGACAGACCCACCATGAAAGACAGGGCTAGTGCTTCCGTAGGCAACAGTGTCTCCAGCCTTTCGGCCCTCACTGTTAAGGAAAGAGGCTCCAGTAGTATGGATTCGTTGTCTACGAAGCACCTCGCTCCCAGCAAGCACGGACGCAGCATCCAGAAGCCCCAGAGGCAAGCGTTGTACCGTGGGATAGAGAATCGGGAGGAAGTGGTGGCCAAGATCCGGAGCCTTCATACAGACTCACTGAAGAAACTAGCCATCCGGTGTGAAGACCTCTTCATGGCCGGGCAGAAGGATCAGCTGCGGTTCGGAGTCGACAGCTGGTCAGACTTCCGTCTCGCCAGTGACAAGCCAAGCTGTGAAGCGGGCGACGCCATCTACTATACTGCCACCTACGCAAAAGACCCACTCAACAATTATGCTGTGAAGGTAAGCAAGGACAACTGAGGTGATATTTGTACTTTCTAATATGGTGCGTTTAGTAGAATATTTAACCTCATAGAAGATGCTTACTTATACTCAGCATCATGTGCATGGTACAAAAAGCATACACTTTAGAGATTAGGAGGTATGGGGCATATTTTCTGAATATGGGCTTTCCCTTTCTGCAGTTATGTAAAAGAAGGAATTAATATAAAGCGGTATTTAGCCTACAGCTTGGTCTTCCCTCCCACTCTTGCTCAGTGTCCTGTGTCAACAAGAAGTAAGAGATATCTGCTATTATTATGCTTAGGTAAGCAGCCCCTGGATACAGCCTCAGCATCTTCGGCAACCGGTCAGAGAGAGGTATTATGATCACAGTGTCATCACCTAGCAGAATAATGTAGCTGCTGTGTTGTGACATTCGCACTGGCATGTCAACGAGGAACTTACGGATGCTTGCCAAGATTAATTTCCGTTGTATGAGTGAAGTGGCCACAGTCATGAAGTGTAGCATTCTTGAACCAAGCTTCAAAGTGGGAGGACCCATGATATTGCTTTGACATGGCAGTCCATCCACAAACAGCTGCCGAAAAGCAAGATGAGAGATTTAGGGCCAGATGTAGCAAAGGTTTTTACCCATTCTGTGTCTATGGGAAAAAGTGTTCGTACATATGGCCCTTAATTCTACCCATTATCTTTGTTTTTTTCCACCATTTTCAGATAGAACTGGCAGCCAGTTCCCAAGATCCTTAAAAGTGCTTTTGTTTTCTATCCAGGCAAGTTTATCGCCCTCTCCACAAAGGGAATGTCCTGTAGTAAGTCATGTACTCTCGGCGTATTGTATGGCCTGATAATGTGAAAATTATGTTAAGGAACAAACTATAACTAAATTAAAAGAACAGTGGTTTAGACAGATCATGAAACGGTTAGACAGGTCGGACATTTTTTAGGATATATTACTCTGTGTGATTGACTACTTACTACCTGTGAAATAGTATTTAAGGTGGTCCTGTAAGTCTCTGAGTTAAAAATGGGCAGCACAGGCTATCTGCAGGTGGGGTAGCCCTTTAGAAAGTCTTTCTAGGAAGGAGGAATCCTGTGCTTACCACTTCCATTCTTGAGTACAGAAGGTCCTAGCAAGGTACTCAGACTTGGTATATCCCAGAGAGATGCTGGTCAGACTGTGCAGGTAGATATCCGTAAACTCCTAATTGAGAGGAACCAATGAAACCCAGCTGTCAGCGCTTGGATACTGAATTGGGATCTGTGAAAAGAATGCCAGGACTATTGGTGAAAAGAGGTGAGAAACCCCTCATCTTGTTAGAGATCGATTCTCGCTCTCTTTGTTTCCTGTTCTCGCCTTCTTCTCTCTTCCTCAAGCAGCCACGGGGGAGTAGTCAGAGTCTTCCTGTGTTTTGGTGATGAAGCATCGCAAAGGATCAGTGTTGCAGCGTCTTATTGTTGAATCTCATTACTAGAGTAGCAGGGGGTGCGCACAGTTTTTCAACATTGTTGCAGTTCGGCGAAGGTGAGTGTGGGCGCCAAGGCAGGCATGGAACCGGATTCTGTGCCTCACTGAGGTAGCGAAGAGGGAAAGGAAGGGGTGAGTCCCAGTTTTATAATCATTGAAGATGTTACAGGTCACAAACGCCTCGGCATCTCTTTCTTTAAGGTCCTGTCTCGTCCATAGATGGAAAGGAAATGTTCTGCTCAAGGTAGAAAACTACGATTTAGGCCAATCCCACACGATAAAAACACTTTGACCATGGCTATCACTTCAATCCAGGAATCATTATCACAAACCTTGTGGAGATGTATACCTGTAACAGTAAGAACTCAGCAGGTTACAGCATACGTGGGAATGCCTGAACCTGGACAGTATTTTGGCGGGTTAGTAATATATAGTGTGCAGTGTTCTCGTGCATGTGTGTTTCCAGCTAGTCATGAGAACATAGTCCTGCATGCCATCCCGTCTGCACCACTTTCAAGGCGCAGTCACTGATGTCTTCCAAACTAAAAACTGGAACATCAGCTCCATGGTGTGGTTACCCCTCTCCACTCCTCCTCTTCAGAAGGAGCTTGCTTTGCGCATGTCCACTGCATGGACTGTGAACTTATTTAGATCCCTGGCCTGAATCGCATAAAAGCATTGCATGTTTTGTAGTTCTTTATGGTGGGTCAGAGATTTGTGGCATGCAGTACATAAACTAATAAATAAACTTAGCAAACTGGTCGGCCTTCAGGCCATTCCGAGGTGAACAGAATGGTCAAATTATTTTGCATTGCAGAATACAGTCTCTTTCCTTGTGATTCCAGTTCTGACAGGTAAGGGATCTGGAGCATTGGCTGACGGTGATCTGCCGAAGATCACATAACATTGGTCGCAGGGTAAAGCCAGGATTAGAAAGCAATTCTTTTGGTCTCAACTTTAGCAGCTTCATAGCTAGGTGCTCATCTCAGCGACATACGAATCAGTCTGTTTGTAACCGATTAACCATTTGTGTAGTCCACGCTTCATGACCCCACAGCCTTCATGCATGTACAGAGGGTGGCTTTAATAATTGTTTTACGCTTTCTCCCTGACTCGAGTCTTTCAGTGTCATTTCGGCACCAGTGAAAAATGCAGCCACAAAAAAACTCAGTTCAAATACCATTTGCACCACATATTAAGTGTGCTTTTGGAGCCGCTTTACTTTTGTGTTGAAAGCTAGTGGTAAATGGTTGGGCAAAGTTGGAGTAAATTGAATTGGCTGGCAGCTCCTTTTCAGAGCTAGTGCTAAAACAGGGGCCTATTTTGTTTGCACCTAATTAAGAACTATGACATGGGTCTTAAAAGAGCCCAATGCTGAGTAGGTTTTGTGATGTCTGGTATCTACTATAATGGGTCTGTCTGGTTTGTATAGGGTTAAGTAGTGATTGCCAACGATTTAGTGGAAGGTCATGGTGTGATGTTGTGTCTTTGATTGATTGGAACTTTTGCTGTACCTTTTTGGGTGAATTAGCCCGTTGTCTTACCTCTGTCTGGTGTGACTGGTTGTCCACTGAGGATTCGTAAATATGGCTGCATAACTGTGTTGTTTGTGTAAGAATGCAAGAATGAGCGGTTAACATATTCTCTTGTCAGGGCTGGAGATGGGTTTTTGGGAGGGGTGGGTTGTTTTGGTGAGGGGCATCACTTACAAATCTTAAGCTTTGGCACCTTGTGTGCCTTAGGGTGTGCTCGGACTGCCTTATTCCTAGGTTGAAGCTGTTGGGTAGTGGATTGTGCTCTTGAGGAGTGTGTCTTTGTCAGTTAAAAGCACTTTAGAGTGTGCTGTGTGTTGTGAGGGGGCGGGGTCTTCTGCGTAATCTGCTCTTTGGCCTTCTTTGAGTAGTGCGTTGCATTATTAGGAGGTATCGCCTAACCAGCTGTCATGTGTGAAGGAAGTTGTGGTGAGGCATCTTACGTTTTCTGTTGGGGCTGTGATCTTTATTTAAGTATCTGCACTGCAGGAGACCATGAGTGTTTCTTTGTTGGAGGCATTACATCTATTTCATGTACTTGTTGCATCATATTGTACTACATGTTCAACGAATGTAATCCAATATATTAGTGTGCTATTTTGTGACGGTAACAGCTATTCGATAAGTTGCAAGCCTTGTCACATGAGGAGAAGGCAGATGATGGATCTCAAGACCAAACAAACACCTACATGCAGGCGTGCTGTGATCTGAACTCAATTTTTAGGGCTTTGGTATTGTTGTGCTGGCAGCAGCCCCTAAAACGAGACCAAAAACTGCAGGAGAGGCCACCAAGGCCGCACGTGGTATTCTCTATCTAAAATGATCAAATATAAAATAAGTCTTCGTAGAAGTGGAAACCAAAATACTAGATGAGGCTCCAGTGCCAGTCACAATTGGCCAGGTTGTAGGTTAGTGTGCAAGAGGAGACTCTTTAGATAGTGTCTATATCACAGGTGGGGCAAGAAGAACTGGAACACAGTACACCTGATGAAGTTACACACATAATTCCTCTTTAACAGAACAGAATACTGTTGGTCAGCCTCAGGACTGAGCCGGCTTAAGTAGTATCAGTTCACTATGTAAAGCAACAAGGCCTAGACTAAATATTCCGAGGAATTCTCCATCACATGGATCTCCATGTGAGGAATCCATACTTAGTACCACCACTCGTCTATCTTGCTTGTTTTATTACCTATTGCCGTGCACCTACATATATATCCCCTAGCTCTACTGGTCGCCATGTCACAGTCTACCTCTGCTGGGGACATTCATTCTGAACTGTTACCGCCTTGAAGCAACTGGGGGAGAAGGACGACTCCTGAGGCGAAGGTACTCCACTCTTCAAGCAGAGGAAATTGGCGCTAAAGTAATGATGCACACCTGGGGTGGTGGAAAGGTATTTGGGGGTGATGGGCAGAAGGCTCATCAGGTGAAAATGTCTGCCACCTCCACTGTTGAACATCTTTTGTACAGCAACCATGCCAGGATGGTAGAAGTGTTGGGAAGAATCGGGAAACAATTGTGGGAAAGAGCTTCAGGATTCACATGAACTCCCTTTTTTTGTTTTGGCATTTTATAGTGAGAGCAAGGAGGGTGACATAGGGATGGGCACAGGCTTTTTGATGCCCTTACAAATGCAGGTGATTAAAGGACAAAGGTACCAATAGCTACATAAGGAGACCTGTCCAGGCATTCCATCCTTCCATTTCTTGAATCCATCCTCGTCATCGTTCTGTAATTTTGCTATGAGACTTCAGCTCTTTTGTAAAGTACTTCTTTTTACAGCTCAAACTGATCATCAGTGACTGTAATTGGTACCTCAAATCTCTTCCGCTACATTGTTTTATCTGTACAGATAGTTTTATATGCTGGAAGAGTAAGAACCCTTCGCAGGCGCAATAATAGCCAATCTGGTCCTTTGTCTCCTACCTTCTAGACGCATTAATCTCTGTTCCTTCATTACAAGAGGATAAAGACACACATCTGTTCCTTCGGTGGATTTATTGCGGCTAATCAGCTTAGAATGGTTTCCGAAATGTATCGTATTGTGAATTAATCTCTTTACTTTTCCTGGCTGCTTTGTAACGGAATAGCGCTGAACACTGTGAGATGTGTAAATGCTGGTGGTATTACACGAAGTCGCTTACACCAGGCCTCTCCTTTTCTCCTTATCTCCTGTCTGCATCCGCACTGCCTCTGTGAACCTGCGCCAAGCAGGACAGGCCCACGCGGGCTTGAGGCAGCCCTTAAGCTGATCCCTTTCGTTAATAATTTATAGTGTTAATTGACTTAAATTCTTTAGATTTTGTAGCTCATCCCTATCCTTTGCTGAATTTTGGGCCTTCTCATAGGGGCTCATAGTAGTGTGTGGGGGCCAAGGTCACAATCCAGTTTGCAATGATGTATGTTACCCTAGATTTTGTTATACAGGTCTATTGCAAAGATTGTTGAATGGTGAAGCGAAAGATGGAGGAAATATTACTGCTTCGAGAAGCCGTACTTATCAATGAGGGGTGGATTCCAGGATTGTGAGGTGAAGGAGAAGTTGTGCGGAAATGTCTTCAGGTGGGGTTTGGCAGACGGGTGTGGGTGTTACACTGTAGTAGGATGTTTCCGGAAGGGATGAGTCTTCAGTTCTTTCTGGAACTGAAGAGAGGGGGTTTGTGGTTGTGGATAGAGATGGGAATTCACACTATTGCAGCATATCAGGAAAAGGCCTGGCATCTTGTTTTTTCTTCCCTGTCATTTCTGGTTTCCAGTTTGGTGGGGCTACTGCTGTACATCTAAGGTATGCCCCCAGATGCCTTAATCTTGTCACCTGTTGTGGTGGAGTGCTGCAGTGGACTGTTTTGTAGATCATGCAGAATGCGATGCAGGTGAGCAGCATGCAAACAGGGAAGCCGATGACTTCTCTGATAGTTAATGTGATTGGCTCATACTCTTGAAGGTCTTTGAGACTCAGTGCGTCGTGTGCGGCACTCTTTGGATATATCGATCTCAGAAACTTGCCTCTGACACAGGTGTATACAAAAAGTATGGTACTTCTGAGTGTGCTTTGGCTTGAAGGGCTTGACTCTCCCATGCAGGATCATCTGTTGCCAGATGGTCTTTGACCTGAGCATGATATTGGTCCTAAAGTGAAGGTTGATACTGCCGGGGAAGCTCTGAGACGTCTCATCATTAGCAAGCCTCAAGATGAAGCCATCCAGATTGATCTTTGAGAGCTAGTCTTGAGCGTGCTGTTTGCAGCCACTGGGATGGCTACATGTTTATTTTTTCATT
This sequence comes from Pleurodeles waltl, assembly GCF_031143425.1. Classification (NCBI taxonomy): domain Eukaryota; kingdom Metazoa; phylum Chordata; class Amphibia; order Caudata; family Salamandridae; genus Pleurodeles; species Pleurodeles waltl. The sequence goes on from NC_090440.1 coordinate 208,332,826, forward strand.
TTATTAGTTTCAGTGAGCCAACGACTATAAAACATCACAACATTCAAAAATACCTAAGCTTAAAAAAAATCCAGAACAGCAAAGCATCCATTTGTAACAAATTAGGATGAAGTTTCCAGCGCACATAAAAATGTACCTAGAGCAGGTTTATGCCCTGATGTTCTGTTATTTCTACCAGCACCATGGCAGAGAAGCGCATGCTGCAACCATTTTTTAAAAAGATCGGATGCAAAATGTAAGCAACATAAATTTAAGAGTCTGTGGTCAAAAATCAATTGACCATGTGTCCAGTGTGAGACACAATGTGAGAAACAACAATGCAATGTAGAGACAACCGCCACCCAAATGCTCAATGACTGTCTTTGGAAATCACATTGCTCTGACCCATTCATTTTTAGTCCACTCAGCCTCAATGTGACCTTCATTAGAGTCAGTAACTGAACCATACATGTCAGTCTCACACTCCACTGTCTCATATCATAGCTGAAGAGCAGAGCTCAGCTGGGCCAAATGAGTGACTCCGAGTCAACTGTCTATGCAAAGATGTCCCAATTAGTGATGAATCATAACTTCATTGAATGTTCATTCATTGTGAATGTTGGCCTTGGGACTCATTTCTGACGTTAGATGGTACTTGTCAACCGATTCATGAACATTATTTGTACAATATAACGCACAACCCCATAAGTGACCCAACTCAAAACATTAAAAACTCAAGTTGCAGACGTGTTTACAGTCTTCGGCGTACAATACTGACAGTCTCCTTCTAGGGAGAATAGAACAGGTGGAATTTGAAACATGTTGGACCCTGGGTGTCCACGGCCCACCTCATACTACCCCAGTTGTTTTTGAGCTGGCCAATGTCATCAGGTGGCAGGGAACCTGTCTCATGGTTATTCTTTTAGGAGCCACCTAAGAAGTTGATATTACAGAAGAAGAGGATCATATGACAGATAGATACTGCCATACTAAGGTCAGATATCGGAGATGAATGCTGTATTGCTGTCAGGTGGTCATTAGACAAAGTGTAATAGTGTAAGGTATTGGACATTGTAGCAGGTAGCTGAAAGTGGCAGAGAGGGAGGGATGGAGAGAAGAGAGAGAGAAAAAGAAAGGAAAGATTGCTACTCCTGCTCTGATTGTTTGGTGACTACATATGATGTTTAGTCGTGTGGTACCAGGACATCAGGCATACGGGAGGTAGTTGAAGTGGAGAGAACGTTGGCTTTATCACCCGCTGCAGTGTGGGATGATCAGCATGAAGGACATGATTCTGTTTGTATTTGCAGTGCATGGCTGGCATGTATGTGAGGTTTGGTTGCCTGTGATGATATACTGGAAGTGGGTACATATCGTAGCCAAGTACAGGTGCTGTTGATTGTGTGGTCCTCAATGTTCCAAACAGGAGATGTATTTTTCTTTCTGCCTTACCTAAGGATGCACAGCCAATGGATGTCCGAAGATGTTAAGAAGAGGATTGCTTACTTATTGACTGCAGAGTTGTATGTGTGGAGCTGGCTGGGGAGGCGGGGGAGGCGGATGGAATGTGTGGGCATTCTCTACCAAAACCATAATTAGTAGGAATTGTCAATTTAAAATAGTTACTTCATCATATCAATTCAGTCAGATGCAGCACTTGCTGACAGTCATTTAAATAGAATATCAACAAAGATGAAATAAGGAAAATATAAAAGAGTTGGTGAAACAGCAGTTTTCTATGATGTTTACCAAACTTTGAGTTGCTGCCATTTTCTTAGTCCAATGTGGGACTGAATTCAGTGGTAATTGTGAACTGCCTGAAAATGCCTGTCCGCTTCCCTCTTTTGGAATCTCTGTTGATTTCAGATGTACACCTGGATGCTTTAAAATGGATGACGGTGGGCCATAAGGCCAGTGCAGATGTGTAAGCATGGGCATAATGTCACATCTTTTGACCACATAATAAGCATGACTCTGAGTGAAGCACTACCCGCTGAGGAGTGAGTAATATTTTGGTATGCCCGCCAATCCGTATTTTGTATATTCCTGTTGACTTTAGAAGGACAGTTTAACCTCTTGATAGCGTCTCTTTTGCACTTGCCACAGCCAACACACACCACATGGCTTCAATGAGGTGTCCTACAAGTCTCTGGCAGAAGTTAAAGTGAACCCTACTGCAGCAAGCTGATTTGGAAGTCCAGCACAACGAGTTTGCTCAACCAAAGTTGATTCAGGGTGTAGCAGGGAATCCTTGAGGGTTAGCAGGGAAGCCTTGAAGGTCAGCTATAATAAGTGAAGCTTAAGGGAGGCAGTTTTGATAACTCTATTGACTTGCTGAATTGTCTATGCTGGATTGAATATCACCAATTGGAAGTTACAGGTATGAAGCTCTTAAGCCCTTTGCATTCTGAGTTAGGCAGGTTAATCATCCTGCGCAATCTTCAGGCTTGGAAATCATGTTACCGCAGTGGCAGTTCTATCTCTTAGTGGTTTCCCTTACATGTTTGTGTGTGGTGTTATGGAGGATAGCATGCGGTTTTGAGATAAAACCATGTTTCCCCCTCCTCTGACATGCTTTCTATGTGCAAAGTCCTCCATGTTATACCTTAAAGAATTAGCAGATGTTAATGTACAACTATTGAAATGCTGTGTGTGTGTATATATATCTATATATATATATATATGGATATGTATTTTACCTGCTGTCGGTCACCAGTTATAGTTAGGACCTAGTTTCCCTAGAAATAGCGTTTTTTCACTTGGCTGGATCTGTGGCGCCGCTTGACGAATCTTCACAACATTTTCCAAAAAAATGTGCCCAAGGGTCTTGTTGTGCTTAGAATGTTCGGGATGGTCCGTCAAGCGAGGGCCAAGAAAAGGGGGAGGTAAAAAGAAAGTGTGTTTCCCATTTGAATTCTTATAGGGGTTTTGAACACGACTACTGCCCGAACTCGCTCGACGGAATTACACCACATTTGGCAGAAAGGTAGCTTTTGGTCAGGAAATCATGCTTTTTTTTAGTTGGTGTAAATCTGCTCAGTAGTTTTTGAGATTTTAAAGGAAATAAGTGCCTATATTTAGAGCCTCCAGAACCTGGAAATTTCCTGCTGGGATCTGATTGGTTGTCAACACTTCAAACAAAAAGTGTAGGCAGCCAATTTGGGACTCTGCTTCAGCTGAGTCCCAAATAAAAAACAAAAGAGGTTAGGGTAGGACCATCCTAAACTCCTTAGCCTTCTTCCAGAGCCCCCTCCTGTGATCCCGCTAGGGCTGAGAAGCATTTTTTTTTTTAATTCTCAGAAAAATCAGTGGCTGGATTTGCGGATTTTTCAGAGAATAAAAAAAAAAAAAAAAAGTGCGGTCTCCCATGCTCTTAATTCATTTTCCCTTTGTGGGCCAGGTCCCGAGGGCATTGGGGCTTTAATAGTAAAGGAGGGGGGCATGCAGTGTGCCTGACAGTACTCGTGACATAAAACATATTAACAAATCAATCTAATAATTTGTTTGTGTTGGGGCTTTTATCAGCACGCATACGGTATCCAGTGTTACCAGAGTTTAAAGTGCAATGTGCCTATCATCACCCTTGAACTAAAATATGGGTGGCATGTTACCAATTCATTCTAGTAATTCCGCCCATTTGGAGGGGTGGAGCTCCTATAACCACTCATACACTAACATTTTCATGCCCACATGGCAGCCAATGTGCCCCAATCTCTTCAGTACGCAGTACAGTTGATTTTGGTATTACCACGCGCTAATGTGCAAAATGCGCCTAAGTACTGACAGGAAAAGTAAATTGCCCCTGAAAGCACCCTCAGTGTCGGCCTCCTTTCTTGGAGGTTTTGCGAGGGTTGAGTTTGACGTGGCGGAGTGCTGGCCCTCTGGCGTGGAGCTGGGCGACTTAAGTGATCATTTTAGCAGCTCATCAACCTAATGTGCTGCTATCGGGAAAGGCATCACAAACCTACCCATGTTGGAGACATTCATCCAAAGATGGGGTCTGTTATGAAGGGCTGCATACTTGCACCTTTTTAAAAAAACATCTGGACAGTGTGGTAAGGTATATTTTTCTGACCAGGTGTCGCTTGAGTACAATGTTTGGGCTACCGTTAATGAATAATCCTCCTTATCCAAATTCAGTGGTAGAACTCATTTTTCACGTGTTTTCCGATTCTAAATTGACTAGTTATCATGTGTTGGTTGTGAGGTTTGATGAATTCCTCTACCCCTTTGAATATTTCCCCATGCTTCCTTTTAGTATTGCTGGTATGTTGAGTGTAAAATGATTTATTTTCTGATAATCGTGTAGAATGGATTTATAGATAATTTTTTGCTAGTCAGAGCAGTGTTGCCTCCATTCAGTTTCTTGTGTTTAAGGGTTGTTGCTTTGCAGTTTGGCTTATGTGGTGAAGCACAGAATTCTCTGTGTTTAGGAATGTTTTGAGCACTTTATGCTTTTGTAAGACGCGTCTTGAAGTTCGATACGTTTTTCACTGTCGGACAGAAACCTTTCCATCAAATGTTTGGTTTGCTGTATTTTAAATCAGTTGCGTAGAAAGACCTCCTTAAACTATTATTGATTTGTGTTCCTTACCTCTTATTCTTCGCTAATGAAGTCGGTCAGACGTTTCTTTAAGATGTACACTTTGACTGTTGCAGCATCGGTCACGCTGTTCCCTTCCAAAAATATTTTCTTTTAAATAGTGTTCTTTTTCGAGATTTGCGTTTAACAACATATGCTACTTCGGCGACACTAACACCGTATATTTCGGTGCTTCTCTCATGCAACATTAAGCCTGTATTAAAAAGCAAATAAAAAATACAGTTAGCGTGGACATTTTTGCTCTGTGGGTTGGATAGAACATGAATATTATTTGTGCCTGAAAGGCCACGAGTGACCTCATTCTAGCAGGAAGTGACCAGGGGTTTGCTTTGTTACATGAGGTGACTAATCCAAAGCTAACTGATGCGGCTCTCTGGCAGGAAGTGTCTGTAAACGACTTCATTTACGCACGACTTGTCTGTGACATTGCCCTGTGTGACGGTGCCCCTTGTCCTTCTCTAAACCTCGGTAAATCCTGTGGATATGGGGCAGGGTTCCACGTACCAGACACGGCTTGCATTCCATGTATCTGGTCTGAGATCGTCCTGCGGTTCTTTGTCAATATTAAACACCCTTTGCTCCTGTGACCATAAAATAACGGAATCTTAGGGCCAGATGTACGAAAGGATTTTACCCATTCTGTGTCTATGGGAAAAAGCTTACGTACATATGGCCCTTAGTGAGTTGTGACCAGATAGCAGTGCTTAATTTGTGCTTGTTGTGTCCGGGGCGGAGCACAGGCAGTTATTTTTGAGGGCCTGCACTTAATTTTTCTGCCTCAAGCATTTACTGCGAGCCAAATACACATATGGGAAAGACGGGGAAGAGAAAAACGAAAAGCGTCACAATGGGGGAAAGCAGAAAGCTGCAGGAGTGAGCTGACGGGGTCGAGAGTGGCTTTAATATATTTAAGAGACCCGAGATGACTTCAGTATTCCGCTGCCTCATTATTTCGTGTTGGTACATTTAAGTTATCAGCAGCGTGTTTAAGAGGAGGGCTGAGCACCGGCACGTTTTTATTTACAAATTAAGCACTGGCAGAGAGCTGTCCCTTGGCACGACCTCTGGGCCCAAAGGGTGCAGTCTCATGAACATTGACCCTTCGACATTACACATTCCTCGGCATTTTGACCCTCCTGTCTGCACTCGGGTACCTCCATCTCACAACTTTAATCTGTGTAACTAGCCCAAGGACTCCAGTGGTGCCTTCTCGTCAAACCTGCAAGGCCCACTTCAAGTGTCGCAAGGGGAACTTGTTTTACCCTTTGACCTGCTTCTCGACGCTTTTTGCTATTTTTCTCTCTTTCTCGGTCTCTCTCTTTCTGTGACTCTGTCACTATCTTCTTTCTATCTCTCCCTCGCTGCCCCGCTGCCAGCCGATCTCTACTTCCTCAAAATTACCCTTACCTTTCCTTTCCGTGGCCCTTACTATTGTAATCCGTTTACCGTTTCTCTCGTTTTGCCTCCTGTATTTGTGAAAATATATCTGGTGTTTCCGTCGCTTCTTCCTCGTGCTCCTCTCTCTGTTTCTCACTTTTTCAGTTTTTTTTTCTTTGTTCTCCACCGCTTTATCTCCCTCATTTATTGGCTCAGCTCAGATATTTCCCTTTTCTAAAACATTTTCCAAATCCTGTGCCTCTCCCGCCCTCTCCCTCCCTTTCATTTTTCATTTCCCCACTTTTCTTATCTTTATTTCCTTCTTTCCCCCATGCATTATGAAAAGCTCCCCTAATCTGTCTCTGGTTCTGGAGGCGTGCATGTGCTGGAAACTGCATCCCAGAATCCGGATCCCTGGATGGGTTTTGTGTGGGAGGACTATATCCGTCGTGCACACATTCCTGAAGTCAGTCACCAGGACCTTTGGATCTTGCACTTATGCTTTCTTGGAAAACCCCCTCGGAGCTCGAGACACACAGGGTGGGCTGAAAAAGAAAGGACAGAATTTGCCTTGAATTTCTTGAAAACCCATAGTAGAAGTTTTACGATAATTTTAAATGTGTGTTAAGAAAACTATCTTAGAAGAAGTTATTATTTACATGTTGACTCCGCCAAAGTAATAGGGCCTTTCACCAATTACCATACGCGGAGGAATCAATTTCCAGAAAAGATACGTTAAAAAGGTGATTAGTAGAAAGATCAGATTGAGCGGTGGTTTGTGCAAGCAAGTGTAGAAATACAAGGTGGCCTCGGGCAGGCTAGTTTACATGACCTGTAACTGAAGAGTGGTTGACAATTGATCTTGCCGGATTCTTGGAGGGCACTGAAGATCCTTCCAGATAGGCAGCCTTCGCAGACTATTTAGGTGTTGGTGCCATAGCAATGACTATTGAGCTCGCATACAAGTCTGGAGCCAATCTGAAAAGGTTCCCACCTTGATGCCAAAGTAATATCTAGAGTCTGGGAGAAATGAAAATTGGTGTGTTTGCAGCAAAATCAGCCACAAGGGTTACAAATCATTTCTCTGCCCTTCACTGCGTTCTACAGACTCAGCATGGTTTATGCCAGGCTACCCCACCTTTTGAAAGTTTTAAGTTTCAGAGCAATGTTGAAGGGTAGGTGCCTATGCTAAAATAGTGCATACAATGCGGGAAAACCAGGAAATACAATATAAGGAAACTTATTTGTTGAGTAACATGACTAAGTGTACGCCAGTTATAAAAATGACACATTGTGAATTACCATCCTGTGCATCTTACTTTGCTTGAATCTATTTTATATTTACCTTTGTCTATTTCTTTTTTTTCAGATTTGTAAAAGTAAGGCTAAAGAGTCCCAGAGGCAGTATTACCACAGCTTGGCCGTGCGTCAAAGTCTATCTGTGAATTTTAACATACAGCAAGACTGCGGGCATTTCCTGGCTGACGTGCCTGTTCGGCTGCTCCCATGGGAAGATCCTAACTCTCCGGACGAGGAGGAGGAGGAGGATGAAGATGATGTGAGCAAGGAAGAAATGGGGAAAGAAAATGGAGGCAAGAAGAAACAAGATTCTACATCTAGCACTGCAAAGTCCCAAAAATGCAACATTGGCAACCAAGGGACCATAAGCAGGCAACGTAGTCGAGTTGTAGTCATCACCCGAGAAGTACCGTACCAAACTGTGGCTGAGTTTGTAGAAGAGGCTAAGACCAGGCACACCAAAAACCCTGACTTATATGAGAGGCAGGTGTGCCTTCTGCTCTTGCAACTGTGCTCCGGACTCGAGCACTTGAAACCGTACCATGTAACCCACTGCGACCTTCGTTTGGAAAACCTATTGCTGGTGCACTTCCGGCCTGGGGGTGGGCTACTTAACTTTGAACCTGTAGAAGTCAACCCAAACTCTACTTGTCCAGCCCGACTACTGGTTAGCAACTTTTCACAAGCCAAGCAGAAGAGTCGTATAATGGACTCTGAAGTGCTTCGGGACCAGTCTCGCCTGGCGCCTGAGATCATCACAGGAACTCAGTACAAAAAATGTGATGAGTTCCAAACAGGTATACTGATCTATGAAATGCTTCACCTGCCCAACCCTTTCGAGGAGAACCCAGAACTGAAAGAGAAAGAGTACACCCGTGCTGATCTTCCACCCATTCCCCACCGTTCCCTCTACTCTCGGGGACTCCAGCAGCTCGCCAGCTGTTTGCTGAACCCTAACCCATCAGAGCGCATTCTCATTTCAGATGCCAAGGACATGCTTCGTTGCCTACTCTGGGGTCCACGTGAGGATGTTCTTTTGGCACTTAGCGCAGTCTCTGGCTCCGCACAACGGGATGCCGTGCTCCAGAACTGGCTGGACATCAAACGGACGCTACTGATGATCAAGTTTGCAGAGAAGTCCTTGGACAAGGAGAGCGGGGTGGGCCTGGAGGATTGGTTATGTTCTCAGTATTTGGCCTTTGCCACTGTAGAGTCACTCAGACGCATAGTGAGACTCATGCACCAACATTAGACCTTGTTACCAGTGAATAATGCTTACAACCCTTGCCCCCAATATGCACCCTCGCATTCCTTCATCAGCTTCCTATAGTTGCCACCAATCTCAGGGGACTGAAAAGTGAGTGAGTGGATGTTTGTGTGTGAATGGGATTTGTCTGCTCCTGAGGTCACCTTCCATGAGTGAATAATGTCCAGGGTTAAATCCTGAAACTTCTGAAGTGCCATCTCCATTAGCATGCACACATTAATATGAACTGCTTTCATTTCGTACATCTAAATCCTCCTAGCTGAACCGAACAAAAACCCTTTGTTGCTAGCTTCTGTGTTTTCCCGACCCGTTCTGTCTGTATCAGTGAGAGGGCAGAGCAAGTGCAGGGCTGGGCACTTGGCGCTGAAGATTTTGTTTGAGGGCAGACGGTACATATGTGTCCGCACTAACATTCAAAGATAGGACACAAGTTTTAATGACAATCTTATCTGGGACGCTTTTGGGACACCAAGGAGGATCGTGTTAAAAGATGCTTGCAGCTGGTTGACGTGGGTTTAGATGTGATGCTGCAGAATGTCCCACATCCTGTAGGAGGGAAGGACTACTCAAAGACACGAGGACCCAACAGTTGTGAGATGATGATAGGAAATGGGTATTGGAAGACAAAGTACAAATATTGTGTACCAGTAACATTAATAATGCTATGGTAGTGTATACAATGCGTTTAGTTACTTGAGAAGATGACAGATAATGGGAAGCAGAATCATCCTTTGGGCAGAGTTTATCGGAATGGTTCTGCAAAATGCAGAAAGTCCCTGAGGAAGAGAAGACCATGCAGGTGGTGGAAGACATCAAGCATCCACAGAACCGATAATTAGTAGGGTATTGAGAGACTAGGGGCTGGTCCTGTGAGTCCCCGAGAGCACTGTGATGTAAGAAGCAAGATAGGTCCAGCGAGGAAGCCAAATTGATTGTAAAGGGTAACAGATGGCTGCTATGTGATTGGCTGGCCCAAGGGGGAAGTTGAGGGACGGATGCTGGGAGGCTGTGGTTTTAGGCATGGTTGGTGCGACACACATTGCAAGCTCACGCTTCACTCCTATGGATATATGTGCAATTGTTGTATTCTTTTATGATTTTTATTAAGAATCTGTATATTACAGTGTTTAAAGTTACAGTACCGAATTTTACACAATGCTAACTGCAATACCGCCTCCCCTACCTCTAGATGGCACATAAATACCCACACATCTGTTGCCTCGCTCTGTGCAGAAGTGTTTTATCTGTGTTTATAAGGGGAAGCTGGTATTTTCACTGAAACAGTTGCTCGACTGCTGGCTCCTTGGGAGAACCTGGGTTGCCAGAACAGAAGCTGTAGCCCCACAGGTAAAGATTCCTCTTTAAGCCTAGACCAGCAGAGAACAAACAGCGTGGCTGGAATGTGGCCTGGGGATCCTTCTTTTTGTCTCGGTGCCACCCATCTGTGGTGTTGCCACGGTGTTCTGCAGTCCAAACTGGCTAAAGCAGTATTATGTAAGAATGACACGGTGCGTGGCTGGTAGTGTCTAGTTGTGAATGATATAATTCTCTCCGAATGTATGGCGTTCAACGCAAGTTCTGATTGTGAGATGGGCACGATTCGCTGGCAATGAAGGTGCCGGGTGGCTCTTAACGAAGGTCCACTTCACAATGCTCCGCCTCCACTCCGATATGTGTTCTGTTCATGCCACTGCCGCCTATTTATTTTTTACAAATAAAGTTAAAAATGAGCATTTGTGGGATTTTGACTTGCTGAAATATCTCCAAACACTTGGGAAATTCAACTCGAACAGGGTGGTTATGGCATGCGGCTACTGCCAAGCAAACGTCTTATGTTAACATTTTTTTTGTGGTTTGTTAATGTTACCTGGCAAAATATGAATAAAGTGCACTTATAAATAATATGTATGGTCACCAGATACAGTTACCATTGGAGAACCACAGCAGATGCCTAGCTGTCACCTTTAATCCAATGTTTTTACAAGCCCAGGTGCTCAAAGTTGCAAAGGGGATACACAAATGTAGACAGGAAAATCCATTCCAGGTATGATTAATGTTTTCTTGTAACTATAATGATGCACATCACTCCAGTACCATTTCAAACCCTGCAGTGTAGCAGCTACAGCTATGAGAATAACTACTGAATTACCGCGCTGATGGCAGGCTTTGCCATGACAGCTCCAGCCTTTTAAGTACCAAGGGTGGTATTCAAAATCAAGGTTGTGCAATGCACAGGGTTGGACTTCACTGTCCTAGTCTCTAAGATAAGGCAGGCTCTGAAAGGGTAGATCAAGTAAAGTGTTCAATTACAAAAAAAGCAAACCATGTGATTTTATTAGCTTTAATAGTCTTCTATGCAGTTTCCTCCTTCTGATCCTTGCTTTACCAAATTGGATATGACCTGTCCATATGGCACACCAAAGCTGCCAGAATTCACCAGCGTTGACTGTTACCACTGGGTATTTCCCTTTCTTCATTGGAAAATTGTCAAATACTTTAGGAACTGCATTACCGTAATGCTGTTACCACTGTAGGGCGTTAACACATTATTTGCTCATAAGGGCTCAAATCAGGAAATCTCATGCCACCAGTATCTCAGGTCAGTTATGTATCTAAACTTGCGAAGGGAGATTTAAAATCTGCAGTAATCAAATCAACATTTATTTATTTATATATATATATGTATATATATATCATAAATCATAGATAAATACGTATACACTGAATTGTGAAAAAGTGAGTTAAACAAATGTGTTTGATTTGATGGTTGTAAATTTTTAGCATCAATCATATCCCCAGAAATCTCACTTTATAAGTCTAAACTGACCAGAGATATGTGTGCGCGTGTGTATGTATATATACACATATATTATTTAATTGTGAAAAGATGACTTGAACAAATGTGTTTGGTTTGATGATTACAAGATTCATCTTGATTGTCTCTAACTGACCATCATCATTTGTCATACTACTTCTTGTAACTTCTCGAAAGTTAACTTTGTCCTAACTAATGAGCCAAACTTGTTTTTGCAACACGAATCGTATACTTGACAGAATCCTGCTGCTGAGCACAAAGAAAGATTATCACATTGTGTACCTCATTTTCCATGGCTTCTCAAGGGGGCGCAAAGAGCTGCAAAAAGAAATATTAGGCCTCAGTGGACCCTCTGAAGAGACAATCACGGTACTCCACTCTTAAACTGGGTTCTGGAAACCAAAGCTTCAGACCCCAAAACTGCAATAGACCATTCCCAAGATGAAGATCATCGTAACGCAAATTTTTTTACTTTGTCGAATATATATAGTAATTCCACTAGTCAGTTAATTCTTTGACCTACTGGACAGAAGTCCAGAGTGTAGCAATAAAGACTTAGGGGGTTATTACAACTTTGGAGGAGGTGTTAATCCGTCCCAAAAGTGACGTAAAGTGACGGATACACCACCAGCCGTATTAAGAGTTCCATAGGATATAATGGACTCGTAATACGGCTGGTGGTATATCCGTCACTTTACCGTCACTTTTGGGACGGATTAACACCTCCTCCAAAGTTGTAATAACACCCTAAATGAGCTATCCCAAGTGCTGTGGAGTTTTAGAAGATAGCAATGCTAATAATAAAAGGTAAAACTTCTAAGCCTGTTTTCCGGGAAGGTGCTGAACTAGATCTAATGTGCATCATTCGAGGAGTAAATAATGATTCACAGTATTAACCTGTTTTATGAGGGTTTATGACACCAAAGCAACGGATCCACTTCTCACCACCGTGAAAGGGTCTAGAGAACGCAGGTCATGGAGGTTTCATTAAGCCTACTGGACATATATCTGTATTTTCACTTACCTGGTGTACTTGAACACTGAAATTATCACCTGACTTAGATTTTATATGGCTAGATTAGGTTAAGTTTAGATGGATCAGGGTAACCTCTTTTGTTGAGTGAAGTAAATGTTCTCAGTAATGTAGGAGCCCGAATTTTACTATGTGCATGCAATGAAGGTGTTGGGCAGGTGTCCAGTGGGACATATAGAAGGGTTTAACCTTGTAGATTACGATTGCATTATTAGTTGTGGCAGACGTAAGATAAGATAGTTGTGTGCGATAGGGGTGGTCTGTTTAATCAGTGCAACCAGTGTTAACTGTTAAATCTTGATGTAATGGCAGATAGGTGGTTTTACTATAATATAATTCCTGCAGTGATGAAGAGTATTTATGGTTGAAAAGCGGTTTCTTGTGTTTAAATTTCATGGTAGCTCCTTAGAGGGTTTTGAAACTTGCTAATAAATGGCTGTTGTATTCAGCCATTCATGTGCCTTTAAAATGAATCTCAGGAAATTCGAAGTAGACCAGTGGAGTGTGTGCGAAAAGTTAGAGAGTTTTAATGTCGTTAAATACGAGACTGAAGATATAGTAAGTGTTAAAGTAACAGACAAAAACTCGGTCAAAGATGTGAACCACCCTTATTAATTGAATGTATGAATCTTTTTTGATGTCCAGTGGAACTAAATATTTGATTAGTTAAGTGGCAGTCATAAAAATGGCAGTGTTAACGTTTTAGCTGTCAACAGCTTCTGTGGCCGATTTTTTTTGGAGGATGGAGAGATAGAAGGGGACTTCTTAACAGGGCGTCTGCATTGCCTAACCCCTGGAGGTAGTCCTGCAAACTGTTCAAAGAGGTGTTACTTGATATTGAGATCCTTCTTCAAGATAATGTATTTCTTCAGGGCGAAAACAATGTCTCCACCTCTCTTACTGAATCTTGGCAAAGAAAGCTTTATTGTGATGTGTTTTTTAACGCAGTTGGTTAATGTGGATTAGGTCAAAAGCACTGATTATAGTAAAACAATATAAATACATAAATGATGAAAAAACCAAACGATTCTACAGCAAAAATAGCAATAACGAGAAGACAATAGTAAATCAAGAAAAAAAGAAAGACATTCTTTTAGCTTCATCCAAAACCCTAGATAATGAGTAGTTGTGAGCATGTCTATCAACAGAAAATTTCAAAACAGAAAGAGGATGGCACACCAGAGGTTGGACATGAATGTTTTGGAGTTGAAAAGTCTGCACTTCCAGCGTAAGAATAAATAGACTGATAGACGTTCGAGAGCCCCCAGATTTTTAATTTAGCTGTCAAATATTGAGGGTGATTTGTATGAATTGTTTTGTGGGCTAACATACAACTTTGAGTATGATCCTGAGCTCTGCTGGCTGAGCTTATTAAGAAAAAGATGAGAGGTCTGAGGGAATGTTCTTCTGCTCAGGCGGGCAAAGGGAACTTTAAAAATCCCTGACAGTCTTCTAAAATGTAGAGATATTTTGATTAGAACTAAGTTTATCAATCTGGAGAAATATAGATGATATTTCCTCAGCTAATCTTGGAAAACTAGGGCGTTTTGTATTGCAGATTTTGTAGCACTTATAAATCTTGAATTACGAGTTATTGCACTGCTATTTATATAATATTTTCCACAATCACTGACAGTACACGATTCGAATAAAATGCCAAATTTCTAAGTCCAGTGCGCACCAAATATCTTTACGTCTTCATGAAAAACTTTGGCATAGGTCTCCTTTCCCAGCACCAAAGTGCTTATTCGATCCTTATCTGTCATTGCCTCCCGTGTCTGACACCTTTGGGTTGTTGATGTCCTTGCAACAGATGTCACTACAGAGATAATATTTTCTTATATTTTATCGTCATGGACTTCCAGATCTAAACATTCTGGGGGTGCTGAGGCATAGTCTCACATAATCTCTGAAAATGATGTAAAAACATTTTACAAGAATTCTCCAATCAGAACTCGGTCACAGAAGTGATGCCTCAAGTTGTCCTCTGCCTCACCCCTAAAATTACATACCATGTGTACATACGCTGTGACTTTATAAGACCTGGCTGTAATAAGCCTGTGCATACTATCAAGTGACTCATACTTTTGCATGCCTTTGTCACAGCACAAAGCCTTATGTAATTCTTTGATAGTCTGTCTTCCTCCATGTTTATAAAGATGAAATTGTGAAATTATTCTTCTCCTGATTTTCCAAATCGACTTATTTCAGCCCCTCTGTTATTATCATGTAATGCAGAAAAGATGACGTCTGCCATTATCTTTGTTAATACTTATCTGAAGGAAATTAACCCTCTCTTCTCAACTATGTCTTCCAATGTGAGGAGCCCTGATTGTTTGCTGCCTTCTCCCACAAGCCCTAATATTAATGGTAGATTTTTTTTAAACAGGCTAAATAGCCAAACCTTTGGTTAACCTACATTTGAATATTATTCATTTTGCAGCATGAAATCTCTTCTATGTTCACACAATGCCACTATCTAGTGGTTGGGTCCAAAAGTGTTTTTGTTTTAATCAAAACTTTGTTAGCTCGTGGGTGGGAGTTTATATAGGTGGACTCTCCTATATGATTGGACGCTAATCCAACAATGCCCATGTGTGCCCACCATCTTAGATTCTTTATTTCCGCCTTTGGGTACAGAGGTGCATCGGAGAGCTCCTTCTGTTTTTTAAACTGAGGTTTTCGAGAAGTCCTCAAAGTACAAAGAAAAGCAGTCAAGGGAACCAAGATCAGTGCTCGACACTGGAGAGGGTTTTTTCAGGGGTTTGTCAGGAGGCGTCAACATTTGGAGAATATTTCTTGGTCAAAGTGGAATCCTTGGAGTCCCTCACTGCCATTTTAGCGTATGAACACACTCTTCTAAGTTTGCCTGAACTACCACTGAAAGTTCGCCCTCAACGACGACCACCCATTCCGTATGTTTTGTCTGCCTCAAGACCATAAGTTGTAAGATTGTTTTCTTGTGCACTTATTTTAAACCAAAGATCCTGGCTCACAGAGGCACGATTCTTTGGGCACATTGGGCAAGTAGAGGCATGGTGAGCTTGTCTGGGTTGGAGAAACAGAAGACTGGTTCTCTGTCGATGGATAGAGAGGTTTCTCCAGTGGCGATGTAGAGGCACATGTGGAACACCAAGATGCCAAATACAAGGTATAAGAAATTGAAAATATGCACCGTAGAGACCCGAAATCCCACAGTGCTACATGCTTGTAAAACACCTGATTGGTCGAAGAAGAAAGTAGTCAAACACACTCAAGACTCTGAAGCATTACTCATCGAGAAACAAACCATAGTCATTAAAAGCAAAGTCCTCAATGCTGAAGAGCCATGCAGTCAAGGAAGTGCAAGGTACTTCCCATCTCACTGGTAAGGATACACAGAAAGGCGTCACATCGAATTCTATAGGCAATCAAGAGCGAAGAGGGAAGGAAGGACAGGCACCACTGATGAAAAAGGTTCATGGGAAACCAAAACTTCCAACATTGGCAACGTCAGAAAGAACAGGGCATTGGAGGTCGAGATAGAGAAGTTAATGAAGAAGAAGCCATGACTCCTTTGAAGACAGCAAGGTCAGCAGGGGTTAGGAGAACCACACAGGAAATTGTAGCAACAGAGCAGGAAGGAACATCCAAAGAAAGTCAGGACACAGATCTGGGGAAAGAGGAGAAATGTATTTTCGGCGGTGACCTCGAAAACTTGAGGATAGATGAACTCCAGGAGGAGATACTGTTTGAGGACATCGAGGAAGACTCGCTTCAAAAGGAGATAGAATACTATCCCTCAAGGCCTTCTCCTCCAGATGACATTTCCACATACTACACAGCTGTGAAGAAGGCGGTGGAGGCCTTCGGACTGGAAATGGAGGTAGAAAACGAAAAGGGATGCTTCCACCTCAAAACACTAACTCCAGCCTACCAGAGGAACCTATATTTTCTCATGCTCCAAGTGGATTTTCAGTAAGATAGTCGGCAATGGCAAAGGCAGTCATACTGCTCATAGAGAAGAAATACAGAACCTCAGCATAAGAACCAAAGTATATTCAAGGCCATGTGGAGCTAGACTTCCTAATTGTCTCCAGGGCAAGGAAGAGAGCCATTTCTCCAGCCTCCTCTGCTGGATTAAGAAAGTAAAAGGATGAAGGTCATAGTAAACAAAAAATGGAGAGATCTGCAGCCACACAGTGGGAATTGCTAATTCCAACACCCTATTAAATTAACATGCTTACCAATACTGGGCGGATATAAAAGTCCTTTTGTCACACTTCCCGGAGTAGTAGCATAAGAGGACAAAAAAGCATTGTTCAGGGAGGAAAGAACATTGCCAGCTCATGCCTCAAGTCAGCCTTCAGTGCTGCTGACACAGGAGACACACGTGGCTCCCCATTCCGGTTTTAAGCCTGAGGTACAACCCAGTGTCATTGGTGGGCCTCTCACAGGAAACCAGCATTTTGGCCCTTGAGTGGACCAAGAAACAGAAGCGATGACGAGGGTGAATGAAGCCTACAAGCCCTTTGGGTTTTTAGACCTTTATTTAAAAGAGGAAGCCTTCAAGAAAAGGGAGGACAGGGGAGGCAGACGTTTGGTGCACAAGTTCAGATGCAGCCAGGGACCAGCTAGTTTCTAGGCCATGGGCAGGGGCAACAGGAA
This sequence comes from Pleurodeles waltl, assembly GCF_031143425.1. Taxonomy (NCBI): domain Eukaryota; kingdom Metazoa; phylum Chordata; class Amphibia; order Caudata; family Salamandridae; genus Pleurodeles; species Pleurodeles waltl. The sequence continues at coordinate 208,349,846 of NC_090440.1, forward strand.
CAATCCAGGCCATGTTTTCAAGGCATAGGTAAATCATAAGGCAGAAAGCCTAGAGGATCTTCCTCAGGCTCCTCTAAGTGACTCGAACTTCCCTCCCCCACTCGCAACACTCCTGTGATGGTAGGGGGGGGAATAAAGGACTTCCTCAAACCCTGGAAAATTATATCCATAGACAATGGGTAGTAACTATTGTTTGTCATGTTTACTGTATAGACCTCATGCAAAAGCCACCAACAAAGCAACCAAAACATCAGCACTACAGGAAGGACCAAAGAATGCTATAGAGCAGTGGTTCCGAACCTTTTGACTTCTGTGGACCCCCACTTTATCATTACACAAACCCAGGGACCCCCACTGAATCATTATTTGAATCCGGGGACCCCATCACTAAGTCATTACTGAAAGCTGGGGACCTAATTTGTTAATATTATTTAATTTTCTAAGCAGTCGCGGACCCCCTGAGGAGGCTTCGCGGACCCCCAGGGGTCCCCAGACCACAGGTTGGGAATCGCTGCTATAGAGAAGGTGCAGTGAGAGGCAAACAACACTGGTGTGTACTTAATTTACTTTCTTTATACGAAAATAAGATGTGACCATGTGGCCCATCTCAGACCAGACCAGCACTTTGTCAACAGGGATAAAAAGACCCAAAAGTTCAAATGTTGGTATCACAGGATGTTATGCCTTTAATAGACGAAGGGTTCTGCCTAGCAACAGTAGAACCCAACATCACTTAGTTCCACATACCCATTCATGCAGCACACAAGAAGTACCCAAGATTTGTAATGGAGGGAGAACATAACCAATTCAAAGTCCTGCTGTTCAGAATAAAGTCTGTGCCAAGGGTCTTCACTAAGACGCTGGTGGTAATAGATGACACATTAGAAAGCAGGACATACATATCTACCCTAACCTGCACGATGGGCTACAAATACCTTGGAGCTTTGCAAAAAAAAAAAAAAAACAAGCGGTATCTCTGTACTTTGGTATTTGTGTTGAGTAGCCCATCGTGCAGGGTGGTGGTAGATATGTATGCCCTACCTTCTAATGTGTACATCTATTACACTAGTATTCATGGTGAACTGGGAGAATTTATCTCCCACTCCACAAACCAGTAAAACTTTCCTAGGAGCTGACCTCAACACACAATTTTCAATGGCATATTAAACTTCACGGAGGGTTCAGGCTACACTGCCTCAAATTTGCCTCTACCAGATGTCACAGTCTTTGATAGTGAGGAGGGTAATGAAACTCTTAGGGATGATGGCTTCCTGTATCCATCTCATTCCCAACATGAGTCTTCATGTGAGATCGGTACAGGAATGGTTACCCAATCAATTGGCACATGGGGCAAGCACTTGGGAGGAGCTACTGATTGTAACAGACAAGGGCAGCAAGGGAATGAGTTGGGGGAAGTGTAGGGAATATGCTCAAGGGGGGACCCTTCAAGACACTCTTACCACAAACCATCATCACCACAAGGCTTCACTGATAGGTTGGGGATCACACTTGGACACTGTAAAGATAAGAGGATTATGGTCAGAACAGGACGCAACCAAAAACATCAGTTTTCCTAACAATTAAGTCTTTCCAGAGCCAAGTCAGGGGAAATACTTTGCACATACTAACTTAGAACACAACAGCAGTGATCTACATCAAACAAATATGAGGGAAGAGTATCATGTCTCAGGGATGGAAAGCATACAAGCAGACAAACAAGCAGCACCCACGACTGAGAGGTAAGTAAGTCTATAGTGGACACAGTTTTCAATCTATGGGGAAGACCACATGTAGATCTCTTCACAATACCAGAAAATACAAAATGCAGCTGCTTCACATCTAGGCACTACCATCCTTCATCACTGGGGGAATGCCAAGTCGATGAGTTAGTACGGCACCCTTGCATTCTCTTTCCACCAATACCATTGATCCCAGCTGTTCTAGAGAAGTACTGGATCTTCAACTTGACAATGATTCTCATAGCTTCAAGGTGGTCTCAACAGGTATGGTTCTCACACTTATAATTTTTTAACCAGCAGCATGTCGAATTTCCACTGCACGGAGACCCCCTAACCATGCAGCAAGGGTATGATTGCATCCAAAGCTGGTGGAAATGCGGTTGACAGCTTCATTCCTGAAATAGCAGAATTTGAGCACCTACATCTGTCAAATATTATTATGTCTGGGGAGCACGGAGACCAGCCACCAGATGGTATGCCTTTAAGTGGAAGAGGTACATAACTTGGTGGCAGTCCAAGAAAATGCAACACATGGTACATCAGGACACTAATAGTCTGATAGCTGTCATCTTACAAAGGACATATTTTCATATGCCTTACTATTAGAAGTGGGGTCTCTATTTGGCAGTGGTTTCCACACTGTCCAAGTAGGGACCCTCACTCTAGTCGGAGTAAGGGAGTCACCCAGCTAAAATAACCCCTGCTCACCCCCTTGGTCACTTGGCTTGAACAGTCAGGCTTATCTCAGAGGCAATCTGTAAAGTATTTGTACACATACACAGTAATACAGTGAAAACACCACAAAAGTACTCCACACCAAATTAGAAAAAATTGCCTATATTTATCTGAGCAAAACAAGACCAAAATGACAAAAATCTGATAGCTTCAACTGGGGCTATCATGGCGTCTTGATGGAGCCATGTCACTTATGAGGGAGTGCGGGCCGGTCATGGAGTCGCACGGACCCCAGGTACAGTACCTTGGAAAATGATGAGGAAACAGAGGTTGCATGGAGTCGAGGTGTCGCCGGAGCCAGTGCAGCTTCAGTTCCTTACTGCTAGGCAAGGGATGTGAGGCGTTGGTTCCTTACATTTGCAGGGGAGGTGACGCAGCTTTGGTGGTGAGGCGTTGGTTTCTTTACAACCCAGGGGGGTCGATGAATCCAGCAGGTCAAGATGTGAGGCAACAGCTTTGCGGTCACACCACGGGGCTACAGCTGCTGTCGCAGAGTCAAGTGTCCCGGACGTTGGGGACATAGCACTCAAGACTCATGCTGTTGCGGGACTTCGGAGGCGCTGCTGCTGCGGCACACCTGTGTTGCAGGTTGCGATTATTGCACTCAGCAGGGACCGCAGTGCAGGTGGCAGCATGGAGCCAGACAGCGGTGCCAGTTTTGAAGTCTCTCTGGAGTCGGTGTGTTTTGTTTCTTATTGGTTGTACCAGAACTCACTCCTAAGGGCCCAGGAACTGGATTTGGCACGACCTGGCAAGTCAGGATTCTCAGCAAGAGGCCCAGGTGCTGGCATTTAAAGTCTTTGATGTCCTTGAGACTTCTTAACAGGAAACAAGCTCAGTTCAAGCCCTTGGGGAACTTTTGGAAGCAGTATGTAGAAAGCAAAGTCCAGTACAGAAGCAGCAAGCAGCAGGCCAGCACAGCAAAGCAACAGGCAGTGTGAAATTCCCTCCTACAGCATCCAGCTCTTCTTCCTGGCAGAATGTCCTCAGTCCAGAAGGATTCTAACTTTGTGGGGTCAAAGGTCCAGTACTTACACCCATTTCTGCCTTTGAAGTAGGCAAACTTCAAAGAAAAGTATTTGTAGTGCACAAAACCCTGCCTTTCTTGTCCTGGCCACAGACACACTCCAGGGGATTGGAGACTTTGTGCAAGGACAGACAACAGACCTATTCAGGTGCAAGTTTCTGCTCCTTCCACCACTCTAGCCCAGGAAGACCCATCAGAATATGCAGGGCACACCTCACTCCCTTTGTGTGACTGTCTAGAATGAATTCACAAACAGCCCAACTGTCATCCTAACACAGATGTGTATTCCACAGCCAGGCAGAGGCACAAAATAGTTAAGCAAGAAAATGCCTACTTTCTAAAATTGGCATTTTCAGACATACACTTTAAATAACAACTTCACCAAAATATGTATTTTTAAATTTTGAGTTCAGAGACCCAAAACTCCATATCCCTGTCTGCTCCCAATGTGAAATTATATGTATAAGATATTTCAAGGCAATCCCCATGTTACCCTATGGAAGAGATAGTCCTTGCAGTAGTGAAAAACACCTTTAGCAGTGTTTCACTATCAGAACATGTAAAACACACCAGTACATGTCCTACCTTTTAAATACACTGCACCCTGCCTAGGGGGCAGCCTTGGGTGTACCTTAGGTGTGACTTACATGTAGTAAAAGGGATGGTTTGGGTCTGGCAAGTGGGTGCACTTAACAGGTCGAAATGGCAGTTCAAAACTGCACTCTCAGACACTGCTATGGCAGGACTAAGACATGTTTGGGGGCTACAGGCCCATTAGTAGCATTTGATTTACAGGCCCTTGGCACCCCTGGTGCTGTATACTTAGGGCCTTACTAGTAAGTCAAATATGCCAATCATGGATAATCCAATTACCAATACACTTTAGACAGAAAGCATATGTACTTTAGCACTGGTTAGCAGTGGTAAAGTGCCCAGAGTCCTAAAGCCAACAAAAACAGGTCACAAAAAAAGGAGGAAGAAGGAAAAAAGTTTGGGGATATCCCTTTAAAAAGGGCCAAGTCCAAGACACACCAGGATACATTTATCAGTCATTGCGACCTACTTAAAACGACTAACACAGAAAAAAAGTTCTCACTCTCACTAATCAAAAGGTTCACGGAAGGAGCAAAAAGGCTTTTCCCTGCATTGGAGGTACTTCCTCCACAGCGGACTTTGACCATATTGTTGGTAGGATTAATGAAAGCACCTTTTGAAACAATGCCACACTGGGGTATCTTACATTGAGCACAGTGTTTCTAGTAGTAATCATATCACTGAGGAGAGTCATTGAGATAGCACTAACGGTACAGGAACCATACATCTCCATACACAAGGATAAGGCACAATGAGGGCAAATCCAAATTTCCTATCAAAGGTTATCTTACCTTTTCACGTAAACCTGACTATCACTATGTTGGCTTTATTGAGAAAACCTGCAAACGCAGCAGAAAGGGCCCACACATACTGTACTACATGCAAGTGGCACATAGCATCAGGAAAACACTGTTTTTTTTGGGCATTCAACTCAAGCTCTGGGGCAAATAGAACACTATTTTTAGATGAATTATACAGACTATTCAGATGTTAATCTCTACCGAACACACTCTACTATGGAGAAAGGGGCTACAATTTCTTTTATGGCCAGTGACACCATACAGAAAATGTTAGGCATACTTTCACAAAACATTACCGTGTGGCTCTGCAATCACGCAAAGAGGTGGCAGTGCGTCAGTCTGTACTGAAGGACATTTTTGCTTCCGCCTCCCTCTCCTGCCCGTCACCATAAACCAGGTTTTATCACTACATAATCTGTGCAAAGCATGTGAATCTAGAAGAAATTTCATGCTGTCAAATAAATAAATCAGTTACGTATCTGAAATTATGATTTTGCAACTTGAAAATCTTCTAAATTCACATGTGACTCTCCCGTCTCCCCATTGCAGGAGGTTTGTGGAAGCAGAAAAAAAAAAATCTAAGATACTAAACACACACAATGGAATTGTGGGATTATTGTCGACGCAATATAGGGGGGTCCGTCTATGTCAACTCCCTCCCAAGTCACTTGATGAACAAACCTAGTAAAGTCTGTAGTGCTGTCTGTAGTGCTTTGCATCAGCGTTGCCATAGTCAGGCTCTATTTGTAATGCAAACTGTAAAGGTGAGATAGGACACCCTTGAATAGTGCTTGTAGTTATCTCAAATTTTCTAAATAGGACATTGATAGCTACCTGTGGGGAAAGCGTATATTGATATTATATTTATAAACTTATTTGAAATTTCAAATTTTGACAGGAAACTCCAACTGACCATGTCACATGCCTTCCTTGCATCTATTCTAGAAACAAACAAGGTTAGTCTTTTTGGGTAATATCATAGTTTTCAATATATGTGTCTGCTCAAATAAGGACCTCCTTGCTACAAAACCCTGCTGCCCTTTCCTGTCGCGGGTGGCACTGCCTCTTTTCTGAGTTCTCTGACACAAGCCATTCATGGAATGTAAATAATATATAACATCAGTTATTTTAGACTGGTTATGCCACCCGTCTTTACACTCCATTGTCATCGTTTCTATCTGCACTCTCCTGGTTGTTGGATCCCCAATCCAATCCGGGATGGGTGCAAGGGGAAAGCCTTGTGTCATACCGCTACACAGCAGGAAGGTGGCTGATAGCTGTCTAACTTTATGTACGTTTACTCTGGTCTAGTTTATAGGGTTTGCAGGCAGATTCTAATCCTTGGGTACTGAGTCATAATTTTGAGGACGACTTAGGGCCAGAAGTACGACCATTTTCTTTTGCGACTCGCAAATTTCGTATTTTTGCGAGTTGCAAATGGAAATGTACTAATGTGTCACAGACACATTTAACGACTCCCATTGGGGTTGTAATCGACCTGCCTCATCAATATTCATGAGGCAGGTCACAATTTGCGACCCATTGGGAATGGACAATAACATAGGGATGGTGGCCTCCTGGGAACAGCAGGACCCCCATGCGTGTGTTTGCTTTTAAATAAAGCAACTTTTTTTTAAATGCTGCCGTTTTTCCTTAAGGGAAAACGGGATGTGTTTCGAAAAGAAAAATGAAACATTTCTGTTTAATTTTTTAAGGGTAGGCAGTGGTCCACAGGACCACTGCTTACTCTTAAACATTTTTGCTACCATTCACAAAGAGGAAGCGATCCCTTAGGGACCCCTTCCAGTTTGCGACTGGCTTACAACCTACTTGTAGTAGGCAGTAAACTTTGATTGCTTTGTGACCGCATTTCAGCCACAAAACAATAGCACCTCCCCCTGCAACTCGTTATTAGGAAGGGACGCCCTTGGCACACCCCTTCCTAATAGCGATTTGCAAACATTATTTTGCAAGTCAGTAATAGGTTACCAACTCGCAAAATAGCGTTTGTATGTGCCAGAGGCTGTATTAGCGGTATGGTCATACATCTGGCCCTTAGATCCCTATTTAGAGTTTGACAAATAGAATTCTCCGTCAAAACATTGCAGGTGTATCCATCGTTTACAAGTGTCGTAGGCTATAATGGGCATGTAATATGGTAGAAGAAACATCTGCCATAATTGTGAGGAGTATCCCATCCACTAAAATCTAATTGAGACCATTAGTGAACTGTTACTAATGTGTTAATCATTACTTTATCTGACCTTCCCCCAGTGTTCACTGCTTTTTCCTACTTTTTTGGGGAAGTGTGTCCTGTTTACAACACTCGGCGAAGCAGATACCATTGTTTTTCAAAAGTACTTTTGTAAACTGTTTTAGTTTGAATTAAACATTTTGTGTGTTTTATAGTACATGCTCATCTGTAATGTCTGGTCTGAGTGCTTAGCCACTCAACCTCCCTTAGCTAGTCTTTGTTTTTGTCATGAACCGCCATCTTGAAATTATTATTTGCACCTTTTTCTGCTGTCTACACTTTTCTGGGGTGTGTGTCGATGAGCTGTTTCCTATTTAGAGATGTCAGCTTAACCTCACATTCAGAACTTCTGTTTATCTTTAGGTGTTAGTTGACACTTTCTCTTATATCACTGTCTTCCCTCGTTCCTAGGGTCAAATGATCCCTGCCCATCACCCTAACTTGGACAAGTGGTAACTCTGTTTTTCTTGAAATAGTTTCATAAGTTGTGTTGTAGTTTGAATTAAAATGTTGGTGTGTTTATACATTACCTGCAGTGTTTGTGCAGCTTGGGATGACTGCTTAGCTCTCAGCGTTTCTCAGTCATCCTTTGTTTTCTGCTGTGACCACTATCCTAGAAGAAGTATTCACTCTGTTTACAGCAAATTAGACTCTTGTGGGACACACTGGATTACTGGTGCCTATTTAGAGGCAGTCACTTAACCCCACATTCAGTACTGTTGCTATACATGTGAGCTTTTTAACTGTCTGTCCTAAGTTGCCATTGAGCAACTTACTTACGCTACTTTCTTAGGCAGAATCATCCCTCCAAATCCTGCTGACTTGACCAAATACCCTTGTTAGGGTTGAGTGCACAAGCGCTCCGTCCCTGTTGTAATCTCTCTTTGGGCTTTTAATCACGCCCATGTCATGCCTGTCACTTTCATTGGTTCATGGGCTTGCCTTTTAAAATCCGCTTGATTTCATCAGTGAAAGGCATACATACATCATACCTTTTCCAGTGTTTAGCCCTCCTTGAGCACACCAGCCAACTACGGAAAAAATACGAGGCTCTATGTCTTCATCGTGGTTTCCGGACTACTTTATCTTTTTATTTTCCATGCAGCGCGATCGCGCTGAGTTTTATATAGCGCAATTGCGCTTGTTTTTTTGGTTTTCAATTTCAGCACGATCGCCCTGCGTTTTACGTAGCTCGATCATGCTCATTTTTTTTCTTTCAATTTGTGTGGCAAGAAAAGTCTGGTTAGGAGTTTACAACGCTAATAGCTCTAACTCAAGCAAATGTGAGACACGTTGCATAGCAAATGCTTGTTTTATGATGGAGCAAGGGATGTGTGGCCAAGTGTAAGACTCGATCGATTCCACGCAGTGCAAACTGTAGCTGACATTTTGTTTGGAACTTCTGATTAACCACTACTATTGTGCCCCAATTCATCATCACAATGAACTCGGGAGTTCAGTGCTGCTTTTGCTGAACAATGGCTTGAAAGATTAAATGACAGGACCTTTGATAGGCATGAGTTTGCCACCTCCGAGATTCCTCTGATTATCCTTAAGCGGCCCCCGGCAGCTACTGTGTCTTACCACACGGGTCAAACAGACTCTGTGCCCCTCCCTAAGGATAAGAAGCCTGAGCAGATTGATTGTGGGCTCTTCTCAGCGGAGGTCTAAGGTTCCCTCCCGTGAGCTAGAGCTGCTGCCCTTGGAGTATGTTACTTGATAGTTGAGGGCTCATTGATCAGGTGTGCCTCCATTTCTCAGCATAACTACAGATCCTAACTCCTTCCTTTCATATGCCAGTCTCTGATCATCTACACGGAGTCTGAATCTCTGCCAACTGGCTGTGACTGAATACCCTAAGAGAACTGAAGGGAGAAAGAATCACTCTATCTCTCAGAAGCATTACTTTTAATGTTAGACAGGTCCCCATAGGGTGACCACAGCCAGTGTCTGGGACAAGCAATACCAAAAAGTGTAACCACTTATACAGTAAGGCAACCGGTCATTGGTTGACAAGATGGATAAATTAACGATCTTAACAACTTCAGTGTTGCCTGTGAAGAACTATGAAGAACTATCTATTGAGAACAGGTTGCGACACAATGCAAAACTTCTGGCTCGGTTGGGAGGGAGCAATCACAGCCATAAACAACCTGAAATCAAAGGGCTTATGATATTCAAAAGGTGGTGGGAATTTAACATCAAGTTGTTGAGATTGCCCACTTATCACTTGGTCAACATCCCACACTGGAGTCCAGTTTCCAACCAATGATGATCTGGTTCCTCAGTTTCTATGACACAATCTCCAATAGCAAGGACAACTGAATCATCATTGGCCAGATATTGTTGTGTGTGGACTTTAAAATCATCCACAAATATTTCAATAATCCTTTACAAGACCACTTGTTGTACACTAAAAAGGTGGGCTGATTTGATGCTATTATTCTAGTGTGCACGGGTCCTGGCTCTACGGAACTGCACCATTGACATGTGAAGGAATGGAGCCATGGATGTCATTTAACCTGGCAATTGGGTGTTACTTGTGTTTTCTTATGTTCTTCTTGCTGGTCCTGGCTGAAATACAAGCATACGTAGTCCACACCCCTGTCGCTGTCCCTTTAGTGGATGCGGCATGAACTTTTTATCCAAATAGCAAAATAGGTTGTTTGAAGGATATCAGGGTGGTGTCAGTGAATTAGTATTGGAGGCAGAGGTGAGGCGAGCTCACAAAGAGCCGTGCCATAAATAGACATGTCTAACTAGCCCTGTTTTTTGTAGGTCTTTGGTCCCCTGTCCCTAGTTTGCTATTGCCTGCAGAGACCGGATGACAGTTGTAATCAAACTTTATTGCTGAACGTAAGTAATCAATAGCCCTGTCAAGAGGCAAATCATATTCTAGTTTCTGACACAGAGAAGATTTAAATGACATATTCGCTTGTGACATACTAGAGGGGAACACTGTTTGGAATAGCTGGGGCATGCAGGGTTCTGATTCTGATACATATGCACACAATACTTTCTCCACTAGAGTCATCTGCATCCACAGGCCCACTCCACTACACCAACAATATCACATTAAGTGCTTCCGCCGCGGTCATAATCCCTAGGATTTCACCGCCAGCATGCTGGTGATGAAATCCTCCAAAACAACCATGGCGGTCAAAGACCGCCAGGGTTGTAATGACCCCCATAGTATCAGTTCCCTGGAGTACCAGTTATAGAAGATCAGACACACAGTATTGCCCTAGAAATATTCTAGCTACCACTCTCTTGGCGCAACAAATAAGTGAAGGGTTGAGCACTTCAAGGACTTGCCTGGCACAGGCCACATACTGAGCTGGAAGACAGAGGTTTTCAACACATAAAGGAATACACATGGCTATCGCTAACTTTATGCCTCCTAGTGGTTTCTCATGAATTAGGGAAGCCTTCAGAATGAACAGTAGTGGGATGGGCCTTTCTGTGGAAGTTGAAATTACCAAGTCACTTGAGAGGGGAGTTTTGCTTAGCAGATATGACACAGAAGAAAATAATTAACAAAACAAATCAGACTTTAGAGCCTTGCCAGGCTACCTAGCTTTCGACGATCTAAAGAAAACATTTTCCAGAGCTCGGTGCAAGGGCCCGACCATCTAAACAAGAACATTTCAAGCAGGGACATAGAGGAAAGCAATCCAAAGCGAAGAGCCTGTGAAATAACATATCTGTACATGTTCAATAAAAGGATGCCTTGCGATTTAGCTCCATGGATGACTCAATAAGAAATGTATGCACCCTGAGGTGAGTTCGTTGCATCACAGGGAGCCTGTGTGGAGAGCCAAGAGGCCTCAGAAGTATGGTCAAACTTGCAAAGTCCAAAAACCCGTTTGATCGCCATATTCAGGATACTCTGGAGCTGCTGAATAGTTCTGACTCAATGCCACAAGAATCGAGGTCTGGCATAATCAGGCCTAGAAAGAACTTCTGAACTGACCAGCAGAGATTGCATGTGTAGTGAATCCTAGTTTGTTTTAATGGGAACCAGGAGTTAGCTTAGCCTTTGTCTTGCAGACTCGTGCCCCCATCACCTAGTGACTTTTACCTTACTTAGCTTGCTCTGTTTTAGCGCATTTATTTAATTAAATCTTTTAAGATGGCTGCCTTATTTTTAGTTTGGCCCATGTTTTAGTTTTGCGTTATCAGTGCCACCGCGCTAAGGCATCAATATCAAGTGCCAAAGATAAACAAACTGTAGGTGTTCACATTAGGTACTTTCCCTCCTCACGCCTTTGAGGGAATTGTTTATATAAGTTACTGTCCCAAGCATGTCTAGTTATCTATTGTTTGGGAACAGACCTACGTCAGGGGTCCAAGCAGATCTGTGTAAATAATCCTCACTTAAATGGATAGTCAGAGGAATTCTGATCAGATGCCATCGCTGCTATCGATGCTGCACGTTCCCTTGACGCTGACCCAGTCTTCCTGTCCCTACGGAGTCTGAGCTAGAGACCTCATTCCAAGGTAACAAGGGTTGGGGAGCTCTTCTCATGGACATGGCATTGGCAGATTAGGTTTATCACACCTAGCTCTCTTTTACGTTAGAGATTAGGTACAGGACATTAGGGTATTAGGACATATATTATATCGCATGTCACTTCAAGTCATTGCAAGATGGTGGGGGTCTTTGATTTAATGACCCTTATCTTTACCATTCTGTTTCTTGCACTGTTCATTATCCTAATCATTGCAACCTATGCAATTTATCGCAGGTTGCAGTTTTGTTAAATTAAACCTATTTGAAACCTTACTGCATCTTCTTCATTACTTGTGTTTGATTGAGACGTGGTTCATGTGAGAAAGGGGTAATCTCCGTTTAACCACGACACTCCCTGAGATGTCGTACTCTTGAGTCCATGCGTAAAGGCTGCCACAAATCACCTTTAACTGTTTGGGTTTTTGGTGAGGTGCTGCTTGTGAGCCAGGAGGGTTGGGATGACAGCTGCAACTTGATGTAGGACTGGCATAGTCGCCTACAAACATAAGTACTGTCATCCTTGAACCAGCAGTCTTGTCTAGAGCAAGAGTCAAACTACAACACAAGTGCTAGCAGACTGAAACTGAAGATTGTTTTCGCAGAAGAAGGTAAAACGATGACCAAACCACTGCATTGACAGGTACTCCCATTGATAGCTCCTTAACAAATGGGAATACAGGGTTCTTTGTCCTTGGCTACATGGAAAGGTGGAAACCTCACCACTGGTCAGTATTGACATTTAGCAGAGTCCTGTTCATCCAAACCATAGTGGCATAAAGACAGTACTTAAGGATCCACTGCAGCGCAGGCGGAGAAGGACTGAAGTGCAGGAGCAGCTGGATGCCATCTGACTAAGAGAAGCAGTTCATAATCCAAGATCTTATAATGGTCGTTAGCAAAATCATGTACATGCTGAAAACGATTGGCAAGAGAGCTGATCCCTGCAGGGCACCCAAGAAATGCCCTGGTGAGCTGGAATTACAGCAGTGTCAGAGAATGACTCATCTGGGGGTGAATCAAGATGAACTGGTCCACGGTATGAAAAGCTAAAGAGCGATCCAGCAGTATGAGAAAAGTGGGTAGCCAGCATCAAAGCTCAATCTTAAACCATCCATAGGATACCCATGCTGTTTGTGTTCCATTTTGATTCCTGGCTGAAACTTCACTGACGAGTGAGCTAAGATCTGTATTGACTCTAAGTGATTCAAGACCCATATTGCTTGGGATTATTCAGTCATCTTGGCCACTGATTGTCATAAATGAAATGCGTAGGTCCAGGAAGGCTTTTAGAAAACTTTTAAAGACAGCTTTCTTCCATCCTTGCAGTACCATCCCCAAGAGCATTATACATTCAGACCCAATGTCAAAGTAGGCAGTGGCCTTCATGGCAAGGACAGGGCAAGTATCACCCGGAGAGCCATTCTGCAGTGACAGCAAGGAGAGAGCTTTGCAGTCTGGACTACAAGGTGAGTTTGATTTACATTGTGTGTAATATTGTAGAGTTGCAAGTACTCTGGGGCAGCTGACGGATTTTCTCGAAGAAGTATCTGCCTGAATGCTTGTCAGAAATGAACTATTTTCAACAAAGTCGATAGCCAAACTGTGGAGTCTGTTATGATGGATTTGTAGAGCGTGCTGATGCTAAGATCCACACAGCCAGTGCTAAACTTGGAAATAAAAACGTGCCGGTGCCCTAAACCCTCCTCTTAAACATGCGGCTGCTGAAATTAAATGTGCGAACACGGAATACTGAGACAGCGTAATCCTGAAACCATTCCCTGCCTCTTTAATCCATTTAAAGCCACTCCCTGCCCCTTCAGCTCACTCTTGCAGCTTTCTGCTTTCTCCCATTGTGACGCTTTTTTGTTTTTCTCTTCCTCCGTCTTTCCCATATGTGTCTTTAGCTCGCAGTAAATGCTTGAGGCTCAAAAATAAGTGCAGGCCCTCAAAAATAACTGCTGGTGTTCCGCACCGGACACAACAAGCGCAAATTAAGCACTGCACACAACATGAAATAAAAAGAGAGCAGAATGCAGTCTTTTTATGTTTTCAGCAACTTTCTGAAAGCTTCAATATAAAGGTGGGACAGAAGGTGGAGTGCGGGAGAATTCCAGGCCCTGACAGCTGCCACGGAGCTGGTTTTGTCACCAGAATGTGTTTATGGGACGTCAGAACCTGAAGAAGTGCTTGATTTTTAAATCGTAAAGAGCAAGAAGGAGCATGTCCGGCAGGAATGTCGGAGAAGAAGTTTCGGGCCTTTATTAACAATCGTTAAAGATTTAGGGCCAGATGTAGGTAGGTTGAAAATTGCGACTTGCAATTTGCGAGTCCGTGCGACTCGCAAATTGCAAGTCACAATTTGCTATGCAGAAAGGTGTCTCAGACACCTTCTGCAATTCGCAATGGGGTCGCAAAGACCCACCTCATTAATATTAATGAGGTGGGTCGCAGTTTGCGACCCCATTGCGAGTATGGGCACTCACGGGGATGGTGGCCTGCTGGAGACAGCAGACCACCATGTCCGTGACTACTTTTTAATAAAGCAGTTTTCTTTTTTTTTTCTATCTGCAGCCCGTTTTCCTTAAAGGAAAACGAGCTGCACTTAGAAAAAACACCGAAACCTTTTGTTTCGGTATTTTTCAGAGCAGGCAGTGGTCCATAGGGCCACTACCTGCTCTGAAAAATAGTTTTTGTGATCATTCACAAAGGGGAAGGGGTCCCATGGGGACCCCTTCCCGTTTGCGAATGGGTTACCATCCACTTCAAGTGGATGGTAACTGCGAGTTAATTTGCAACCGCTTTTGCGGTCGCAAATGAACTTGCATAGCGTTGCGAGTCGCAAATAGGAAGGGAACACCCCTTCCTATTTGCGAGTCGGAAATGCATTTTGCGAGTCGGATCTGACTCGCAAAATGCATTTCTGCATCGCGGAGAGGCTTTTGCGCCTCGCAAACGGCGTTTTTCGCCATTTGCGAGTCGCAAATCCTTACCTACATCTGGCCCTTAATTTTAATACGTTTAAAAACAGGAAGTCAATGCAGAAATGCACAGACTGGGTATGTACTCCCATTTTTATTACAACCTCTGATCAGCCTAGTGGCAGATTTTTGCATAAGCTGCAGTTAGTAGATCTTACAGAAGATCCAAAATGGATGTTTTTTCTGAAGTCTAGTTTAGTCTGGGCAAAGACATTAATCATTTGGATGTGAAACTGAGAGTCAAGAAAAGGTAGAATGGAGAATGTTGAACTGGTAGCGACAGGAGCTGGTAACTGCAGAAACCTGCGATACTAGGATAAGCTTTTCATCCAAGATAATACAGGAAATGCAAACTGTTCTGCCAGGTGGGATTTTGGATTCCTGGATGCAGGCCATTAAATGGGGTATCAGAATAAGGAAGACAAATTATTGACCAGAAACCTGGTCTTTGAAGGCTTTAGCTTTAGATAATTTAAAGTCATCCACCATGTTACTGCCACAGACAGTAGGTGAGATGGATCGAGGAGAGGTGCTGCTTGAAATAAAAAGAACGAGAACCAGTCTAAAAACTTAACCTGGCAGCTGATTTACTAGATCCTTAAGAAGGGGAGTTGATGGTCAATGGTATCGAAAGTGGCAGATACATCGAGCACCATGAGCGGCCCTCAAAAGCTCTCCCAAGATCATCTAAGGCAGGACGGATAGTAAGTTCAGTACTACAACCTGGCCAGAAAGCAGCTTGGGATCTCCAGGAATGTTTGAGAATATTGCTGGTTTCTACAGAAGTCTGGGTCTGGAAGGCACTTCTGTTCCTAACAATTTTCCCAAATAAAAAGGAGATGAGCCTGAAATTAGTCACAACAGAATTTCAAAAGGAGGAACACCATGGCATTATTCCAGGCACTAGTAGCATGAGTGGACATCAAGGAAGTATTAAACAGGAAGCAAAGATGGCCTGCAACGATAGCTCCCACTTTTTTCACCAGTCAGGCTGGGAAAAGATCAGCTGGTGAACTCGAGGGAGCATGAAGTATTAAACATTACAATCACTTCTTGAGAAGATGCAGAAGTGAAAGATTTGAGGAGGGGGGAGTAGTCTGTCGTGGTAGCAGAGGAGAAGGAGGATCCTGCTCTCAAGGAATGTTTTAATATTCAGTGTCCATGCAGAAGGACGCTACCTTTTCCCCCAAAAAGAGAGGCAAGTAATAGCACAATTTTTGGGAAGGAATGGGACAGCAGTGTGAACAACAAGGGTTGATGACATAGTATTGAATGATTCTTGTGTCATTTTATGAGAACATGGAATGCGATTAAAGTAGATTTTGTTTGCAAATTTATTGGCCTGCTGCTATATTTGTTCCTTTTGATACATAATACGCCATTCAACATTTAATTCTATTTAAGGCTCTCGGTTTTCTGGTATGTATTTTTTTACCATTCACATCTGTATCCATTTTTATTTTTTGGCCATCTTATTGGTAACTATCTGTGTTTGTTTTGTGTTTTGAGAATAAATGGAGTCGAAAAATGTTAAATTTCCATATTTATTTAACTAATATTTAACCGATTAACATGCATTCCTACTTTGATGCACTTCAATCAAATTAAGCCAAATGAAGTCAAATTTAGCAGCCAAATTTAACAAAACAATACACCCACAGGTAAATATTAGCATTATATACATGTATATGTTAACATATGCCTGTATTTAAGGAAGTCTCATCTTGTTTTTTAAATCATATATCTGCTTAGCGGTTGTTTTTTAAATTGTATATCTTCCTAGGAGTTGGCACAGAATTCATGAAGGACAGCATGGCGAGTCACTCATGAGAAGCACAATTTTCTGTATTTACCCACTTTTAAAAATAAATGCCAACAGGAAACACGTTGTTTTTTTGTCTGTGTTCATCTGTAAAAACCTGAAAAAAAGGAAAACTGGGAGCCTTAATCACAACCCATCCCAAACCTGAGCCATACATTTGTTCACCCTAATAATCTGGATCTCTTGGAGAATTCTGACTTGTGATTTGCCGACCCCAAAAGGTTTGTGAATTCAAACCTTATCACCTATTTTGAAGTAATAAACTTTAAAATGGTGAGTTCTGTTGTAATTACCCACACACATCCCCTGTGCATCACACACTTTTTTTGCAGACCATTTCCATGTCCACCTCAACTGCTGGCCAATCCAGTCTTGTTTCTGGTCCAGGGAGGACCTGGCCTGGTAGTTGTCTGGACTGTTCCCATGGGGAGCAGGGTCAAGACTGATTTGCGTATGGATGGGTCCAAATTGAGGTGGCATGGTGAGCAAAAGAACAATGGATTTAACCCAAATCCGTGACTGGGGATGAGTGTTTGAAACGTTTCAGCACTCCATCCATCATCTCTTTGTGTGTTGCTATGTTCACCCTAAGTGGCCAGGGTATGCCCAGATGTAGGTCCCTCGCTCACTGTGCCACTGGATTCAAGCTAACCTGGCTGATGATGGGTGATACCCCGAAACCAGTCCGAGGATGCTTGTTTCCAGTCCAGGGAGGGCTTGGCCTGGGAGTTCGAGGTGGACTGTTCCCATGGGGATCAGGGTCAAGACTAATTTGCATATGTCTGGGTCCAAACTGGGGTGGTACATGTCAAGATGTTTTGTAGCTCAAAAGCAAACTAATGTCTTGCATTCAATAATGCTGTAGTGCCGCTCGGCACTGAGCAGACGTCTTGAAGCAAAAGCCACAGTATGACTCCTTGCGCCAATTCTTTGGCTTTAAACTGTACTTATCCAAAAAGCACTGGCATATACTATGATTGTGCATATTTCACCTTTATTAGAGTTTTTTTGAACCAGAGTTTAGAGCTGGGAGCTCAACATCAAAAACTGTTTTTTTCAAAAGCATAAGTATCTTCCGTCCCCCAGACAAATTACATTCCTCTATGCATACTGTTTTTAAGGGTTCAGTGAACATGGCAAACCCCTGTACAAAACTGTGAGTTATGTTCACACAAACTGAGGAAATATCTAATGTAATCTGCAGTTGTGGGACTGTGTACACTGTGAAAGCCCTGAATTAATCTCCTTTAGATTGGACTCCTTCAGGAGTTAAATAGTAACCCTAGTACTCCACCTGTTCTGTAAAGAATCTACATTTCTCCAATTTCAGTCCTGCCTTAGTCACACAGGATACTCAGAACCCTGACCCACAATCCTGTTGAGGTCTGCCTTCATGCAGACACGAATAGGTATGTAATCTTGGAATGCATGAACACAGTGTATACCCTGGAGGAACTTGAGCATTATTTTTTTTAAACATGCTACTGAGGCCGGTACAAAATGCATTCAGAGATACGTTTAGGCCCTAAATGGTGTGACGGAAGTGGTTACAAACTTGGAACCATCTGTCAGCTCAATCTGATTTTTTTTGTAGACAAAAAGCGCATATCTCAGTTGAACAAAAATCTCTAAAATACTGGGTAAGGGATAAGCATCAATTAAGACATTGTTTTAAATATCTGAGATCGCACCCAGTCTGATTTAATAAAAATAACATTTTGCCACCACAACAGAAGAAACCCACTCAGAGGTGTTAATAACTCTTTTTCAAATAGTTTCAAATGATCAATCACTTGTGGCCTGGTACTTAAAGACACATTAAAGACTTTATGCCAAGGAGGCACTGCTGTCTCATTGAGACTAATTCTGTACATGAACTCTTTGACACAAACTAACGGATCTCCAAACACTGCCTTGTGTGCATCCAGGATGTCCTCGAGCTACCAATTCTCTAATTCTACAAAAGAAATGGGACAGGATGTGCCAGATACTAAGACCCGAAAAATACCTTGGTCTGTCCAGCCAAGAATGTTGCACCCCTTCTTGGCCACGTACACCTGAGTATAGATATGTCTGTCTCTGTACTTATTTCCCCAGAAATAACCAAGGATGCCAGTTATTAAGCCATCATAAGCAAGTGGGTTTACATCAGCTGGAAAGAAACAGTTGGACCATTTTTGCAAAAATTAATGTTTAGAAATTATTGTGATGGGAGATCCAGAAACGACCATGCCCCCATTGCTCCCCCCGAGCCACCTTAGGTCCCCAGGAGTCCATCTACCGGGACTGCATTCCATAACACTTCCTCTGGGTGGGTACCTGAAGGGAGTTGGATTCAGGGCATTGCAGCAAGCCAGGCTCTGCATCTAACCCCACACAGAGATGACGAAAGGTCATGCCCAGCATGGGGTTGGCTGCCTGCAGCCAACCTTGCAGCATGGGGTTCGCTGACTGCGGGGGTTTGAAGCGTGGCCTGACCACAGGCCAGACCCTGCGCAGCACACGCCGGGAGGTTGACTTTACATATGGTAATAAAATATTACTTTACGTGGGAAAAAAAACAAGAAATTCACTGAGAAAACTAAGGTTAAAGTAATATTATAGTTAGGTTAAATGTTCAGTAACAACGTAACGTTTTAAACTAAAAACAAAAAAGGGAACGCCACAAGTCATAGTTATCTCAAGTACCTATAACTCGTGCCCTCACCATACACTGCTATTTACCACACATATTACATCACTCATTATATCTCCTATGACATCATTGATAATATCACTGCAAATTTTGCAATTAAATTACTGATGCGAAAACTGTGCATTGCAGGGGTGCAACCTATAGTTACCTTAGGGCATGAGTTATGGTTACTTGAGATAACTATAACTGGTAAATTTCTGTTTTGTTTTTTGTTTAAAACGTTACATTGTTAGTGAACATTTCAACCAATTATAGTGTAATGTTACTTTAACCTTTTTTGTGGGAATAATATGTATGTATATATAACCTGTTTTTGTCAGGGAATTTTATATATATATATTTATATATATATATATATATATATATATATATATATATATATATATATAAAATAAACACACACACCTTAAATTTACTTACCTTCGTGTAAAAGGCATGCGTGATAAAAGTATATGCATGTTAAAGGTATGCATAGTAAAGGCTTTGCATTGTAAAGGCATTGCGCGGTAAAGTATTCATGTTAAAGGCACTGTGTTGCAGAAATATTGTTGAAAAGGTTGTCTCTGCATGCTGGCAAATGCCAGGCAACATTGGCAATGCATTATGTATTGCCTGCTCCATGGCAAATTGATGACATAGCATGTTACGGTAACAGGATGACGTCTGTCAGGCTCATTTCTGGAGTATGTGCAGTGGTCGGACCGTCCTTTAGGGTGGAGGGGCCACGCCCCCCCATCTTTTGCCCCTCATGAAGAGTGTCTGTCAGGCTGAACAAAGGCCAGCCTGACAGACACTCTTCATTTTCAGCTCAGACAGCCAGGAGTGAGACATGCGCAATTTGCGCAGACTCCTGGCTGCCTGAGCTAAACTTTGCTGGGCTGAGCGCCTATGGGCGTGACCTCCTCGGCTCAGCAAAGGTGCCTCAAGGCCCTCCCCTGGGTGACGAGGAAAGAGTTTAAGCCCTGAAGTGCCCAGGGAGAGTGTCAATCAGTGACACTTCGTCACAGAGTGGGGTGGGGTAAGCAGTCTCACTGACCCCATGCCACTCTGTGACGAGGCTGGGACTTCTGCCTTCCCTCATTGGCTGACCGAGGGAAGGTAGCAGTCCCAACCCTCCTGGGACCTCGAGGCTGAAGGTAAGTGTGTGTGTGTATATGTGTGATACTTTAAATTGAATGTTTGGTGCGCGCGTGCATGTTTGAGTGTTATGAGTGTTGTTAATGGATGTGCGTGCGTGTGTGAAAGAATGAGTGTGTGTGATCTTTTAAAATGAACGTTTGGTGCATGCGTGCATGTTTGAATGTTATGAGTGTTAATGGATGTGCGTGCGTGAGTGAAAGAATGAGTGTGTGTGACGTTTTAAAATGAATGTTTGGTGTGTGTGTGCATGTTTGAACGGTATGAGTGTTGTTAATGGATGTGCGTGCGTGTCTGTGTGTGAAAGAATGAGTGTGTGTGTGCGTGCTTCCCGCCGCCCCTCTCCCTCCTAAAGCTGCCGGGCCGCCACTGAGTATGTGTGACCTTCGCATCTCCTCTAGCTGGTCCTCTAAGCAACCTGCATCCGCAGCACTGTCTACAACACAAATATTCCTCCCTTGTGAGTTGTATATTTTCCTAACTGTATGGGACCCAAATCCTACACATTCACATTGTCCATGTTGTTGGGAAGATGTTAACTGCACTTCTGAAGTCCTGTGAAAACGAATATGTGGGTCGTGTGCAGTGCATTGAGGAATATTGGCACGAAGGAATGTAGAAAATAGTGGTATTTATTCCTAAGTTCTAACAAGAAAATGCCAGCTACAGTTTCCGCTGCAGGCTAGGTAAGGACCCGTAAACAAGTGAAAAGGAATGCTGGCAAATTCTGCAGCCACATTGCAAAAAGAACAAGGAAGAAAGGTGCAGAGGTAGAACACCGCAGAGATAGGACAATGTAGAAAAGCAGCCATAACCCTCATGTAGGCACGTTACCACTGTCATATAAGACGTTCTGAAGATTATCCTTCATGAGATGATTGTTGTTCACTGTGTTGGCCCATTATTACTTCTGCTTTACTGGGTGCAGATCGCAGGTGTGATGTCCTTGTGGTATTCACAAGCAAGTCTACCCAGGAGGATTTAAGGCCTCTCTGTCTTTTCCGGAGAGTTCATTCTTTGTGGGTATTGAGAGGCAAGAGTTGTGGTCAAGCTCTGCCTCCAAATGTGCATGAGTGCTCAAATCCTATGGTCAATTTATATGTTTAATTGTGTCCAATCTTATCCCCTCCTTTCTGGGCACGGCGGGCACAGTCAGAGAGGGGGGAGAGGGGGCAGACGGAGGGGGGGAGGCAGCAGCGGGGTGAGCTAGATGTTTGGGGGGGGAGAGGTAGCGCCGCTCGTTTTCCAGTTCTCCAGCGAACCCACTGGGGGTTCATTTGCGGGTTATTGCGGTTTCTATATTGGTGTATCACTTTCCCCAAGCGTGTCGATCAACCAGTGTGGTAATGATTCCATTTGCCGCAGAAGTAGCGGGGGTTGTCTTATTGAGTTGTTTTAGGGAGGACGGACGTCATCTTTGTTTTCTGCAGCTATCACAAATGTGTTCCATACCTCTAGGCCTTTAACTAGAATACCTTTATCCAACATATTTTGTAGGGTCTGTGTTTCTGCTTTGGCCCAGCGTATTACCTCTTCTCGCCATTGGGTCACCGTAGGGGTGCCCGGAGCCTTCCAGTGCATGGCGATAAGGCGCCTATATAGCACCAGGGCCAGGGCAATGCATTTATATGATCGTTTGTGTTTCTTGGAGAGGGGTGTTGTACCCAGTAAGCATACTTCAGGAGTGGGGGATAGTGTGATGTTCGTCCATTCAGTCAATAACGATGTTATGGCTATCCATGTATTCCTAACCGGGAGACATTCCCAAGTCATGTGGTAGAAGGTGGCTTCTTCTGTATTGCATCTGGGACATGTCTGGGGGGAGCGGGGGAACATGCGTGTTATACGGTGCGGTGTTAAATAAGTCTGATGTACATAGTTAAACTGTGTATATCGAAAGCGGGGATTACACGAAACCTCGCGGGTCATTCTCATCGCCTGTTCCCACGAGTTAAGTGTTAAGGGCTCCGGCAACACACAATCCCATCTGTTTTTTGCTTGTTCCTGTTTGTGTTCGGTTTGGGTGGTGAGGATGCAATATATATTCGATATGCTTGATGAAACGTTGACGCTCCCCAGTAGCTCGTGGAGCAAGGGGGAGACATCTGGTTCCGAGCTGCTGTTTCTCCAGAACTCTTGCATTACCTGTCTGATTGCGCCATAGGCTATGAAACCCCCCTGACCCAATTTGTGTTTGTCGGCTAATGTTTCGTATGGTTGAAGTTGCCCGTCTTGGTAGATGTCTCCAAGTGTGCGTATACCTCTGCTGACCCAGGCGTTCAGACCCAGCGTGACCGCAATATTTGCCAGCGTGGGGTGAGCCAATAGTGGTATCCTGGGGGAGTACTGCAGGTCTTTACTGCCTCGCAGTGCATAACGTCCCCAGGCCCAGTGTGCAGTGGTCAGTAGCATATTACTTGTGTGTCTAGGGTTTGTCCTATTCATAAGGTATTGCAGTACTTCCGTACTGTCAAGATCCGCCAGCACCTTCTGTGCCTCCGCGCCGGTGGGATTTCCAATCCAGGTGGTTATCCATTGTATCTGGGAGGCTGCATAGTACACTTCAAATTTGGGGGCGCCCAGCCCCCCTAGTTTAAGTGGTTGGGTTATTTTTGCTAATGCGACGCGTCTGCGTCCCTTGCCCCATATTAGGTCTGTTAATAGGCTATTCAATTGTTTGAAAAAGGAGCTCGGCAGTGTAAGGGGCAATGCCATGAAATAGTAGAGGAGGCGTGGCAGCATTATCATCTTTGCGATGGCAATTCTGCCCATGGGAGACAATGGGAGTGAGCACCAGAAGGGCAAGGAGCCCCTCGTTGATCTGATCACTTGACCAAGGTTGCCATCTCTTAGATCTTGATTGTCGTGAAATATATTTACACCTAGGTATTTGAATGTGGTGTAACACCATTCCAAGCCACCCAGGCTTGATTGCGTTCTGAGTATCTCGGGGACCGGGCGCAAGGGGAATATACAGGATTTTGCCCAGTTCACTGTTAGCCCGGCTACCGCGCTGTATTTTTTTTTAGAAGTTCCAACAGGCCCGGGATGGCCATAACATGGTCACGTAGAAAAATCAGCGCATCATCTGCATATAAGGAAACTATCTGGTGCGACTGGCCATCTAAGATGCCCCATGTGGGGGCCATTACACGGAGACGGGCAGCCAGGGGCTCGATGGCTAGTGCGAATAAAAGTGGGGATAGCGGGCATCCTTGTCTGGTGCCTCTTCCGATGTTAAATTTTTCGGAGATCGTGTCCCCTGTCCTAACCCTAGCCACTGGGCCAGCGTATAGTGTTTCCACCCAGCCGATGTATGTTTGCCCAAAGCCCATACGATTAAGTGTTTCTATTAGGAAGGGCCATCCCAGTGTATCGAACGCCTTTTCGATGTCCAGTGAGACTGCAACTTGCAGCTCACCGTTTGCTGTAGAGTTTCCCATCAGGCGTAACAGATTCCTGATGTTGCTGAAGGTGCTACGCCCGGGTATGAAGCCTGCCTGATCTTGATGGACCAGTTCTGATATACATGGAAGCAGGCGGTTGGCTAAAATCTTGCCGAGTAATTTACAATCAGTATTTACCAATGATAATGTCCTATATGAGCGAACATCTAGTGGATCGCGGCCCGCCTTCAGTAGTACTGCTATCAGCGCTTCCCGGCATGTGTCAGGGAGCTGGTTTCGCTCTAGAGCCTCCCTTAACATTGCTAAGTATGGAGTCAAAATCTGGGGTTGAAACGTGGTGTAGTATTCAACGGGAATGCCATCACTGCCAGGTGCCTTGCCATGCGTTAACTGCTGTAGTGCACGTTGAATTTCAGCTATCTCTATCGGACTGTCTAACTCTGTCACTTGGGCGGCAGATAGACGAGTCAGGGTAATACCACTGAAGAAGTCTTTTAGTTGAGTGTTAGTAGGAGGTGGTCGTGGTTGATACAGTGAGCTATAGTACTCTCTGAAAGCATTATTTATCTCTGCCTGCGTATTAACTATCCACCCTGATTCCAGACGAATAGCCCCTATGGGGAGATTCCGGCGTTCGTTATTTATAAGCCATGCTAATAATTTGCCGGATCTGTTGCCTTCAGCGTGTGTACGAGCTAAATAGTAACGATAGTCGTAGTGTCTGAGGCGGCTATCTGTGTCAGTCCATTTAGAGCGCATATCAGTGATTTTCGCCAAGGTTGTGGTACCTTTGGCAAGTTCGCATTCAGAAGTTTGGATTTCTTGTTCTAATGCTCGGAGATCGCGCACTAAAGTCTGACGTACTCCGACTGTGGTTAAGATACATACCCCCCTTGTGACTGTCTTATGTGCGTCCCACTCAATAGCTCTAGAGCTAGTTGTCCCAGCGTTCGATCTGAAATATGCTGATATATGCGTAGCTATATCCTTCCTGAATGGCGGGTCTTGTAATAATTGCGTTTGCAGTCGCCAGGTTGGGATACATGAGCGGGGCTTGCCCCATCGGATTTGTGCTTTGAGTGGACAGTGATCCGAGAGTACCCTGGCAGAATACTCTGCATTCATTATTTTATGTGTTATGTTCTGTGAGGTAAGGATGAGGTCTATTCGGGTATACAATTGGTGTACTGGGGAGTAATAAGAATATTCTCTTTTATGTGGATGCAAGTGCCTCCATATATCAGTCAGTCGTGGCTCTTCTATCCATGTGCCTAATGCTAGGGAGTTTTTCATTGGCAGGGTGGCCACTAATGGGGGATGAGACCTGTCTTTATCGACGTGTGGAACGCAGTTCATGTCCCCTCCCCAAATGTATGATGTAGTTAAGTCGTTGGTTAGTTGTGATATCGTTGTTTGTAAAAATTCACCTTGCTTGATATTCGGGACATATAGTCCATTTATCACGAGCTCCTCCCCGTCCAAAAGCCCCTTTAGTTGTATAAACCTGCCTTCCTTGTCTTTTATGTTGTGTTGTACTGTAAAGGGGACCCCCGGGGCTATCCAGACCAGCACCCCTCTGGCATAGGATGAGTCGCCAGCGCTATATATCGAACCCGACCAGCATTTTTCCAACCGGGCAGCCTCTGCAGTTGTAATGTGTGTTTCCTGTAATATTGCTATGTGTGTATGGTGGCGCTTTAAATATGCATGTATTCTATGACGTTTGCTAGCACCTGCCATGCCCTTCACATTCCAGGTTATTAAGTTATATATAGGTTCCTTGTTCGTTGTGTTGTGTGGAAGTTGGTGGGGGCTATCTGATCATTGTTTGCTCGAGCCGCCCCACCCCCCAAGGCCCCCCTGTCTCGCCTGCGCCCACCCGCCCCAAATAACCCCATCCAACGCCCAACCGTCTCCCGCGCGCCGAAGAGAAAGAAGAATCCCATAGAGGGTTAAGAGTGAAAGAAAGAGGAAAGAATATTCCAACAAAAAGGATATTGCGGACAGTGTCCGTTTGTTAAACAAAGTGGCACAACCGGTGCCTAAGGTGGCTTCCAGTGAAGTCGGGTCCATTCGGAAACCTTTCAGGTATAGGGGGTCGTGGATCGGACAAGGTCGGGCCCTTGGGAGGCCCACCATCAGGATATGCCTTTGCCTCTGCTGTACCAAGCGCATTTGTTCGGTTTATCAAAGATTCAGTCATTGCTTCTTATGTTGAGGACTGTTGTCCACTGAAGATTTCAAGGAGAAAGCCCCGATGACGAGGGCGGGCCACACCTCAGTTGTCTCCGCCGCCTGAGGAGGACCGCGGACGCCGATCCTTTACATTTAGAGTTTGTCAGCCAATCGTGGAGTAAGGTCTGGGCCCACCAGCAGTGGGGAGGGGGTCGGGCTTGTGTCTCCCCCATGTGAGGTAGTGTCGTTGGTGTCTGATTCGCTCCTAGGATCTATCATCGCACGAGCAAAAGAGTTAGTGTGTTTTAGTATTTGTGCTTGGTCCAACGCCATTTGCGCTTTTGTGGGGCGAGAGGACGTTTTAGGTTTTTTCTTTTTCTTCCTGGGGCGAGCAGTAGTCCATTCTTCGGTTGGTGTGTCTTCTTTGGTTGGATCAACCAATCCCTTTGCGTGGATCCTTGTCCATGCATCCTCGGGTGTGGGGAACATTAGGATTGTCTCGTCCATTACTATGCGTAGTTGTGCTGGGAACATGAGGGAGTAAGTGATGCCTTTTTCACGCAACAGCTGCTTGATCTTGTTATACGCCCCTCTTCTGTGCTGTATCTCCATTGTATAGTCTGGGTAAGCTGTGACCCTGCTATTTCCCAGCTGGATCTGGTCTGACGTTCTGAAGCATTGGAGCACCAGGTCTCTGTCCCTATAATTTAGGAAGCGTGCTATTAGTGGTCGAGGCGGAGCCCCAGGGCGGGGCGGATTGCTCGGGATTCTGTGCGCCCTCTCGATCACTGGTGTTGTACCAGGGGACTGTTCTGTGAGTATGTTTTTCAGCCAGGACTCCAAAAACACCTCTGCCTTAGGGGATTCCATATGCTCTGGGATTCCAAGGAATCTGATGTTATTCCGTCTGGAGCGTCCTTCAGCTTCTTCCGCTTTGCGTTGTAGTTGAGCTATGTCCAGTTCCATTTGTTGCATTTTAGTTTTCATATCCATTACTTCTGGTTGGACGGTTTTCAGAGTCGTTTCAGTGCCGTGGACCCTTTCTGTTAATTTGCGGTGGTCAGCGCGTAGCAGTGAGACTTCCAGTACTGCGGCATCGATTTTCCCTTCCAACGAGGATTTAGTGTCCATTATTGCTTGCATTATTTTATCAAATTGGAGGGAATGCGTGCACAGTGTTTCAGTGAGTTGTAGGGAAGTGGAAAATTGCATGTCTGGGTGGCCGGTTGGCAGGGGAGGATCGCCATCTCCTAACGGCCCTGTCTTGGGGTGTTTTGGTTTGACCATGTTTCCTTGATGTCCTGCACTGAGTCGTTCCACTGGGGTTGATGGTCGGGTATTTGCTAGGAGGGTCCACTTATACCTCCGGTTTCTACCAAACACGTCCTCCGCTTCAGTCGTTTTCCAATTTAATAAGGGGTTCCATGGCTCATGCTGTTGTTGGTGTCCATTTTGATGTTCTTGAGTTTATTCCGCCTCCGTAGGCTGGGGCCCAGTTTGTTTCATAGATGCCCCTGGCAGTGCGGCAGCGGGCCCCCCGGCCAGTATGGAGGGCTTGGCTGGATCCGGCACGCCGTGTGGTGCCCTGCGCCAGGTGGGGGCTGTTCGTGAACCGAGGCCACGGGGGATCCCGCATTTGCAAATACTGAGGGCTCCAACGGTGAAATCTGTAGGCTGTAAGAGGCCGTGCATTAGGTTTTCATCATTTGGGAGATTTAGTCCTTGCGCGCTGGGTCTAGGGCTCTCATGTGGCGCTGTGGTGGGGAGCGATCTTTTTCCCCACGTAGGCAGCAGGATAGGCCCCGGGGATTCAGCGCAGGCACCAACTACTCCTGATCGTCCCACAGGGTCGTACAGCCAGGTCTAGCCCGGGTGGGGCGCCCTCTCCGGGACGAGAGGCGTCTCCTGCTCCCCAATCCGGGCGTCGGGTCGGGGGACGCTCGTCAAGAGACGAGGAGGCCGGGCGCTCTCCCTACCTCCTCTTAGTTCAATGCGCAATGCGCAATGCGCTCGAGCGACGGTCCCGCGTAGGCAGCAGGATAGGCCCCGAGCATTTGGCGCAGGCATCCACTGCTCCCTATCGTTCCACGGGGTCATGCAGCCGGGCCCAGCCTGGGTGGGGCGCCCTCTCTGGAACAAGGGGCGCCTCCCGCTCCTCGGTCCAGGTATTGGGACGGGGGACGCTCATCGAGGGACGAGGAGGCCGGGTGCTCTCCCTACCTCCCCTTAGTTCAGCGCGGAACGCGCTCGAGCGACGGTCGCGGTCCTCAGCAATGGCGGCCGCTTCATCCCGAGATCACCGGGTCCTCCGTGTTGGCCGCGCCTTCCGGGGCGCCGTTCTCCCGGAGCTTCTAATTATGCCAGGCAGTGATTGCACTGTGATCCCAGGCGCTTTGGGTCACAGCAGGGCACAGGATTTTGGTGTGACGGCGGGCCGAGAGCGGAGCTCTACGATTAAGCTGCCGCTCCGGCCGTCATCTTGGCCACGCCCCTCTCCAATCATCTCATGATACCGCAGAATTCCTGGCAGCCAAGAAAGCAGCAGAAATACTTTGGGACACCCTTTCAGTGAAAACCAATTGAGTGGGGACCCACCTGCATCTTACAAGTGTCTACACTGCCTCGTTACAGCTTCTCAGCACTAGGAAATGCTTCCTTCATGTACATCTGTGGACACTCAACTTATAGCCGTACTGGGGTCTTCATTGGTCACGTGTCTCCAGCAGACACATCTCAAAACTGATATCACCTCCAGCCCTGCTACCTCTCAGGGACAAACAGTCTGATTTCACCATTAAAGGCAACATGGCAGCCAAAAATGCTGCAGTGCAGTGTTCAGCTGCTGAGACAGCAGCACCATGCTTCAGTCTACTCCCGTGTCTAGCCTGTCCACGCAGCAGCTTACATGTCTTCTTCAATTCTGGGCTGCTATGCTCATGGCCTAAGATGCAGGTTTTAGGCTCGCCGCACTGTGCCTCCTGCCCAGGTGTTCCCAGTGGCATCCCTTCTGAACTCCACCCATGAAAGCGGCTCCAGCGTGGGATCACTGGAGGAGGAGCCACTCCCCGTCTCAGCATCACCACCACCGGGTGAGTCCTCTCTAACACAGACCTGACAAGGAAGCAGATAACTCAACAGAAGAGGCACATCATGGTTACAGGGAACACCTCTGTTCCTCAGCAACCCCACTGGTTTCAACTTTTCGGATCACTGCACGGGAACTCAACCCTAGAAAGGAGAAAACACATAACCAGGAGCTCTCACCCTTGGTCCCAATAACGTGGCTATTGCTTCTCAGACTTTTATATTTAACAAGCTATTTCAACTCGTTTTGGTTCTCTAACTTAACTGCAAATTAAGTGAATCTTCTTGATAAGAATTTCACAAAAGACCTGACGAGGTTCTGACAGGATTATTTAATGACAAGACACTGGAGCAGATCTGATTCTAGCAGGTATCTACGGATCATTTACGGATCTATGAATACCGTTTTCTGTTTAAATCTTCCATCCCTGGAATGTTTTATAATGTTTTGTAAGACAGTGCTCTCATGCTAGGACTTCTTTACGCGGTCACTTTTTGAAGCCTGATCACTTCTAAAAGTTATCTAGACTCCAATAGCAAAATAATGGTGATTCCAAAACTATGCCAGGATCCTTGGGAATAGGCCGAGATAACACTTTCCCACATAGTACCATGATCACCCAGCCCTCTACAGAGGAGGTCCTCTAACCTCTTAACCCCAAGTACTTGTCCTCCAAGCACACAGTCCTTAATGAGCACGATGGAAATCTAGATCAAGACGATGAAAGAAAGGGTGGCTGTAAGGGCACTCAAATGCAGGTGTGGGATGAAAGTGAGCAAAACTTCATGGCAAAGCTAATACGGAGAAAACAAGCCACTAGAACACAGTAACATAGTAATGATAATAATAAGGAACCAGTTAATTAATATGGGTTGTATAGATGCATACCCGCAAATTAGAAGTGTGAAGGAGGAAGACGGAGGGCTGAGATTGTTCTGAGGACTTTTAACATTGACCCTCACTGGGCTTTCTTGTTCTTTAGTGTTGGGGCAAGCGAGTGGAGAAGGATCTTGGTTGGAGTGTTGGTGTGCTATTTCCTGAAGATAGCCAGGGCTTAGGCCCTAGTAGGGTTTGTGCATAACAAATAGCATTTTGGCCTTGATCCGACGTTTAGCTTCGAGCCAGTGCAGAGCATTCTGGGCTGGCTAAGTACGGTCTTATTTCTGTATGTTCAAAAAAACTCTGGCTGTGTGATTTGCATGTCGGAGGCCGACTGTTCCTGTTAGAATAGTCCAATGTGCCCTGACCAGAGCACGTGTAAGGTTTGTCAAGCGGTCGTTTGAAGGGGGGGCAGATTTGCCAGAGGGGAGAGAACTGGAAATGAGTTTCCCTTGACAACTGTATTGATTTGTGGAGTCAAATTTGGGTCCAAGCCTGGAAGATTCACAGATTTCTGATCTATTGAAACGAGGTAGCAGGAGGGTACAAGTTTGGAGTCCATTTGGGAGGAGGTGAGCCCACCCCTCCTACGATTAGGCCTTTCATCTTCCATCCATTAAGCAGAGGTAGCTTTTGTTGTTCCAAAAGTAGATTTGGTCCAGGTACTCAGTAGTGCTGGTTTGCTTATGTAATGTGTTATTTTCCTAAATGTTTTTGTGGTCATCATTCATGTATTCCTGACAATAAACCTGATAGTGGTGTAGTATTTGAGCCAAAAGAAGCATGTAGATGTTGAAGAGGAGCAAGGAGAAGTGGGGCCCCTGCAGGACTCTGAATTGCACATTAGGGCCCATATTTATACTTTTTGACGCAAAACTGCGCCGGCGCAGTTTTGCGCCAAAAATATTACCGCCGGCTAACGCCATTTTGGTGCGCCATGCGGGCGTCATGTTTATACTTTGACGCACGGCGGCGCAAACCACAGGTGGGAGTCATTATTTTTGACGCACACCGCAGTGTCAAGTCGTAAAGCAAAACGACGTTAACGCGGGGGAAATGACTGTGGGTCAATTTATGACCCCGCAAACCGGATATGCGCCGTTTTTTGTCACAATAGCGTCAAACAAAACCCCGAACACCGCCATTACACCAGAGGAGAGCCAAAATGGATCCCAGATGCCACTACAGGCCCCAGGAAGATGACAGCAGACCAGGAACCAGCCAGGATGACCCACACAAGAACCAGGACACTTTTAAGAAGAAAAGAAAGTGTCGCTTTAGTGCAGAGGAGCAGGAAATTCTGGTTAAAGAGGTGACGGAACACCAGCACCAACTGTTTGTCACCTGAAAGTTGTCAATCAGTAGGAGAGAGGTTATATGGCAACAAATTGTCGACAAGATTAACAGTGTAGCTGAGGTACGCAGAACAGATATCGAGTGCAAGAAACGCTGGCATGACTGCAAGTGCAGGACCAAGGAAAAGATGGCCAGGAACAGGAAGGCAGCACTGCAGACTGGAGGTGGGAGTCAAGCACACCAGGAGGCCCTGGACCACATGGAGGAGATGGTCGCAGCCGTCATCCCTGAGGAGATCGTCACAGGGATTCAAGGACATTACAGCGCAGACTACCAGGAGACAACACACATGCAGGGTAAGTCGCATGGGGAATTAAAATGCACTAATGTTAACTGTGAGCACGGGGGGATACCGCCCACAAAATGCATGGAAGTCATCTAATACATGGAGTGGCATGGGTAAAGGGGCACGGCAGGGGGACATGGCCCGTTCTGAGAAGACCTGGGGCACACCATTACACAACACCAACAACAGTCCCATGGGGGCATGCTGTCATGCCAACGATGGAGCAAAGGGAAAGCCACGCCAGGAGGGAAGGCCACAACGTCAAACTGACATCCCGGCACACGTCAGCCACCATACCCTCTACATTAACTAGGGCCCTATTAACAACCTCTAGCCATACCGACAACTGGAATGTAACTGCGACAGCAGTTGCCACTACCACCTCTGCTCTGTGTGCAGCTCAAGTAGCCAATGGCAGTAACCTCCCCATGGATCATACACACCTAAATTAGGGCGTGAGGATGACAACTACAACAATCCCCGGAAACCAGACAAAGGCCCCAGTACTCTCAAATGTCAATGCCCATAGTTGTCGCAAACATCAGCCAATGTAAACAACAATAGGAGCTACACAGCACTAAGGACACACCCATGCTGCATATGTCTGGGTCCATCCTGTGCCTGGGTAACAATGCAACATCCCAAATGTCATACTGCTCAGACAACAGCATTGAGGGGGGACACATGTAACTGGTCACTGAAATACACCTGCACAGTCAGAGGAGGAAATAGGACACTGATACGATTATCAGGGCAATCCAATGTAACACACATTCCCCAACATCAGCAGGACACATTACCAATGTCAACATCCATATCAGATCATAACATTGCCATGCATAGGATATGCCACATGTCAATTACATTTAAGTGGATGTGAAAGATCAGAGATTGGGGCAGGTCCAGATTGTTAAGTGTGCTGCCAGGGCCATCAGTACACCCACAGCCAGTGAAAGGTCTCACCATGAGAATGGATGTAGACGGAGGGTTGAATAGGACAAGAAGGTGGCAATTCTCTATTTGGCATAAACCAACACCTAGAGGCAATGAGGCTGACAAGTCTGATAACTCAATAACATACATGTGACATACAGGTGGGCCATAGGCCTGAAGAATGCCCATCTGAAGGACTGGAGAAATTAACACAAAACAAGATCACAAAGTGAATTCATCAAAAGGCAGGCACGTCACATCAAAATAGCTACAACACAGACACACTAATTGTACCCTGTTTCATTGCAGAGGAAGATGGATCTCCTGCGGATATGCCTGTCCCAGATTTCCCTGATGACATGGATGACAAACCAATAAACATTCCCCAGGAGACTATCCAAAAGGTCCTTGACACCCTCCAGACCCCACCTTCAGTCACAAGGAGGAGCACAGAACAAGCAGCCATCGCAGAGGATCCACCCACCACCCCAATTGTAAGACCTGCCAGCTCCAATACAGCTGAGGACTCAGACGACACTGGCACCAGCTTTGAGAGAACTGGAGTTGGAGTACAGCGGGAGCTGGCCAAGGAGGTGTGGGTGGGGATGCAAAATATGGCAGCCAGCCTTGAGGGGGTGCGTTCATGCATGATGTCATCTGCAGATCAGGCAGCAGCTATGCAAGCCCTAACATCCATCCTGTAAGGACTACAAGAAACTGTCAAGGAATTCACCACTGCAGTAAGGGAGTTGCCACAACACCTCGCATCCCAAACCTTCCACTGCATGCACGAATGCAATCATGACCCCCTCAGGGCCAACCTGGCTGCCTACCATCGTGATGTGGCTGCTATTCTCAAGAACCAGCAGACCCTCCTTGCTGCAGTACTGCCATTAAGACCTTCACAGGGAGCAGCGACCGGGATGTCTGACTCCACGTCTTCTAACACTGAGGTGTGTGTTGCTCCTTCACAACCAACAACAACAAGGACAGAGGAGGCAACACACACATCAGAAGAAGAAGACATGGAACAGATCACATTCACAAGGAAAATGACCCGGAAGCACTAGTCCCTGCCACATGGCCCACATTTACCAAGGTCCTGCGCTTTGTAACTTGCCAGTCTTGCAACAACTTTACTCAAGCACTGTTCTGCAAACCACTGTATATCTTGTCACCCAGCCCAGTGATGGTCTCTCTCCTACTCATTGGCAAATCCTGTCCCTCTGCACTGTCTGAAATATCAACCCCAGCATGTCAAAAGCATTTCCGTAACCCCTTGTGTAGGATCACAATGTAAGATGTCACTATAATGGACTCACAATCATGGACAATGTACAGATAGCACTACAGCACTTTTCAATAAATAGCACTTACACAACAAATCTGTCTCTGGGTAATGTGACATATCAACTGTGCAGTAGATAACTGAAATGTGCCTACTGTAAAATTACGTAGCTTGTCAATACAACTGTCCTGATAATATGTAGTCAGATAAATCTGCACAGTGCCCATGATTGCATCATACTCTGTCCATCCTGAGGGACAAATCTGATGAAGTGAGAAACCATACACCATCATGCTGTGTTGGACAGAAGAATGCTTCCTCAGGGGTTATCTAAGTCATCAAATAGTGGCCGCAAAATGTTGTCAACATGCAAAAATAACACAAATAACATGGCACACTAATCTAAGGAAACACTACAAAAACTGCATAAATGAAGGTGTCTGAGTTAACATACAAATAGGTAATCATGCTGAACTGTGTCACAAATGATGTATGATGGTCATGAAGACAAGAGTACAAGATTGCCAATGAGAACTCATCTTATAAGGGTGTCCATGATCATCACACTGCAGTCAGACCTAAAACTGTTTCCCCAATACCAAGTCTGGAAGCACTGTTTGTTTATCAACAGAAACACATTGTCATCCATATTAACTGTGATTGGTGGTTGCAACGAAGGGTCGACACTTTGCAAGGTAGCACTGGGCTAGCTGCCAATTGTACAGCGCAGTTGGGATTTGTTTGTAGCATAGGACACAAATGTTATAGTACAAAATTGATGTACACTGAATCCAAACCCACGATCAAGTACCATTCAACACATACTATTAAGGGTTAACCAAATATTTATTAAATGCTAATCACAGAAGAGGAAACTGAGGGAAAAATCTTACCTACCCTAATCTACCCTGACTACTCATTACCCACAACTGTCCCTAACTAACCTAAGCTACACTTACTTATCACATGTAACGAAACGTTCTAAACATCTACCCCCACCCCCCTTATGAGACGGGACACATGGAAGACAACACATACTAACCTAAACACATACTATACTATCCTATACAAATATATATTTTTGGGTTTTTTTTTGTAATTTTTTTAGTTTTTTGGGGATTTTTTTTTTTAAACACACAAGAACCCCAACATAGACCCCCACCCACCCACCCACACACTTAAGAAGTAAATATATAAAGACTGTGTACCCCCCACCCACTAACACTAACTAAAATAACAGCTGATACTAACCTAACACTAAGCCCACTAACTATAAGAAGAAGGAAAGAGGAGGGAGAGGAGGGAATCATGTCCAACTATAAATGTCTAGAGGTTGGCCCTCCGGAGGGTCCTCTTAATAGTCTTAACACGCCGGTTAATGTGGCGCACATCCCGGCTCAGGTGGCTCAACTTGCACAGCACTTTGTCCAGCTTATGTTCCATTTGGTTGAAGGCTGCAGGGTCAACAGATGGAACTGTGGCAGTCTGGGTACCGGTGGAGGAGGTCTGTGTGGGTATGGTGCCAGGCCTAGTGGGCTGTCCTGCACCGGTGGCAATGCTGGGGCCTGGAAGTCCAGCAGATGTCGGACCAACAGTGCCAGCTGTGGGTGGGGCCACCTGGCTCGGATTGGTGGTTGTGCTGGTGGTATCTGTGGTGGGCAAAGTAGTCCCACCCTGTGGGAAGGCTCTCCATGCCCCGGAGGCCCGTTCAGGGTGATATCGCCGGGCCATCCTCTGGAACCGCGACTCTACCAGCAGGATGTGCTGGTATCGCATGGCACGGCGCTGAAATTCACAGACCTGGTCTGGAGTCATGTTGGCTGCTGTGAAGACAAATGCAGATATTCTACATTAGTAACTGCATTGTGTGAAATGGCACAAGAAGTTAATCAGACAATACATCTACTGTACTTGTAACAGCTCATATCACAATACAAATCATTGAGTGTCCCTGAGGAAGTACATGGCAGGCCAGCCTACAAAGGTCACATCACACATAGCACATCCATAACCTACAAGATGGGAAACAACTGGCTTTGACTTGCAATCTGAGTTCTGCCAGTTATCAGCTAAGAATCATGCTGCATATTCTCCGCCAAGACCTGGGCTACAAATATCAGTGTACGGAAAGCAAAACTAAAGCCACATGGTCTGCAAGTTGTAACTGGACTTGCCAGTATAGTACCAAGTGCCAAACCTGAGTGTGTATACTAGGTTGCAACCAAACCGTCACTTATTCACATGTATGTGTAACATACTGGTAGCATCAGTACTAGGTACCCCATTCACAAACCCATGCTTGAGGGTGGGGGGGGTGGATAAACAACTATAATTTTCCAACAACATGTACACCGAGGAGTGTATAGAAAACTCCACACATGTTTGTCTCTACAGACACACCACAGGTAAGGTCTATCAACAATTATGAGTCAGCAAACCCTAGAGCACTCATAGGGCCACACATGTCAGGAAATGCAGAACTTGGTACACAACATATACTTCCAGTGAGGCCTGACTTACATCACACACATAGTTGCTAGAACACCCATGATCATGAATTGCATGCACATCTAGGCCATTGCATTCAAGTTCCACATACTTGTAGCACTACATGTGGAAGTACATGCTGCTAGGAGGTTCTATCTACTGTTTCATAATTACGTAGGTAAATAGGGAAGCAGATGTCTATTGGAAAGCAATTTGCTGTACCAATCTTGGAGAATGTGGGTCTGACAGGCTGACTAAATCGGAGCTGACTTCCAGTGCGACTCTTGGTGATACAAGTGTCATCCACATGACTAACCCCTGTACTCACAGTGGGGCCTGCAAGAATGGCCTACAATCCCTACATGATACCATTGGATATGCATTGGCCAACTCAAAACATATGAGAAACTGAATTCCCACTCATGGAACAAGATAAAAGCTTGCCCAACGCATCACCCCTTGCTATGCGTCCAACTCACACTAGTCCATAACCAGCAAACACAACACATAACAGACATATCAACACTTACTGGAGTGGTCGGGGTCCTCAAATGTCGCCACCTCTCCCACAGTGTAGGGTGCCGGTCCACCTGTAAGGTATGGAAGGAAGAAATGTGCTCAAAATCTGTGCACAGCGCAACAATTTCATAAACATATACAATGTGTAGACTGAATAAGGAAATGGCAGCCATTCAGACACTGCATCTGATATATCACGGCCAACTTGTACATAGCATGGATCTCCTGTGACAGTTACACACATATCTGCACACATACATTGGCCCTAACTATCATGTGGTTGCAAACATGCCCCTAATTGGTGACCAGAAAAAAGTTATGGAGTCTAATTGTCTCATCATGTGCATCCAAGAGAGACATCCATAGCCTGGTTACTTGAGGACTGCATTACCAGTCAAACATGCCTTGTGGCCATGACACATTAATGATACATAGGTACAATGTACAGAGGGAGGGGCAGGGACTTTTGTAAGCCATCCTGTTGTTACAGTTTATCAATTGATGTGGCCCAGCTATGCTGATTTGCACCAACCATGGAGATGTGAAGCCATGTGCATACCTTTGGACTGCCATCCCTAATTGGAATGTGGCACAACTAACTCCAACAAACATTCTAAGATGTTAGCTGAGGGCACCTTACACCTTTTCACAATGTTTTCAAATCCAGATCTGACATGTATCCAAAAAGATCAAGGAACACAATCCCACACATTCATAGTACTTCCGTGAACGCTTTCCTTCCACACTCACCAGACTCACATGAGACAAATGTCTGAGCCACTTTGCTATTATCAATTGACGTGAAGGCAGCACTCATTTTCAGAATCATGTAGTGATTCTAAAGTCAGTCTAGCTATTGCCTCAACAAAGTTAGCCAATATGTTTGTACATCTGTACTTCTCTGTCAATAGTACCCTATATAGACATGATTGGCTCCTATTTTGTTTGCTTTTCTGACAAAAAGGCTGCACCAATTTCCTTCATGGAAAAGTAACCTGTAAGTTTGCTGAGTACGTGCTACCTGACTGCTAGCAATTATGATCCTTGCCATAGTGCATCAATTATCCCTTTATGTTTCCCCAGCATTATACACAGTCAGCAAGTTAGCTGGTAGACATTGTACTAATCCCCTTATGTCACTACAGAGCATTTAATCGTGCACATTAACATGATTCGTACTCACCAACAGTGCCAACAATCATGATTCCCAGGTGGTCTAAGAGATCCTGCTCCCTGGTGATGTCAGGCCACCGGTGCTTCAGCTGGTGGTCACTCCTCTGGCTGGCATACACACGCTGCAGGTGATGCAGCACCTTTCCCCACCGGATTCTGCGCGCCTCTGTTGGATACCCTTCTATCACCCTGCCCCCTGCCTGGATCATGAGCGGCAAGAAATGGCACAAAAGCCAGATGAACCCCCCCAACACTTCTTCCCCCATCCTGCCAAGACGTGGCCTACCAGACATACTTGTGAAGTGAAAGGGAATAGGGGTAAAAGAAATAGAAAGGGGAAAAGGGGGAAAGTAGGGGTACAAATACAGATGAAAAGTAAACTTAACCACTAAAAGAGCCCAACTATCCCCAAACTAACACTACCCACAACAGACTCCCACAAACTACAAAAACACAAGATAAATGGACAAATGTAGACAAAACACAGTAGTACAGTATACAGCAACAATATTTATTTCACAAATGGACTTTACAGATAGCACACAGGACAAAAACAGCACAAAATCTCAGGACAACACTCTCTACACAGCCACACAGTCTAGAAGGATCATAGACTGCAAAGTGAAAGTGAAAGTACACCCACTGTGCATGATCTGTAAACAGGATATCCTATTACATCACTTCCTGTATGAAAAGTCCCGCCTTTTTCATGCTATGCGTCAATTTTCTGTTTACCAAAACTGTATTTGCGTCATTTTTTTTGACACACAGAAGTGAAAATTAGCCCGCATCGACATAATACATTGTACATGGCCTGTACAAATATCTGGATGCGGGCTAAATTTCACTCCTGTGTGTCAAAAAAAATTACACAAATACAGTTTTGGTAGACAAAAAAATGACGCATAACGCTAGGAACGTCAAAATTACAGTGCATTAACTGGTTTTGGGCAATTTTTCTTGTTTTTTTGGTTATGTTACATTTGGGACACATCAGAGATAGGCTGATTGAAGACACTATGGTGTTGATGGTGTATGTTCACATGTGTGACATCATACTGCAGCGGACCATGATCCGCTACTCCCTTCACTGTATTTTTACGGTTGGCTGACGCAATAGTTGGTCATAAGTGTGGCCTACGTATATGTGTTGCAGAAATTGTGCATGTTTGGCATAAGGAGAGGATAGCAATGTGACGCACATATGTACAATACCTAAATGCCTTGGGCTCAAAGTGTGAGCTTTGGCAACTAATGTATTTGTTGACCAAGTGTGTGTGTATCACAAGAAGCATTTTTGTACATATGCTTGTATGAATGTGACATCCATGTGTCCAATCCTTTGATGCAAGTCAGTGTGGAAATGAGAGAGGGCATGTGTTAGTCATACATGTAACAACACCCGTAAAGTGGACTTCCAAGATTTAGGGTCACGTAGACACCACATGTGACATAGCATGCACCAGATGGATGGCAGACGCTTGTTCATGTCAATGGTCCACATTTTCTAAATCCTATGTCCTAGAGTATTGGTAAGAGCTTCCTAGACACTAGTTGGTGAATCCCACAGTGAGTCATACACATGCATTGAGGAAGTGGGTACAGACAGACAAGGGTGAATCTCAAATGTACGATGACACCACAGTTGAGGCCATAGAAGTGAGCCCCAACTATCAAGTGGCTGTGGTGGACCAGCATACGAGGCAGCACGTGTTCACATATTTCCAGTGATCAATTGCACATAGGTGTCTTGTTCATGTGTGTGGTCCAATGATGATCCTGTATATTGTTTGGGGTGTAATTTGTCACAGTTCGGTCCAGGACTCATCATGAGTCATTGGCAGCTATTCCTGTATCTACTGAGTATCCTTGGTTGATCAATGTGAGTAAAGTGGATGTGGACATGTGAACCAACATGTGGATGGTCCCACCCTGTCACTAAAGACGTGTAAAGAGACAGTCAACAGGGCAACCTTGGTGTGCTGAGTGAGATAATGTCTCAGGTGTCATGTTCCGGCAGGTGTCATTACAACATTTGTACACAGGTTAATTACACTCTGCAATTCCCACTGCATCTGGGAACACCATAGCCTCTGTGCTGATTATTCTCACAGCTATTAACCACACACAGCCCATCACTATGTTGTGAGCACTGTGATTCTGTGTGAGAACTGCCATGGTCCTGACATTTGTGTATTAATCATGGACATTATCAGAGATTGCTGGTTGGGCTGAAAGCCCCGTACCCAATCCCTGCCTACGGCCCTGGGACACTGTCACACTTTGTCATTCGTGCATAAATGTAACCCAGACAAGGGATGGGCCATGAATTTTGCTTTTCCAAGAGGATGTAACTCAAATGGTACAGTTAAAAGGCAGATGATGCTATACAATGTATTTGTGTATGCATTGAAGAAGCCCATGCCCAATACCCCCTGATGAATGAGAGGTTTGCTAACGCAAGTGTGGGACATATGTAGACACAGGGATACTTTAGTGTGACGCACAGACAGATGCCAGTCAGGCTGACAGAATGCAAGGTGATTCAGGATCCAGCAATTTCACAAGTTACATAATCAGTTGTCTGACTAAGACTGTTTGGAGGACATACTAGAGAGGTGACATGTCAAACTGTGTATGTCCTGTGTTTTTGAAGGTGACAAATGAACCCAGTGGCTGTGTTACACGGCTTAATTAGTATCAAACGCTTAATGGTGTATTTGACATAATGGCAACTCCTATGCTGTTCCAGGCATCAGCAGGGGCAGTGCTTTTTGAAATGGGTGGTGTGCATGGAGGTGATCACAGGTGTGGGCTGCATCTGTTACTCACCAGTCCTGTAGGTGAGACTTGCATTCTAAGGGCCAACAGACATTTTCACATGGGAAGCAATCTACATGTGCTAACAGGGCTTTGAAACTAGAAGACAGTGTATAAATTGACCTGACGTCCATGCAGTCAGATGTTCTATGACAATGGCATACCATAGGAAAGGGTGTAGCACACTGGTTTGCTAATGTTGGTCTGTGTGTGTAGAAGAGGGAATATCAGGGTACACATCTTAGTATTCCAGGGACCTCTTCAGACAGGTGGGTTGTGACCAGGTTCATGGGTGTGTCAGGAGTTAGGAAATGGGCTGACATGTGTGCAATGCTGCTCATATGTGTGGCACTTGTGCTGTCTATGTTCTGCTTCTATGGGACTCTGGTCACAGATAGACCTTGCAAATATTGGATGCAGTTGGACTTACTGCTGTCAAGGGTCTTGTCAGGCATTCCTGTTACTGATGCCAAAGCACATTTACTGCCTCATGTATGAGGCTTGTTTTCCCCTTATTGAGTGATGGTGTCTTAGTTGTGTGCCATATGCTGCACTGGACCTTGATTTCAACATCTATGTGTGAAATAGTTGTGGTCCTCTGCTATTGGCCTTCAAAGGAGAAATGTACATGATATATGTCATTAAGAGTGTGTGTGTATGTGACCATTGTATGTCAGGCATCACATTAGCTCTGGGATGTTCAGTGTTCTACTCAGTATATCAGCAATGCTCCATGAGGCAACACTCTTATTCTGATAGGTAGAGATGAAGGTGTGCAAAAATGAATAGTCAGACCATTATTAGGTGATTATAATAGGTGTTTATTTAAATTCGTTAACTAAAGTGGTGAAGGTGATCATATTCAAAAGAAATTGTTGACGATCTTTTGCCGCCTGCATATACCAGCGGCCGTGTTCTGTAGTTCCCCCTCATGTTGCAGGCCAGCATCCTCCTCTTCCTCCTCTTCAGGCATGTGTGGCTCTGGTTCCAGGAGGGAAATGTTCCTTTTGATGCAAATGTTGTGCCAAAGGTCCCCTCAACAATGCTGCGTGTCCTCCTATGTGCGTCGTTGTAGGCATGCTCTGCAGCAGTACTTGGGTTGCCAAATGGTGTCATAATCCATGGCTGGATGCCATACCCCTGATCAGCTGCAAGAGAAAATGATTGGGATCATGTTGATGTAGCTGGCACTATTGAAATGACCTTTCATGGCAGTAGTTGTCTTGTGTTGTCTGTGACTCTTTTGTGTAATAATGTAGCATCCTAGGCTTGTAGGATGTACCATCTGCATTGTGTTGTTTACTTGGCTGAATGAGTGTTTGTCTGCTAACCATTTGTCAGCAGTATGTATTGGGATTTGCAGTACAGTGTGCCCTCCCTAGCATTGTGACTTGTGATTCAGGTGTCCCTGTGTCTTCACTGGGGGTGAGATGATAGTTCCATACACAGTTAAAATTGGCAGTGTTGTTAACACATTCATATCAATGTACCCTGGACATCCCATACCTTTAAACTTAGGCAATGGATTAATGTAAAGGTCATTGGGACACTTACATTTTGCAAGGTGACATTTGGGCAACCCACTCCACACGTTGTGATCTTTGACGTCTTAACATTAGACTGTACACTAATTTCCAATGTGTGACAGGTTCAATGGTGACCTAAGAAACATGGCTAGCGATGTCACGACCTCAGTATGTTCCTGTCCACATGTTGTTGTTGTGGTGTATGTATTGTGTGTCCTAGAGGGTTGCTGTGCAGTGTGTATATAAGTAGGTTTTTGTACTTACCAACAAGTAGTCCATTGCCATACCGTCCATCCTGGAAGTGATCAATGATGGTGCAGTGACGGAAGATGTATGAGTCATGGACACTCCCAGGATATTTATCCACGATGTTGGTGATCAATCCCTGGTGATCGACTATGGCCTGCACGTCAATGGAATGTGTGTGCTTCCTGTTGCGGTAGAGGTGTTCAGTAGCAGCAGGTGGCACAAGGCGTACATGTGTGCAGTCGATTGCACCAAGGACATGTGGGAAGCCACTGATGAGGTAGAACCCCTGTTTTGTTTCCTGCTGCTTCTGTAGTGTGTTAGGGAAGCAGATGTGGCGGGGTGTCAGTCCAATGATGGCATCCAGTACTTTGGGCAAAAAGGCGGAGAATGATGGTTGTGATATTCCGCCAACCAGGGCACCAGTTGTTTGGAAAGAGCCACTTGCCAGCATATGAAGTACAGCAAGCAGCTTGGTTTCTGTTGGGATGGTGCAGGGTGTCACCAAAGTGGGGGCCAACTGCGGTTCAATGTTGCGCAGCAGCTGCTGAATGGCCTGCCAGTTCAACTGGTACCTCTGGATGATGTTGTGTTCCCTGAGGCCCTGAAGGGTGGTTCTGGGGCGGAATATACTCTGCTGCCTTTGGGGTCCCTGCTGGTGTTGTTGTAGCTGCTGTTGTTGCTGCTGGGCTCTGCGTCTGCGTGCACACTGGATTAGAATCACCTCCATGTCTCCCTGTTGCTGCTCTGCTGCTCTGCTGTTTGTTCTGTGTGTTCTGAATAAATACAGGTGTGTTTGCCCCATTTTAACGCCTGCCCTGACCCAAGCGTTACATTTTGACGCAAATCGGGCTGTGCGTCATTTTCTGGCTCCGCCTTCCGGCTGTGCATCATTTTTGCCCGAAAGCATAAATACGACGCACGGCCGTTTAAGCCATTTTTTGGATGGGAACGCCT
Source organism: Pleurodeles waltl (assembly GCF_031143425.1). Classification (NCBI taxonomy): domain Eukaryota; kingdom Metazoa; phylum Chordata; class Amphibia; order Caudata; family Salamandridae; genus Pleurodeles; species Pleurodeles waltl. The sequence continues at coordinate 208,393,277 of NC_090440.1, forward strand.
ACCTTGCATATGATTAACGCAAGGCGAGTTGCCGCATCCAAAAAATGACGCTTACGGCGGAATTTTGTCGTCCGCGGGCTCGGGCATCAAAGTTTAAATAGAGGGCAACGTTTGCGCTGAATGTGCGTCAATATTTTTGACGCACAATCGGCGCAGACGGAGTATAAATATGCCCCTAGGTACCTATATTATCTACTGATTGTTTCTGACTGTGGAGAAATGGACGAATTATTTTGAGGGCCCAACCTCATACCCCAGACTTTTACTTAAATCTGCGTATCAGGATTGGCAGCAGAGAGGTCGAAGAGGATTAAACCTGCTTACTGGCCTATGTTGTGGGTGATAGGGAGTCTTGTCTGATTTGAAATTCTGTTGTACTTTTCTTGTAGATTTTACTTAAAGAAGGAGACGTTTGGAATTGGATAGTCATTAAATGTGACCTGAGAGATTGCTTTAGTTTGTTTAAGGCATGGTGATGAGTGCATGAGTGCAGAGCTGTCCCGCTTAGAGGGGAAGTGTTGATTAAGAATGTAAAGTCCTTAACAATGGATTGGAGAATTTCCTTCCCAAATGTAGCTGGATATGGTCCAACAAGTAGGTTGGAGGCTTTTGTCTTCTTGGCCAGGTGTGTATCTTCCTCCATTTACATGGTTTAAGGAGAAGAGGAAAAGGGTGGAGGGATAAGCAACTCAAAGTGTGACTGCACTGTGCTGCTGGTGATGGATTCACATATATCAGAGTTTAACTCAAAGATTTCCACTAGATCTAGGTTTTGTGGCTGGAAAATGCAAGATGAACCTTTCAGCACTTCAGAATTGGAAATGTATTTAGCAGTGAAAGATATCTGATGTACAATTTACAACCGTATTGATATATTTGTCAATGTTCAGTTGGCTCACGTAACTGCTTTACAGTATCTCTTCCTTGAAATATTGCAGGTACGTTTTTGTGATTAATATACAGAGTACCTCCATTTGCATTCTAGGTTCCAACATATTTTCATTCCTTTCAACCCTTGGTTAAACAATTTGCTGGTGCGTTTGCTCTTAGGCCTTTGCTGTCTAAGCCAATAGGGTACGAATGTATGAAGGTGTGTGAAATCTTGTTGTGTTGGCAGAAGTGGCCGCCACAAATCTCATGGCTGTGGTGGGGCAGGATTAGATGGGGGGTAAGTACAAATAAAAAAAAAACTGACCTTTCCCGATGATTCTGGCCGCCTCACTCTCCTCTTCTGATGGTGTCCCAGCAGTCCCTGGGATACCAGCGCAGGCTTCCCCAAGCTATCCTGGCTCTCATACTATTCCTTCTGGATTTGTCTGAGCGGCTTGGTCTGCTGCTCTGACACTGTGTTGGAGTCTGTGCAGTTTCTTCAACCCAGCTGTATAGTACAGCTGGGTTGGAGAAACCTAAGTGCGCATGTCAGACGGCTGGCCAAACTAATATGCACACTTAGTGCACTCCACTCCCTCTACCCCTTTCTTCCTCCCTGGTCCCAGCCCCGCCGTCCCTTCACACACTGGCTCAGCTGAGCCAGCAGCTGAAAAATACAACTTAATATCGTTTTATTTCTCAACTGCTGGCTCTTAGCCAGGGAGGTGATGGTCATCCCCATTGCCACTGTGTGTTGGGTGGACCTCAAGAATTCAGGATTGGAACAGACACAGACTTTTAGGACGTATGCTTTTTATACATTGTTGAACTCTGTTTTCCTTATATTGTTGAGAATCATGGCTGCAAAGGATGAAGAACTTGGCTTAACGTGCGGTCACACTACTGCAGTTTGTAGACAAATCTGAGGCTGGTTATAGCATGGGTACTCACAAACATTTTCTGAGGGGCCACAAAGTTTGGTTTGTGGTGTGCCCGAGGGCTTAATTGATGGCAGCAGAGTGACGGTAAGGTGGGCGGGCAGGGGGATGATTGTAGGGGAAGTGAAGCATGTACATCAAGTGGCTGAATTGCACAATGTGAAACCAGAAAACCTGGGCTCGGTTCCAGCTTACCCACTTGAACAAATTGTGTAGTTTTAGGAAATTGTTTTATTTCACTTAACCCTCCTTTTTCTTTATTATAACATATAAGAGGACCTTGAAATACATGACTTCAGGATGAGCGCTTATAAAACCTTCTCCTGTGTTTGATATAATAAACGTTAATGTTGTTTGTGTAATAGCAACCCAGGCCACCCAAAGGAAGCACAAACTAACTAACTTGCCTCTTACTTCACTAATGGCTGGCATTGTGGTCAGGGTGAAGAGGAGAGGCATGAATGTTTCTTAATTCATCTTTAAAAACTATCACTTTTTAAAATATACTTCTCAATGCAATCCACTGATATAATCTGATGTATTAAGGTGAAACAGTTCTGCCTTTTTTCAATTTTTAATTAATATGAGACTTTATCACATTCTTACATGTTTGCTGCAAGATATCTTAAAAAATGAAGTGTTCATAAAGTTAAGTGGCGCAGAACACCGTAATTACTTCCTTTGTTTAAAATCAATTAAGCTTTAACTACATTCATGCCAGTTTATTTAATTTATTTTTAATATGAGAGCTGAGTTGACTAAACAGCAGCCCAGTGCTGCAGTTCTGCATGAAGCCGCATGTGAAGGTCTGGAGGGCCACGTGCAGCCGGGCCGTACTTTGAGTATCACTGGGTTAGAGGGTAAACTAAAGCTGGTCAGAGATAATTTGAACATGACTCATGTAGCTGGCAGGGCACAACATTTCAATATATAATATAGCTTTTACAAAAGGAAATGCATGTCTTATTGATCTTTTCATGTTATTGTCTCTTTTCCTGAATTTAACAGTTCTGTATTTTCTCTTTGCCACTTGTGTTTACTATCAAAACCTAATATGGCCTGATTCTTTAACCAACAGTAGTTTTGAACAGTCCATTATGCTTCATGAGTTTAAACAATTAAACAATATATTCTGGATTTTTTAAATCTAGGTATGCACTTCCTCTCATCGTATATCCACATAGTTTGAAATCCTTGATGATTTATTTTCTTTTATCCTCTTGAATTCACTAATAACCCCCAAGCACATGCACGTTTCCAAATGACCCACATGTTTGAGTTGTATTCTTTTATATTTGAATTTTTTTCTCATAGTCTGATGATTCTTAAATGTACTCACTCATCATCCAGCCTTTCCCTTTTGATACTGTTGCCACGAGCAGGCAATTTCACCAATTTGAATAACATAACATTTTTTATACTTGTTTTTGGACGATTTACCTTACAACCAGTGGTTTGAGTGAAGGGATTGGGATCTGAGGAGCTCCACATGCCAATACTTTTTAAATTTTAGGCAAACAGTTCCCGTACTTTTTGTGAAAAGGTAACCGGACCAGGATGGTTAATTCCTACAGTTAAAATGCTTCAACTGAAGTGTAAGGCAGGGATTCTTCTGTGCTGTAAAACCAAGCAGGAGCAGACAGCTAAACAAGCCTTCTTTCCAGGGTGTCTGCTTGCCTGAAAGAAATGTAAATATGCACTGCTGGTCAATCTCCAAATGTAAAGTGTGCTTGGTTGCCAGTATTGGCTTTTGCTGATGTACATACGACAACTGAAATGCAGGGAATTCTTTACAAGTAAAGAAGAACTTCAACTTCAAGAGAGGGGTCGCCCGGGAGGGAGTGGAGAGCCTTAGGAGGAAGAAAAATGGCTGATAGGTAAGGAGTGAGAGAAGAGTGGAGGTAGAAAATGAAATATAGCAGTGGCAGTAACCGAGAAGGTAGGTTCAAGTCATGTAGGATTTGAAACAATTGGTTTCAGCTTTGTTATAAATAGCATAATGCTCCCTGCACATTTCAGTTCTACCAAGAAGAAATTCTTTATGATAGATGCTGCACTAAAAAAGGCTTGAATTGCTGCTTTATAAATAGTGAACATTTTAGTTACCCACCTCAGGTTTTTGTAGCTAGAGTTTAACTATAGTGAAGAACAGAGGTAATGAGGTTCCTAAAGTTTTTTTGCCTTAAAATTTATGCAGATTAGTTTGGCCTGTATTCTGGCTTCAAAGAGGGTCCAAAGGAGATTGTGATGGAGTAGGCCACACACAGGGAGATGAGTCCAAAAGGCAGTTTTTTAATGTACGACAGTTTGCAGGAAATGACCCAGTCACCACACCAGCAAGAGACCAAGGGCCAGATGTACAAAGCAATTTAGCATTTGTTAACGGGCTGAATCACTATTGTGACCTGCTAAGAAATGTTAAGTAGCCTTTTGGCATGTAGAAAGGCCGTTTGGGAATTGCAAAATGTGATTTCTACCCAGTAGAAATCGCATTTTGTGACACCCAAATAGAAAATCGCAAATATGGATAACCATGTCTTCATTCAGGAGACTTCCATTCAAACTTGCTTATGAAGCTCTCTGTGACCTCACAAACCTTGCACTCACCTAAATCCCATGGATCATCCTCTACTTCAGGCTCAGAGTTAGTCTGCTCCGGGACCAAGCATGACAAACAATCAGCAACTTTGTTTTCTGCACCAGGGATGTATTCTTTGAAAATATAGTCCTGTAGACCCACAACCCATTTGCAAATTCGGCATGAAATTGCATCAAAATTATTTTTACAAATCACATCTTTGAATAGCTTATGGGCTGTTCTAACCACAAAGTCCATCCCCCAGAGGAATTTCTTCAGTTTTTTTATAGCCCGGTAGATGCCAAGTGCTTCATGCTCAATCGCTGAATATCTGATCTCAGGCCCTACCAAACTCCTGGTAATAAACATGATGGTTCGTTCCACCGCATCCTTCGCCTGTTTAAGTTCCACACCCAACTCTTTAGAGCTAGCATCAGTAACTAAAATGGAACAATCTGTGACATCAAAACTCTGCAAAGCAGACTTCACATCTTGAAATTCAAGATCACACTGAAAGGACCAAATTAACTTTACACCCTTTTTCAATAGAGCCCTCCAGTTATGTGTTCATTTGGCAAAGGACAGTACAAATTTATTATAATACTCTGCCATCCCGGGGAACATTATTAACTTCTTATTAACGGGAACATGTACGTTCTCAATGGTTCGAACCAACTGATCCATACGCTTCACACCATCTTTTGACAGCCTATGTCCCAAATACTCTATTTCACTTTGATTATACCTATATTTATTTTCTCTTAAGGTAAGACCGCTCACCCTGAGCCTCTCCAAGACTAATCTTAGCCTAGAATTGTGTTCCACTTGGTTGGACCCATAAATCAATACATTGTCTTGATAAATGTTTACTCCAGCAATGTTTTCCAAGACAACTTTCATTGCCCTTTGGAAGACCAAAGCATCAGAACTGAGTCTAAACGGCAACCCAGTGTACTTGAACAACCCAAATGGCATGATAAAGGATGTCAGACCCAGGGAGTAATTATCTACAAGAATCTGATGATATGCAGCTTTGAGGTTCAAGGTAGAGAAGACAACAGTTCTCTCTAAATGGGCAATCATCACCGAGATGTTGAGGAGGGGATACCTGTCCAACATCACTGCCCTGTTGAGTCCCCTCAAATCTACGCATAGACGTACATCACCTGAAATTTGTGTGCAAGCACCTCTGGGGCAAGCCATTCCCTCACCTCTGTCTTAACAATAATACCTTCCTTTTCCAATTTGTTAAGTTCGACAAGCATGGCTTGTCTCATTGCTAGCAGTATTCCACGCAAATTGCACACCGCAGGAGAAACATTGTCTTTCAGTAAAATTTTATGGGAATAATTGGACAAGCATCCCGGTTTCTCTTTAAAGACTTCCTTAAATTCTTGGCACAAGGCATGGGGAATACCATTCTCACACCTTCCAGCCTCGGCAACAGAGTTGTTATACATAGTAGAGATATTGTCATGAACCGACCTTACAGCAACAGGTGAGTGCTTTAAAATGATACACAGTTCACTGTTAGGGTTCAGCATGACAGTTAAGTCTTTTTGGTGGAGCCAGCTGATGATGCTGTGTCCTTTGCAAGAGACATAGATTTTTCCAACTGTGAGGCATCACATGTATTCTAAGTGGCCCACGAAGTACCCAAGCAACTTTATGGGAATCAACGAGATTTTAGCACCATAATCAAACAGCATATCAATAGATTGTCCATTCACCTTAACCTCATCGCTAGGCCCTTTCATACTTTGTTGCCTGCTTGGAGCACAAACTCCCCACAATGTAATTCATTGTAATCCTATTCATCATCACCATCTACCAATACTTCTTTCACCTTCTTAACCTTAACCTTCTTTTGGGACCTGCAGTTTTTATCCAAGTGCCCTACTTTGCTGCAGATGCAACACTTGGCTAATAAGCAGGACACCCCTTGTTGTTTGCTAGATGACCTGAAGCACCACATCTAGAACACTTCCCACTAAAGGTTTTTTTCAAAACTGAACGGTCTGTATTCTTCATTTTCATTTTGCTCACTACATGTACTTTTTCCAGCGGGGCTAAATTGTGTTCTTTCTTTATCACATCAACACAGGCTAGAGAGTGTTCGATCTTTTTGGCAATCAACAACACATCATCACGTTTTATTATCCTTGGCCTTTTCAACATTACAACCCAACATGAATTGGTCATAGATGGGTTCCTATAGGCTACCCTCAAAGTTGCAGGTGGCTCCAACTTGCACAGACTTGTAACATAGCTTTCTACAGATTCTTGATGCTTTTGTAGGCGCTTACCAAAAATGGTACCTCTCTAGGGTCGTACTTACTTTTGGTAGATAGACTGGCAAGGTTTTTGATGCATTAGTCAAATTTATTCAACCCTCCCGCTTCACCACTCTCAATTTCTTGAAGGTGTTCAAACACTTCCTGGCCCTTATGAATATACGAATATTCAGAGAAGACTATCAGAAACAATCTTCAATTTAGCAAGATTAACTATGAAGAAATAAATATCTAAAAATATCCAGGGATCTTCTTCCTAGACGAAGTTCAGTATAAAGTGAACGCCGGTGCCTGAAGAGACACTGGACTAGATGCTTCCCCGAAAGAAGACACCCTTCAAGTCACATACAAAGTGATCCCATATGCAACGATTAGGCCTATTTGAGAAAACACCAGTGCCCGAAGAGACACCCGAACAGGTCCTTCTCTGTAGGAAAAACAAATATCACACGAGTCTTATGGATCCCCGGGGCTTGCAGGAAAACAATGTAGTGAGATGACTGAAGACACAGCCAGATGACAGAAACGGCTTCCCAACTGCCCAAAACACAATCAGGACAAGGAGACCAACGAGCGTCAAGGAAACCAAAGCGGCCAATGAGCAAAGCCTCTTAGAGTACTGTCACTGGGAAGCACCTAAAGAGACTCTGAGCACAACGCATGGGAGATTTACGGTGCTGAGTAACGTCTGGGAAAATGAAGCAGACAATGAGTAGAGCCACGTAGGGTAGCATCGCAGAAGAGTGTCGGAGTTGATGGCCGCGTGGGAGACAGCGCGTAAAACGACCTCACAAACCTCATGCATTAGAATGCATTGAGCATCAAAGCCAATTGGCCACGAGGGGAGGCAGCACTTGATATTCACAAACCTCACGGGCTAGAAAGCCTCATCCGCTGGATAAAGACTGCACTCCATCTTCAGGAGGTAAAAGCCTCTCTCGCGCAAATCAAGGTCCATTGAGTCACATGTTTCAGATTGAGCTGTCAGAAACTCTAACTAACTCTGAAGGCCAGTTTGCATAGAAGAAACGTACCAGCCACCACACCAGCAAGAGACCAACTGACATGAGTCACATTCTTACACACTTTCCATATTCCACAATCTAAGTTCCTGAGGAACGTTCTACACACTAAGCATTGGCCTAACACACTGGTTTAATGAGATACCACAGAGATAACAGAATTTGGTCATATTTTCTTGTGTCAGGAGTAAGCCTTGCTGCTGAATGAAGATTATAGAGGTGCCTTAATTGGGTTTAAACAGAATGTCGTAGTGCCAACCAAAACAGAGTACTTGTTGTCCACTCTGGCAAACTTTAAGACTTGTCCAAAGTGACAGCAGCAGTAATATGGCTTTGTGGTGAGAAGCATAGCTCTGGTTATAATTTCCATACGATCTATCTGTGCAGACCTGGGCAAGCAAGTTTTGAGGCACATGCACAATCCTTTGACTTTGTTGCTAATAAAAGTGGGAAGCCACCGCAGCATAAATCTTCAAGGCACTCTTGTGATAAGCAACCCTCACACCTTCAGCCCTTTATGAGCTGTCACCAAGTGCTTGTAAGTGACTGAGAGGGAGGGGTTGCAGCCCCGGAGGGGGCTGCACAAGGCAGCTTCAGGAGCAGGCGCATCTTCTGAGTTACAAACAGCCTTGAATGTGTATGCACATTACAGGAGCCTCGCACATTCCCTTTCTGCCCTCTAGGGTTGTACTTACTTTTGGTAGATAGACTGGCAAGTTTTTTTATGCATCAGTCAAATTCATTCAACCCTTCCGCTTCACCACTCTCAATTTCTTGAAGGTGTTCAAACACTTGCTGGCCCTTAGGCCTAGACAGTGCAGAGGGAGGTCTTCGTCTCAGCTCTGAAAGAAATAACTGAGACATGGGCATTGTGAGAAAATACCTTTTTCCACTTAAACCACTTGATAGTGGGTTTCCCCGGAGAGGAAAGGAAAAACTTTTCTGCATAACTGTGAAATTAAACCAATTTCACACTACATGCTTCTAGCACATACATACACATATGCAAAAGAAGCCCTAAAAGTACAACATTTTAAATATACGAACATTCAGAGAAGACTATCATAAACAATCTTCAATTTAGCAAGATTAACTATGAAGAAATAAATATCTAAAAATATCCAGGGATCTTCTTCCTAGACGAAGTTCAGTATAAAGTGAACGCCGGTGCCTAAAGAGACACCGGACTGAAGAGACACCAGACAAGGCAGCTTCAGGAGCAGGGGCATCTTTTGAGTTGTAAACAGCCCTGAATGTGTATTCACATTACAGGAGCCTCGCACCTTCCCTTTCTGCCCCGGGCCCAAAAAATCCTAGAACTGGCCCTGTGGTTTTATTATTTTGCAAGATACTTAACCAATGTTGTCTCTGTCTTTTTCTGAGGAAACCATCAGCCAGACCACAAACCTAGCCAGCTGGAAGAAAAGACAAGCATTGGCAATGCCAATAGGTCTGCCTTTCAAGAAATTTTATATAGTAATATGAAGCATTACGGGGAAATAGCTTGGGAATAGATATGTATTTGAATGGAAATACAGAACTATAGGATAACGTTTGTGTAGGTTGAAAGGTTGGGCAACAGTTTCACTGTCAAGCCAAACCTGAAATCCATGTAGGTTAATGACTACCCTCCTTCCATCTGTGCTGCTGCAGAGAAAAACAACATAAATTATCTAGTTATCTAAGACTCTTTAATAGCATTCCAGTGTCATGTGTGTGCCCCCAAAAGTTTAAAGTTAGGCAGATCGATAAACAAAATGACCACATCTGCATGGAGGGCAAGCACTTTTTTGTGGAAGCACACAACTTCTGCCCAATCAAAACACGTACTCCTGGCTCCCAAAGTATGGGTGGAGACAAAGCCCCTCTCTTGTGAGAGATTATAAAAAACACGTGGTGAACTCCTAAGAATGGGGAGAAAAGGACTAGAGCCTAGAACTAGGATCCCAGGGCTAAAATATGGGCTGTGTCATTTTAGCTGTGACAGCACAAAAATAAATTGCAATTGCGAAACAAATCAGTCTTAGATTCCTAGACCTTATTCTCGCCCACTCCTCCACAAAAAGCATTTGAGTGGGCAGAAGAGTCAGTTGCTGTTGAATTGATGTATTCCACTTGGAATTTATTGCCAGTTATTTTCCGCTATACACATTTAATGTGCAACTTTGCTATTTTCAACCTTTGTCCTTTTTGTTGTGCAAGATATTCTAGCTGTGTGCATTAGTAACTATTCCATTTAATCGCATCTGCTTCCGTGACGACATGATTGGGCTGCAATTATTCTTTCTTTTCACAGGCCCTAACTTATATGTACATTTCCTTTCTTTTCTATTGCAGTCACTTTTCCTTTTAAGCGCCAGCATCACCCACGGCTTCCAGAGCTCTGCACAACAACAAAACAAAGAAATATTTCCATTACAGAAAAAAACAAAATCGACAAATGTATACAATAAAATAGTTAACTTTGAATAAGGTGGTTTTTCAGCTACTTCCTGCTAAACTCTAACAGTGTAGGCAAAGGCCACAGCCCAGATCTTTTAATTTAAAAAAATATATATATTTTGGTGTCTAGAAAAGCTGATTGGATTTACTTGAATCTTGACCTTCTGAATACTTTTAATTTTCCTGACATCTACAGCCTGTGTGTTAGCAGGCTATTTAGAAATATATACTGTAAGCGATATTTACAAGCCTGTGGTACAGGGCTGCGCAGCAAATTACCTTGCTACTCTGCCCTGCGCCATAGGGAAAGGGCAGAAATGCACCATAGCTACGAGATACGGTCCATTTCTGTCCTCTCCCCCTGTGCTGGTGCACAATGGGCTGCCTAGTACTGATTCAGACACCCTTACACCATGGTGCAAGATACCTAGGTCGCAGACAGGATTGTTTCTGTGCAAGAAGGGACACCTTCCTTCACAAAAACAAACCATGGAGGCTTTTTCTTCTTTCTATGTGTGCTGTAGAATGCAGCACACTTAGAAAGACGAACAAAACGAGGAGAAATATAGATATTTCTCCTTGTTGCACCTCCCCTGGGAGGCCTAAGATTTTGACGCGTTCCCAGGTGTATAATGCCTTGTAAATCTGGGAATGCACCAAAACCCATGGGACGCAGTTTAAGGCAATGCAGCGACTTGCACTGCGTTGCTGTACACCATATCTACAAGGCCATAAAAAAACACACAAAGTGGCTTTGTGTTGTCTTGTAGATATGGGCCTGCACTATGCATTGCTGGTCCATCACAAAAAGTGATGCACCGGTGGTGCAGGGGGGTTGTAAATAAGCCCCTGTGTCTTCAAAGGAAGCCAGTAACACACTATAATAATTGTGGTAGTGTGGCCAATCGTACTTGCAACAGATATCAACCTGGCTGCACCGTGGAGTACATGTCAAAGGAGTGGAAGAAAGTTTATGTACTGTCCTGCAACTTCTACTGCATTTCTGAACTCCATCTTGGAGAAAACTAAGGTCTTGGTCAATGTGCTATAATTGGATTTAATTTTCCTCAATAAATACAACTGATAATTGACAGACTTTATAAGAGTGTATGTGTTTGGTCATCTGCACACCAGAACCCAGGTCAAAATGAAGATGTTTTGGAGCCATTGCAAGGGACATCCAGGGAAAGGCCCACATAACAATAAATCAATGGGAGACCGTAGGCTGCTGCATACGGAATAAGAACTTGGCCATGGAGGGTCACATCCCCAGGAAATGACTGTATACCCCATCACTGGTGCCCCTGGATTGTACTTCAGAAGAGCTGCATGAGGAGTACCTTATTGGGTGAGGATGTCATTCTGATTAGTTCAAATTGAACACACAGCTCAAATTGGATTTAAGAGGTATTTGGGGGTGCCCAGAATAAGGTGCCATTATGATAAATCCAATTGGAGCTCTAAGTACAATTTAAACTAAAGAGGTATGGTTGAGGGCACCCAGCCCCAGATGCCATTCCGATAAATCAAAATTGAGCTCTATGAACAATTTGCACCTAAGGGGTAACAGAATTAAGACCTGGGGATCCCCAAATTGAAATTGAGACTTATTTGGATTTGATTTTCCTAATCTGGACCTGCTGTAATTGGTTGGCAAGGGAGAAGGAGTTCAGAAAGAACCTGTCATAAAGCCCATCATGTCTCTCAAGATGGAGCAGATAATCCTGTAGTCAACAGAATCAAAGTTTTCTCAGAGCACGTGAAAGCAAACGAGCTCCGCCATTCAGTTCGGAGACCAGTGTCGACCTGTAATTTAGGAGGGAGGGGGCGGACGAGGCACACATATTCACATCCATTCATTCGCGCACACACGCGCACACACACACACACATCCATTCACAATTCTCATTACCAAATATTCAAACATACACGCACGGGTGCACGCATCAAACATTAATTTGAAAAAAAATCACACTTACCTGCAGCTTTGCGTCTGCTGGAGGGTTGGGACTGCTGCTTTCCCTCTGGTTAACCATAGGTCAGCCAATGAGGGAAGGCAGCAGCTTCAACCTCGTCACAGGGTGGGATGAGGCCAGTGAGACTGCTGACCCCACCCCATCCCACTTTGTTACAAAATATCAGTGATTTACTCTCGGACCTGGGCACTTCAGGGCCTAAAGCTGAAGGTCCCAGGTCTGAGGAAATGAGTGATGCTACTCGTTGTCACAGAAGGGGAGGGCTTTGAGGACCTCTGCTGAGCTTAGAAAGTCACGCCCATAGGAGTTCTGATATCTTCAGCTAATCAAAGTTCAGCTCAGGCAGCCAGGAGCCTGCTCATTTAGTGCAATTCTATCACCTGGCTGCCTGACCTGAGAATGAGGAGTGTCTGTCCTGGCAGACACTCTTTTTGAGGGGCAACAGGTGAGGGGACATGGCTCTTTAGCCCCTATGGATGGGCCACAGCTGTCGGAGACTGTCATCCAGCACCACCAGAGTGCCAGCCTAGCTGTAACCGTGATATATTGTTTCTAGAGGAATCGATTTGGCCATGACCTGGAGTTACTGGTCCATGAAGAACACTGCTCCATCACCTTCGCCACTGGAAGGAACACAGCGACTAGTCGATACATACAGAGCAAGTCAGCATCTAGAATTCGGGGTGCTTTTGAAGGCTCGTCGCTTTCAGGTTCTACTGTCAGGCTTCACCGTTCAACAAAGCGGAGGCACTGCCTCGCGGCACACGGCCTGCAAGACACGAAAAGCCACCATTAACCCCACTGTACTTATTCACATTTGTGCGTTCTTTCATTAGCTATGTTCCACAGGCAGATTAATATTTCATCTAAAATTATTTAGTGACATTCCTATTAATGGTATCAAGGATTTAAAATGAGCTATCACGGCGCCGCGCCGACTTCAGGGCATGTACATTCCCTTTATCAAAGAATTCAATCAGGCATCGACCACTACTTAATGTATATTGTAATTACTTCTTTGAGCACTGTAACAAAGAAATTCCAGACCGCTCACATCCTTTAGGTCTCAGTGGCTGACCTTCATTCAATGAAACCTCCATTTGAATTTCGAACTATCACAGTTTTTTTCAAGTTATACCATAAAGAATTCCATAACCTTAAAGACATGTCAATTAAACAAAAATGAAAAAAAGACTAGCTATACAATGCAGAAATTATATGTATATATACACCTTTATTTTTTGCTTTTTTAATTGTATAATTTCTTGTCTGCTTGTCGCTGTTGATCGAGTGAGTGAGCTCACGAAGGAGGCACGTGAGTGCGTTGACAGGTGCAGAGATTCTAAGGGTGTGCAAGGTGGGAGATTGCGTACACCGTTATGTTATGTAAGATGTACTGTTGTTAGTGTGCGTCTAGTGTCTAGCTGTCCACACGTCGTCAGGTACTGTTCTTGAGTTGCCATGAAACTCATTTTATTGTAAAATCGGGCCTGCTTGTGGAGCCAGACATTGACAGCGAGTGTGTGGTTGCTCCATACAGTGTGGGAAGAAGTGGTTCGAGTCTGCAGTGGAGCCTACGTCCAGTGGTTGAGTGAGTGAGTGACTGACTGACTGGGTAGAGCCCATAGGTTTGCAGGTGTGGGCGAGCCCCCGATAGGTGACTCATGGGTGTGTGGCTGATTAGTTAGATACCATAAGCTTGCATTTTGGTCTAGCTGAGAGGCCGCTCCAGAGAAATGTCTGTGTCAGCATTGCTTGTTTTAAGAAGTGCGGGTTGAAGTTAGCAATGTATGCGGTAGGGTATGGATATTGGTTTCATAAGCTGAAGGTTCCTGCATGTGCATAGGTTTATCCGATCAGTAGAATGCACGTTACCCATGTACCTAAGGAGATGGATGTGTGAAATAAGGACCAAATGCTTCTTATGAGACTTCTGTAATTATAAGCATGCATTAAGTATGGTTCTTTGTGTCTGCGTGTGTGAATACAATCTATATGAGCAGCTGAAGTCTTGAGAAGGTAGGGGACAGCGGGTGAGTGTGCTTGCTGTGTTCCCTACCGAGTATGTGCAGCAAATATGATGTATGGAGACAGTGCAGGGCTAGCACTCAAGAAGCCACGAGAAAGAGTAGCCCTAGGATGCACGAGTAGGTGGTGCCACATAATAGGTCATTAAAGGTGGCTGTTCATTAGTGTGCAGGGAACACTCCACGGGCAAAATATATTTTTGCTGGAACAACACAGTTCCTTGCATTGTTCCTGTGAGAATGCTCGTAGCAAGCTCACTCTTCCACGGAGTCTTACTTGAAGGCTGCCTTTCCTACCTCCCCATTTTCTCCACTACTGCCTCAGAGTAATTGTAGGGTATTTCTCGGTTATAACTCGCCAGGGAGAGAGGAGGTGTCCAGCTCCTGGTTACGAAAGGAGATTGAAAAGTTGTAAGGATGATTAGAGCTACAGTGGCTGGTATGTGAGTTACCAAGAGTTTAAGCTTTCTTTCCATGACAGCACTGCATAACTCAAAGTTCTTGATAAGTTAGACAAATGTTGCCAAAGTAATAATAAAAAGATGCTACATATTACCGTTTGTCCGGTAGAGGTCGTTTTACTTTCAAGGCTGTTTTGAAGTCCATGTTTTGTTCCCTGTGTCTTTTTGGTGGCTTCTAAAGAAGGTGTGTTTTGCACTCTTCACTGTTTCTGGAAGTTTTTCTTCATCCCTTTAATAGTGAAGACCTGTTTTTCCTTGCAGAATGTGGGACAGTAGATATCCTGCGCATCCAGGGAGGCGGGGGCATTGCAGGGGAGAGTGTTTACATCTATACATCTTCCAAGTCACACTATTTATCACAAATGTTGTAGCAGGTTTCTTCAACGAGCAGCTCGCACCCTATTGGTAGCTCTCCAGATACCTGTAAGTAGCTCTCCTGGGTGCAGTCCTGTCTTCTAAATTAGAAGCTTTTCTTTGGCTGAATTAATATGTCTACCAAAAATGATAAATGTGTGTTCGAGACAAAATAACTCCTAAACTGATGTTTGGAGGAAAATGTTTGAATTTCTAAAATATGTTTAAAGCTGACATTTGAGTGACAAAATATAGTGTTGGGAACACTTGTTACTAATATTACCTTGGTGGCAGAAACATTCAAGCTATGACTTTCCTGTATTTGTCATGTGAAGGCGCTCCAAATGAACAAAGCCTTTTTTACATTACTGCTGGGAACCATGCCTGATGCACTGAAGTGATCGCTGCAGGTAATTCTTTACAAAGAGGCCACTATTACAACACTAATAATTATTAGCTCAGGATGATTTTGACTGATCATAAGTATCTTGTTATTACAGAAAAGGTCGAAGACCCCTGTATTAGAGGAACAGGGTTTCAGAGCCATCTTCCATTCGCTCATGTATATATGGGTACACACACACGCCCCCATACCCGCACACCTACCTACTTGCCACTCACACCTGGCCACAATAAAAAGCATCCATGACACACACACACACAAGAAATGGCCCAAAAGATAGTTGAAATTGTTTGAAAACAGTCCTATGGGACAGTTTAATCACTGGAGCAACATATGCTCCTCTCTTCACCCATTTTCGGCAGGTTTATATTAGCCCATCGCCACCTGAACTTCTTCCTCCCTTTGTAGGTATCATAAATATAGGTGAATCACCCAGCCACACCTTTCTGGCTCCTGCAACTTACTAGGCACACACTAATCTTCCACTTGTGCTCTTGCGATACTAACAATGTTCCTTGATCCTTCATTCGAGACACTAAAACTATCCATTTTTCTCAGAATGATAGGAAGATGGGCTCTTGTGTTATTTTTCATGCTGCACTAGGTGACATTCTTTCTTTTTGGACATTGCTACATAAGATTATCCTTAATTAACACTCTTGGGTATGTCTACCTTCCTGTGAAACACCATATTAAATATTTTGCACAACCCCCAAGTTTAGTTTTACACTTTTAACATCCAGCCACCTAGAGTAATGACCCACAAATATCTAAATACATTACTGTGATGACCTCACCCTCCTGAGATGATAAAAGAAGCATTGGCATAGCCAATAGTTCTCGCCTTTTTAGGGTCGAGCCTGCGTTGCATGCGCTCGCGCATGCGTATCGCAGCAAGACGCTTTAGTTATTAGAAAAGGGCTCGGAGCCCTGTCGACGTCACGTCAGTGTGTTTCATTGGTTCGTGGGTTTGCCTAGTAAAATCTGCTTGCTTTCATTAGTGGAAGGCATGCACACGTTATGCCTTTTCCGGTGGCTAGCCCTCCTCGAGCGCAGCGACCTAGTACAGAAAACATGCGAGGCTCGCTGTTTTCTGTCAGATCGTGGACTACTTTTTCTCTATTTTCCTAGCGCGATTTCGCTTGGCAGAAGTCGAGTGCTTTACACAGTTAATTTCACTTTTTTGGGTTACGTAAATAAAAGCACTTTTGCCGATAGATGAAAAGTCGGGTTAGGAGTTTACAACGCGATCAGCTCTAACATGAGCAAACGCGAGACCCGTTGCATTGCAAATGCTTGTTTACCTTATAATTGTTTAGCCATGCAGCATATAAAGCCCACCAATGACAACATTGAATAGAGTGGTTAACAATTAATTTGCCACTGTGAGCCAAAAAGCATACATCACAAATAGAATAAGCAGTCTTTGACAAAGAAATTAAAACTCATGGGTAAGATGTACAATTTAGGGCGAGAAACAAATTTTAGGCGATATGTGGCAAAGCAACTATGCAAATGTGGACTGACTAAAAAAGGATGCAAGAAATTTATGAAAAGAAACATAAAACTGTGGCCCCATCCGTTCACTGATGTAAGTCGATGAACGGAACCCCCATACCTGCGACGTCTTCGGTCCAGGGAGCCTCTATTCTGATCTCTGCAATGCCTATCCCTACTGCGGTTACGACATTTCAAGATTTTTTGAATTGGACATGAACTCATACAGTCGTATTGTTTAAGCATTTTAAAAAATCACTTGTATACATTTTCAGGTATATGGGCAGTAAAGCAGCAATGTGGATACATTAGCTGAGATCACAGCTAGGAAGTGAGCTGGTTGTTATACAATTCAAGGTGCATTTTTACCATCCTAAAAAATTGGTAAATCTTTAACGTAGAAATTTTTTACATCCCAAATTTCTACACAAGTCTTGGGTTTTGGTTTTAAAGAAACCTTTTACCCTCCTATCTGACAAACTGTCAATGTGGAGTACGTAGTCTTGAAAGAGCACTCAGTGGGAGGGCACAGCTCAAGTAGTCACTGTGGCGACCAGCACAGATTTGTATCAAATGTGGCAGGTAAAAGCTTTTGGAGTTTGCGTAGTGAGCTTTTGGCACACCTGTGCATTTGACACAAGTTTCACATTTGGCCGTCACGTGGACTTCCAGTGCTCACAGGCTGTTGGAGTAGATTGCCTGCTGGTGAAAGCTCCTTCCATCTTCAGCTGGGAGAAGTGACTACCACTGCCATGAGCTTGGACATCCTGGATGGGAGCAGGGATGTCCTTGTGCACTTGCCTTGTATGCTGAGGATGAACTCAGTGGAGCTGCTGACTTTGGAACTAGGGAGCCAGGTTCGAGTCTCGGTGTCGGCTCTCCCCATGCGTTAAAAAAAACTAGGCAACTTAAGTTTCAATCCAAGAAGCAGTTAATAGAAAAAATATAGAAACATGAAGCATGGCACCCAGCCGCATGGGCTCCAAAAGCATATCATGAATTAAAGTTTGTTTGTATACGCATACACAGCTACCTTCTGGTTGGCAAATGGTGTCAGCTGAGCACGTTTCGCGGACACAAGCCTAGTGCGTCGAAACAAACCATTGTGGATACGGAGCAGAACACGAGCAGGAAAAACTAACAAAACAAGCTGAGGCAAAACAAAAAAAGTAGTGTGCCGACACTAATGTTTATGGGTGATCGTGCTATAATCAATGTAACAGGGTTAGTGTCAAGACCGGGAACAAAACAACCATAAGGTGGGACAAAAGTAAAGCAATTACCAAAGAAACCAAAGGAATTTTGAAAGGCAGGCGAAGGAAAGAAAGAAAGTGATGGGCATGTGATGGGGGCGGTGAAAGCCCACAGAAGTAGATTACAGGATGTCAAGAGACAGCACATGCCTGCTGCCTAGGCTCGACCTAAAAATGTCTTAAGTGTACTCATTTTTGAGGCAACCTTAACAACTCTTGTCCGTTTCGTGGTGTTGCTACACTGCACTTTATCACTTTGCATGTGCTCCACATAGTCCCCAATCATCTCCATAACACGCTTGCCGATATCAGGTCACCAGTTGAGAGCCTGGACTCTTTGTTCAGATCAGACCATATAAATGTATCCATGCCATCCTCAATACCGAGTCCGAGCATTATAGGTTAGAAATGTATAAATTGCTCCCTAACTCAGTGGTTCCCTGGCCATTCCCTCTTACAGATTGTAGTGATTTAATGAATATGTATGTTGGCCACTGTGACCTTTTGCTACTCTTCTTTGGCAACTACATCGTTTTTTCCTTTCAAGCACTCCGCTGTCAGATTCCTGCCATCTGCCACTGTTTTGCTTTCACTAATGACCGAGCTGACAAAAATCTCTGGAATGCACTTCTTAGTTTAAAGAAGACATTTATTAATACTTCACCACGAGTTTCCTGAGAGAGGGGATTAGTAGGTTGGAGGCACATGTTTAAAAATAGTCACAGCAATGAAAGGAAAATATATCAAAGTGATTTTCTCAACTGCAATGTACACAGCAAATATATGTGATTATATTATAGCATAACTGCCAAGCAAAGAATAAAGTCAAAATTCATCACCATAGGGCCTATCACTGCTCTTCATCTTTCTTATGCCAGCAAGTTGATGACCCCTGTTCAACTGTGAGAGTTTTTCCACCCTCATGGGAGGTCAGGCAGTTGACATCCACTCCTGACTGAAGTCTCAGAAAATTCCCCTCGCTGCTGCCCAGGGACACCTTTTATACATTAAATAATGAAAAAGCCTTCTGAAAGGCCCTTCCCTCTCAGATGTGAAAATTCAAAACATGCTGGCTTGTTTAGGTAAACTTTGACAGGAATGTGTTGAAAGCTGGCCACCGTTTCGAGACACGCCCCTCAAGGTCAGACTG
The DNA here is from genome assembly GCF_031143425.1 of Pleurodeles waltl. Taxonomy (NCBI): domain Eukaryota; kingdom Metazoa; phylum Chordata; class Amphibia; order Caudata; family Salamandridae; genus Pleurodeles; species Pleurodeles waltl. Next base: position 208,412,542 of record NC_090440.1, read on the forward strand.
TTTTCTGCACTAAAGAAAAACACAAAATATGCGCTTCCTTATCATGCTATGTTGTTCGGTGGGAGAAAATACGAAAAACACAAGCTTAGTTTACCATGTGAAAAAACACAGCTCATCTGCAATGTCTCAACTGCAATGTCTAACTCCACAATAAAGCCAATAGGCTGCTAAACTGAATCCAAAATGTAATGTCCAACGCCACGATAAAGCCAATAGGCAGCTAAACTGAATACAAAATGTAATGTCTAATGCCACGTTAAAGCCAATAGGCAGCTAATGTGCTACTGGTGAACATTGAACAACTAATATGCACAGTGCTGAAACACAAAGTCAGTGGTCAAACATACTTATTTTCACTACAGTCACTTATTTCATGCAGAAACAAATGAGAACTTTCATTCTCCTGGTGATTCGCAAGGAAATTGAGCTCCTTCATGGTAAATACTTCCTTCACCGGGCTGCAGTGCATCCATACAGTGAATTAACATTCACCACAAGTGCAAACATTTAAATATGTCTCCTGCACATGTTGAAGCTTCATTCTTGACCAGTATATTTCAGCTAAGGACCCAGATGAGAAGAAATGGGAACAAACTATATTTATAGACCTTGTACTCTTTGGTACTGTCTAGTGCCTGATTTATGTGATCATAAGTTGGTTCGGGTAAGTGTAGTGACATATTATAAATAGCTAGAACCATTAGGTGAGTAACTGCATTGTCAAGGGGCAGGGTTGCACTCCAAAAAGTGTTTTCAGTATTTTAGTAGCAGATGGGATCATTTCTGAGTAACTTTGGCCAGAACATTAGTCAAAGCATGAGGATTTAAAGGTCACTTCATGGGCGGCAACAATAACTAGTGGAAGCTTGCTGCTTCTGCTGACATTTTTCTAAATGTTCCTATCACTGCTTGCCATTATCCTGATCCAAGACCATGGACTGGATTTCTGGGATCCTCTGGTCCCAACATTTTGCACTCAACTGGAAGCTGTACACCTTTAAGAGCAGCTTGTAGGTGAGCCCTGCAGCATTTTCCAGAGTTAGAACTGAGAATGCCTTGACCTCCTGCTAGTGGAAGGGAGGTACTCTAGCTATAGCACTGGCAAAATCAAGTGCAATTTTTGATCATGTCACATTTCATACTGGAAATAAATACTTCGCATTTCTTGAATTGTACCCGTTTGCTAATTGTATAATCTGCGAAAATATCCAAATCTAGGTATAATATTCAACAATGCCCCAAAAAGACAAGTTGCTGTTTGTTGGCAGGATGCTGAGAAGGTAAAATGGCACTGATAAGATCCCTCTTGGTTCTCACCCTCTTGTTATCTTTTCACCTAAATATTAAATGCTTTGTAGATTGAACTTTCATTTACCCTTGCAGATGGCGAGCCTTTTATTCTTTAAAACTCCATCACTTTCTCAACTACATACTCTTGCATACCCTTTCCAAAACTCGAGATGTCATCTTGAACAAAGTGAGCTCTTGAACAAACTTCTCACGCCCTGAAAAGCAGCCATCACCAAACCAAGGCAAAAGGTATCCTTCGGAATTGAACCAATACATAAACGTGGCAAGACGTGATAATATGTTTTGGGATTATTCTGGAGTGGACAGACCACACTCTTCCAGCATGATGATACATTCCCCAATGCTGGACATATGGCAATGAATTCCCCACGTCTGTTGAGTGCAATCACATCCATACACATTGTTTTATTCACCAAAGATTTCTGTGCAATCAGAATGGTTTTGAGGTGCCTGAATTATTCAATTTACTCAATCCACAACACTAAGTAACCCCTACTTACATATGTGTTCGTAGTTGGAGCCCTAGTTCCATATTCTAATTATATTCTTGACTCTCAATTTACTGTTGCCGATAGTGATTTTGTCCTCAGACATCACTACAACTGTGGACTCAGAGTCAATTAGTTTGCTAATGGAACACCCTGGCCATCTTTCAGTATTTCCCCCAAATACGTTTTTTTAAATAATACATTGTGTTTTTATGCTGTTTTAGGAGTAGAGTCTAACTCCAATAAAACCTTTGGGACAAAGTGAGATGTATACATACTTGTCCATACTCAGAAATGTACTGTTTACTAATTTAAGACAAAAGCCTTTTCACATTTTTATTACTTTCTAAGGTTGGTAATGTTTTTTTAAATCATATTGCCCTGTATACAAAGAGAACAATATATATTTATCGACACTCTAGGAAGCACTGTTACACGTTAAGATCAAGTAAATGTGTCTTAATATACAAAATGCTAGACATTGTGTCGCAAAAACGTAGACTCCATTGGAACCTGATGTTGAGCATGGCCTTTTCATACAAATTGATTAAATAAATTGTAATTTATTATTCAGATCTAGAAACAGCTAGTGAGGTACACTTATTTTCTGTATTAAAAAATAAGCGTTGTTCAGGGTTTCTTAATTTCAACTTACCTTTCACCTGAGTTTGAAAATATCTTACCATCATTTTGGAGCGTATTTTTCATTAACATCCACATGTTTTTGTCTCAATCAGACATCTAGAGTCGGATTTAAAGTTGAGCGGTAATAGAAAAGCCTCAGTTTGTGGAGGGAATACTGACTTGGGGGGATAAAATACCACCTGAATTTCACCAATCACATTATCCCTACAAAAGGGAATTCTACTCTGGATTTAGCATTTCCTCAAGAAATTCGAATTTGACTTGGCATTGGCCGTTGGCTTGATCTTTACCTACTAAGCAGAGTTTTGTGAAGTTTTGGAGACATCTCTTCAAGGCTTAAGATTTTTCACAATGTTGCATATGAGACTTTCGTCCATAGGTCTTCTTCGTGGTGGTCCACCAGGCACCCCGGTGTCTCAGTCTCACAGTGCTAAGCGCAACAGCCCTGTCATATGAGGAGCTTGGAAAAACATTTGAATGCTGCAGGAGGACTGCCTCTTGTAGTCCATTGATGGCAGCTTCTTAGAGTCTGCTCCTTGGCACTCTAGGTTATTCTCCAGGTCTGAGGGAAAAGAGCTAGCAGTAGCTCATGTGTCTCTGCATACAGTGGGTGTGAGCTGGCAGGCAGCCACTCAGTTCAGTGTCCTGACAAGCTTCAAGGACATCCACTATAACACATGGTGGACACCGGAGCATGCAACAGTATAGCCTAACATGAGTGTATATGCAGTTAAATCTGTTGGCAACCTTAGCAAGGAGGTGTGAATGTACTCACCCAACCTTTCCACTTCAGGAAAGCTCTATTACCCCCAGTCTAATGGTAGGACTATTTTGTAGTGGGAGCTAAGCAAGGAAAAGCGACACATAGATGTTTATGCATTCAATTTGTGCGTCACCTATGAGGGTGATCCTGATCTGAAGTTATGTCCACCCACTTAGCCTTCTTTAAAAAAGAGAAGGGAATGGCATCCTTCGCTGGAAGACATGATCTATCACACCAACTAGTCTGCTTGTCCATAACACTGGGCATCCTCTTGCAAGAGACTGTGGGCCTGATTACAACTTTGGAGGAAGGTGTTAATCCGTCCCAAATGAGACGGATATACCACCAGCCGTATTACGAGTCCATTATATCCTATGGAACTCGTAATACGGCTGGTGGTATATCCGTCACATTTGGGACGGATTAACACCTCCTCCAAAGTTGTAATCAGGCCCTGTGTGGCTTTTGCCATGAGTGTACAGTATTGGTCTTTGCTTTCTTCATATGTCATTGAACTGAAAAGGACTTTCTAGCTACTAATATGGGTTAGAAAAGCATCTGCCCTAAAAGATGGATGCTTTACAAACACCCTTTTTAAATGCACCAAGCACACAGACTTACAGGGTATTTCTGGTGACTATTTCATAATTCATATCTCTTGTACACCTGACTCCCAAGTATGTTTAAAGCAAGTATAAAGCTCCTAAAATCGTCCAAAAAGAAGCCATATAAAAAATGAAAGACTGCAAGGGACAAGTGAAAGGGCCGATAACGCCTTATCTCAGGAAGTAAGGGGTGCAGCTTTTGTGCAACATTTTATATTTATTTAAAATTTGCAGCTGATGCAATTCCAACCGCAAAATGTTAAATCTAATAGTGTCTTGCAAATTGAAGATTATGAGTTGTTCAGTGACTCATTGCTGCTTTCCTTATCTACAGAAAATGCCACTTTGCTGTACGATCTGCAGCAGAGGAGACAGAGAGGTAAGGATCTGTTATTCTGAGTTGCTTGGAAGAGACATCAATTCTCTGGGCCAAAATACAACAACATGTCATTAAGATGCTGCTGTTGGCGACTGAGCCATCCAATCATTATTCAAACCAATTGAAGAAGCATCTCCTTTCTGTAGACTGTGGGAGTGAAAGGTATCTCAGCATGACCCACAGTGTACAGCATATAGGGGGTTATTCTAACTTTGGAGGAGGTGTTAATCCGTCCCAAAAGTGACGGAAAAGTGACGGATTTACCACCAGCCGTATTACGAGTCCATTATATCCTATGGAACTCGTAATACGGCTGGTGGTATATCCGTCACTTTACCGTCACTTTTGGGACGGATTAACACTCCTCCAAAGTTAGAATAACCCCCATAGTTTTTTACTGTGCAGGTTTTATAACATGTTAAAATGTGTTGCTATCTTCCTTTTCTACATGGATTACTTTAAAAGGGGCAGAAGGCTATACTTGGTTCAACAGCTGAACTTTCTAGAGAGGTCCCTAACATAGGTCACCTGACTAGAATTGAAGAGAATGGCTCTCAGGCCATAAAGAGGTAAATTGTTGGCTTTATTTCTCATTGCTGGCCCTGCCAGAATCCTCCCTTTTCACAAGTATCGAGGAGGTTGCTGCCCACAGCTTTTGCCTTCTTGCTCTGACAACTCAAACAAGCATTTGCAATGCAACGGGTCTCGCATTTGCTCGAGTTAGAGCTATTAGCGTTGTAAACTCCTAGCCGGACTTTTCTTGCCACACAAATTACAAGAAAAAAAACACAGCGTGATCACGCCATGTAAAATGCAGTGCGATCGCGCGGAAATTTGAAACGGAAAAACCGAGCGCGATTGCGATATTTAAACCCGATGCCTGGAAAATAAAAAGATAAAGTAGTCCGGAAACCATGCTAAAAACATCGATCCTCCAATGGTTTCAGTAGTTTGCCAGTGCTGTGTAGTTGGGCTAAACACCGGAAATGGCATGACGTATGCATGCCTTTCACAAATAAAAGCAAGCAGATTTGAAAAAGGCAACCCCACAAACCAATGAAAGTGACTGACGTAACATGGGCGTAGTTAGAAGCCCAAAGAGAGATTACAGCATGAGACGGAGCGTTTTGCGCTCGCCCATAAAAACGAAAATCTGAGAATGTTTACCTTTTTTGTGTCACTGCCAGACTGCAATGCTGTGCATGTTCTTCCCTCCATCAACAGGCCAGCTGCTTGTCATCCCCTCATCACTGCCCCACATGTACTTCCCCCCAATCCTGTAACTCCCTTCAAGTCATGTCATTTCATCCCAGTCACCCCGGAGTTTTGGAGCCCGGCTATTCTGAGACTGGTTTTCTTACTTTTTTGGTGCTACCCATCTTCCGAGTCCGAGTTAACCCCTTCCTATATTGAGCAGGCTGCTGAATGCAGCCCGTTTCACTCTTGCTCCCACAGCTCCCAGCACTGTTTCTAGGTCACCTATGCGACCACCTCATGTCACAAAACTGGGATTCTGAAGCTCAGCCCATGCCTGTACAAAAGTAAATCTTCAGCACCCAGTACCTATTTAAGGTCTTGTGACTTGGATTTATGACCAAATGTCAGAGCTTTGTTCTTACGTTTTGGTAAGTAAAAGTTTTGTTTTCTCCCTTCCGTTTGTCCCTGCCTGGGTTGCCACTTAAATTTGAATGGTTCTTTTAAAACATACAATTGACTGATGGTCTCAGGAATGTAATCATCCCACTCCCACGAGCCCTTACAATGCCTCCAAATGACATGGCCCCTTTCATTGGTGAGATTCTCAGGGCATCCTCGTCTGGGCAGGCAAGCAAAGTACACAACAAGATTAGGACATTCGCTCCTGCACATTGTGAATCTGGAAGGACCCATGGTCTGAAACCCTTTCCTCCTGCCCCACAATTGGCAAACCTTGTGTTAATCCACCTGTGAACGGGTATCCCCGATCACCCCCTCGGGAATTGCTGCAGCTGACGTATCGGATGATTCCGACACGTCATGTCCGCGTTCCCACGTTGCCGTGGGAACGCTCCCAGACGGAGGCTGGCGTCCCGGCGTTGCCGCGGAAACCCAGGAGGGTTTCCGGCCCATGGGACCTAAGAGGCAGGGTGAATCCAGCATCAAAGAGAAGGAGCCCGAAGGAGAAAGCGGAGAAGTCGGAGGAGACACCGGAGAGGCGCCGAACGGAGAAAGCCAGACGAGAGATCCTGGAAGGACCGACCACACTCGGAGGAACGACGAGGTGCTGGAATCGGACAGCGTTGTCGAGGATCATACACGGACGAAACACCCCAGTGCCAGCCACGACCCTGGAGGGTCGTGGCTTGCTAAGGTACGGTCTTTGTGGAACAACAGAGGGAGCACCACAGTTAAGGGGACTGGGGAGGAGAGCTGGAAAGGAGTGAGGGGTGGACTGGGAGGGGGCTTGGAGGGCACAGGGGTGAACACGTGTGAGCCACATAAAAGTGCACTATAAGGAAATTAGTCACTTTTACCCTAAACTCTTCACTGGCACAAGCCCACCCTTTTTCTCACCTCTTCCCCATTCTGTCGTAGTACTTAAAGAAAAACATACCTAATATCCCACTTACCGTCGCGTTTTTCCTTTTTCCCGGTACCTCAACATTGGAACCACACGAGAGACCACCAGAACGACACCCTAAAAGAGAACCAAGAAAGAAGGAGGAAAACCCCATTAAGAGGAAGAAAAGGCAACGTCTTGAGACCAAAACAGACATCAAGATAGAGATATTATTCCTACTAATATTGAAATAAACCACTTACCTGAGAACCGCACTTTCTCTCCGTTGCCTTTATACTGTTCATCCTGTCACAGTGGTGTCAGAAGTGGGATCTAGGAGCCCACCCCGGACAACCGAACAGTATACACAATGAGTGAAAGTCCATCTTTAGAGGATATGATCAAACAACTGGCGGAAGGCCAACGACATTTGCAGTTGGTATGGGAGGCACACCAACGAGAAGCGAAAGAGGACAGGGAAGCCTTACAGTCTGCTTTGAAAAGCCAAGCGACAATACTAGCAAACAACCAATTGGTACACGAGACAGCCATGAAGAAACTAACCGAGACAATTGCCACCAGCAAGGTCCACCCCAATGTCCCCAGTTCCGTGTTGCAAAAATATCAGGAGGGGGAAGACCCGGAGTCTTTCTTCACTAACTTTGAAAGAGTGGCTTCTTCAGCTCAATGGCCAGAAGAAAGATGGGGACAATACGTCGCACCGTTACTTACCGGTCTCTTACAAGCCGCCTATCAAGCCGCGAACCCCGGGGGAACCACCCCATACAAAGACATAAAGACCAGCATCTTAGAACGGGTAGGACATGACACAGAATACTATCGGGTCAAATTCCGAAAAGTAAAGTGGGGACCTAGTGAGGACCCCCGTACCTTTTATTTTCGCGTAAAAGACTTGGCCTTGAAATGGTTGGGTCCTATCGGGAATAGCCGCGAGGAGGTTATACAAACGATTGTACTCGAACAATACTTAGACGCTTTACCTCCTTCTACAAAAAACTGGATACGCCAACATCCAAAGGTAGATACAGACATGGCGATCGATTTAGCCTGCGCATATCATCGATCTACAGATTTAAGGGGTATACAACCCAGACCCAACATAAAACCTGTTGTGCCCAATCCCAAAAAAACCCCGAGAGTTCTCCTCGAAGAGCCGGTTTCCCGCAGACTTGCAGAAGGTCCTCCCGTACAGGGGCCCCAATGTTACAACTGTGGAGAGTGGGGACACATAGCCCGTATGTGCCCACGAAAACATGAGGGTAGTGAGCCGATGGAGATAGGAGTGACCAGGCGACGCGTTCTCTGTACCGGAGGAGGAGACATTAAGTTCAAGCAGACCCTGAAAATCAATGGACGGTCTGTATGTGCTCTAGTCGACTTGGGTTGCAGCCAATCCGTTGTTAGGGAAGACATAATAAGCCCGATAGATAGGGAAACAAGGCAGTGGGTCAATATTTGCTGTATTCACGGCGACAAAGAGCAATACCCATTGAAAGTACTTAAAATAGAGTGGGGAGACTACAGGGATTTTCTTCCTATGGGGATAATGTCTCAACTGATTGAGGAATGTATCGTTGGTACCGATTATAACCATTTCCAAGAGCTCCTGGATCAGGTTAGGAGCCCAAAGATGTCCCAGGACTGGTGGGGTGAAGCTCCTTTTGCTGACAGTACTATTGAATGCCCTTTAACCCGTAGAAAACTGTCACGTCGAGAAAAACGTGAGGAGAGAGTACATTTCCGGAGTTATAATGGGCCGGAACAAGCCCAAGGACTTATAGCGGAAACTCATGAAGCACCCGTCAGTTTTTATCAACAACAGAGAGAAGATCCCTCCCTCGCTCAGGCCTGGAGATCTGCAAAAACAGAAGAAAGTGAGGAGGTGGGTTCTTACTTCCTAGTTAAAAGAAACCTCCTATATAGGGTGACCACTACTCGTGCTGGGGAGCGCAAACAACAACTAATAGTACCAGAACATTATAGGGATCACGTCCTGACCCTGGCTCACAATCAACCAGGGGGGGGGCATTTTGGGAGGGAAAAAACTGAAGAGTATCTCCTCAGACGGTTTTATTGGCCAGGTGTTTTTGCACACATAAGAAGATATTGTTCACAGTGTCCCAGGTGTCAGCTTACAGAACCAGGTAGGCCTAAGAAAGCACTGCTTGTACCCCTTCCCATTATAGACATTCCATTCAGCAGGGTAGGGATGGATTTGATTGGTCCCGTAGTACCTTCCTCTAAGGGTCACACGTATATATTGGTTATTGTTGATTATGCCACCCGATACCCCGAGGCCATTCCCCTGACAAGTATGACTACAAAAACAGTTGCACAAGCAATGATAACTGTCTTCACTCGAATAGGGTTTCCCCACGAAATAATCACAGACCAGGGGACCCCCTTTATGTCAACTCTCATGAAACAAGTTTGTAAGACATTAGGTATCTCTCAAATCAAAACCTCTGTTTACCATCCACAGACGGATGGATTAGTGGAACGTTACAACCGGACCATCAAAACCCTACTGAGAAAAATAGTGCAGGATTCAGGGAGAGACTGGGATCAAAAATTACCGTTAGTATTATACGCTATCCGAACACATGAACAGGCCTCAACAGGACATAGCCCATTCGAGTTAGTGTTCGGACGGCAACCCCGTTCCCTTTTGGACATGGCCATCGAAACATGGGAGGAAGAAGCGGAGGGAGGAGGAAGGCCATTGTTGGAATACGCACACAACTTGAGGGCACACTTACAAGGGTTATGGGAAGAGGTACGAGAAAATATGGAACAGGCACAAATGACACAAAAGCATTATTATGACAAAGGGAGTAAGTTGAGGGTTTTTCAACCAGAAGACCAGGTACTAATAATGCGTCCCACGTCAGAACAAAAACTCCTCGCAAGATGGCAAGGTCCATATCGGGTAATCCGAGCAGTCTCTCCTGTTACTTACCTTATTGAAATATCGGTCAATCCTAAAAAGACCCAAATTTATCATGTGAACCTCTTAAAGAAATGGGAGGTTCCAGAGAACACCGACAATCCAGTAGAAATGGGTCGGTTCCTATGTCCGAGTAAAGAGTTAAATATTGAGTTCTATCCCAAAGAACAAAACGATGGGAAAAACTTACCCTCTGTCAACAGTACATTGACGAGTCCAGAGAAGGGGCAGGTATATCACTTATTGAATCACTTTCAACAATTGTTTTCAGAGATACCCGGTAAAACCACCTTAATCTACCATAGAATACGAACAACCCCAGGTAAAATTATTAGATTACGACCATACTGTATTCCGGAGGCAAGGAAACAAATCATAGAGGACGAGATACAGAAAATGTTAGCTCTAGGAGTGGTGGAACCCTCTAATAGTCCCTGGTGCTCCCCGGTGGTCCTGGTACCAAAACCTGAAGGGACCGTCAGATTCTGTATCGACTTCCGGAAACTCAATGAAAATTCGATGTTTGACACGTATCCAATTCCTAGAGTAGACGACGTCCTAGAAAAACTAGGAAAAGCTAAATATATGTCCACAATAGACCTCACTAAGGGGTATTGGCAGATTCCCTTGGCCCCTGATGATAAAGAGAAAACGGCTTTCTCTACCCAGTCCGGGCTTTACCATTTTACAGTGTTACCTTTTGGACTACATGGGGCACCGGCTACCTTCCAAAGGTTAATGGATAGGCTACTAAAGCCGTTCCACACTTTCTCGGCAGCCTATTTAGACGATGTAGTCATTTTTAGTGAGACATGGGGGGATCATCTAGATCATTTACAACAAATATTCCATACTCTAACGAAAGCGGGTTTAACAGCCAACCCCAAGAAATGCGTCATAGGAAGAACCGACATCTCATACCTAGGATACAAAATCAGGCAGGGTACTCTACAACCCCAAACCAAAAAAGTGGACGCCATAAAAAATGCCCCTACCCCTAAAACCAAGAAAGACTTACGCTCTTTTCTGGGACTAGTGGGCTACTATCGAAGGTTCATACCTAGTTATTCCACCGTTGCGGCTCCCCTCACAGACCTCCTGTCCAAATCGCATCCTAACCTGTTATTACCTTTTTCTGACCTTCAGACAAATAGTTTTGAGCGATTAAAATCCTATCTGACCAAGGAACCAATATTACAGTGTCCAGACTTTTCCAAACCATTTCATCTGTATACTGATGCCTCCGATGTGGGACTGGGGGGGGTTCTGGCTCAGCCTGACGGGGAGGGTCGTGATCACCCTATCGTATATATCAGCAGGAAATTGTTTCCTCAGGAACGTCATTTTCCCATCATCGAAAGAGAGTGTTTGGCTATTAAATGGGCCGTGGACAATTTACAGTATTACCTGTTGGGTCGACCTTTTATTCTTTTCACGGATCACGCTCCGCTCACCTGGATGGCCGCTCATAAAGATTCGAATTCTCGGATTCTGAGATGGTTCCTTGAACTGCAGCCTTTTTCCTTTCAGGTCCGCCACGTCCCGGGGTCTCAGCAGGCCCCTGCTGATTATTTGTCTCGGTTCCCTTGCTCTACGTCGGTCCTCGAGCAGGACCGTTCTTGGGAAGGGGTGTGTGAACGGGTATCCCCGATCACCCCCTTGGGAATTGCTGCAGCTGACGTATCGGATGATTCCGACACGTCATGTCCGCGTTCCCACGTTGCCGTGGGAACGCTCCCAGACGGAGGCTGGCGTCCCGGCGTTGCCGCGGAAACCCAGGAGGGTTTCCGTCCCGCGGGACCTAAGAGGCGGGGTGAATCCAGCATCAAAGAGAAGGAGCCCGAAGGAGAAAGCGGAGAAGACGGAGGAGACACCGGAGAGGCGCCGAACGGAGAAAGCCAGACGAGAGATCCTGGAAGGACCAACCACACTCGGAGGAACGACGAGGTGCTGGAATCGGACAGCGTTGTCGAGGATCATACACGGACGAAACACCCCAGCGCCAGCCACGACCCTGGAGGGTCGTGGCTTGCTAAGGTACGGTCTTTGTGGAACAACAGAGGGAGCACCACAGTTAAGGGGACTGGGGAGGAGAGCTGGAAAGGAGTGAGGGGTGGACTGGGAGGGGGCTTGGAGGGCAAAGGGGTGAACACGTGTGAGCCACATAAAAGTGCACTACAAGGAAATTAGTCACTTTTACCCTAAACTCTTCACTGGCACAACCCCACCCTTTTTCTCACCTCTTCCCCATTCTGTCGTAGTACTTAAAGAAAAACATACCTAATATCCCACTTACCGTCGCGTTTTTCCTTTTTCCCGGTACCTCAACATTGGAACCACACGAGAGACCGCCAGAACGACACCCTAAAAGAGAACCAAGAAAGAAGGAGGAAAACCCCATTAAGAGGAAGAAAAGGCAACGTCTTAAGACCAAAACAGACATCAAGATAGAGATATTATTCCTACTAATATTGAAATAAACCACTTACCTGAGCACCGCACTTTCTCCCGTTGCCTTTATACTGTTCATCCTGTCACACCACCCAACTTTCTAACTCACTCACTCCATATCCTCCACCACCTGTCCCCCAGTAACCGGGAAGGAGCCTTTTATTGCACCACCCGAGGATCCCCTACTTGTCACCACTTTCAGTGAAACACCATTTCAGGAAAACTAGCGGATGAGAAAGAAAATCTGTTTCATTCAGGGACGGCTCCTTCACAATTGCAAAGGAGCGTCGCCCCACTGGCTAAGAGCCAACAGCTGAAAAGCAAAATTATACTTTACTATTATTTTATTTTTCAGCTGCTGGCTCAGCCAGCATTCGCAGGAAGGGGCAGGGTTGGGCCATGGGAGGGGGGAGGAGGAGTGGAGTGTACTAAGTGCGCATGTCAGTTTGGCTGGCCTTCTTGGACCGGCCGAACTGACATGCGCACTTAGGGTTCTCCAACCCGGTTGGGTTGCACAGCCAGGTTAGAGAAACTGCACAGACTCCAGTGCACTGTCTGAGTGGGAGACCAAGCCACTCAGACCAATCCTCATGCGGCTGTCATGCAAAGTATAGCATGAGAGCAGTGGCAGGATTGAATGGGAGAGCCAGTGCTGGTGTCCCAGGGACTGCTAGGACACCATCACCATCGGGAGAGAAGAGGAGTGAGGGGGCCGGCGGGGGCAGCACAAGTAAGTTTTTTTAATTATTATTATTATTTATTTTTTTATTATTATTTTACTGCACCATCCCCTCTGCCCACTCCTCCCATTGAGATTTTCGCCAGCTGCCGCTGGTTCTACAGAGAGTCTGAATGAGCATTTGCAAATTCATGAAAGGGTTTAAGGGAGTGCTGAGCTCTGCGTATGTGGACAGCAGCTGCTGCATTGACAGTAGCATAAAAAAACAGTGTGAAAAAGAATGAAATGTATACCATACTGATACCTCCTTTCTTTCAGCCATCTCCTGGGAAACCTTTAATCAAATGGGAAATTTAGTATGGAATGTTTTTAGTTTACATGGAGGTATTGGAGAGGAATGATTGTGTTGCAGTGCAGATCCTTTTCTCATCTTATTATTTTATAATAGTGAGTGATTGGACGCTGCCTTAAGATCGATGAACCTTTTGACTTGTATGGATTATATTGATTGCCACATTAATTATTAACACATAAAACAACAACATTAAACAATAATAATATTCACCAAAAAATCAATATATGACACACCATGACCCATTTGGCCATGAATAACCACACCTTTTAGTCTCAATTAAAATATTTATGTCCCCATATGAACAGTGCTAAAATCACAAAAATGATTCTCAACACCAAATGGTACAAATAAAGTAGCATCACAGGCTGGCGAATTGCTCTGAAAAATCTTTGTTTAAACAGAGAAAATAAAACAATATACTCAATAATTAGAACACACACAATAACATTGAGTATTTGTGTAAGAGAAATACAATACATTTGAATCAGCAATAAACAATGTTAAATCATGGGCGTAGAGAAAAACACCTCACCAACCTCAAATTAGCAGTAGCATGCTAAGCATCATGCAAACGTTTTAGTAACATACATTTAGAAAACATCTAGCTATGGCACTATCAAAAATAGCAGCAGAATTTTAACCCCTTCGCTGCCAGGCCTTTTCCCCCTCAGGTGCCAGGCCTTTTTATGGCTATTTGGAGCAGTTCGCGCTTAGGCCCTCATAACTTTTTATCCACATAAGCTACCCACGCCAAATTTGCGTCCTTTTTTTCCAACATCCTAGGGATTCTAGAAGTACCCAGTGTTTGTGGGTTTCCCTGAAGGAGACCAAGAAATTAGCCAAAATACAGCGAACATTTATTTAAAAAAAAAACTAAAATGGGGAAAAAAGGCTGCAGAAGAAGGCTTGTGGTTTTGCCCCTGTAAATGGCATCAACAAAGGGTTTGCGGTGCTAAAATCACCAGCTTCCCAGCTGTCAGGAACAGCCTGACTTGAATCAGAAAACCACATTTTTCAACACAATTTTGCCATTTTACTGGGACATTCCACCTTTTTACTATTTTTTGTGCTTTTAGCCTCCTTACAGTTAGTGACAGAAATAGGTATGAACCCAATGCTGGATCCCAGAAAGCAAAACATTTCTGAAAAGTAGATAACATTCTGAATTCAGCAAGGGGTCATTTGTGACTTGCGTCATCCTACAAGGTTTTCCTACAGATAATAACAGCTGAAATAAAATCTATTGAATTTGAGGTAAAAAAAACTGCCATTTTTCTCCACATTTTACTCTGTAACTTATTCCTGCGAGGTCAGATTTGTGAAAGCAATATACCGTTACGTCTGCTGGACTGTTCTGGTTGCGGGGATATATAGGGCTTGTAGGTTCATCAAGAACCCTAGGTACCCAGAGCCAATAAATGAGCTGCACCTTGCAATGGGTTTTCATTCTATACCGGGTATACAGCAATTCATATGCTGAAATATAAAGAGTGAAAAATAGGTATTAAGAAAACCTTTGTATTTCCAAAATGGGCACAAGATAAGGTGTTGAGAAACAGTGGTTATTTGCACATCTCTGAATTTCGGGGTGCCCATACTAGCATGTGAATTACAGGGCATTTCTCAAATAGACGTCTTTTTTACACACTGTCTTACATTTGGAAGGAAAAAATGTAGAGAAAGACAAGGGGCAATAACACTTGTTTTGCTATTCTGTGTTCCCCCAAGTCTACCGATAAAAATGGTACCTCACTTGTGTGGGTAGGCCTAAGGCTCGCGACAGGAATTGCAACATGGACATATCACATTTTTACTTTTGAAATCTGACTTGGTTTTTGCAAAGTGGCTAGCTGTAGATTTTGGCCTCTAGCTCAGCCGACACCTAGGGAAATCAACCAAACCTGTGCATTTTTTTAAACTAGACACCTAGGGGAATCCAAGATGGGGTGACTTGTGGGGCTCTCAAAAGGTTATGTTACCCCGAATCCTTTGCAATCCTCAAAATTTGGCCAAAAAAACACTTTTCCACACATTTTGGTGACAGAAAGTTCTGGAATCTGAAAGGAGCCACAAATTTCCTTCCACCCAGCATTCCCCCTAGTCTCCCGGTAAAAATGGTACCTCACTTGTGTGGGTAGGCCTAGCGCCCGTGACAGGAAATGCCCCAAAACACAACGTGAACACATCACATCTTCCCAAAGAAAACAGAGCTGTTTTTTGGAAAGTGCCTAGCTGTGGATTTTGGCCTCTAGCTCAGCCGGCACCCAAGGAAACCTACCAAACCTGTGCATTTTGTAAAACTAGACACCTAGGGGAATCCAAGATGGGGTGACTTGTGGGGCTCCCACCAGGTTCTGTTACCCAGAATCCTTTGCAAACCTCAAAATTTGGCCAAAAAATTACTTTTTCCTCACATTTTGGTAACAGAAAGTTCTGGAATCGGAGAGGAACCACACATTTTTTAAAACTAGACACCTAGGGCACTCCAAGATGGAGTGACATGTGGGGCTCGAACCAGGTTCTGTTACCCAGAATCCTTTGCAAACCTACAAATTTGGCCAAAAAAACACATTTTTCTCAGATTTCAGTGACAGGAAGTTCTGGAATCTGAGAGGAGACACAAATTTCCTTCCACCCAGCGGTCCCCCAAGTCTCCCGATAAAAATGGTACCTCACTTGTATGGGTAGGCTTAGTGCCCACAAAAGGAAATGCCCCAAAACGCTATCTGGACACATCAAAATAATCAAATACAAAACTACCTGTTTTTGCAGGGGGCACCTGCGTTTTTGGTCCTGGGTTCAGCATCCATACAGGAAAACGTACCAAACCCAGACATTTCTGAAAACGAGACACCCGAGGGAGTCCAGGGAGGTGTGACTTGTGTGGATTCCCCAGTGTTCTCTTACCCGGAATCCTCAGCAAACCTGAAATTTAGCAAAAAAAAAATATTTTTACCACATTTCTGTGTGGGATCACCGCACCGGGACAAATTTCCTACCACCCAACATTCCCCCCAGCCTCCCGGTAAAAATTATACCTCACATGTGTAGGGGGGCCAAGTGCCTGTCACAGGGAAGAGCCAAATATATGTCGAAATTGAGGGGGAACCAAAGCGGGTCCAAAAGGGCAGTTTGAAAAAAAACATTTTTAGGCTGACAAGTGGGGCAGAATTTTTATTGGTATAGATGAGACAATGCTGGGTGGTAGGAATTTTGTGGATTCCTGCAGATTCCAGAAGGTTCCATCACGAAAATGTGGAAAAAATGTGTGATTTCCAGCAAAGTTGGAGGTTTGAAGGGCATTGTGGTTAAGAAAATGGTGCCCTGAAAAATCTGTGAAGCACACCACCCTGGACTCACCCAGATGTTTAGTTTTCAGATGTGTTTAGGTCTTGTGGATTTTTCTACATGGCAACGTCCCAAAGTCCAAAAAGTGTAGCCCTCACCATTCCAAGCGGGATGATTTTGAGAGTTAGCCAGGCTCTCATGGCCCAAATGTAAAACCAAAACCCAAAATAATCAAATGTCCTCTTGCTTGACATGGGATAAGATGTTTTAGTGTGCGGGGGAGAGCTGATAGACTGGTACCCCCTTCAGTTGGGATGAGGGCATAACCATGCCCATACTGGTTGGCAGCCACCACCACACTATTTTTTTGAATTCCCTGGCATCTAGTAGACTTTCTGCCCCCCCCCAAGTGTGGATCTGGGTTAGTTGCCCCATTAGTTGCCCCATCTGGTGGGCAGAACAACTTTGGCCCTATTTATTTGGGTTGGGGGTGGGGGTATGGCCATACCCCCACCCTCTTATTTTGAAAAAAAAAACTTCCCTGTCTCTGGTGGGCTTTCTGCCCCCCTTGGGGCAGAAGGGCCTTCCAAAAATAGGCCAATCTGCCTGCAAGGGGGGCAGATATGGCCAACAGTAATGTGCCCCCATGGGGAGCGACCCTTGCCCAAGGGGCTGCCCCCACAAACAAAACACACACATACACCAATCCCTGGTGCCTAAGTGGTTTCTGCCCCCCCGGGGGCAGATTAGCCTAATAGAAATAGGTTGATCTGCCCCCCAGGGGGGCAGTAAAGGCCTAAAAATATTTTGCCCCCTGGGGAGCGGCCCTTGCCCAAGGGGCCGCTCCCCTCATTCAATAATATAGAAAAAGAATTCCCTGGTGTCTAGTGGTTTCTGTTCCCCTTTGGGGCAGATCGGCCTAAAAGTAATTTTGCCCCCCGCGGAGCAACCCTTGCCTAAGGGGTCACTCCCCACATATAAAAAATAAAATAAAAAATTATCTCCGGTGTCTAGCGGTTTCTGCCCCACCGGGGGCAGATTGGCCTAATTTTAATAGGCTGATCTGCCCGCAGGGGGGCAGAAATGGTCTAAAAATAATTTGCACCCTGGGGAGCGGCCCTTGCCTAAGGGGCCGCTCCCCTCATTCAATAATATTTTTAAAAAAATCCCTGGTGTCTAGTGGTTTCTGCCCCCAAAGGGGCAGATCGGCCTAAAAGTAATTTTGCCTCCGGGGAGCGACCCTTGCCTAAGGGGTCGCTCCCGACATATAAAAAAAAAATGATCCCTGGTGTCTAGCGGTTCCTAATTATAATAGGCCGATCTGCCCCCCCGGTCTAAAAATAATTTGCCCCCCCGGGGAGCGGCCCTTGCCCAAGGGGCCGCTCCCCTTATGCGTAAATTACAAAACAAACAAATTCCCTGGTGTCTAGTGGGCAGTTCTGCTGCCCGATCGCAATGCTGAGAAAGACATCAAAGGAAAGGAAAGGCCTTTCCTTTCCTTTCATGCCTCTCTGGCCCCTCCATTTTGCATTTCTCCTCAGATCGGCGCTGGAAGCTGAGCTTCCAGTGCAGAGGGGAAGGCCTCTAATGAGTTCAGCGCATGATCGAGCGTTGACATCAACAGACGCCACACGGGTTGAGGGGGGCGGGGGTGGAAGGGGAAGCTGTTCACCTTCCATCCCTGCCCAGGGAAGGGGGTGCCAGGCCCTAGCAGGACAGGTGGTTACATCCCTGGCACCTGAGAACCACGGCAGCAGACGTAACCACCTCGTCCTGGGCACTCGAGGGATTAAGCAGTAGCAGTTTGGTACCTGCAAAACAAAAAGACAAATACACAGAATTCATACAGTTACCCCTCCTTAAGGTAAACAGCCTTCAGATTACAGCTTCATTAGGGGGATCTCAGCATCAGAATAGAGGCAGTGGAAAGGGGTGACAATTCAGAAATTTGGACTCTAAATTCTCTGAACCATCAAATTAATTATTTAAGGCAGGGATCTTAGCACTATAGGCTCTAGGCAATAAGGTGGTCATTACAACCCTGGCGGTCTGTGTTAAAGTGGCGGTAAAACCGCCAACAGGCCGGCGGTAAAAAAAAATGGAATCACGACGTGGCGGAAACCGCCAACATAGACAGCCACTTTAACACTCCGACCGCCATGGCAGTACAAACAAACACTGCGGCGGTAACCGCCAACAGACAGGCGGAAGACAATGTACCGCCCACACTATTACAACAGTCCAATCCACCACCTTTTCCGGGGCGGATTCACCGCGAACAAAAACACTGCAGAAACAGGACTTGGAAGGGAAACCCTCACCTCTACACACCCCACGAGGAACCAGGATGCCATGGAACCGGAACTCCAGATACTCCCTGCCTTTGTCTTCCTGCTCCTCTACAAGGAGCACGAACGCCGGCGGCGAAGACCATGGTGAGTACTGCACCTACGACACAGGGGAGGGGGAGGGAAAAAAGAGTGACACACACACGCAACACGCAACACCCCCACCCCCACCCTCACCCACGACAACACACACACTAATACATCATGATACATTACAGTTACACCCCCAACCCCCCCCGGAAGAATGCAAAGACAAAAGGAAATGATTTGAACGTTTGTAATCTATTAAAATCCAGTACTCAAAAATATATATATACACTATAAACAAATATATACACCAAGAATACAAGTCCAAGGTATTCCACCATTAAAGTCCGTGGACCACTGGGCCCAAAATGCATGGGCGAGGCCCACACAAGATACCCGATCAAAACGGAGAGAACACTGCTGGGGCATCAGTTCGAAATACAACAGGCACTTCAGGGGGAAGGGAAGGGGGGGCACCTCAGCCGGATGAGTGCACGACGCCAGATCCACGAGGGGGCTCCATGCCCATTGATGTCTCCTGGGGAGTGCAAAGCCCCAGTCTCACAAGTCTCTCAAGTGGGTGGTTTGCCCACTGCTTTATCGTGGGGAGTGCAAAGCCACAGTCTCTCAAGTCTCTCAAGTGGGTGGTTTGCCCACTGCGTTGTCCTGGGGAGTGCAAAGCCACAGTCTCACAAGTCTCTCAAGTGGGTGGTTTGCCCACTGCTTTGTCCTGGGTAGTGCAAAGCCACAGTCTCTCAAGTCTCTCAAGTGGGTGGTTTGCCCACTGCTTTATCCTGGGGAGTGCAAAGCCACAGTCTCTCAAGTCTCTCAAGTGGGTGGTTTGCCCACTGCTTTATCCTGGGGAGTGCAAAGCCACAGTCTCACAAGTCTCTCAAGTGGGTGGTTTACCCACTGCTTTATCCTGGGGAGTGCAAAACCACAGTCTCACAAGTCTCTCAAGTGGGTGGTTTGCCCACTGCTTTATCCTGTGGAGTGCAAAGCCATAGTCTCACAAGTGGATAACAGTCTCCACTGGTTCTGGAGGGGGCTTGGTGCCCAGAGTGCTTCATCCTGCCAAGGACTGAGGTAGTGGATAACAGTCTCCACTGGTTCTGGAGGGGGCTTGGTGCCCAGAGTGCGTCATCCTGCTCGTGGCGGCCCCAGTAGTGTCAGAGCTTTTGGCGCTCATTGGCCTGCGGTGCTGGTGGCGGCGGTGTCCTTGGCAGCGGTGCTTCAGGCGGCGGTGTCCTGTGAAGTGGTGCTTGTGGCGGCGGTGTCCTTGGCAGCGGTGCTTGTGGCGGCGGTGTCCTTGGCAGCGGTGCTGGTGGCTGCGGTGTCCTTGGCAGCGGTGCTTTTGGCGGCGGTGTCCTTGGCAGCGGTGCTGGTGGCGATGGTGTCCTTGGCAGCTGTGCTGGTGGCGCCGGTGTCCTTGGCAGCGGTGCTTGTGGCGGCGGTGTCCTTGCCAGCGGTGCTGGTGGCGGCGGTGTCCTTGCTAGCGGTGCTGGTGGTGGCGGTGTCCTTGGCAGCGGTGCTTGTGGCGGCGGTGTCCTTGGCAGTGGTGCTGGTGGCGGTCTTGTCGGCCTTGCTGGTTTTCGGCGACTTGCCTGTCTTTCTGTGCCCCTTCCCCACCTTGGATGGTGGCGCAGCTGTCTTCCCACTCCCAACTGTACTCCTGGGAGAGGCTTTGGGCACTGGCCAACTTCTTATGCTTTTGAGGTGGGGGACTGTCCATGGTCTGGCTCCTTGGCACACTGGCTGCCCTGCTGCTTGGTGCACTCCAGAAGCCGGTTACTGCTGGCACCACTGTTCCCGCTGATGTGGTGGCTGAGGTGCTGGGTTGGGACCTGGAAAGGCGTGCCCTAGGGGACTGAAGGGGTTGGGGAGGTGAGGGAAAGAGGTCAAGGTTGGACAGGAAAGGTTTTTTAGACACACTGGAACGGGTAGATGGAGGGGGTTTGGGAGTGGAGGAAGAGGTAGTGGTTGTAGGAGGTGTACATTTGCTGTCTTTGGGTGAAGGTGCATGGGCTGGAGGCTGTCGTGAGGTGGATGGCTGTTGGGTGGGTGTGTGACTGCGTTTGTGTACCTTGGGAGGTGGGCTCACAGACACACTGGGAGAGGACACAGGGGATGTGTGAATGGTAGTGGGGGTGGTGAGTGCACGTGAGCGGTGTGTGGTGATGGGTGTGCTGGTGATGGACGTAGTGGATAAAGATGTAGTGCATGCAGGTGTGAGTGGAGACGTGACAGGGAGGGAGGAGGGAGACGAGGAGGAGGGGGACACAGTGGAGGCAGTGACTGTTGGTGTGTCTGCATGGGTATGATGCTTGTGTGAGTCCTGTGGGATGTGTGGTGCTTATGTTTGCCAGAGCTTCCCTTGTGGGTTGAGGTGTGTGAATGCTGGTCTGATGGTGTGCTTGGGATAGGCTGAGGTACAGGGGATTGGGTCTGGGTGGAGGAAGTTGGAGGGGGGAGGCTGGACACAGGGACAATGGCTGCCATCAGTGCTGAGACCAGAGTCTGAAAAGCTCGCTGTTGGGCTGCCTGACCAGAATGAATGCCCTCCAGGTATGCATTTGTCTGTTGCAACTGCCTCTCTACACGCTGGATGGCATTCAAAATGGTAGACTGCCCAACAGTGAGGGACCTGAGGAGGTCAATGGCCTCCTCACTGAGGGCAGCAGGGCTGACTGGGGCAGGGGCTGAGGTGCCTGGGGCAAAGGAGATGCCCACCCTCCTGGGTGAGCGGCCACGGGACACACGCTGAGGGGCTGCTGGTAGGGCGGTACTGGTAGGGGGGTGGCGGCTGTACCTGTAGATGCGGTGGGCACAGAGGGGCCGCCACCGCAAGGGCGCTCCCATCAGAGGAGGAGTCGGTGTCGCTGGTCTTAGCCCTCCGTCCCACTGGTGGCTTTAGACTCTGTTGTCTCGCCCTCCAGGGCCATGTGGGATGCAGCTCCCTCCTGCTCCGGTGCCACTGCTCCTCCGCCTGATGATGCTAATGCACACAAGAACAGGGAGACCACAAAAAGAGGGGGGGGAGACAGAAGAAAGACATGTTGAGTGCATGCAATACCACTACCGTTGGCGGACACTACAGACACAAAAGCCCCCTGCACTACGCCGTGCACTTTGAGTTCCCTAATTAATCACAGGGACATGGGTTACAAGGTCTATGCCCGATTGCTGCACACATGGAAGTCACAGGAGCCTGACTAGGTGTAGTTGGCTCTGAACACAGGTGGGGTGGGGTGCCACATGGCCTGCCTTACGACGGGACCTTTCCTACTAAACTCGCCCTGGCCTAGGGGAACTCACAGCCCACCTACCCCACCCAGACACCTCCACTGCGCGCATAATCAGCTGAATGAGAGTGTAGTCACCCCCTTGTGGCTGCTGTGATGCCCTCAAGCGCCCATCCAACTCCGGATACGCCACCCCCAGGATCCGGAACATCAGGGGGGTCATGGTGCGACGGGCACCCCTCCCACGTTGGGAGGCCATCCCCAGATGGGCCTCCGCCATCTTCTTGCTCCAGCGGCGAATGTCCTCCCATCTTTTCCGACAGTGGGTGCTCCGTCTGTGGTGGACCCCCAGGGCCCGAACTTCCTTGGCGATGGCACGCCAAATATCCTTCTTCTGGTGGGCGCTGACCTACAGGAATAGTACAGGGGAAAAGGAGAAGATATAACCGTCCGAACCGTCACAGTCATTGGCCCGCATCCCTACCCTTGCCATGACGCACATGCACTCACCGTCGTTTCATACACACCTCATTCTCCCCCCCCATCTTCCATCCACACCACTCCACACAGGCATTGCCCATTCAGTGTACTTACCTGTTTGTCTGGAGGACCGTAGAGTAGTGTGTACTGGGGGAGGACCCCATCCACTAGTTTCTCCAACTCCTCCGTGCTGAAGGCAGGGGCCCTTTCCCCAGACACATGAGCCATTGTCTCTTCCAGACTGAGGTCACAGCAGCACTTGAAGTGTTGGTCCTCTCCTGTCGAAGATCAGGTATCAAGTGATTGAAAAGAGAGAAAATGGCGGTCACGTCTGCGGCGGTGCGTACCGTCACTGCCGGCGTACATCGCCATTGGCTCCACGGACCCATAGGGTCCAATGTTAACCAATGCAGGATTGCGCCACGGTCTTCGACCGCCTACCGCGACGGTGTACAACGCCAGCGCAGTTACCTCATATCCCCTTGTCCCACATTACAGGTCAGGCAGACGCCATTTCAGGGGGCCACATGGCATCAATTTTAAATGCATCACACATATCTAGGCCTTGCATACACACTAATACAAGCACATAGCGGTTTAAAAAAATTGAGGAATAAAGTTGTGTTAACGTACCTCAGTGTTGGTTGACTCTCTGCTCGCTGTTCTCCTCCATAGAGCACATCCGCTGGGGCAGATGAGGAGGTGGCGGCATCCTCCGGTGTACAGACCGCTGGTGGACCTGTCGACAATGGAGGAGCGACATGTAATTTTCACCTACAGACTTGATCGTGCCACAATCCATGAACTGTGTGCCTAGTTGGAGCCTGACCTGATGTCAGCTATCCGCCATCCCAAAGGAATCCCCCCTCTAGTGCAGGTGCTGTCAGTACTCCATTTCCTGGCAAGTGGGTCTTTTCAAACAACAGTGGCCATAGCATCATGGATGTCCCAGCCTATGTTCTCCAACGTGTTGTCCAAAGTGTTGTCTGCCCTGCTGAAACACATGCGTAGCTACATCGTTTTCCCTCAGGTGGAGGATTTGCCAACAGATAAAGGTGACTTCTATGCCCTGAGACATATCCCCAACATCATAGGTGCCATTGATGGGACACATGTGGCCTTGGTCCTTCCCCGTAGGAGTGAACAGGTGTACAGAAACCAGAAGAGTTACCATTCAATGAATGTGCAGATGGTGTGTTTGACCGACCAGTACATCTCCCATGTGAACGCCAAGTTTCCTGGCTCAGCGCATGACGCTTACATTTTGAGGAATAGTAGCATCCCTTATGTGGTGGGGCAACTCCAGAGGCACCGTGTGTGGCTATTAGGTGAGGAAATGGAGCCAATACAGTGTGACTAGGTGTCTGGGTCTGGGGATGTCCCTAAGAGTTAGTGTGTGTCTAACAGATTTCCCTTGACATTTGCAGGTGACTCTGGCTATCCCAACCTGTCATGGCTACTGACCCCAGTGAGGAATCCCAGGACAAGGGCAGAGGAACGCTACAATGAGGCCCATGGGTGAACTAGGAGGGTTCTAGAGAGGACCTTCGGCCTTCTGAAGGCCAGGTTCAGGTGCCTCCATATGATAGGTGGTTCCCTATTCTACTCACCAAAGAAGGTGTGCCAGATCATCGTGGCCTGCTGTATGCTTCACAACTTGGCTTTGCGATGACAGGTGCCTTTTCTGCAGGAGGATGGTCCAGATGGAGGTGTTGCGGCAGCTGTGGAGCCTGTGGTCAGTGAAGAAGAGGAAGCAGAAGAAGAGGACATCGACAACAGAAACACGGTGATTGATCAATACTTCCAGTGAGACACAGGTAAGAAGACATCACTGCCTGCTACATCTGATATAATTGTTCTACCTCTCATCTGTCTGTCACTTTCACCCAGTGTATGGGCCCTGAGTTGTCACTTTCCCTTTCAATTTCACAGATGTGGGTCCCACTGTGTGACATCTGCTTTGTTTCCGCATGGACTAGAGCTGTGTGACATAGGTATGTTGACAATAAAATGGATATAGCATTTTTACAGTTATTGCAAATACACATTTTCGAAAGCACAGACTGACTCCAGATTGTTTTGTGCTTTAAAGGTGTTTATTTAAGTGCTAAATACTGGAGGGTGTTGTAAAATGGTCAGGGGTGATGGTGGAGGAATGTCCATGGCAGAGTCCAGTCTATTAGTCTCACAGGTGCATTGTCCAAAGGGACATGGGAAGTGGAGCTGGGGCAGTTTAAAGGATGGACAGGGTGACAAAGTGGGACAGAAGGATGACAATGAGGGTGGTCTCATTTCTTGGCGGGGGTCTTGGCATTGTTCTCTGTCTTTGTTCTGGATCTCAGGGACCACTTGCGGGGTGGTTCTCCATCTGCAGGGGGTGGGGTGCTGGTGTCGTGGTCCTGTGGCGGTGCCTCCTGTCCACTAGCGCCGGCGGAAGTGGTGGGCAGTTCATCATCGAGGCTAGTGTCAGGGGCCCCTTGTTGTGCCACAGTGTCCCTCCTGGTGTTGACAAGTTCCTTCAGCACCCCTACAATGGTGCCCAGGGTGGAATTGATGGATTTGAGTTCCTCCTTGAACCCCAAATACTGTTCCTCCTGCAGCCGCTGGGTCTCCTGAAACTTGGCCAGTACCGTTGCCATCGTCTCCTGGGAATGGTGGTAGGCTCCCATGATGTTGGAGAGGGCCTCGTGGAGAGTGGGTTCTCTGGGCCTGTCCTCCCTCTGTGGCACAGCAGCCCTCCCAGTTCCCTGTGTTCCTGGGCCTCAGTCCCCTGAACTGTGTGCCCACTACCACTGCCCCCAGGTCCCTGGTGTTGTTGGGGTGGTGGGTTAGTCTGGATTCCCTGTAGTGGTGGACATACTGCTGCTTGACGTGTCCTGGGGACAGAGGTATAGGCCCGCTGGGTGGGTGCTGTGCTGGTGTTTCCAGAGGGGGGAGGCTCTGTTGTGGCTTGTGCCAGTGTGAGGGGAACTGACTGTCCCGAGGTCCCAGATGGGCCGGGCTGGTCATCTAGATCCAGTTGGACAGAGCTGCTGTCATCACTGTGGGCCTCTTCTGTGGGTGGAGTGGACATGTCTGGACCCTCCTGTCCGGTGACGTTGGGTAGGGGTCCTGCAGGGGTGTAAAGGCATAATTATTGCATCTGTGTGTGCTATGGTGTACAATGGGTGGGTGACCCTGTACTCCAGTGCTTGCATTCTTGTGTGGGACCTTGTGTGATAATTGTTTAGGGGTGTGTGTGGGTATGTGCAGTGGCCATGCATTGGTGATGGGTGTCCATGCTTTGGTGTTGCCTGCAGGGCTTGGTGTTGGGATGGGTGGGTTGTGATAGTGGGACATATGTGAGGAGTTGGAGTGATGGGGGTGAAGGCGAAGGCGGGGGTATGTGATAGCATGCAGGTAGGGTGGGGGATGTAATAGTTAAGCTTTGACTTACCAGAGTCCATTCCTCCAGCTACTCCTGCGAGGCCCTCAGGATGCAGTATAGCCAAGACCTGCTCCTCCCATGTTGTTAGTTGTGGGTGAGGAGGTGGGGGTCCGCCGACAGTCCTCTGAACTGCAATGTGGTGTCTTGAGACCACGGAACGCACCTTCTTCCGCAGGTCATTCCACCTCTTCCTGATGTCATCCCGTGTTCTTGGGTGCTGTCCCACTGCGTTGACCCTGTCCACGATTCTGTGCCATAGCTCCATCTTCTTAGCTATGGTGGTGTGCTGCACCTGTGATCCGAATAACTGTGGCTCTACCCGGATGATTTCCTCCACCATGACCCTGAGCTCCTCCTCAGAGAACCTGGGGTGTCTTTGCGGTGCCATGGGGTGGTGTGGGTGAAGTGTGGGGTGGTGTGTGTTGTGATGTGTGGGGTGATGCTTAGGGGTATGTGGTGTTTTGTGCATGGATGTTGTGTGAGTGATGGTGTTGAGTGCCTGTGGATGCTAGTTTGTAGATGGTGGTGTCTCTCTCTGGCCTTCAGTCGCAATTGTGGTAGTAAGGGTTTGTGGGTGATGTGGGTGTGTGTTTTATATTGTATTGGGTGTGTGGGAGTGGTGTGTGTATGGGTCTCAGGTGTGTGTATTTCGAATTGTCCAATGTGGTAGTGTTTTGTAAATGTGTGTGTATTTTGAGTGCGGCAGTGTGTACCGCCAATGGAATACCGCGGTTGAAAGACCACTGCGTGGATTCGTGGGTCGTGTTGGCGTGACGGAGGAGGTTTTGTTATCGCCAGATTATCCCTGACCTTTGGTGTGGCGGACTTGTGTGGGTGTCTAAATTTTGGCGGATTCCGAGCTGTGGTTCATAATAGCTGTGGCGGAATTCCACGGCCGCGGCGGTGTGTTGGCGGTCTTCTGCGCGGCGGTAAGTGGCATTTATCGCCAATGTTGTAATGACCACCTAAGTGCTAAAATAAGCACCAGCATTGTTTTTTTTGCATGGAGCCTAGAGAATAATTAAAATTAATAAAGTACCAGAAGTCAGTGGACTGACTGGCAAAACATGAAATGTCAAAGTGACAGATCATAAGAATGAGAAGTGAAGCCTCTGGAAACCAGGAAAATAATGCACAAAAATTGATAAAATGAATGAATGACAATGTCTGATTCACAGACATTAAATTAAATTTGCTAAACTTCTGTGATTGGCTGAAAACTGCATATGTGCACAAATCATCCAATCACAAAACATCAGCACATCAGAAAAGATTCCACTATTAACTTAACTATTTCATTTTCCTCTGCCTCTTCCTTTTTGCGTAAGCACAAAAAGATACCAATTATTATTTCCTGCAGTCTTCCATGCACAGGTTTTGTGAATGTCTTTTGTTCAACACATTCCAGAACGCTCTCGCTGCCAGACGATAGTCATGAAGAAATATTAAAACTTTTCACATCACCACTGTCCCCTCAGAAGAAATACATTCCATTAAAACAGGAACACAGATTAAACTCATAATTCAAACAAAAGAAGCTTGTAAATCTACAGCAGCATTTGACACTTCCAACTCAGCTTAGCAAACAGATAACTACACATGATGACCTTGCTTACTTGGGCCAGAGCAGAGAACAAGTGTTAAAAGAAACACATTTAATTAATAAAACATTGGCAGACATTCAACATCAGCTCTAGCCTTTTTCTGCCAGAAGGCACCGCAGAAAACTCAAGAATTAACTCACATTTATTCTAACATTATTTTTTCAAAGCACATGTTCTTAAAGAGACAGAATATTTTTCTTTAATCACTAAGTTAACACATAAAAAAAAATATGTGCAGGCCTTTCACGCTGATGACATCCACTAAGTAGGCACATTTCATGTTTACATTTTTTTTTCATTTGAAGCATTTCTCATGTTAGTGTATCACTGTGATTACATAAAATAATTATTTTATTTTAAATCTGCGCTCACAATTGCACACCAGCAAGGACCATATGTATAAGAAAACGAAATTGCATTTCTTAAATAGCGAATTTTAAGAAATCGCTATTTAAGAAATGCAAAATGGTATGTATGAGTTTTGTGATTTCTTAAAATTCGCAATTGCTATTACCGAATCGCAAATAGAGAATCCGACCCCATTTGCACCTATGGGCCTGTTGCAAATGTTTTTGCATTTTCTAAATTGCGAATTCCAGTTAGGAATTCGCAATTTAGGAAATGCAAATCCCAGGGTGCTGGGGGCCTAAGGCCCCCTCTGCTGCACCCCAAAAATATTTTTACGGGCATGTGAAGCACACACATGCCTTAGGGGCATGTGTGCGCTACATGTCAATTTTAAAAATGCATTTAAAATGCATTTTTAAAATTTGCACATGGTTACCACCAAACTTTTGTTGGTGGTAATTGCATTTCCTAAATGCCCAATACGCATTTAGGAAATGCTTGATACATGTGCTTAAGAAATCGCAAATAAGGATTCCTTATTTGCGATTTCCTATTTAGAGAATCGCAATTTGCGATTCTCTAAATGGGGTCGCAATTTTAAGGAATCGCTATTTTAGCGATTCCTTAAAATTGCACTGCAAATGCCTTTCATACATTCTGAAAGGCATTTTTGCATTCGCTAACGGACGAATTTTGCGATTCGCACCGTTTGCGAATGCAAAATCGCTTGATACATCTGGCCCCATATCTCTCCTCAAGATTGATTTAAGTGGCGAAGGTCTCAGAGAATTTAAATTATTACCTGGAACTACTAATTCGAATGGCCATTCAAAAAGCTACCCTGCAGTAGACAAAACATGCAGTAAATGCAGAAGTGGTTATTTGGTATGGTTTGCAGAAGAGGGAAAACTAATTTGGTGGCTGAAAGGAGAAATGAAGAAGTTGCATGCCTAATTCTCTATATGAGTTTAAGCGGACAAAAGTGATTCAATCTTGGGATGGCCCCACAAAAAAAGAGATTTTAATAAAACTGTATCCCAGAGCATATCCACCTGTGTACATAGGATATTCAGGTGAAGACAAGGGTGTTGAAATAGTTAATGACAAAGCTATCTCAGAGGATGGGATAACTAGTAGCTGGAACATGTAAAAAGATTAAACAAGGGTAATAAGTATGTAGGCTGACTGAAGGCTCCATAATTCATTGCATAATTCGGAAGCACCAGTAAGTGCAAATGATTTTAAAATGCTCAACCTTGCAAGTGCTTATCATCAAGTGGCACTGAAAGAAGGTTCAAAACATATGATGACTTTTGAGACTCCGGAATGAAAGTTCAAATTTAAATGTACACAGTTCAGCCTTTTCAGTGCTGCTTTGATATTTCAGCAGAAGATACAGACTTTGGATTTCAGAGATTAGACTGTGGATTTTGTTTCTTGCTAAATATTTTTTATTGGATGGTTCAACAATGAATAATAAATGCTTATTTGGCGTAATATAATACCAGTAACAAATATGTGTAAGTAAACAGATAACTAGGAATATTAAAGTCCAAAAACAGGAAACATATTTAAAAATAACCAGAATCACATCATTTTGTATACAAAAAGAAAGGAGAGAAAAGAAAAGTGGGGAATAGCAAGGCAAAAGGAAAAAGGGGAAAGGTAAGTAGAGATTAAATTGTAGATAAATGGGAAGATAGAAAGGAAACCAGTACAGATCAGATTTATGCTTTTGATAAATAGTTAATGAAGATACATTGGATATTCTATTTCGTCACAAATATAATTCCACCATGTTGAGAAAGATACTTTAGAATTATCTTTCCAGCATGAAAGTATAACCTTAAAAGCAAGAGCAATGAAGAGGTCTAACAACTTAGGTTTAGGTAAAATATACATAAAATCGGGGGACATAGTGCAGAAGAAAACATTTTGAATAGATAATTGAACATTATGTCTGAATATGCATGAGCATTTAGACCAAATAGCCATCCAAAAATCAAAGACATGGGGGGCAAATGGGTTAAAGTGACATTAGAGGTTGAGCAAGACCAACATAATGAACAGGAATTTCTATCAAATTTAGTGATTCATTCAGGAGTAATCACAGCTCTACTGTAAATAAAAAATAAAGATTTCTGTAATACAAGCAGCTCTGGAGGTACTGAACAATTTTAGCCAAATTCTATCCCACAGCTGAGTAGTAAGTGTTGCAGAAAGGTATTTTTCCCATAGTAATTCATTAGGCGTTTTTGAACGTGAAGAGTTAGGAGATAATAAACGTTTATAAATAAATGCAGCTTTAGGAATAGAATCATGGCCAATGTTATGTAATGGTGCTGAAGGTGTGATTGGTGCAAGAGAGGTAGGAAAATTATTAGTGTTTAAGAAAGATTGAAGAACAGAAGATATAAGTTTGTATTCTTGGAGAAAAGAGTTTGGTAAGTTGTATAGTGTTTGCAGTTGAGTAAAAGATATAACAGAATTATGCCTTATTAATTGATGAACAAAAAAAATACCCTTTTCTTTTCAATGTTTAAAATAAAATGATTTGCAATGAAACTTAATGAACTTATTATATCAAATAGATGAGGAAAGGAACTGTTGATGAAAATCTAAGCCTTCTAAAAATAGTGTATGCAGCAAATGTTGTGAATACTTTAAAATTAGATATTTAAGATGTAAGCACAATTAGACATGAAAATTACATCCTTGAAAGATAAATCTTTCATTAGCAATCTTTCAAGTACAATCCAATATGGTATAGGAGAAACATGAGAGGTATTAATTAAGACATAAAATTGTCGGACTAAAAATGCATAGTGGTATAGTTTAAAATTGGGAAAACGAACACCACCTTCATTCTTAGGACGTTTAAGTTTTGACAAAGCTATGCGAGCATGTTTTTTATTCCATAGTTATTTGGTACAAATAGAGTTGATCTGGGAAAAGTTATAATTTGGTATTTTAAAAGGTGTCTTTGACAGTGTATAAAGGACATGAGGTACAATCATCATGTTGAGGGGGTCCAGTCATCCCCACTGTGATAAATGAAGAGGAGACCAGGAGGATAGCAGTTTTTGAATTTCATTTTTTTAAATGTTAAAAGTATGACTAATTATATTGGGAATACTGGGAGAAAACCAAACACCTAGATATTTTATTTTAGACGGACACACGGTAAAATTATTAGTAGTGAACATGTATTGATAGCAAAGGGAATTCAAAGGTAAGAATTCTGTTTTAGAGAAATTTAGTTTATAACCAGATATGCTAGAATATAGATTAATTTCATTTAAAAAAGGGAGATATGAAGGACAGGGGATTATGCATATATATTAAGATGCCATCAGCATAAGCTGACAGTTTGATTTCAAAGGAATTATGGGTGAACCCAGAAATAAGTTTATTTGAGTCAATACACTCAAGAAAAGGTTCTAGACAGAGAATAAAAAGCAAAGGGGAGAAAGGGCAACTTTGTCTGGTACCTCTTTGTATAAGGAAATACAGGGAGAAACATCCATTAACAAAAATACTGGCACTGGGATCAGAGTACAATAGTTGAATAAATTTAATAAAATGAGGACCAAAACCAAACCATTGAAGAGTGAGAAACATAAATTGCCAATTAATGCAATCAAAAGCCTTTTCAGCATCCAGAGACAAGGGTGCAAGAGGGGATTTACATCTCTTAGCTGATGCCAGATTATTAGAAAACAGCCTGGCATTATCAGCAGCAAGCCTACCATTGACAAAACTGAACTGATCAGATTTAATAAGACAGGGAATTACATTTTCAAGACATGATGCTAAAATCTTGGCAAAGATTTTGCAATCATAATTAATTAAGGAAAAGGGACGATAATTTGTACACATGGTATGAACATTATCTGGTTTAGGAATAAGCACAATTAGCGCTTCCAGAAAGGAGCCATTAAGTTTTGAGTTGGAGAGAAAGGAATTTAAAAGTTCAAGGAGTTTGGGGCCAAAGATTTGAGAAAAGGAGGAGAGTAGTTCTATAGAAAAACTATCTGGGCCAAGGGCTGTAGCTTTTTTAAAGGATTTAATGGCATCAATGATTTCTTGAAGGGTTATGCCGGCTTCAAGGGTATAAAAATGGTCAGAAATAGAAGGAGGTGTAGGAAAATCACTAAAAACATTTTAACTTCATGTTCAGAAGGATTAGTGTTTTCCGTCTATAAGGATTCATAATAATTTTGAAAGACATCCGAAATATCAGAATCCGAGAATGCCATTATACTTGTAAGTTCATTGCAAATTGGCACAATGTTTTTTACATTCAGATTTAATCTTTAAATAATTAGCTAGCATTTTACCAGCTTTGTTTTGACCTCCATGATTTTTCAATGTAACTTTGAGCAGGATATTACATGCATTAATAGTGGCAAGTTTATTGAGGGTAGATTTGGTTGCAATTAATTCATGTAAAGCAGATAAGGATTTAGAGGTATATTAAGAGTGTTCAAGAGTTTTAATTTGTTGTAGTAACTTGAGATATTGAGAGTTTATAATCCTTTTCCACTTGGTGGAGGATGGAATGGTAAAAGCCCAAAAAGAAGCATTAATAGCATCCCAGTTATTAGAAATAAAGGTATCTTTGGACTGAATAAATTGAAAAAAATCTGAAATAACAGCAGTGGCTTCTGTGATGAAATCTTTGTCTGATAAAAGATAGTTATTAAATCTCCAGCATCCAATTTTAGAATTACTAAGAGATAAACCAAAAAAGGATAAAACAGGGGCATGATCCGAAATAAAAATAGAGCCAATTTTGGAGGATTGAATGGAAGGAACAAGGGATTTAGTAACTAAAATGTAATCAATTCTTGACATAGTATGATGAACATTAGAGAAAAACGTAAATTCAGAAGCATCAGGGTTACAAGTGCTCCAAACATCAAATAAGGGACGAGAGGCAATGGCCGACTGGAATATTTTGTGGGATTTATCAGGGTTAAATTTACATTTAGATTTCCTATCAATAAAAGGGTTTAGCCGTTGATTAAAATCTCTTGCTATGATGATGGCGGGATTATCAATATTAGCCGATTATATTTTGATGGAGTTCCAAAATGTGAGATCTGGTTTAACAGGACCACATATATTAAGAAGAGAAATGTGTTTATTAAAAATGATAACAATGGCAGGAACCCATCGTCCCTCATTGTCACATTGAATTAATACAATCTGTACATTTAGAGAATTATCGAACAGGGTAGCAACACCACCTTTACGATTAATGGTAGGAGAAAAAGCAACCAGACATTGTCTTTTTAGTTTAAGTGATTCCACATCATTACAGTGGGTTTCCTGTGGAAAGGTAACATTAGGGTTAAATTTAGACAAATGAGATAGTACCTTCTGCATTTCAATTGGAAATCCCAGACCATAAATGTTCAACAAAACAACATTAAACATACTGGGAATTAAAAGGATAAGAGAGATAAGAGAGACAGGAACATGGATGAAGAGCTGCACTAAACATGAAATGAAACAAAAGACACTGTTTATAATAACGACAAAACATATAGACACTGTAATTTCGATATTGATACATAAAGACAAGAGAAAATAAGGAAGAATGTAGATAAATACATAAAAAAGAGAGAAAGGGTAAAAGGGAATTATAGGATATTGATAGAAAGATAAAAAGGCAGATCAAGGATAGAAATCCTGATCTGAGGTACAGAGTATGAGAAATGTGCATGAGACATGTCGGCACCTGAACAAGAGGAACAGCAGAGAGATAAAAATAAAAAATAAAAATCATATCTAAAAGAAAACCATTATATTAATAAGAAACAACTTGTAATATGTATGTGCATCACAAAATCATATTAGAAACATTATGCATTGGTATAGGAGATATTTGATGAAATACTTTAAAGAAATGACTTGAGCTTCACAGGATCGTCAAAAGATCTTTAAGTGCACTTCTAAGTATCTTTACATATACAGGGATGTAGAACGCCATAACATAGATTTTTTTTGTCTCATTGAGGTCGAAGGCCAAGAAATTCATTCTTCTGGCATTAGTAGCATTCGAGCGATCTTGCAAAATGAAAATGTTATCACCAGACCAAATAAATTGATGTTTTTCTTTGGTAGCTTTCAAAAAGTGCAATAAGTCAGTGATTTCCTGAAATAACATTATGATGCCTCTAGGTCTAGATGAGTGGGGTTGAAGGCGGGCAAGACGATATGCTTGCTGGATATTCAGGGGTGCAGTATTTTGAAAACCTAGCAGATCAGGTAAGATTTTTCTCAGGAAAGCAAGGCGATAAGGGCTGTCAAAAGTTTCAGGTGAAGAATATTCCTTCTGTTTCTGTTTTCAAGGTCTTCAGGGTGTACTTTTTTACAGAGATCTTAGTAACCTCATACTGAAGATCGCTAACTCGTTTTTCCACCTCAAACATCTTACTTTCCATAATAATCCAACAATCCTCGATTTGTTGCAGTTTTCATTAGTTGCAGGCATAAAAAGTTTAAGGCCTATCACTTCATCAAGTATGGTATCCAGAACATGGTTGTAAGAGAACATGGTGGGTGAGGGGGGGGACATTTTTGGCCCTTTTAGGTTTTGCTCCAGATGAAGAGGGTTTTGAAGAAGCAATGAGATCACTGGCCATTGTGATAGATTGCACAAAACACTTTGGAATCTTCTGGCAATGCTTGATTGTGTCCATATACTATGTAAATAACATGAGTGTATAGATTTCTTTAATATTATACAGTGAATAGATAGTATTGAAGCTGAGAATCGAATAGTACAGTAGAGGACAATATCCAAGAAAATCAATGCAAGCCCACACAAAAGGAAATGGATAAGGCACTTGTAGCGCGCAATGCAAGTGTGTAGGCAGAGAGAGTCACTTCATATTAAATCATGTTAAGTGGCTCATTAGTAAAGTATTTGACTGTCAACATATATAAACTCATTCACTGCTTACGTATAAATTATTACCACTTTTAATATTGATGAAATTGAGAGAGACGAAACGCAGGCGGTGCATGAACGAAATAGTGGTCACAAGCATCTGACAGGAACTCACCACCGCGACTCCATGATGAAGAATGAGCTTAAAAAAACCTCTCCATGAGCTGAAAACATGGCCAAAATGAAGCACTCCCAGTAAAGATATCCCATTCAGGGCAGTACACAAGTATAAGGCCAATGCTTTATCTCAGGCGCAGTAGTGAAGAAAAAAAAAGTAAAACACAAGCAGTGCACAGTATTGCAGCCGTTCGCATCTGACAGGAATTCACCATCAAGATTTCAAGATGATAACTAGACTCAGAAAAGCCTCTCTATGTGTATTCAAAATGAGGACAAAAAAAAACACAAGGAACTTCCTCACTGCAAGCACTGCATAAGCTTTAAGGCTTAAAAATAAAATAAAAGCTCTGCGTTGGCATGGAGCTCAGCACCATCTTGATTGGCGCGGAAGCCACAACCCTGACTGTGGATTTTTAACTTTATATTCTCATGTTTGGTAATGACTAATATCAGCACCATCAGAGTCTGAAAAAAGTATTGAAAGACTTGTCGACTAAAGGGCTAACCTTGAGACCTAGCACATGCAAATTCAGTTGTGAGACAGTAGACTATTAGGTCAGTATACCTAAGGATAGAATCAAGCCCAAACACAATTACATCAAAGTGAATCTAGATCCTTGTTTAACTTCCACGGAACAACTAAAGTTCTTGTTAGGGCTCACAGAATTCACCATCAGCTTTGTTGACTACTACTGTACTAAATAAATTCCAATGAGATCACTGGTTAAATGGTGCAATTTGTCTATGGGTTGCAGAGGAGAAAGCAGTCTTCGAGTTACTTAAAAACAAAATGGTGCACACCCTGTGCTTGAAATCTTTTGTAGTGGGCAAGCAGTGTATCATAGCAGTTGATGCAAGCAATAGTGGTTGGGGAGCGGCCTTGGTGCAGGTCAATGGTTGGGATGAGGGGATAGTTTTGTATGGTTCAAAAAACGACTTAGTAATAGAAAGAGAGCTCCAGATCATCCGAAAATATCCACATATTTCTTTAGGGGACCAAATCATTCTTAAGATCACAAGCCGCCCTTGTGAATATGTAGTCCCTGGAGGGGTGGCAGAATTCTCACCACAAGACGAGCAAAAAAGTATACGACTCAGAGGTTATGTACGCTCCAGGATGGTATAATTAATCAACAAGAGTGTTGTATGTCATGTCTGGCTGTGTCTACTCCAGATTCCCCATATTGGAGCGAGGATAGAGAATTGTTTGCTATTAGCTATTTTGAGGCAAGCAGGAAATTGAACAAAAAAAATCTTCATGGGGAAAGAGTGTGTTGGAGCCTTGGAATCAGATTCCGTTTTCAAAGCTCAAATGAGCACTGAATAATGAAGTGGCATAAGGAAGGAACTCGGTAGGAAAATTAAAGTCACTTGGGAGGGTGGAACGTGAATTCTCTTGTATAAAAGGAGTTCTCATGAGGGGAGATAAGGTCCTGCCACCATTTCAGTTTAGAGGCACGATAGTGTGTCATGGTCAGGAGGGTATTTAGGAATGTCTTGCAAAAAGAGGAGTATTCAGGAGTATTTTTGGTGGTCCGGGATGAACACTGAAGTGGATAAGTAGGTTAGGTAGTGCATACTGTGCAGCAGATGTGACATGTTGGCCAAAGCTTTCAGAGCAGTGCCTTTGCCAGTTGATTTTCCTTGTGGGCCTTGCCAGAAACTAGGTATTGATATTGTGAGTCCTTTTCGTGCCCCTAACAAAAAAGAGGTGCAAGCAATTGTTGTTCACCATTACACTAAGAGGACAGAATTAAAAGCAGTCAAGAATGTTACATCAGATACTAATATTGTGTTTTTTAAAGTGTATTGTTTGTAGAGAACATCTTCCTGAGTGCATAGTGACAGAAAATGATCCACAATTCACCAGCCCAAGGGCTTTGGAGTATCTTTCCAGATGTTGTGTGAGGCATTTGCCATATGTCTCACTGGGATTGCAAACTATCATCCTGAGGTCAATGGGCAAGTGGAGCGTTTAACCACATGCTAAGAAGGCATTCCAGTTTGCAATGAATGAATGAAGTGATTGGAGCAAAGCTCCACAAGCCACATTACTGGCTTATAGCACAAACCCCATCTCTGTGAAAGGTTTCTCTCATTTTGAATTGATGAGCAGGAGGATACCAGGTTTATGTTTAGAACCATTGTGTTTGAAAGATAGTGTGGGAGCAAGTGCTAACAACATTCTACATAACAATGAGTCGTCAGACCAGTCCGGTGGACCACACCACATTAGCTGACAATTGAAAAGACATGATTGAGTGTAAGATAGGGGGTTGAAGAGTACAAGAAGTAAATTAAACAGGACATGGAGAAAAGAAAAGAGAAGTGTTCATGGAAACTATCTTCCAACACAGATTTCGTGTGTATTAATCTTCCTAGTAGACATTGTAAAACATGGTGAGAATAGTCTGGTCCATCAACGCTCGCCAAGGTATTTAAAGGTACTGAATGAGTTGATGGAGGTACAGTATCGAATCTCAGTGGGATTTCAATGTTTATGGGGTCTAAGGACTGAGTGTAAATGATGCTAGATTGTTTGTGCATGGTGTAGCTTAAGAATTTGGGGGTCACACTGGAATTAGTGACCTAAACTTGACTGAAAAGGATTCTGAGATGCCATCTCAAGGTAAGGAACGTGGCAAAGCTGGAGGATCTGAATGGTGTAGGGAAGGGAGAAGATTTATTTACAATCAAGATGAATAAACTGAGGCATAAGTCACTAATATTGTGACAGGTCATGGAGATGGAGACAGGTAAATTGAGATTGTGAAACAATTTTAACACTCTCTGCAATCACGGTATGCAATTTGATTAATTAGTTTTAACATGGTTTCTGCATACAGTGTTCCATTTTGTTAATGCTTTCTACTAAGTAAATTATGTTCCAATGAGACATCAACCTCTGTAAAGAGCTACTCACTATATAGTCTGTATTTCCTGCCAGTATGTCCTGTCTGCCTAATAGAACTGTTTTTGATCATCTGAATGTGTGCCAAACAGAGCACAGCACAGAGCACAAAACCACTGGGGCAAAACATATACGGAGTCAGTAGTTAGGAAGGCAGTACGCTGGGGCAGGGAAATGCTAACACTGGTAATGAGGGAACTTTAACTACTGCAACAAGTCATCCTAATAAGAATAGACATGCTTCAACCCTAACTCTCACTGAATGCCCAGTCCTTTGGAATCTTCCCAGAAACTCCAACCTCTCCCTCAAGGAATGCATTGCTAAAAAAACAAAGACGGCCTGGGACTAGCTCTCTCTCCTAAAGAAAGTCCAACCTTTTCTTCCAGAAAGCGACTTCTAAACTGCTGTTCAAGCCTTTGTACTTTGCTATATTGGTGGTGGTAATGGCCTACTCTATGGCCTCCCAAACTTCGTACTGACACCCCTTAGGGGCATCCTACACATTACAGCGCACCTCATTCAGGGCCAGAAGAAATCTGATCACATTATGCTCAACTTGCAAGACCACACCATCTTCAGCCAGCTGCATCATTTAAAAAGCCATCATGACCAGCGCTACAGCATATCATGCAGTCAAGCTCAGCATCTCTGGAAGTACTCTGCATCAGACTGCAGACTAAGACTAAGAAGTATTAAATAAAAAACAACAAGACAGCAGGCCTTTTTCATCCATGCACCCAGAATATGGAACAACATCCCTGAATCCATTAGAGCGGCCCCAACACTGCTCCAATCTGGGAAAGAGATAAAGAACACTTCATCACAATACATTAACCATCCACAAATCAGTTTCCTCTCCTACTACTTGTTGGCTTAAAGCTTGTCTTTGACTATGCACAGTGCTTGCCTGTCTTTTTGCTAGGTTTGTGATATATTAATACCACATACATTTGCACTTACACAGCACCATCATGGTACCATACTAATAACCCAAAGTGGGACAGTGAGTAAAACTATCAAGATAAAAAAAGGCTGACACCAGATGGGAAGTAATCCAGATGGGGAGATGAGCAACGTGAAACAAGATCAGACCCAACACTCGCACTGGAATAGAATCTCTTTGACTCAGAGAACACACAGCCACGAAAAAACAGATGTGCATTCTGTGTAACAGTGAATACTCACCTAGACAGAGGGAACTCACTGACATACAGGCAGTCATTTGTTCATATTTTATCCAGGACTTTAGAAGAATCAGAATTGGCAGAAAGGGTCCACTGAACCCAGGGTAGACAAGACCCTGGGACAGGAAAGACACTGATGTCAGAATCCTGGGAAAGGGAGCCCACTTTCCAATGGGACTGGGACTCACTGGGCCAGGAAACACACCACTGATGTGTTACTGACTCTGCTGCCAACAACAGAGTGACACAACAACAAATATATAACAGAGGGAAATATAAAGAACAGTACACATGATGGTTAGGAGCATGAAATACCTGGACAGTGGGCCTCAGAAGGACGTTTTTATAAATAAAGGAGCAGTCTGATATCTCTGGGTCATAAAAAGAATCACAATGGGTCGGAGGGAAAGCATATTTCCATGGACTTGGAAGTTCATGCACATATCCAGGAACACACCTGGCGTCCTCTGTGCCAGCACACACAGTTTGACACTCTCACAGATATACACATTCAGGGCCGTATTTATACTTTTTGGCGCACAACTGCGCCAACGCAGTTGTGCGTCAAAAAATTTAACGCCGGCTAACGCCATTCCAAAGCGCCATGCGGGCGCCTTATTTATGGAATGACGTTAGCCGGTGGAGCTGCCTGGTGTGCGTCAAAAAAAATGACACCAGGCAGCGCCGGCGTAGGGGAAAATGGAGCTTGGGCGTCAAAAAATGGGGCAAGTCAGGCTGAGGCAAAATTTTCGCCTCAACCCGATTTGCGCCATTTTTTTTTACTCCCAACCCCCATTTAAATGACTCCTGTCTTAGCAAAGACAGAAGTCATGCCCCCTTGCCCAATGGCCATGCCCAGGGGACTTATGTCCCCTGGGCATGGCCATTGGGCATAGTGGCATGTAGGGGGGCACAAATCAGGCCCCCCTATGCCACCCAAAAAAAATATATATATACTTACCTGAACTTACCTTAAGTTCCCTTGGATGGGTCCCTCCATCCTTGGGCGTCCTCCTGGGGTGGGCAAGGGTGGCAGGGGGTGTCCCTGGGGGCATGGGAGGGCACCTCTGGGCTCCTTCCGAGCCCACAGGTCCCTTAACGCCTGCCCTGACCAGGCGTTAAAAAATTACGCTAAAGCGGCTGGATGTCATTTTTTTTGACCCGCCCACTCCCGGGCGTCATTTTTGCCCGGGAGTGTAAATACGGCGCACATGCCTCGGAGTCATTTTTTAGAAGGGAACGCCTACCTTGCATATCATTAACGCAAGGAAGGTGTCCACGCTAAAAAATGACGCAAACTCCAAGATCTTTGGCGCTAGACGGGTCTAACGCCAAAGTATAAATATGGAGTTAGTTTTGCGTCGGATTTGCGTAAAAAAAAACGACGCAAATCCGGCGCAAACAGAATATAAATATGCCCCTCAGTCCTACAGTTGTTTTCAGCCTGGCATGGGCTCCCATAAGCCCCACTTATTATAGCCTCTGGCCACATGATTCTCACTATGTCCGAGCAGGACGTTCGCTTCGACATAACATCACTTCCTGACTACATGGTGATCCCAATGCTTAATTTGTGCTTGTTGTATCCGGTGCTGAGCACCGGCACTTATTTTTGAGGGCCGGGACTTATTCTTCAGCCTAAAGCATTTGCTGCCAGCAAAAGACACAAATGCGAAAGACGGAGGAAGAGAAAAACGAAAAAGCATCACAAGGGGAGAAAACAGAAAGCTGCAAGAGTGAGCTGAAGGGGTAGGCAGTGGCTTTATATAAATTGAAGAGGCCCAAGATGGCTTCACGATTACGCCGCCTCAGATATCCGTGTTCCCATATTTAATTGCAGCAGCTGCGTTTTTAAAAGGAGGACTTCGAGCACCGGCACGTTTTTATTTACAAATTAAGCACTGGGTAATCCCAAGTATCATGAATTGGTCCCTGCAAAACTAAGCACTTAGCACTTCATAAAAGAACGTCACCATTATTCTTTGAAGATAAGTTTTGGACACAGTCTATATTAACAATCTGAGCCTCGATCTCGGGGGTAGACGGGCGTGAGACGTTTCTGATTCTCTAGCAGGAAGGGGGAGGTGAGCTCATCTACTCCTCTCACGGGACTGTTCATTTTGATCAAAGTCTCCCCACCCCCCCTCTCCAAAGCTTTATTTAGCACCCTCTGATACCTGAGAACGGTCTCCCTTCTGTGTCTTGTCCAAAACCTGTCATGCAGCAGTTTTAAAGAAGAAGCATTTCGGGGTACTTCCCCATCACCTCATGGAGCAGATATAAGGGGTTCCATTCACGGGCGTTACAATGCCGGGAGACTGCTCAGAAGGTAGTTGAAATTTAATCCAAGTATGATGGACGTAAACCAAAATGATGTCTCACATCCATATACGAATAATAACCCCCCTTCTGGGAAAACCATCACACACACCCCACCCCATGATCCAGCAAGTTAGAGAACCACATCAAACTTTCCC
Organism: Pleurodeles waltl; assembly: GCF_031143425.1. Classification (NCBI taxonomy): domain Eukaryota; kingdom Metazoa; phylum Chordata; class Amphibia; order Caudata; family Salamandridae; genus Pleurodeles; species Pleurodeles waltl. Next base: position 208,454,143 of record NC_090440.1, read on the forward strand.
TTAACAGGGCTCTGTCCTGGAATATATGAACAACTGGACTGAAAATATGAATGGATGATGCAGCTTTTCTAATCAAGACACTAGTTGAAACAGTGGTACAAAGAGGCGTGCGACATCATATCCTCCTCTGCCGACTGTAAAACATAGGTGGGTGAGTCATCATGGGAGAGGGTCCGGTCTGCAGAGTGGGAGTTCGGGCTGTGGGGAGAAGGGGGGAGCTTTGCGAGGCAGTGCATCATAAACTATGCAGCTCTGCTTGTTCCCCACTTCCTTCACCTAGGAAGAAGCAACAGGTCACTGCTTGCATCCACCAGTGATATATTAAATGTTTTCATTGTTAGAACACTGAACACCTACAAAACTACATGCAGGGGACAGAATCCAACGCTACATAGCTAGCTCAAGCATGGACAGGGTCAAATGTATTTAATTCCTTTTAAATGGTGAGCAGTCTCTGAGTCACTGCAAGCGTACGAAAAACAGCAATCGGTACTCATTGTTAGGGCAGAGATGAGTGTTTATTGTATGTGATATATTAAGTTTACATCGACTCCAGCACAACTATGAGTAGTTTAAAATGCTTGTGCTGCCATACAAAACAAGGTATTTATAGCAATTTCAGCACCGAAGAAGAATGCTTTCCCTTTCCACATCATTCTTCTGATGGTCAGTCATCATTAAGCCCATGACTCCTCTCCCACCAACACACTCCTTGCTGCTGTGGTGCTTCCCGCCAGTGGGCGGCTCCAGTGGCGGGATCCAAGAAAGAGTTTGGACCCTGGCACTTGTCTTCTCACAAATTAAGCACTGTCTATTCAAAGTAAAATCTTGAAAGCAGAAGTAACTGGCCAATGTCAACTCTTTGTGGAAGCCAACAACATGCTATACAACAGAGAATGAAGTTTCAGACAAGTCAGGGGGGCTAATACCTCACGCTTACTTTACAGGACACATGATCTCCTCCAGGGATGATGGGCATTCTAAAACTCGGACCACACGCCGCCTGTTGGTTGGATACAGTAAACTACAAACCTCCACTTGGCCTCTCGAGAACGAGAGCTGGGATTAACAGTCAAGCTCTCCAATTGTGGCAATCTTTCTTCTCAAACACACTATCCTCAGAGAAACCATTACATGCGGACAGAAACATACTGAACATGGATTGTGAACACACAGCGATGAGTACCTATGGTACCCCAACACCGGAGCTGGGAAGTCAGTGACATGCAGTCAGAAGAAAACAAATGCACATTTAAACGACAGCAGCACTATGCGCACACATCTTCTGAACAAAGAATGGATTGCAGGTGGTCTGGACTAGAAGGATGCTGATGCTGGGATGAAAGCGCTCTTTGAACACAAGGCCACTGTGAGATGGAGACAAGACCTGGGAATCAACTGACATGGAACATACTTGACACTTTGACTTGAAATCACATACAGGTGGCTGAGAATTACAGAGGAAACGTTGACGGAAAAGACATAGGTAAGGGGTCACAATAGTGAACACAAAACCACTAGGATAGTGAGTCAGTGGAACAGGGAGACACACTAAAAATAGTCTGACACTGACATTGAAGCACAAAACTCACTGATCGCCTTCACCTGGGCCTGGGTGGAAGGTCGCGACATGCATCACCCTTATGGAGCCCCCATTTCAGGAAACGCACAAGCATTTGAAGAAAACATTGATTCACACACTGCAATCTCATGTAACATCCACTAGATCAGTAGTCTTCAAACTATTTAATGCCGCCCCCCCCCAACATCAAAAAAAAAAAATGGAAAAAACTTTAATCAGGGCCCCCCTCAACATGTTTTGCAATTATTTTATTAAACTGGCAATGTTTAAATAGGTCTAGACTTATTTAAACATTGCAGTTAGGTTCTGTTACCGATGTAAAATTGCAATCAAATGAGAATGGCAAACATATTATTCTACTCAGGCAGATTTTAATAACATGTAAAAGTATCCAAAGTGTGATTACTAGAAATGAGGAGGAGAGGTTTGAAAAATATTTGAAATCCCTTCCCTTTTGACACCTTCTTCCAACTAGAATATAAATGACAAAATATGTTATTGATGGCCCATTACAGAGCGGCTTGCTGCTGCTCACTAAAACTAAACACTGCCATCAGTAAAATGCTTCCATTGGCCAGAGCCTGGCGCACCCCCTGGGATCACTTTAGCCCCCCCTTAGGGTGGCCTGCCTTGCAGTTTGAAGACTCCTGCACTAGATTAACGACTGACCTGGGTTCCAGAGCTGCATGCTGCCTTGCTTGAAGTGCTACAATGCTCGGTCAGAATCAGTAAGCGCTATATAAATGCAGTTACAATACAATACTTTACACAATGTCCCCTGATAACAATCCCACCTGTTGGAATGCAGGCTGCAAGCCACTAATCCCCTTTGCCCCTTCCCCCGAATACACTTGAACCCCTCCAGGAAATCGTTAAGGGGCTAACAACCTATGACTTCAAAGGAACTGTCACACCCATTAGGTGGAAGTTTGCAAGAGTCAACCTACTTTTCCCATGGATCCACCTCAGAGAGAAACTGCACACCTTAAAAATAAATATTTTCATAACCTTCCTGTACAAACTCCTGTGCCTGGAAAAATTCTTAAACATGCCACACTTTATATGTGAACTGTACAGTGCAGCACACATGCAAATTGGGGAATGTTTGGAGAAACAAAAATATTTCTTCTGGTTAGTGCCTGTTTCAAGGAGACTTTCTCTTTTATACAAAGCCCCGTCTGGTTGTTTTAGGTTGGGCTTTGCATCAAAATCAGTGGGTGCCCGTGCTGGTTTATCTAAATTACACCCAAGTAACATCTCCTTGACACAACCCCGCCCCAACACAAAGCACTAAAGCATGCAGCACTAAACCCCATATTTAAGAAAAACGAGCACATCAGAACTGATGCGCCACTTTTTCTGCATCCCCCTCCTGGCAGTTAACTACACCTTGTTTGCACCATATTTATAATACAGCGCACCCTGGCTGTCGTTAGCACAATAGCATCATCATTTTAGATTCTATTGTGGCGCTTTGCTACAATAGTATCAAAAATTTTGACGCTAGTGTAGCAAATGCAAGGAAGCCCATAGGTTTCTATGGGCGAGTCATTTAACGCCTGCTCTGAGCAGGCATTGAAAATGACACCAAAAATGGTGCAGTGAAATCTTTTACATTTCACTGCCCCATTTTGGCGGGCCTCATAGCACCGGACCCCCCCTCCTTGCATACATTGTGCCTGAAGCAGGCATAATGTTGCACAAGGGTTTACAAATTAGCGCACTGCATGCATTGCGCCACTTTGTAACTATGACGCGGGGAAAAAGCCAATTTAGCGCCGTCTTAGCGTAAAAAAATACATGGCTCTATAGCGGCGCTAAGGTGGCACTGGGGGCTCTTAAATATGCCCGAAAATGTTATTTCCGCTGTGAAAAGGGCACCTCTCTAGCACAAATTAAATACTCCTGCAAGAGTTTGCTCTACTTTGCTTCACTTTGTGTGACTTTCCGCCGATGCACACCCTTAGTAAGTCTGTCTCAAGATTTCCAAAGCCACTAGAAGGTTAAACGATTATCAAAGAATCTACCAGGCAAAACAGCCTAACATAACTGCAGCTGCACCCAACTGCAACGTGAACATAAGCAATCGAGCACGTGTAAATTAGAAGTATTTCAGGTGAGCCCAAAACCGTGTACAAGTACTGTTTTGCAGAGCAGTGATTTGAGGGTACATTTTGCATCTTCTGCCAGGAGTATTTTGCGGTCGCTCAATGTCAAATCAGTTCTGATGGCATTTGAGGTCTCTTTCCCCACTCATGCCTAAAAGTATGCTGCTTTACGGGCTGTTTCCGGCAACGTGAAGAGCTTCGACACAGGTGCAACGCTCTTACTGTCACAGGTGCAGGCCTATTGACATTTGCAGGCCTCGTTTGAACAGAGTTGCTGTATTGAATTCGAGAAATGGATGGATGTGCTTCAGTATATGTTTTATACTGTGTTGGGGTGCCCTCTGGCGGTTGAAAACAAATACGGACGCGCAGCCACTGACTGCGCTCTCTGACGATTTTTGCAGACCTGACCCTTAGGGGGCCCGGTTGGTGATCACCTCTGAAGCTGACATGGCGAAGAAGCCCTCTGGCAGGCAGATGCTGCCAAGCTCGCCTTGCGTACTGTCTGCTTTGCTCGGGTGGTGGACTCGCTGTCGGAAGCAGATGAGGGAGATGCGTTTTCCTCTTATCGTTCCGTTATCGTTGCTTGGCATTGAAGAATTTGATTTGACGTTTATCTGCTCGTCCCAGATGCTGGCGCTCATTACGCTAGGCTGTACTCGGGGGCAGCATTCTAGAATATTTCCGGATACAGGACGGCCCACCTGGGCAGAACTGGTGTTGACTTCGATCCCCCCGGCCCCCTCTTTCGTAAGATTCACATTGGTCCATAGGTTGCCATGGAGAACCCTGTTTTTGCAGGTATATCGCCTTGCGGTTTAAATAATGCCTTGGATTCGTGTGTTTCACTTGGCTTGTCTGTTTGGCTGCCACTTGAACGCTTTTACCACCCAATGCTAAACCGCCAGAATCAATTTAAATATATATATCAACATAGCGCCCATAGTTTTGCTGTTTAAAAATCTCGAGTTGCTCCTTGATTCCTCAGAAGCCGGGGTACAGAAAGGGCGATCAGGTCATGGATTGTCTCTGGAGTGCATGTTGTTAGCTCGCATGTAGGAGGTCTTGTATTTAGGGATCCTGGAAGGTGTGTGTGATGCTATTAATTGTGTTTGACCAATGACTTTGTGTTTCACCATTGCGCATATTAGTTGCTCAATGTTCACCAGTAGCACAATATATGTTTTGTTCAGTTTTGCTGCCTATTGGCTTTGACATGACATTAGCCATTACATTCTGTATTCAGTTTAGCTGCCTATTGGCTTTGACATGACATTAGACATTGCATTTGATATTTAGGTTAGCTGCCTATTGGCTTTGACATGGCATTAGCCATTACATTCTGTATTCAGTTTAGCTGCCTATTGGCTTTGACATGACATTAGACATTACATTTGATATTTAGGTTAGCTGCCTATTGGCTTTAACGTGGGGCTAGACATTGCAGTTGAGACATTTCAGATGAGCTGTGTTTTTCCAAGCTGTGTTTTTCCACAAGATAGACCAAGCAGTGTTGTTTACACCAGACCTTGGCTGATAAGAGCACGTAGATTTTGTGTTTACCTCGCAATCCAGTCTGAGAACGGGGAGCTCGGGAGAATTGGCCACTCTCCAGGTTTCTTCGGTTCTCACACTGAGTTTGCTTTTAAGGATGACTCTGGGCTACAGCAGGGGTAGATTGAATCTGCTTGACTTCAGACAGGAACGGAGACGTCAGTTGCCTGTCTCCCGTTTGGGTAGAAAATCTCTTTCTCGCAGTTCACCGGAGTCATCAACTTGCAGATCCCAGAAAGATGAAGCTGAATATAGGCCCTACAGCCTTGCCCATACGGTGATGAATTTTGACTTTTATGCTTTGCTTTGAAGTTATGCTATAATATAATCATATGTATTTTGCTGTGTACATTGCAACTGAGAAGTACTTTGATAAATCTTTGCTTTTATTGCTGCAACTACTTTTGAACATCTGCTTCCAATCTACTAATTTCGTCTCTCAGGAACCTTGCGGTGAAGAAATAATAACAATAAATGTCTTCTTTAAACTCAGAAGTGCATTCCAGAGAGGTTCTGTAAGCTCGGTTATGAGATAAGGGCAGGAAAGCAGAACAGTGTGTAGCAAAGAGCTCTGATAGCTGGCCACCTTGCAACTAAACTAATGTCATTTTGGATGTGGTGCTCAGATTTTAATGGGACACTTTCAGCCTTGGGAATCTTTGTATCAGGAAGTTGGGGTACAAAACAAGGAAGTAAATTAGGCATAACTCCCAGAATATGGTAAAAGATTAAAGGGTGGGCAGGGAAACAGCAGAGAGGGGACACTTTAATGTAATTGGAGTCAACCAACAGAAGGGGAACTATACAAGATTATAGTTTCTTTGGTGGCCAATGTTTCATCGCTCATCCGTAGAAGAGGGCAAAGTACAAGGAAGGGCCTTTCTCCACATTTTGCTTATTTAATCACGACTTTTATTTCTCTCCATTTTTCAAAATATACCCCATTGAGGACTAGAACTAGCCTCTATGGCTGACTTGGCCGCTGTGCACTAGACATGCCACGAAAACTGCCGCAGGGAGGCAGTGAGGGCCATAGGAATATGGTGATTCCACTCTCAAGGCTTCCACTGTCTACGGTGTGCAGCGACGTGATGAGATGGGCTGCAGTATTCATTACTGAGAATATTATGTTGAAAAGGTAATTCCTTGAGGATCACACTGAAATAATTATGAGGCAGTGATAGCTGAAGCACAACCTTAGTCTCGTATGGCAAGGTGCCAGAAAATTGCCCCCCCCTAGTTCTTCATCACTCCCCTGCCTGTGGATGCAGACAACTGTCAGAACACTGTGGGCCTGCTAAATACAGAAACAAAGTCACGGTGAAGCTTGGCGACAAAGCAGGACCCCACTCTGGTCTGCCTAAGCAATGCATTACCAGACATGCCCATGTGGTTGTACACCTCTGATCATGTCACCTGGAGGCCACATGGGTCTACTCTTTGTATCTGCATCTTGAAACCAGAGGGTCTTCCATGGTACACCCCAATTGATCATAGGCGCTGTGAGTCAGGGTACGGGGGTGCTGCAGTACCCCCAAACAATCATGATGGAGGTGAATCAGCATTAAAAAAGCCTTCAAATATTTTGTTTTCATCTTTTCACATGCTGTGAGGTCAAATATCAGGTTATGTCTTCTGTCAAATTGTTGCTTAGAGTTTTCCCATTGAAATTGGTGTTCTGCAAAGTGTAAGCATTCTGTAAAGGGAACTAAATGACAATCTCGCTGTGGTCTAGGGGGTGTAAAAGGAAAGGCTCTAGGATGTCAAATTTTTAACACCTAACAAAATCTAAATACCTGTAAATGAACTGTACGCATTATTTAAATTATATCAGCAGTTAGGAAAGCACAAATGAAACTCTTTTCATCAAGGCACGTTATTCGGTGATGCCCAAGTGATAAATATTTGTGAAACTCATTTTCCACACATTATCATTTGTGTGAAATACAGTTTTATAGTTTGTGTGAAATACAGTTTAATAAGTAAAGCGCCATGTCAATGCACATTTAGTGACCATTTCAATGGAAAATGTGCAGTCTGTAAATAAGATATATACCAGAATGACACTTGAACTTTCCACAAAGCCTGTGACTTCATTGACGTAATTCTGATGGCAGCACCGCCACTCTGACAATTGTTCCAGCACCATTGCAATTGGTGCATGCTTTAAACATCCTCGATTGTCAAATGTCCCTGTCACAAAAATAGATTAAATTAACAAACTACTCAGGTTGATGTTATATGGAAGAGTTGAATGCAGGAAAGAATCATTGAGGGGGACGCTCCCTAGATGCCTTAGCAACTTCCTGGTTGGGACATTGCTCAGCATTGAGCTCCACCAAATGACAAAGGCAATCTTTTAATGAGGCTGGAACTGTGCAGCATTACCACCTGCACATTGCAGAAGGTGTTGGGGCCAATGACCTTTCACTGGACTGACGACAGAGCTGAAAAATCTGTGACTCCCAGCACATTTGTTTCATTTAGTTTATTATGATAGCATGTGGACATCACCCCACGGGGGTGGAGTACTTCATACAAGTACAGCTCAAGCTTCTTTGAGATTGGGAGCACTAATGGCCCTATTAGAGCATCACTCTATTCCCAAATGTCCAACAAATATCTTTGGACCCGTGCTGAATAGACCAGCCATTCACATTGAAGCAAGTGACTCACAGGCTGCTGCCACTTTCACATACTGAGTGTGTCTGAAAGCACAAGGTCTGTACGCATGGTCAATCAACATGCGATTAACCAACTATATGGTCATTGGGTGTAATTTACAAGTTCCTGAGCTGGCAGTCACAGTCTGCATGTGAGTCTAGGGCTGTCCCCTGCTGATAGGAGTAGCAGGGACTCATGCATGGCTGTCAAGCATGGAGACATACTTTAGGGTGTACCTAACTTGTGCTGGGTCTGACAGATTTGAGGGTGCCTCCACATGAGCGGAAAGCACTCAGAAGATCAGATCAGTGAACATGTTCAGTCAAGTGCGGAAGAGGATAAGTTGTATTTTCTATGTGTGGGTGGTCCCATGTGTGTCTCCACATTTGTGTGAGTTTGCATGGCTGTCTCTGTTTGGATGAAGGCTGTTCACGTGGGGGAAAGGTCCTGGCATCTTGATGTCACTGTTATAAAACCGGCCATTGCCCTCCTTTGATGCGATGTGCATTTTAGTTATCATGAAGGCCATCTCCGATATAACAGTGCCTAACTAAGGTTCTCATCCTTGAGAGACTGAGGGCATCTCAGCTGCATGTTGGCCATTCATGATATAATAATCACTCGGACAAGTCGAGTATGCTATATCACTCTTTATCTTGGTGCTGTTCAAGTGAAAAGGACATCTCTTGAGCACTCAGCTGATGATCAGAACACAAGCCTAATTTGGAAGCTGGGTAGATGAGGAACATCTGCCAAAAAATGGTCAGTGCTATCTTAAGGGTCTTTAGGGCTCAAGGCAAGACACGTATTGGAGTCGCCTCATGGAACTTATTATCCATTTAAGCCCTGTCATGCCAAACTATATTCAACTATACATTGAACTTTCAGAAACGGGGCACACAATAAGAGCCAAAAGCTTCCAAAGTTTAAGTTTCCTGGGTACCACCAACCATTTGTACCAAATAAAAACTAGCACAAGCCTTGAAAACGTTGTTTTATTTTTGCGTTTGGATGATATTTTTTGTCTTGCAATAACAGTATTTTAGATGGAACTCATATGTCTACCAAGCCTGTTGCTCTCATTGCCAGGTGCCCTGAGGGGTCAGGTAAGCAGAGAGATGGAAAGAAAGCAAAGTGTGTGTAGATGGAGGTCAAGAGAGACAGAAGTACATATGAGAGAGGAGATAAGGTGAGGGAAGTATAGAGGTTTGCACGTTAGGTCGAGAGATAGGTCATGTAGACAGGAAGGGAGAGCTAGAGCTGTGGAGAAGGAAATGTTGACAAAAATTAACAAGCATTTACAATGCAACGGGTCTCGCGTTTGCTCATGTTAGAGCTGATCGCGTTGTAAACTCCTAACCCGACTTTTCACCTATCGGGCAAAAGTGCATTTATGTACTTAACCCGAAAAAATGAAATCAACTATGTAAAGCGCTCTACTTCTGCCAAGTGAGATCGCGCTCGTAAATTAGAGAAAAAGAAGTCCACGAGCACGATGGAAAACAGCGAGCCTCGCATGTTTTCTGTACTTGGTCGCTGCGCTGGAGGAGGGCTAGCCACTGGAAAAGGCATGACGTATGCGTGCCTTTGACTAATGAAAGCAAGCAGATTTTATTAGGCAAGCCCACGAACCAATAAAAAACACTGACGTGAAGTTGACAGGGCTCCAAGCCCTTTTCTAAATACTAAAGCGTCTCGCTGCGATACGCATGCGCGAGCGCATGCAACGCAGGCTCGACCCTAAAAAGGGGCAGGTTACACCAGGGATCATGCAGACAGAGAGGTAAGGTTGGGAGAATGTTAGAAAATGTAGAGGCAGTGAGAGGTAGAGCTAGACATGTAGAGAGGTGCAAAGTAGAGTGAGAGAGGGGTGAGGCAGAGAGTGAGCAAAATTAGAAAATATGTAAATTCTGCTGACCTCGAGGGGAGGCACTGACCTGAGGAGGGGCGCTATGTTGAGCAATAACTTAAGATTTAAAAACACCTGCTGCAGAGTCCCTTGTGCATCCAATGTAAAAATAACCACGGATGATGATCATAAGGTAAAAATCAAACACACTATCAAATAATTCAGGTCTCTTACTCAGTAAGATGAGTGATTCATCAAACTCTTTCACAAAACTGTGATTGGGATTTCTCCAGTTCTCATAACATTAATTTGTTGCAGCAAGAAAAAGATATCTTGGGTAGATACAATGCTATTTTATAACACTTTTGCCCTTGTTCCATCACTCCTGTTTCATGCTGACGTGTGCAAATTTTTGATGATTTACAGCTATAAAGTCTGCGAAGCGTCTTTCGAAACTTCAAAACCTGCGAAAAGGTTGCAAAGTTTTTTCAATTGTTAGAAATAACTTCTGTGGAGGTAGGTTTTTATTAGTTCTCAATTGTTAATGAATATGCCATTACCTATATGTAAAGTAGAGGGTGACACCATGCTTCACATGGTGAGTTACAGGTATAAAATTGTTGTACACACGCAGCTATCATATTAACAGAATAGGGGTCAGTGCAGCTTCATTCAGACATGCTGGAATGATTATAGGCAAATTTCCACTTTAAACCCACCTATAATTAGATCAGACTTGTAGTTGTGATTCTCCAATCTACAAAGAAGCTTGATTTTTGGAATTGGGTTTATTTACCTGATTTACCGTATTTACACGATGCACATATAATTAGCCCCACAAAATTTCTATCTGCACTATGATTACCTATACTTGTGCCAGAAAATGTTAGTGGTACATTTTCTGAAAGGTTTCCAGACTAATGCCCAAGCTTTGGGCTCTCCAGAGTCTTTGGCAGCATAGACCTATTCAGCAAACTGACATGTGACTGAAAACCCAGGGGACTGTAATCAACAAACCACCTGCTCATTATATGAGGTGTGTGCATGCTGGACAACAATCAGTCCTATGAGACTCACAGGAGCACTTGTTAGTAGGTTCCAAACCACCTACACATACTCAAGAACATACACTACGAACATACTTGTATGACTTTTATTAAAATTAAAATCCTATTCTAGTGTATATAATATGCATATTTGTGTCAACAAATACGAACAGAATAAGGGTAACAATAGCAACTAATAAACAGAATATTAGAAAGAATTGCAACATTGGCATTTTAGAGTTTCTCTGCACTTATAATCCAACTACCACCTTCTTGGGGGTCATTACGACCCTGACGAACGGCGGAGAAGCGGCGGTAAGACCGCCAACAGGTTGGCGGTCAGATTTTTGCAATTATGACCATAGCGGTTACCGCCATGGTTATACGCCTCTTCTCTCTTCCTCCCGCCAGGGTGGAGACGATCGCTGGGCTGACCCGGCTGACCGCCATGGATTTCATGCGGTTTGGAACCGCCATGAAATCCATGGCGGTAAGCACTATCAGTGCCAGGGAATTCCTTCCCTGGCACTGATAGGGGTCTCCCCCACCCCCCACCCCCACCCGACTCCCTCCCCTACACCCCCTACCACCCCTGCCACCCCCCAAAAGTGGCAGGATCCCCCTCCCCACCCCTACCCCCAACATCACATCACTCATTCACACCCGACACGCACGCAGGCACCACCAACACACATACACGCACACACACCGACATACATGCCAACAGCCACACACACAGTCAGACACTCACATCCACATTCAAACATACACGCACACATCCATACAGACATACCTACAGACATACACGCACTCATTCCCAAACACACAACACCCCCGCATGCATACACGCACTCACACACCCCCTCTCCATACACACACGCCCCCATGCACGCGCACAACACACAACACCCCCCCACCACCCTCCCCTAACGGACGATCAACTTACCTGGTCCGTTGATCTTCCGGGAGGGGTGGGGATCGATTGGGGGCTGCTCCGCCGCCACCGCACCGTCAACAGAACACCGCCACGCCGAATCACAGGACGTGATTCGGTGGGCGGTGTTCTGTTGACGTGGCGGTGGAGGTGGCGCAACCTCCACTTCCCCGCCAACCGCCAGTATGGCTGTTGGCGGCTCTCCGTCCCAAAAAGGACGTAGGGCTGCCAACAGTCATAATATGCCAAGCGGAAAACCACCACCACTTGACAAAAGACCGCCGAGGTCAAAATGACCCCCCTTGTCTCTAAACTATCTTAGAACCAAAAGAATCCTGCATGAGTTACTTAGGCGATCTTGCCTTTCATCCACATACTATGATGGCATGATGCTGATATTTCCCCATGAAGGGAGCTAGTGTCCCAACAAGCCGTTAAGGCCTGTCTGTAAGCCCCAAGGTCAATGCTCATGACCTTCTAGAATGTGTTTTCAGCTCTCATCTGCAAAAGCCCAACCTCTCAGCTGCCTGGAAATTTAAAGGTTTCTTCCCCCCTAAACCTTGTTTGTAGTTAGTTTGAATACTCTGTTCAGATTGTTTTGAAAATAACGGGCTTCTCATTGAAAGTTAACAAGATAAAAATTGACATATCTTACAGGATCAAGAATAGGAAATCAAAATACATCTTCACCTACTTCTACGTCTATGAAACAAAAATGACTGTTTGAGTTACATATACAAACAATTGCTAAAACAAGCATTAAATAATATATAAAACACTGCTGACCTTTACATATTTGAACGAATGATAATTATCACATCATACTGACATAAACATTTACTCATGTTTCAATGCATGTTAGGCAGTGGCTGAGGTTCAGGATTTAAAGTACAAGCTAAAGGATTAAAATATTTATACAATAAGTATAGATTAGCTCACCTTTGAAAAAGTTATGCTTCACTTCTCCTTCATTGACATAAAAGCAAACAGTTCTATACATTGTTCACAGTGTGCAAAAATGCTGATGCCTGAAAGAGCCTTCTGAAAGAAAATAGTGGAGGTCTTGCCTTGACCATTTTCTACTCAATATAATTTACAAAGAGCAAACTAGCTATGCCAAATAATTTTGAAAAATATTACATTTGGTGTGTCACTAAAAAGCTCGTCCAATTTCGGTTCCCCTCTGATTTCAACCAATAAAGACCGGCGCATCACAAGTTGTGGGGTTTGGCAGAAGCCAAACCGCCTCAATGCCACCTAGCCCGCCGGTTGTGTTCACACCGACATGGCCCGCGGTGAGCACTTCCATGCCTGCCGGGTATGAGGCTGCAGACCGCCAGGCATTCTGTGGTGGTCACCCTGTCATGAAAACCATGGCGTTCATGCACTCGGCGACATGAATCCCCATTCCTGTTGCCGGCACACACATGTCCACACACCCCCATGCACCCCTCCAGTCATCTGCACGCATTCCCCCTCCAAATTCACAATTATGAACACACCATCCACACACACATGCACACCCTCCACCCCCTTCATCCACACTCATCCACACACACACCCCTTCATCCACACACCCCTTCATCAACAACCCCCCAATCCACACACACACGCCCTCCACGCACACACCCACTCATACACACCCATTCAGGTGCACATACATGCACACACCACACACATGCTCCCAACACCACCCTGCTGTTTTACACCACCAGCTCCGCACCGCCGGAAAGGACTCCACCACGCCGTATTACATATTGTAATATGGCAGGCGGAGTCTTGCTGGTGTTGCAGTGCTGGTGATGCAACCGCCTCGTCAACTCCATCAGTCAGGCCAACAGAGTCGGACTCTGCCCGTGAATGGGCAGAAGTCCAAACACAACTCCAAATATGGCAGTCAGCAGACCACCAGCACTGGGGGTCTGTTGACTGCAGTGGCTTCGGCGTCTTTGGAAAAGGCCACCGTAGTCGTAATGAGGGCCTAAGTTTTCACGCAGAGCAGCAGTGAAAGTTGTTGTGCGGCACTGCATGAAAGAGAGAGAGCAGAATAGCTCCATATCTACTAACATATGGCACTGTTGCTCTCTCCCCTGGAGTTGCTGCACATTAGGTTGCCTTGTGCCATTGCTCAGACCGCTGCACTACAGTACAGGGGTGTGTGCATGATGTCATGTATAGGTTTTGTACTGGAAGGATAGCTTTACATTGCAGAATACTGTGCTGAATTAAAAAGCACATATGTTAACTTAAAAACATTTTGAGAAAAGAAAACCAAACCTGGTGTAAAGTAATGGTCAATCTTGGTCTTAGACATAACATGCCAGCTGATTTTGGGGCAGTATAAAATAGCGCTCAGTGTGCCTTCATTGGACACAGCACACACACACAACCATATGTAGACTTTTCATTCTAAGTTTATGATGATTATACATACAAAGCTATTTGATTTGGTTATTCCTGAAGCAGACGGTAGTGGTGAATATGTGAAGCTTGTTCTAGGATATGAGTTTAGCAAACATGTTTCTCTGTGCAGCATTGCAATCTGAACACATTTGTCTGTTGATTTACATTTTAAATAATTAAGGGCCTGATTTAGATCTTGGCATAGGCGTTACTCCGTCACAAACGTGACGGATATCCCATCTGCCGTATTACGATCTCCATAGGATATTAGAGAGTCGTAATATGGTGGACAGGATATCCGTCACGTTTGTGATGGAGTATTCCCCATCCGCCAAGATCTAAATCAGGCCCTAAGTATTGTTTATCTGTTTGCCTACTTATTAACAGAGCCAAGAAACATGCACAATAGTCTCCTGACTAAGGGTTTGCCTTAAAATGCAAATAAATATGTGTCCCAATTATCTGAATAAACGGAATGATGTATAACCCAGTTATATAATAAAGTTCTTTGATTATATGTTGGGGATTAGGCTCATGATTAAGGAACTGTAGCAATAAGACACCCACCCGGCTGTGCATCAGGAGACATAAGCCAATGTTGACTTGTACTTCGTGCCAAGTTACCTTACACAGAGAACCGAATGATTGATGGTTCTTAGGTGCCTTTTGGAGGCAGGTTGTCCTTACATAAGGATGCAAATTTGATCCAAATTCAGTTTCCCTTTATGCAAGATATAGCCCCTGAGATGAAAGGAGCTATTTACTTGCTTGATGGTGTGGCAAAATAGTGTGGGTGCGGAGTGCTCTTCACTTATGACCAGTTTGTCTACTCTAACTCACTTTTTCAATCAGCCAACAAGAAGCAGATCTCAGACTTGGAACTGGTTAAGTGCATGTGGAAGGGTCAAGGAATCAATTATTCCAAGTACATTTAGATAGATTTTAACCACTATAATCAGAACATTATGCTGCCCCACACAGATGCTCAGATTTCACCCTTTCTCCACCCTCTAACCCACTCTAATTCTGGGCTTTTCATAAGATCATGGGTACTCACAAACATTTTCCCAGGGGCCACAATGTTTGGCATGTGATGTGGCCGAGGGCTGCATTAATGCCAGCAGTCATGGGCTTGAGGGGCCACACATTGGGAAGAGGGGGTGGTTGTCAGTAACGTGGGTGTAGGGGAAGAAAAGCATTAACACTTAGTGGTAGAACTGCACAATGTGAAACAAGAAAACCTTGGATTAGTCCCAGCTTCCCTGATTAACCAAATCGTGCGATTCTGGTCAATTATTTTATTTGTATTTCTCTCCTTTTTCTTCATTATCATTAGGGCTCCCGGTGTTATGGTATTTTTTTTGGTAACATTTCTGTCTGTATTTATCCATATTTATTTTTTGGTCATTTTATATGTACATATCGACATTTTATTTTGTCACAAGAGAAATAAACGCTGCAGCTAGTATTTTTTCAAATTTCTTTAAATAGGCAATGCGCGCTTTTTTATTATAGGTTTATATAGATTTATGTAGCTGGGTAAATGGGTTCCTGCTTTTAACAAAGACATCCTTTTGTTACTTGCAGTTAATACATTACAATCCTCTTAATATAGCACAGTGAGCTGTGAAGGACCTTGTAATCCTCACTGTCTTATGTAACATATCCTACACATTGATTTACACACATATGATTTATTGTCAATATAACATGTGATGTAAGCACTCTGACACCCTAAATTGGGATGAATAGTGCTATAGTGGTATTTAAATTGCTATTTGTGTAGAGTGGGACAGACCAACACATCTAACATTCCTACAGTGCATCCATATCTCTTGAACCCAGGGACTCTTAAGTATCTGTGAAGTGATAAGCTGTGTACATTTGTTTTGCCTTAATTGCTTTTAGTTGTGCATCTCCCTGTGTCCCCCGCATAGCTCTCAGCCAGGATACTTAAACAAAAGTAGGCCTGAAAGCCCCTTAACGTTGACCTTTGGTATTGGCTCAGCTGAAATCCCATAAGTCCTCTCCCTGCCTGGCTCGGAAAGGCTGGTCTTCTCCTTGTAAACAGCAGCAAAGTTGAATATATTTATTGTCATTTTTCTGTTTCTATTTATAAATACAGACAAAGGAAAAATATTTTTCCATCTGTATTTATATGTAAAAATCCATTTATACGGAAAACCGGGAGCCTTAATTATGTGTAAGAGGGCCCTAAAATACACGACTTCAGGATGTGCAGGGAAGAAAACCTTGTCCTGTATTTAGTTTAATAAACTATAATGATGTCCATGTATAACAGGAGCCCAGGCAGTGCACATAACTGGCTTGTGTCTTATATTCATAGGTCAAATTGTTTGGAGGGGGAGGATGAATGCTACTTAATTCATTTTTTGAAACTGTAACTAAAAAAAGAGAAATACTTCTCAATGCACATATATAATCTGATGTACTAAGGTGAAACGGTTCTGCTTGTTAATGAAATAAACGTTTTGAATTTTGAAATGACTTTGTTGCAAGATGTCTTTAAAATGAAGGTGTTCCATTCTTTACCTTTGTTAACCTTCAAGTAAATGATTGCCTGCTTATTTAACGTCTGTTGAAGCTCTTGCTGAGTGGAGTAAGTAGCAGCCTAGTGCTGCTGTTTCCCAGGGGGCGCGTGTAAAGATCAGGAGGGCTGCATGCGGCCCCCGGCCCGTACTTTGAGTATCACTGCTCTAGATGTGGCAAACACTGGTTACACCCAAGGGAGATTTGCCCATTAGCCACCAGTAGGACAAGTAGGTCCATCATTAAGCTGATGCAGCACCTATATGTTTTGGGGTGGCTTGCTGCGTCACTTTTATGACAGAAGGTAGCAAATGCAGAACAGGCAGAGGGCTGACTTATGGAAATAACTCCCATACGAGACCAATGGTTACCTAAGATGAGCCCAGTGCCCATATTTAGCCACAGCCATCATCCATAGACTGCTTGCGGCACATGGATGCTCTGCGGGTCCCAGTTTATGCATTTGGTACTTGGAGGACATGCAGACTGAAGTTCACTCACCTCTGAAGGTCCCTCTAGTCCCATCTACTCGCATACGTAACCAGCGCATTTTTGACCATTTGAGGCCTTTTCCTAAATCATCATTTACAGACCAAGTAAATGGTAAATATATAGCAATTATTAGTGTTATGTACAATGCCAACATAGATGTGCATCCCAAAATCAATTTCTTTAAGAAATTTGCATGGTAGATATACCAGCGAAATAGGCACAGCCCATAAGTGGATTTTTCGGGATCCCACCGAGGGTTCCCAAGAGCAAACAACGGGGTAGGGAGGGCCATCGGCCGACTGCACAGGAGACCTCTTATGGCTGGACATGATCCCTGGGAAAAGTGGAACAGGAGATGTTAATGGACTGGAAAGGAAGCCTCAGCAGAATTGACGTGAATCCTAAGCAGAACTGAAACAAGTTGTTCTCAGTCTAGAGAAGAGCCCTTCGTGCATGTCCCGAGCACTGCAGACTGAGCGGAAGATATCACTACGGGAGAACTTAAGCTTGTTCACTTCCGAGAACCACTGAAGGTAATGGGGTAAGGGACAAAAAAAAGAAAAGGTCAACCACTGACCATGCACTGTCACACTTGAGCCTTCTTCGCCCTGGTAACTTTCACAGGAATGGTCACACCTGAGTTCTCATGATCTACTAAAAGAAGGAACAAATAAGCATAGGTATTACATGTGTGCTATCACGAACACATGTGCATATACATTACATGTGTGTGTACTCACTAACCACTGTATAAGTGACTAAAAGAGAAACACTTCCTGCTCGTGCAAGCACTGTTACCTGGTTAGACCCAGTGTGAAATTGAAATAGTGAAATAACTAGCTCAAGACATGCTTTACTGGCACTCGTTGAAAAGTCTAAGAGAAGGGTTATGAGTCTCAAAAGAATCCCTTAAGTTCTAGCCTCCGTGCGAAACTAATCGTGAAGTGGGAGAGGCACGGTACAGAGTGATATTCACTTGTTCTTAAAATTTTCTCTCTCAAGCCATTCATAGTTCTAGCAAGAGTTTTAAAGAAGTTAACGTATTGCACATCTGCATGCATTCGCCAAATAGTTAGTCCTTCTCCGGTGGTTAGTTGCTTAGCGCTTACATAAGTTGCGCGTGACCGCACGCCCGAGTTCTGTACTCACAGACTTGTCTATCACTTGTCTTCGCCAGGTACAGCCGATGCTAGAAATGAAGCTGTAGCTGCCACCAGGAGTTACCTGGATTTGTCGCTCCTTCCGAGGACCAAGCATGGATGCAGGATTTGGGATCTGCCTCAGGTGAGCCTGAGCTCCATAAACACAACCGCTCGATAGCCCACTGCCTAGCAATTGGGCACCATGTGAGGGCATGGTTTAAACAGATTTCCAACCAAGATTGCCACCAAGAGTTTGAGCTCTCATGTTTTTTTCTAGGAAGGTTCCAGAGAGGGTGTGTGTTTTCCCCAAATCTCCCCTGGGTGTAACCAGTGTTTGCGAATAGAACATCCAAGTTTGACCCTAACGTAGGCAAGCTTTTGCATACATGTTTCTAAACTGGTTATGAGTAAATTCATGCTCATTTCTGTTCCATACTTTGGCATGTGGAGTGATGTTTGAGACTACTATTTCATGGCATTATTTAGGTGCTATGTGCGCTGGCACGCCCCACAGCTTCCGTCTCCATATGTGCATCATGAAGGCCAAGTTCAACAGGTTGCTGGTAACTAACTGGTAGTCTTTGCAACTCCTAATGGCATTCTGGACATAGGATGACCTTGTACTCAGGGTGATCATGTCAATGGGTTGTCTCGAGCCCTAATAGCGTCACCCAGCTTTGCTGATGAGGAGTTGATGCTACCTAATCTTTGAAGTGAGTTTAAATATTGATTCTTAGCAAAAAGCCCCAGCTGCAATTGAAGATCTGGGATGATTTGAAGTAGGTTCTACAGGCAAAAAAAATACCAAGAAGTTTCAGGAACTCGTGTCTTGGGGAAGTAGAGGGCATATTACTCATTGAGTCAAACATTGGGGTTCATGATTGGTTCTTGCATTTTAAGATGCTATATTCATCCAATGAATTAGAATCCAGAAATACAGCATATATTAAGGGATCCCCTCTCCATTCAACATGTGTTCTAACTTATTCTTCTCGGTTCCAGCAGGGGAAGCAGCCATATTGAGACAGAAGTTCAGCAAAACCCTGGTCCTGTGTTACAGTGGATTTATATTATACTTACCCAAGGGTATGGGCCTCATTTGTTTTTAGGGTTTTTTATGCTGTGTTATCTACCGGTGTTGTTCCTTATTAATGGCAGACTGGCATGATTGTTCTGCTGCACAAACAGGGCCGTTTTGCAAACCCAACTAACTACCGACCCATCTTGATGAAGAGTGGCCCCGGCCAAATCCAATGACCTGTTTTGTTAAATCGTATTCCGACTGGCCTGAATCACAAAATACTCTTCCCAATACACTGGGAGAATTTAACAAGGGCATTACTGCAGCCGACCAGGGCATGAAATTGAAGCTTATTAGTACAGAGTGCACCAAATGTAGTTGAGTGCCATTATTTATGACCTTCATGGATTTCAAATCTGCAGATTAACAGAGAGGAATTATGGTCTGCAGTATACTCCCAAGGTCTTGAAAAATCCCTGGCACGGGCCTTTAAAGGTAGTAGTAATACATCGGCTACTAACAGGAATGCATTGGCCAGAGTATGTTATGATGACCATAAGAAGTGCATGAAAATATACCTGCCAAAATCTCTTTACATCCTAAAAAACACTCTATTTGATGTTCCAGAGGGGCTTTTCAAAGCACTGGACGAGGTGACCAGAGCCTTATTGTGGGACGGGGGCACCTCGAGCATAGCCCTGCCCACACTGACCTGGAAACCCTTTAGGGAGGGCATCTCTACTACTGGGCATACCACCTTGAGGTAGGTAATGCTTGGGCTTTCTCATCACAACAACAGCCATCACTAATGGTGGACTGGCAGCCATTGGAGCCTGAGGGCTATGTCCACCGCCTCTATGAGAGTAGACAGAGAGCACCCCGCCACCACCGAACAAGATGGTGGAGAAAATCTGGAAAATAATAGCACTGCCCTGGGGTGGAAAGGTAAAGTGACACTAGAAACCCCGAGGTGAAAGGTAGATGGACTTGACAGTGTGCATGCGATAGAAGGGTATAACAAAATTAGATCTGCTGGGCATATCCACATTATGAGATTCCTGGTGCAATGATAACATCATACCATTCTCTGATCTGCAAGAACAATATGAGCTGGCAGGCTCTCAATACCTCCGATACTGACAACTATCATATTTCCTAAAGGGCCTAATGGCAAGGTTCCAAAAGAAACTCCTCTGGAATATTGAGTTCTGGGGGCTCCCCTGATTAGTCATGCAGTGTCACAAATATACTCAACCCTGATACACAATACTTTTCCTTCGCTCAATGGCCTGAGGAATAAATTGGAGGAGGACCTGGGTAGGGTAAGTTGGAAGAAGATGATCAAGGGGGGGCCTGCCACTACCTCCGTGAGCTGACGACCAGGTCAGAATTCCATCTGATTCAGCTGAAGATCCTGCATCGGGCATGCTACATCAGGATCAGGCTGTTTTGAAAGGGTGAAATAGGGACAGAGCTTGGCACACGTGGGTAAGGTCACAGAGGGACATTACTCCATTCGATCTCGAGTCGCCCGAAGATTCAGGGCTTTTGGAAGGGAGTGCGAGCTGGGCTCTCAGATAATTTAGAAATTGAGATACACCTCGCCCCGCAATTGGTGGCCTTGGGATTTTGGGAGATCAGACTCTGGAGCAATATGCGCTCCTCTTCTGTAATGCCACTATGATGGTGGTGCGGTGTGACTTGATCTAGAGATGGGGAAGTGGTATAACCGCATCTGTACAGGAATGGAAGATGGGTATGGATTGGTGCATGAGGTCTGAGGAACTGATGTACCAAGCGCAGGGTTGCCCCAAACAATCATAAAAAACCTGGACCCCGTGCCAGGTGGCGGAGGATGTAGCCTCCTGTCAGCTCCAAGGGAACACTGACTGGTTAAATCGACCGAGAAGGGGGAGTGCAATGGGGACAGGGGGCCGAGTAGTCCTAGTTGAAGGTCTTTTCTAATGGGAAACAGATTCACTGTACCAAACCCACAGTCATACTTTTGGGCGGTGGGATGGTCTAATGTTATGTGTTGTGATACATGAGGAGATGCTGGAATAAAGATTGGGTTAGCACGCCTTGCACAGCTGTTTTACTTGTTGTACAGCAAACATGTGTACGTTGTTACCACTGCAGTGGGATTTTAGATGCAAAATGTGATAAAAAGATTTGGAAAAAACTAAAACGAAATTCATGGAACAGTTCTCTGTATTGGCAGAGGTGTGTCAAGGGTTTGTGCACGCACCTCTACTCTTTAGCTTGTTTGAATGATGTAGGTAAAATTTTAATGGGATTAATCTTGATGCCCCCAAAAAATGTAAAGGGAAGATCTCAATATTTGTATTTAGAGATGAAAATGTGTTACTTTCATTAATGAAACTACCAATGCACCATTTTGTCAAAGGTTTCAAAGTTTATTGCACCTTGAAACAGTTACCATCAATGGGCCCGATTCACAAAGGTAAACTTAGAACAAAAAGTCCAAGTTTAGACCAAAAGTCTAAATTTAGATCTAAAGACTAACTTTACTCGCAGTGTTAGACTTCTGGTTTAAGTTTAGACTAAAAGGTCTAAATTTACTAGTAGTAAAGTAAGATGTTAGGTCTAAACTTAGACTTTTGGTCTAAACTTAGGCCCATATTTATACTTTTTTAGAGTCACATTTGCGTCATTTTTTTACGCAAACGCGGCGCAAACTTGCAAAATACAATTGTATTTTGTAAGTTTGCCCAGTTTTTGCATTAAAAAGCGGCGCCAACGCAGCACTAAAAAAGTATGAATACGGACCTAAGACTTTGGTCTAAGTTTACCTTTGTGAACCGGGCCCATCATTTCTAAAACCACAATTTTTCTAAGAGATTGTATTGCATTAAAGATCAACTGGTTGAAAAAGTGAATAATTTTGATTATTTGCGAAATCAATTTGGTTCAAAGTTATAATAGACCATACACAGGGAGCGGGCAGTTACCACGTTGATGCAATCTGCAGCGGCTGTTGTGAGATATAAAGCTAGCCTTGGAAGCTCCATACTGCAAGTTTACCGGATAAAGGCAGCCATTTATGGTGCGTAACTAGCGGGTCATCTAGGCTTTATGCTTATTGTGAAAGTCAAAAATAGTTACTGAAGATCATTGCTTAGAATGGGACAAGGTATTCTATTACTGGCCCTCAACTTTTTGATTGGTGTTAATTCCATTGCCGGCATTATTGCCTTAAGCCCCTTATTATATTGGGTTTGACTACTTAGGAACCCTCAGTTGGACATTTATAGTAAAACTGTGATATTGCATCCATTCTGGAGCTTCCGAAAATTGTGGTTTCGTCATGTCAAGAACAATTTGAGGGAATTAGAACGTAAGCGGCTTTGGAGGAACCTCACCTCTGCAAAATCAATACAGTTGAAATGATTAAGGACTCCTTACCTATGTGAAACTCCTTGAAGCACTTATGAATTCATGTATCTTCTAGATATGCACACTATAATTTTCATACTCAGTGGATCTAATTTTAATCCAGATTATGTCTGCAATCAGTATATGATTCTATAGCCAGAAATCAGAGACATCTGTGTAAAAGCACATACCTATATTGAGCTATGTCGTCTGATGCACAGCTGAGTCTCATGTAATGTATGCATCATTCCGTTTATTTAAGTGGCATGCCAATCCAACTGAGAAGACGAAGGTAGTAGGGAGACAGAATCGAAGAATTAAGAGATGCAAAGAAAATTCCCCTGATGAGGAATTCACCCCAAACTACATTATTATAAGCACTTGAACAAACGGGATAATGCATAAATCAAATATAAAACAGTATCTCGTGATTACATTGTGAAGAGTAATTATATGTTGAAAAGTGAAATCCTGTTTAAAGAAATGTAGTGAGATCACTCGCACCCAGCTGTGCAGCAGAAGACGCAGGTCAACATAGGCCTGTGCTTTTATACAAACATCTCCAAGCAATCAAGTATGGTTCCCTGACTTCAATATTTAAGCTACAGGCATAATACAGGCTGCCATACTTCCTTATGTAAACATTATTCAACCTGAAGGTGAGCGTACCTTTTTTCTTAGATTCGGAGCTGGTACTACGCTAGATCATACAACCAGGTGGAAGAGAGTGGAGTGTAATGATGGGTATTGCAATTATAATTGTGGGGACTTTTACACACTTAATTGCTGACACCCGTGCCCTTTGTTATAGGACATATGTGGCACTGATATTTTATGCTGTGGCGCTTGCAAGATTACTGCGAGGGGAAAGTAGTATTTTGTTATGAAAGCACTTTACTTTATATCTGAATGTAATTTGCACAATTGTTGATTAATAGAGTTAACCTTATATCCTATGTGATGGATGCAGAATCTAGCTCCTAGACCTATTTCTAGTACAATGCAATTGTTTTAAACTGTATATAAAGTTTTTAGCTTGTCACAACCTCGTTCAGAGGGCCACGGGGCATGCAGAAATTATTGGGCACAGTCGTGGTGGTTGAGGCCTTTTACTCCTAAATGTCTTGGGACCCAGCCTACTATGAGCTGTGAGCTGTCAGCACTTGACTCTCAGTGGTCGCTCGGGTCGAGCCGTCCAAGGCTTTTCAAGGAGGAGGTAGGTGCAAGGCGGGCACAGACTCACAACTCAAAATGGATCCAGCAACTCTATTAAATGACTGTCCAGTCAAGTACTTGTTTTTTTATGTAAAAAGGAGTATTAATTTACTAACGCAAAGGATAATGCAACTCGCTGCAAACAATATACACAACCTTCTTGAGGCAAGCCCCCTAGCATTACCCACTCAGCTTCCCAGTCCCATTTACCTGAACATGGCTGAATATTACTTTCCATTCCTGTGTGTTGACATCCAACCTAGTAAAGACTGCCAAGGCATTCAAGTCTCAGAAGTTGTATGGAGGCTCTTTAGCAATATTCCTGAGTCCCTGTGCTGGAATGCGTTAGTTCAGAGGAAGAACCCCGAGGCCCGGCAGCCTGTTTATCAGTCTTCCCTGTTCTCCAGGAGTGGTGGCTCAAAGTTCTTGGATGCCCCTTGGCAGCCTGATTGTGTCAAGATGGCAGGAAGCTGCAGTCTCTGATGCTCCTGGAGAGGGGAGTTGAAGCCGTTGCTCTCACTTTCCATGGGACACAGCCTGTCATGTCTTCTCAGGCGCATATGAGTTCAGAGGGATTGATCTCTTCCTCCTTCACTGTCCCTTCCTTCAGGCGTGCATGTATGGTCGCAGCAGCATGTATTGGGTGATAACCTTCTCTTTTCACCACAGCCCCCATCTGGCTTATAGGGGGGGTTGCATGCTGCATAAACAAGTTGACGGCCCTCTTTGGGTCACGGTGTTGTATCAGGCAATGGCTCTCCATTCCTCACATGCCGCGCAAGTGCACTAACTCTTATTCTTCACTGTGGCCCCACCTGGCAAGGGGGTTGCATAATTTGGCACACAGGCTGGCAACTCTATCAGTGCGGCGGTCTTGACAGACCACAATCTCACATTCCGCCTTTGTGATCCATGCAATGGGATTCCCACGGGACATCATTCTCTCCAAGCAATATCCTTTATCTCACTGGGCCCACTGCTCTTTGGGCAGATAGAAGCTGGTGCTACAGGTTCAGGGAAGTATTCTTGGCCTTCCTGAGTGATGTCCCCTTACCCAGCATTGAAGGCAGGAAGACCATTAGGGGCATATTTACAAGAACGGATGCATTGCTGCTTTACCGCAGCAATGCATCAGTTTTCCTTGCACTACATTGTAAAAGTTTATGAAGCGATGGATGTGCTGTATTTACAATAAGGCGTTCCATGGCGCAAAGTCCCATGGATGCGTCAGAAATTCTGACTCATCCATTGGAAGGATGGAGCAAGAAAATCAAGGCCAAAAGTGGCACATTGCTGTAGTTCATCAGAAAACTGACACAACTACAGCAATGCGCCAAGATGGAGAGGCGATGTGTCAGCTCTGACCGACACATAGCGTACTGTATAGAAACCAAAATAGAACCCAGTGTCTTCCATGTATTGTGCTCTTCACAAGTGTACACATACCCCTGCACATAAACTAATTCACAATCGTGCAGTCTCCAATGCACTGTACCTCTTCACAGATACACATGCATCTTCCCACGCTCATGCAGCCTCACCCTCTGTCCCCTATGTGTTGTACCTTCACGCAGGTACACAAACATCTTAGCGTGTAAATTCAACCGCAACTATTTCTCTTGCACTATACCACCTCTCAGCCACACATTCCTCCTCATGCACACATGCGGGAGCTATTTCTCCTGATCTGTAACATCTGTCAGGCACATGTACCTTTTTGCGCTGCACACAACCTAATGGAAGTCAAAGGTTGAGTTAAGCAACAGCAACAGAACTTTACTGCAGGGACCAGGTAGCAACAATCTAGTGACTCAGGTAAAATGGACCTGTTCACTCTACTCATCTCTAAAAACACAATATACTGCTACCACCAAGCTTATGCTACTTAACTCTAGGTGAAGGTTCTAGCCTTACACCTTTAGGTGAAGATTGCAGCCTTACACCTCCTGAGGGTGGCTCCCCTCTTGGTCCAAGCAGACCGCAGTCCATGAGACAGGACTAAGCCATAGCGCACATGCATGATTCGTGTTTGCACATGACCAAAAATCATTACCAAGGATCCAGATAATAGAACAGCTGAGGCACTCAGGGCAGGAGTACACACCCGTCACCATCCAAGAGACTTTTCTGTCCCAACACAGCTTTTACATAAATTATGATTCCAATTATGTTTTTATTTGACATGGAGTAGTGTATATAATTCTGTGTTACAGTTGGATATATCCTTTTAAATATGAATGTATTTAATGTGTATGTGTTAAAGGTTTGTTATGGTTTAAAGCTGATAACAATAAAGATGGACTGAATGCAGTCTTTATGTACTTTACCCATTCTATACTGCAACTGTACACTCTTCATTCCTGTTAACTATAGAGACACAATTATGAATGCAACTCAATATGTAACTAAAGCATATGGAACAATTAGCTTCCAAACAATTTGTGAATAATGGAGTGTGTTGCTTTTAATATAGATCATGTACCCACATCAGGGACTATGAGACTCCTGAAAAACAATGACTTTTCTTTCTGTTTCTTCTATATAAACCCAGCCTGCTGGTCTCTGCATTAAGGGTAACTTTGGATACATAGGCACAGTGCTTAATTTGTAAAATATTGAGTGCCAGTGCCCAAAGTGCTGCTCAGAAGCCGGGCTGCCACTATTAAATGTCAGTGCAACGAATATCAAGACTGCGCATTCCTGAACCCTCTTACCTTTTTAATGAACTACCAGACACTGCCTGCAGGTCTTTAAGTGTGCTTGGTCCCTTCAGGTCTCAGATACAGTAGTATTTTAGAACCAACATTGAAACAGATCCCTATTGCGCCCTGTATTCCTGATTAGGAAAAAAAAGTACCATCCTGAGAAATGAGTGTTGTTGGCCCACACCAGCAGCCACCAGCTCAAATTAAGCACTACATAGGCATTTTTTCATCCAAGCATCCTGTGATTCAATGCTGGCAGCTCTTGGAAGCCAAGTGTCTGTACCATGTGGTGAGTTGAGATTCTTCTTTGCTTGTTCTGGTAGGCCCTGACGTAGACAATGTTGGATTGGCCTTTTGGGCACTCTGGTACTACCATATGGGCCAGCTAGAACCACAAAAACAAATTTCCCAGACTCTAGCCCTTTCAAGCTGATCCACCTTGCAGCACAAGAGTGCCGGCACACCACTCTAACACTGGACCAGGGTACAGAAGGTTTGGTCTCTGACTCACCACTACGTGACCTGCAGTGACTGTCAGTGTCCAACTGGAACAGACAGTAGGGCCTGGCACCAAAATAAAAGTGGCCTCTTGTTAGTGAATTAGATAGCTAAAAAGTGGCCTATGTTTGCATATTGGGGCAGTTTTGAGCTTGCAGAGACACGCTGTATAGGTATTTTGCAAGGTCTGGAAGACTGCACATGGCAATATCTGTGGTAATATCAGGGAAAGTATCAGTAAAATCCAGCCCACATGGCCATAAAACAAGCCCACAAACAGTCAAAAAGCAGGCCCACACATTGACATGTCAGACCAGCCCATCGGGCACTGTCTGATTGTCCCTATAGGCCAACCTAACACTTGTGACTGCCGTCACCTCAGTTGGTCAGTACTGAAAAATCCACGTGGGCATTCTCCTGCCCCAGTATACCACCTCAATCATAGCGACATTAGGAGTGTGAGTAACGCTGCCACTATTTATCTGATCCCAGACGCTGAAATAGACAAAAAATTAAAGTAATAGCAGGGACAGCTTAAGGATTTTGGGGGCCCTGGGCCAAATGTTATTTTGGGTGCCCTGTTTGGAACAGCTTTGAATTTATGATCCATTTTCATCTCTTCCATGCCCTCTTTGGCCAGTTCACTGACAGTGCACAGTCTCACTCCTCCATATTCTAAGTGTGTTCTAATATTCAGGGATAGTTATGTGCTTTCAATACTGTAACACAGCAGCAGCTCACCAACATTACTGCTAATAATCTCAGTGAAATTCTCCCATTTCTCATATCTGAGGTCCTGTTTTGATCCGAAATAATGTTTTATGGATGTTGCATTAAGCATAGACACAACCTTTCTCTGCAAAATATGTGTAATAGACTCATACATCACCCAGATTAAACATAAATTAAAGGAAAACAATATTTATAGCAATGTTTAAGAATGATTCAAGGTCATTAGGGCAAGAGAAGAGCTGGGTCCATCAGGGGGTCCCTTAAAGGCTCAGGCCCTGGGTCGGAGCCCACTTTGCCCATGCCTTGAAACGTCTCTGGGTAACAGAGGGATGCTCGGACGCACAGCACTGGAAGCTTCAGGGCTGAACCCACTGCGAGGTGAGAACAGTGCACAAACCAGCAAGGAGATGGCGCGAGTCAACGACAAGAGTATCAGTCAACGCTATTTTACTTTACCTGCACAATGTCATTCTCAGCTTCATTCCTCAGGGTCCCCTGCAGGTCAGGTTTACTGGATATTTAATTTGCATACGCATGAGTCTATTTTGCATACAAGGGAAACGGATTTCCATGCTAAAGAGGCTATTCGCATAACCGTTGCCTCAATCTAGGACTAAACCGCTTCAGCACTCTCCAGGAAGCAGACATTAAAATATGAAAAGCAATGCATGCGTTTGTAATACAACCGGGTTGTTTAAGAAGGCCTCGGCAGGCTCTTCAAAGCGCCACCTCACAGTCATGCATAGCATCCTCGGTAACACATGGTTTCCATGGGGGCTCTCAGGTTTTACCTTGCTTTGGGAACACTGGCTTTGAACAGAAGGGTCACAGAAGCATCCTTGCTATATTGAATGGCGAGGGTATCCCATACGGCCAAAGACGAGACCCAGGTGGGTAACAAAAAAATCTATAAATAATTAGATCCTCTTATGTGGCCACACAGTTAACTGCAGAAGCTGACACCACTGTCCAAATAGCATGCTGGAACAAGCATTGGCAAAGTCACAAGGACTTGCCTTCGTGAAGCAATGACTTTTTCATTTTTATTTTTTAGTTATGTTGTACAGTAGCGTGTCTGCTGTACAAAAAGGCTGAAAGTTTTTTTTAAAAACGGGCATTGGAAGAAGGGAAGGGGACTCAAGTCAACATGGACAACAAAGGGAGGATGGGGGTAAGCCAACATGGATTATGAACGGAGAGAAGGAAGAAAGGACGGCAAGCCAAGATGGACAGTGAATGGAGAGAGGTAGGGTTTGGGGCAAGCCTACATGGACTATGAACAGAGGGAGAGAGTGTGGGGGCAAGCCAATACAGAAAAGGGAGGGATGGTGGGGCAAGCCAATAAGGACAAGGGAGGGAGGAAAGGAGGTCTGGGCAAGCCAACATGGATAATGAACAAAGAGAGTGAGGATGGGGCAAGCCAGCATGGAAAACGAACAGAGGGAGGGAGGTAGGATGGGGAGAAGCCAACATTGACAATGAATGGAGTGAGAGAGTGTGTGGGCAAACCAGCACAGGCAAGACAGGGTGACAGCAATCCAACATGGACAACGAACAGAGGGAGGAATGTGGGAGCAACACAAACAACGGAAGGAGGGAGTTTGGGTGGGGGCAAACAGATGGACAGGGGAGCAACACAGAACAAGGGAAGTACACAAGGGAGCCAGCTGCAGAAGACACACTTTGGTACAGCGCTTAAATCCAAAGGAAAAAAGCACCCAAAGAAAAAAGAAGTACCCAAAAATATGAGCAGTGGAACAACAAAAGTAATATGTCCATACTGCATGCGAGGGACTAACACACAAAGATGAAAGAAGCCTACGGCAGCTGACCACAAAGAAGCTGATAGAACACAAAGGTCTCGAAGAGATAGTGCATGTGCTGTGTAGACGACACCTAAATGTTAGCCAGAGCAAGGAATGTAGGCAAGAAACAAGGAAGGGAAATAAAATCTATCTGGGTATGCTAAAATAGAATCGGTTTGATAGGTAATGTTAGGTTACTCGTTTCCAAGCACACAACTTCTCAAATTGGAGAGAGTGCATCCCTATTCCTCCAGGTTTAATTTGCACTGGAATAAGATGCAGCACACACATTTTCATCAGGTACGTGTAAGTGTGGAGTAGCGTAGGGTGGTTTAACAAATATTACTAAGGTGGCAATTTTCAAGAGCCCATGAGGACAGCATGCCTGCAATAAAACAGGACAGGGTCTACCGCACTGATTATTTTGGCTGGACCTGCCCACCAGCAAGATCCCTATTTATTGTACTTCCAGGAAGCCTGAATAAAACAGTGGAAGAGGACACAGGTCAGCCCTCAGATGCTACATCAGCAAATCAAAGCCAGTAACACACTGCTTTCACAGACTGCATCAAAAGCAGTACCAATAACACAACAGAAATCTTTGCCATAGTGAAAGACTTCACTTCTCTGGGAGAAATCTCTGCCAGCATAACCTCCTCTCAGGGCTCAAATTTGTTGTAGATGCTAGTGATCTTGTTGCTGAAGAATAAGGACGGCTGGATTTTTGCCATAGTAACAGAGACTTCACTTCTCTGGGAGCAACCTCCACCAGAGTAACCCCTCTCAGGGAAGTGAAGTCTTTCACTATGGCAAAAATCCAGCCGTCATTATTCTTCCGCAACAAGATCACTAGCATCTACAACAACTTTGAGCCTATACTAAGTGAATCAGTCGAGAAATTGAGGGCTTTGATTTCACCAAGATTAGAAAGATCGCAACCCATAACAATCCCTGTATTCCAGCCCTAAGCAAAAAAACACTGGTCGGATTTCAAAGAAATATCGCAAACCAAAGTTCTCAACATCATTTTAAAGCTCAACTTCTTTAATAACTATTCCCATCCCTTACCTACAACTTTGGTCAAGCAAACGCGACATGCCTTAGTACCATACTGGTCCAGTCTCGTCAATCTTTCCATTCCTAAAAATCAAAATTCCTCTCTGAAAAAACTTACAGTGAGCTCTGACGACCTAAACAACTGCTGCCCAGTTGCAAGTCTTCCCTTCCTTCAAAAAATCCTGTATAGCTGTGATAGGTCTCATCCCAGACAGCTCGTCAAGAATAATAATCTATTTGGCAACTCCCAGTCTGGGTTTAGAGCTGGTTGCAGTAAGAAAACACTATTGTGGAAAACATTGAGAACATGATCTCTTAGTGGCTCCTGCTCTCTCAAATCTCTGTTTGGGATCTCTGGGTAATACCATAATTACATCTGGTATATTCTTTTATTTGTATGCAGGGGACACTCAGCTCTACCTAAAGGTTCCATCGCCTGCTGACATCTCCCTTCTGGCTTTGGCTCTTGCTGACATTAAGTTCAGACAGACGAGTCACCATCTCAAACGTAACCTTCCTCCCCTAACGCCCCAAAAATAAATTTGTATTAATTTCATCCTCTATGGATGCACAAGGATGGCTAGACGCCAATCGTGTGCCAGACTGCTCTCTCGTCATGATCGAAAACTCCACAAATCTCTACGTTTTATTATAGACAACTCACTCAACCTGCATAAGCACATCAATTCAGCGGCATAAAATATCAAAATACCAACTCCTTCTAATTAAGTGTATCAACCTATTATGACTAAACAGGAAATAAAAGAAGTAATCCAGGCCATGATCCTATCACGACTTGATTATGGGAATGTGACACTATCTGTTTTACCAAGCTTTCACCTGGTATTAAATTAAGCCTCATTACATTAAGCAGGGGGTCGGATATAAGGTGCTGGTTGATATCATCCACGTCCTACATTCACTGGGTGGCTCCATCTACAAACTTGTCTACATATTTTATGATCAGTTGATCACTTGCATTGCCTATTGAAGAAACCGAAGACCTCTGGAGGGCCCAGACAACTGTGCAGCTCAGACTCTCTACTTCCCAAAATTTGTGTATTTAACAAAAACATTCTTCTAATCAATAACCAATCTATTTCTGGCTGCAGCCCCAAAGTATAGAATCCCACACCATCTAAGATACTCATGACTGCCACCCCACAACCCTTCAAAAGGCAACTAAAAGGGTACCTCTTCAATGAATACTTTATATGATCTAGTCCAAATTTGTTTTGTCTCCTAACAAGAGCCAGCAGAGGGTGCCAGGGACAACTCAATTGTTATATTGGTTATGAGTACACACTGACTACTACAGCATTTTGAAATACTATGACAAAAATGTACTCCCTCTAGAGCATAATGATGTGTATCCATAATCTATCTCTGTGTAGTCCTTGCCTCCAGTGCTCCTCTATGATCATGTTAAAATGCATTGACTCCCTCTCTGTCCATTTACACTGTTACCGGTCCAAACCTCGTAGAGCCCGGCACGCATATGGCAATCTGTAAAAAGGTTGAAACTGAAGAAATGAGTGATAACGATTATGTTCTGTAATTGTATATGATCCCTATTGCAATTAATATCTTTATTGTTTATTAAATGTGGTCCTCAGGTATTTTTGTATGGCCTATGCTCCCCAAGTATAGTATTTTATGTCAAGCACTCTGATGCTCTGCAGTCATAGGTGGTCATTCTGACCTCGGCGGTAAAAGGCGCCTACCGCCGGTCAGAAATCCTCCATAATCCCGCCGCGGTCGCGGAAACCCGCCACGGTCATTCTGACCCGCAGAAGGCAAACCTCCGAAAATCCGACCGCCACAACAGACCGCCAGACCAGCGGTCGGCGGAAAAGTGGAGGTGACAAAACCTCCACCGTCACGCCAACAGAAATACGCCCATGCCATTACGACCCACGAATCCACGCGGCGGTCATTCAAACGCGGTATTCCATTGGCGGGACACACCGCCGCGGTCAGAATACACACAAACGAACAAAACTCAGCCACATTGGACGATTTGAATCCCACACACCTGATACACATACACACACCACTCCCACACACACAATACAATATAAAACACCCACCCACATCACCCACAAACCCCTACGCTAAAAAATTCTGAACGAAGGCCAGAGCGAGACACCAGCATCCACAAACTAACAGCCACAGCCACTCAACACCATCACCCACACACTATTCACACACAAAACAACACACACCACCACACTCAACTCACTTAAATACACATACTCCACCCCACACATCATACACACCACCCCATGGCACCCCAAAGACAACCCCGCTTCACAGACGAAGAACTCAGGGTCATGGTGGAGGAAATCGTTCGGGTAGAGCCCCAGCTGTTCGGCACACAGATACAATACACCAGCATTGCCGGGAGGACGGAGCTATGGCAGAGGATTGTCGACAGGGTCAACGCAGTGGGACAGCACCCCAGAAATCGGGAAGACATCAGGAAGCGATGGAACGACCTACGGGGGAAGGTGCGTTCCATGGTATCCAGGCACAACATCGCCGTGCAGAAGACTGGCGGAGGACCCCCACCTCAACCCCCACAATTCACATCATGGGAGGAGGAAGTCTTGAACATCCTGCATCCTGACGGCCTCGCAGGAGTCGGCGGAGGAATGGATACTGGTAAGTTGAAGCTTCAATACTGCTTCCCCCCCACCTGCATGCCAAATCATACCCCAACCCTCACCCCCATCCTCGAACCCCACCCTCACCCCCACCCCCACCACCATCCTCACCCCCACCCCCAGCACACCTATTCCCCGCCAATGTCTCACCATCACCACCCACACATCCCAAAACCTAGGCCTGCATGCGTCCACTAAGCATGGACACCCATCACCAAAGCATGCCCAATGCATATACACA
Organism: Pleurodeles waltl; assembly: GCF_031143425.1. NCBI lineage: Eukaryota > Metazoa > Chordata > Amphibia > Caudata > Salamandridae > Pleurodeles > Pleurodeles waltl. The sequence continues at coordinate 208,487,802 of NC_090440.1, forward strand.
TCCCCCCCACAAGCCACCCTCACCAAAGCCCCCACACACGAATGCCAGCACTTGGGGACACGAGAACCCATAGATACACCCATATGCCACACATTGAAACTATAACCATACCTCTATACCCCTGCAGGACCCGACCGTCAACACACCGCGGCGGAGGGGCCAGAATTCTCCACACCCCCCACCCAAGAGGCCGTCAGCGATGACAGCAGCTCTGTCGACCTGGACACCGATGACCAGCCCGGACCATCGGGGACCTCTGGACAGTCGGTTCCCCTCACACAGGCCCAGGCCACTACAGACCCAAACCCCTCTGGGAACACCAGCACAGCTCCCACCCAGCGGGCCCATGCCTCTGTCTCCAGGGCGCGTCAATCTGCGGTGTGTCTACCACTACAGGGCACCCAGGATAACCCACCACCCCAACAACAACAGGGACCTGGGGGCAGTGGTAGTGGGCACACCGGCCAGGGGGCAGAGGCCCAGGGAAACAGGGCAACTCGGAGGGCAGCTGTGCAACAGGGGGGGGAGGAGAGGCCCAGGGAACCCACTCTCCACGAGGTCCTCACCACCATCATGGGAGCATACAACCGCTCCCAGGAGACGATGGCGACGGTACTGGCCCGGTTCCAGGAGATCCAGGTACTGCAGGAGGAACACTATCGGGGGTACAGGGAGGACATCAGAGCCATCAACACCACCCTGGTTACCATGGTAGGGCTGCTGCAGGACCTCGTCAACACCAGGGCGGACACTCAACAACACCCAAGGGCCCCTGCCACTAGCCTGGACCAAGAACAGCCAACCACCTCCGCCGGTGCTAGTGGACAGGAGGCCCCCGCACAGCAGCAGCCCACCAGACCCCCACCTCCTGCAGGAGAAGAACCACCCCGCAAGAGGGCCCTGAGATCTCGCAAGAAGACAGAGTAGGATGTCAAGACCCCCGCCAGCAATGGATACCACCTGATGTCATCCCACTGTCCCACATTGTCACCCTGTCCATCCTTGAACTGCCCATGCTCCATCTCTCCACAGGCCTCTGGACAATGCACCTGTGTGACTGTTACTCTGGACTCTGCCATGGACATTCCTTCACCATAGCCCCCACCCACTTGAAACCACCCATCCCATTTTGAGCACTTAAATAAACACCTATTTTGCACCAAAATATCTGGAGTCTGGCTGTGATTTCAATATATTGTAATTGACATGACAGTGCAAATATGTCCTTGTACATGGTGAAGTCAACAAACAGCTGCCACAAAGCTGTAGTCCATGGGGAAACGAAGCACAGGACTCGTAGTGGGGACCCCAGATCTGAAATAGGGAGGGAAAAGCCAAAACTCAGTCATCATACACTGGGGCAAATAGACAGGCAGCAGAGATGCAGGAGAGTAGTTAACATTTACTAAATTATCTTTGAAATGTTACCTGTGTCCTATTGGAAGTACTGTTCAATGATTCTGTCCCTGTTGTCTGTTTCAGCCCCGTCGTCTTCCTCCTCGTCACTCTCCTCAGGTTCCACCGCTGCCACAACACCACCGTCTCGACCATCCTCCTGCAGGAAAGGCACCTGGCGGTGCAAAGCCAGGTTGTGAAGCATGCAGCAGGCCACGATGATGTGACACACCTTCTTAGGTGAGTACATTAGGGATCCACCTGTCATATGCAGGCACCTAAACCTGGCCTTTAGGAGGCCAAAGGTGCGTTCGATCACCCTCCTAGTACGCCCATGGGCCTCATTGTACCGTTCCTCTGCCCTGGTCCGGGGATTCCTTACTGGGGTCAGTAGCCACGACAGGTTGGGGTACCCAGAGTCCCCCACTAGCCATACACGGTGTCTCTGTAGCTGTTCCATCACGTAAGGGATGCTGCTATTCCTGAGGATGTAGGCGTCATGCACTGACCCTGGGAATTTGGCATTTACATGCGAGATGTACTGGTCAGCCAAACACACCACCTGGATGTTCATTGAATGGTAATTTTTTCTGTTCCTGTACACCTGCTCCCTGTCTCTTGGGGGAACCAAAGCCACATGGGTCCCATCAATGGCACCAATTACGTTGGGAATATGTCCAAAGGCGTAGAAATCACCCTTCACTGTAGCCAATTCGCCCACCTCTGGGAAAATGATGTAGCTCCTCACGGATTTCATCAGGGCAGACAACACTCTGGATAACACCTTCGAAAACATGGGCTGAGACATCCCAGAAGCAATTCCCACGGTTGTCTGAAATGACCCACTTGCCAAGAAATGGAGTACTGACATGACCTGCACCAGAGGGGGAATCCCTGTGGGTTGGCGGATGGGGGACATCAGGTCGGGCTCCAGCTGGGCACACAGTTCATGGATAGTGGCACGGTTAAGACGGTAGGTCAGGATAATGTGGCGTTCTTCCATTGTCGACAGGTCCACCAGCGGTCGGTACACGGGAGGATTCATCCGTCTCCTCGCCCAACCCAGCGGACGGTGCCTAGGAAGGACAACATGGAGCACACAGTCAAGCAACCCACAGGTACGTACTCACAGCTAGCACAGTAAACCATTCTCTATGCAGTGAATGGCGTGTCTGAGTGGCTATGCAAGGCCTAGGCCTGTGTGACGCAGTTGAAATTGAGCCATGTGGGCCCTGGAAATGGCGGCTGCCTGACCTGTGAAGTGTGACAATGGGATGTGAGGTCAATGCGCTGGCGTGGCACACCGCGGCGGGCGGCGGGCGAAGACCGCGGCGCCAAGCCGCATTGGTTAACATTGAAGCCTATGGGTTTCAGGAGCCAATGGCGAAGGGCGCCGGCGGGACGCACCGCCGCGGTACGCACCGCCGCGGACGTGACCGCCATTTTCTATCTACTTATCCACTTGCGACTTGAACTTTCACAGGAGAGGACCTATACTGCAAGTGTTGCTGTGACCTCGGTCTGGAAGGGACAATGGCTGCTGCACCTGGGGAAAGGGCCCCTGCCTTCACTGGAGAGGAGTTGGAGAAACTTGTGGATGGGGTCCTCCCCCAGTATGCGCTACTCTACGGTCCTCCAGACCAACAAGTGAGTTTAATTCAATCTGGATTTGGGGCCACTGGCTGGCTTGGGGGCCTGGCGGGGGGCCTGGCGGGGATGGGGGGCATGTTGGGCATGGCGGGGGGCATGGCGGGGGGCATGGCGGGGATGGGGGGCATGTTGGGCATGGCGGGGGGCCTGGCGGGGATGGGGGCATGTTGGGCCTGGCGGGGGGCATGGCGGGGGGCCTGGCGGGGATGGGGGGCATGTTGGGCATGGCGGGGGGCATGGCGGGGATGGGGGGCATGTTGGGCCTGGAGGGGGGCATGGCGGGGGGCCTGGCGGGGATGGGGGGCATGTTGGGCCTGGCGGGGGCATGGCGGGGGGCCTGGCGGGGATGGGGGGCATGTTGGGCATGGCGGGGGGCATGGCGGGGATGGGGGGCATGTTGGGCCTGGCGGGGGGCCTGGCGGGGATGGGGGGCATGTTGGGCATGGCGGGGGGCATGGCGGGGATGGGGGGCATGTTGGGCCTGGCGGGGGGCATGGCGGGGGGCCTGGCGGGGATGGGGGGCATGTTGGGCATGGCGGGGGGCATGGCGGGGATGGGGGGCATGTTGGGCCTGGCGGGGGGCATGGCGGGGGGCCTGGCGGGGATGGGGGGCGTTGGCCACTGGCAAGGAAAATGCTGACAAACTTGAACGTGGTATTTCTCCCTCCCTGTACGTGCCACATAGGTCCGCGCCCATGAGAAGATCGGGATTTGGCGTGCCATCGCCAAGGAAGTCCGGACCCTGGGGGTCCACCATCGACGGGGCACCCCTGCCGCAAGAGGTGGGAGGACATCCGCCGCGGGACCAAGAAGACCGCCGAGTCTCTGCTGGGGATGGCCTCCCAACGTAGGCGGGGTGCCTGCCGTCAACTGAGCCCCCTGATGTTCCGGATCCTGGCGGTGGCCTACCCTGATTTGGATGGGCGCGTGAGGGCAGCACAGCAGACACAAGGGGGTGAGTACAAGCATTATCTACTCTGTTGCCGCGCAGTGGAGGTGTCTGGGTGGGGGAGGAGGGCTGGGGGTCCCCCTAGGCCAGGGCGATATCTGTAGGCTGGGCACCCCCGTAAGCCCCTGTGTCCCCAGCCACCACCCTCAGTAGTTTGTCAGTACAGCCATCCCTGGGCCGTGTCATCCATGGGTGCAGTTGTCAACTCTAGGCGTGTAGGGCATGTTCCACGGAATGCGTAGCGGACCCCAAGTGCGCAACTTAGTGCAGGGGGCATCTGTGTCTGTCATGTCCGCTAACTGTACCCGAGATCCATGTAATCAATATCCCTTTATTTCTCTCTCCCCCCCCCTTTTTGTTTGTCTTTCTGTGCTTGTGTGCATCAGCATCATCAGGCGGAGGAGAAGTGGCATCGGGGCAGGAGGGAGCTGCATCTCACATGGCCCAGGAGGGCCATGCCACAGAGTCAGACTGGACCAGTGAGACGGAGGGCGAGGGGAGCTCCACGACGGGGACGACTGGACCCTGCAGCGACACGGACACGTCCTCGGAAGGGGGCTCCCTTGCGGGGGTGGCACCATCCGTGCCCCCCGCCATTACAGGTACAGCCGCCACCCAGCGCACCATCTCCGCCCTCCCAGCTGCCCCTCAGCGTTCGCCCCGTGCCCGCTCTGCCAGGAAGCCGGGCATCTCCTTCGCCCCAGGCACCTCAGGCCCTGCCCCTGTTACCCCCGCTGCCCTCAGTGAGGAGGTCATTGACCTCCTCCGAACGCTCATTGTTGGGCAGACTACCCTTTTGAATGCCATCCAGGGGGTGGAGAGGGAGGTTCATCGCAGCAATGCGTACCTGGAGGGCATTCATTCGGGTCAGGCTGCCCATCAGCGATCGTTCCAGGCTCTGGCCTCTGCACTGACGGCAGCCATTGTCCCTGTCTCCTGCCTGCCTCTACTAACTCCCTCCTCCCAGTCTCCTGTTCCTCTGCCTGTCCCACCCACACCATCAGACCAGCCTGCACACACCTCAACACCCAAGAGAAGCTCATCCAAACATAAGCACCACAGATCACGCAGACATTCACACACGCAACATTCCGATGCAGACATGCCAACAGTCACTACCACCTCTGTGACCCCCACCTCCTCGTCTCCCTCCTCCCTCCCTGTGACGTCTACACTCACACCTCCATTCACCTCACCATCAGCCAGTGTTTCCATCACCAGCACACCCTCCACTCCAGTCCGCACACGTGCAGTCACCACCCCCACTGCCATTTACACGTCCCCTGTGTCCTCTCCCACTGTGTCTGTCACCCCCTCTTCCACACCACACAAACGCAGCCACCCACCCACCCAACAGCCATCCACCTCACGACAGCCTATCCCTCCTGCACCTGCACCCAAAGACAGCAAACGTGACTCACCTACAACCACATCCTCTCCCTCCACTCCCATTCCCACTGTACCTCCCACTCTCCATTGTCCCAAGAAGCTCTTCCTCGCCACTACTAACTTCTTTCCTGACCCTGAGCCCCCCCTCCTTCTCGTCGGGGTAAGAAGAGCACCTCAGCCACCACCAGCCCTGCAGCCCCCTTGACAAGGGTGCAGGGGTATTGGAGCCCGCCAGCCCGCATGTCTGGATCTTCGCCCAGCAGCAAGGGGACAGCCAGCCCACCCCCTGGGAAGAGGAGCAGAAGGCGGAAGGGGCGCCGCAGGAGCCCGCCTTCTACATCCCCCCCGGACACCACCCAGAGACAGTCACCAGCCACAGCTCCAAAGGGAGGAAAGGGCCACAGGCCCACGACTAAGGAGGGCAAGGGCAGCAAGTCGGAGAGGTCAGGCAGCAGGCCTGCTGCCCAGGAGGAGCCCACAACCCCCATAGCCGCTGCCCCGGGAGGAACCGGCACAGCTGCCCCGGGAGAGCCCACCACCCCCATAGCCGCTGCCCAGGGAGGACCCAGCCCAGCTGGCCAGGAGGGCCCCACCACCCACAGCCCAGGTGGGCATTGAAGGAGCACCATCCCCGCTGCCCAGGAGGGCACCACCAGGCAATTAGCAGTTGGCCATAGACCGGCCGCCGTCTCCAGAACCGCTGAACTGGGCCCTTCAAGGCAAGGAGCGCTGACCTGGGCCCCGCCGTCTCAAGAACCGCTGAACTGGGCCCCGCCGTCTCAAGAACCGCTCCGCTGGGCCCCGCCGTCTCCAGAACCGCTGAACTGGGCCCCGCCGTCTCAAGAACCGCTCCGCTGGGCCCCGCCGTCTCAAGAACCGCTGAACTGGGCCCTTCAAGGCAAGGAGCGCTGAACTGGGCCCTTCAAGGCAAGGAGCGCTGACCTGGGCCCCGCCGTCTCAAGAACCGCTGAACTGGGCCCCGCCGTCTCAAGAACCGCTCCGCTGGGCCCCGCCGTCTCAAGAACCGCTGAACTGGGCCCTTCAAGGCAAGGAGCGCTGACCTGGGCCCCGCCGTCTCAAGAACCGCTGAACTGGGCCCCGCCGTCTCAAGAACCGCTCCGCTGGGCCCCGCCGTCTCCAGAACCGCTGAACTGGGCCCTTCAAGGCAAGGAGCGCTGACCTGGGCCCCGCCGTCTCAAGAACCGCTGAACTGGGCCCCGCCGTCTCAAGAACCGCTCCGCTGGGCCCCGCCGTCTCAAGAACCGCTGAACTGGGCCCTTCAAGGCAAGGAGCGCTGACCTGGGCCCCGCCGTCTCAAGAACCGCTGAACTGGGCCCCGCCGTCTCAAGAACCGCTGAACTGGGCCCCGCCGTCTCAAGAACCGCTGAACTGGGCCCCGCCGTCTCAAGAACCGCTCCGCTGGGCCCCGCCGTCTCAAGAACCGCTGAACTGGGCCCTTCAAGGCAAGGAGCGCTGACCTGGGCCCCGCCGTCTCAAGAACCGCTGAACTGGGCCCCGCCGTCTCAAGAACCGCTGAACTGGGCCCCGCCGTCTCAAGAACCGCTCCGCTGGGCCCCGCCGTCTCAAGAACCGCTGAACTGGGCCCTTCAAGGCAAGGAGCGCTGAACTGGGCCCTTCAAGGCAAGGAGCGCTGACCTGGGCCCCGCCGTCTCAAGAACCGCTGAACTGGGCCCCGCCGTCTCAAGAACCGCTCCGCTGGGCCCCGCCGTCTCAAGAACCGCTGAACTGGGCCCTTCAAGGCAAGGAGCGCTGAACTGGGCCCTTCAAGGCAAGAACCGCTGGCCCTTTGGCAGACGTGGCAGGGCAGGATCTATCTCGGGCAGGGCTGCAGGATGTCCTCTGGCCAACTTGCCTCCTCCAGTGGCAGTGGGGTCTGTTATGGACTGTATGGACTGTGGCTTTGCTCTCCCCAGGATGGCCCAGTGGGCAGGCCACCAACTGTATGGACTGTTTGGACTGTGGCTTTGCTCTCCCCAGGATGGCCCAGTGGGCAGGCCACCCACTGTATGGACTGTTTGGACTGTGGCTTTGCTCTCCCCAGGATGGCCCAGTGGGCAGGCCACCCACTGTATGGACTGTATGGACTGTGGCTTTGCTCTCCCCAGGATGGCCCAGTGGGCAGGCCACCCACTGTATGAACTGTATGGACTGTGGCTTTGCTCTCCCCAGGATGGCCCAGTGGGCAGGCCACCCACTGTATGGACTGTTTGGACTGTGGCTTTGCTCTCCCCAGGATGGCCCAGTGGGCAGGCCACCCACTGTATGGACTGTATGGACTGTGGCTTTGCTCTCCCCAGGATGGCCCAGTGGGCAGGCCACCCACTGTATGGACTGTTTGGACTGTGGCTTTGCTCTCCCCAGGATGGCCCAGTGGGCAGGCCACCCACTGTATGGACTGTATGGACTGTGGCTTTGCTCTCCCCAGGATGGCCCAGTGGGCAGGCCACCCAATGTATGGACTGTATGGACTGTGGCTTTGCTCTCCCCAGGATGGCCCAGTGGGCAGGCCACCCACTGTATGGACTGTTTGGACTGTGGCTTTGCTCTCCCCAGGATGGGCCAGTGGTCATGGAGTCCCCTCGTGGATCTGGCGTCGTGTACTCAAGTGGCTGAGGTGCCCCCCCTTCCCTTCCCCCTGAGGTGCCTGTCCTATTTTCTTTCTGATGCCCCTGCAGTGTTCTCTCCGTGGAGTTCTTGTCGTGGGACTGGGCCTTGCCCCTTTGCACAGGACCCCTGTGATCCACGGACAGTGGTTGGACTACATTTAGTAGCTGTATATATTTTGTACATAGTTTATTTATTTATTGGGATTACTGGTGTACATATTTCAATATATCTGCCCGTTTATGATCTCTTCTTTTGGTCTTTGCATTATTTCGGAGGGGGGGGGTTTGTGGGTTGTGACAGTGATCTGTGGGAATGCATTGATGTGTGTGTTGTAGTGGGTGTGGGTGGGTGGGTGTGTGCCGGTAATATTTTCCCTCCCCTGTGTCGTAGGTGCAGTACTCACCGATGTCTTCCGCGCCGCCGGGCGTGCTCCTGGTATATGAGCAGGTATAGGAGTGCGGGGATGACCTGCAACTCTGGTTCCATACTGCCGGAATCTCGCGTGGAGTGCGTAGAGGTGAGCGTTTTCCCGTTCGTAGTCTGTTTCCGCCGTGTTCTTATCGGCGGTGCTCCCGCCCCGGAAAAGGTGGCGGATTGGTGGGTCGTAATAGGGTAGGCGGTACATTGTCTGCCGCCTGGCTGTTGGCGGGAACCGCCGCGCTGTTTGTTTGTACCGCCGTGGCGGGCGGAGTGTTAAGTTGGCGGGCTGTGTTGGCGGTTCCCGCCAGGGTCAGAATTGCATATTTTAGACCGCCGGCCTGTTGGCGGCTTGGCCGCCGCTTTATCACCGACCGCCAGGGTCAGAATGAGGGCCATAATTTTGCCAAACACAAATCTTTAAATATATATATATATATATATATATATATATATATATATATATATATATATATATATATATATATATATATATATACATACATATATATATATATGTATATCTCCAAAGCAAACAATTGTCAAACAATTGATTCATTGCACTCCAGGAGAGTTTATTACTTTTATCCAAAGAAATACAAAACAACAGAACGTTTTGTATTTCTTTGGATAAAAGATACACTCTCCTGGAGTGCAAATAATCGATTGTTTGCTTTGGAGATTGTGGAGGAATGGTCCTTTCCTCACGTTTGCACCCGTGAAATTTGCGCGCCACAAGGTGGACCTTTGAATGGTGTATATATATATATATATATATATATATAAAAGACCATCGCTGGATCTGCTTGGACTTGCAACTGGAGCTGCTTGAGCTCTGCTGAATTCTGAAAGAGTGAGTCCCTGAATTCCAAGAGGTGCCTCCCCAGCTCATGGATCCTTGGTAGGCATCAGAGTCCACCCCTCTAAAGCAGACAGATAAATCCTGACATTTTGTGCTCTTAATGACCATCTAGGGGCCTGTTCGCTCTGAGATCTTGCTGCCAGTGACAACTGCCAAGCGTAGCTCCTATGAGCCTGACTCTTCGTGCTGCGGCGACCACCAGCGATGACCGGCAGCATGAGAAGTGTACTTTGTGCTACAGTATTGACAGCCAGCAGTGACCACTAATGCGAAGCTTCAGCAATAACTGTCTGCGACGCCCAACAGGACCTTCGTGCTACAGCGACGAATGACCACAATGCCCTGCCTGCTATTCGCTCTACGGCGAAAACCACCAGCAATGCTCTCTTGATCCTTGTGACCTCCTCCATGATGAACTGGATTCTCAATGCCAGACTTTGAGAAAGTAGTTTTTTCAGCAGGACTAACTAGGTCCCTTCATACACCCTTGCTGCATTGCGGTTGGCCTGCACATGTGATCTTCAATCGGTCTAGTAAAGAAAGATAATCACAAATGGTGCTTTGTGCTTTTAGGCACTGTGCTTAACTAAATCTTTTGAACTGCATATCTCTGGTTATACTGAGTGGCATTTTGCTGATGGCTTAGTGTCAAATAATTTATTAAATTTGATTCTACTTTGCTAAATTGATATTTAAAGACTTTATACATTGCCTCTAAGTTAAGCATGGCTGATTTTGTGTCAGGCTACCAGAGGGTTAAGCACATGTTAATGTAGTTACTTTTTGTGGTTCACCCTGACAAAGATTGCGGTTGTTGCTTGAGTGGAGTTTTACCACTCTCAGCCAATAACCCAATTTTTCACAATCATTTTAGTCATACATGCCTGACTATGCAAAGTGCCATAGAGAACATCTGCATCACACCCCTCATGAGCTGAGCCTCATCAGTTCAACAACAAATCATACACAGCCTGGCTACGTAAAGAAACAAGCCACATGCATACCTCATTCCCACAATGTTGGTAAATGTGTTTGTAACTCTGAACCTCTTTCTGAGGAACAGCTATTTGAGGAGGGGGGAGGATATAAAGGCAGTAGGTCACTATCTTTGGCATTCCCGAATAAGAGTTAGTAGAAAGATATTGCTTCCCTCTTGGTGTGATCCTGGGCATGCCTGCAGAGTGTTAGCAGAAGCTCATTATTGCCAACAGCCCGATCCCATGCCAGTCCCGCCCATGTCAAAATGGTTAGACTTCACTTCCTAGTCACTGGCGTTCTAGATGTCTAGAGGAACATTGCTTTATTCATATATAGGCACTTTTCCCGAAATATTATCTGAATGAAATTGTAAAAAAAATCTTAATCCATTGTTATATGGGGTTAGTAGTTCAATAGTTAGTTTATAGTTCATTTATAGAATCATGTATGTATGTTATATGCTTTTGGTAAAATAAACTTCTTGCGACCACTGCCCTGAATTATTATGACGAGGCCTACCTCAGCATTCTTAGGGCACCTGAGTGACATTTGATGTTTCGTTAGCCACTGGACAATGGAAACTTATCATAAAGGCAACTCACTGCAAAATGTTTTTGTGTTCATAAGTGGGAAATGGTACGGCCGCTGGGGGATTCATCACGGCTTCATACACTCAATTGTACTACACATATTCAGGTGACATAAATTAAATTACAATCAAATGATTTGAAAAAAAAAAACACTGAATAAAACACTGAATATCACCGTCACCTCAAACTATTGCAAGTTTGAGCAGTGGCGGAAAGCCGCATTAGAACTGATGATGGCCAGCAGATGGCAACAGAGGCCACGTTTAACAGATCGATAGGAAGGCGTTAGAGATCTCCACCTGTATTTCAGTGAGACGTTTTGTCTTTCACTAACGAACCTTCTCGAGCTATAAAAAACCGAGAGTCTAAAATGCATATTAACGTACCTTCTTGCATTTAGATCTGCAGACTACTGCTAGCACGGAAAAAACTTATAAAACAAGAGTAATATAAGTAAAACAAAAAGAACAACCTCAAAAGTTTAACCATCCACACAAATGCCAACTAAGACTCTTTTTGCATACTGTAGTGATGTATAGTATATTGTATAGCGTGTGTGTTGTTGGCAGTGCTCACATTAGGGTCTTGCCAATCCAAAGCTGCCTGTAGCCAGACCCTAAAATTGACAGTGTTGCTCTGCAAAGGATTGAGGATAGTTTGAACCATTGAATGCAAGCTTCAATCACACTAACTGTAGACTTAACCAAAAACCTTATTTTCAAGATCCCATCTTCTCTCTGCAGCCTCACGCCAAAGTCCTGCATCCACCAAAATCAATAACCTAACCTGTCTTCCACGCACGCCGATCACACCGCACTCACTCACAGGTATTTTACAGACTACCTTTACACAAGAAATAACCACCATCAAAGACATAATGACCACATTTAGTTTAATCCCTATTTCCTCACTCCTTGGTCACCGCCATCTTGCCCACTTCCCCTATGTACCCCACCCCTAGTCTAAAATCATAACATCCATCATGCATCTCATCTGATCCTTTAGTCCAGTGGTTCCCAACCTTTTGACATCTCTGGACCCCCACTTTATCATTACTGGAACCTGGGGGCCCCCACTGACTCATTATTGGAATCCGGGGACTCCCCCCACTGAGCCATTACTAAATACTGGGGACCTAATCTGATAATATTACTTAATTTTCTAAGCAGTTGCGGATCTCCCGAGGAGGCTTCATGGACCCCTAGGGGTCCCCGGATCACAGGTTGGGAACAACTGCTTTAGTCCACAAATTATCAAACCACTGGCGCTCTCCTTAGAGGTTCTTCTCTACCTCACCTCTCTATTCAGCCTCTTCCTCTGATAGAGACCTACCTACAGTGTGACAAATCTGCAGTAGCACCACCTCTTTTGATAAAAACCTTCTTCTGACTGCTTCTCCCTGCATCTACTGCCCACCATCCCTGCTTCCTTTCTTCTCCGCGAGAATGGAATGGATACTTTTCGGTCAATTTACTAGACATTTTTCCTCCAATCAACTACTTGACTCTTTTCAATCGGGCTCGCAATAGAAAGACACTTTCCAATGTAACCAACTTTACTTTTTCAGTTCAACACAACCCTCTCTCAGCTGCACTAATACAGCTTTACCTTTCCACATACTTCAACACTGTCGATCATGCCATGTATTCTTCTCTCTCCAGAGAACAGACATCACCCTCTGCCCTGGGGTGATTTCTTATCCTACCTCTCTGATGGAATCTTGGGCTTGTAATCCATCCAATCAACCTCACTACTAGTTCGGGGTCCCCCGAAACTGTATGTTAGGGTTTCACCTCTTCTCCCTCTATGCCCCCTTCCTTGATGATCTTTTGGCCTCTTCTACTGTCTCTAAACTGTCTATGCTGTCAGAATATCATTATCAGAATATCGCCAAATGTTTTTTTCTGAATATCGTCCACAAAAATAGTGCTCCATTGGTGTTAGTAACAGAAAATCTATACCCAATCTGATGACATTTTTGTAAATTATATTTAAGGATCAATAATTAGGCCAGACAATATTTCTGCATACAAAAGTTTTACATAAACCACTGATGGGACCCAAATCTTACCCTCCAATCTCGTGTATCTAGCAGCCAAACAGAGATCACCCCATAAAATAGTCATACTTGAATTCAAAACGATCAGTGTAACCTCCCCTGTATACCCTGCTGGCATTCGTAACATACACGCCAACAGAAAATCTTCAGTCTGCCAGTCTAAAGTGTCTGGACATTACCAGGGGGTGATACTGGAACAGAGATTACCAGGTGTGATATCGGAACAGAGATTAATCCTGGTTCCCTGAAGGATGGTTGGTAAATTCCATGTAGCTGGGACAAGCATCTTGTTCCTTGAGTCTGGGAATTAGCAATCCAGAAGATTGTTTGACAAGGGAGACAGGGGCACCAACAGTGTTGTGTTACTAGTGGGGTCATTTTGCGCAGCGCCAATAATCGCCTTGAATACGGAAATGGTGACCTGCAGAAGCAGGGTGTCCTCTTCCAGAATTGCAATTCAGCCTCTGCTGATGGGTGGAACATTATCTTCTGACTCCCCCCAACTTCCCAGGTGCTGAGTATGAGAGGAAGACTCATGATGTAAGTCCATGGACTTGTGTAAGGGTGAGTATGAGGGCATGCTCATTTTGACATGGGTACTGAACATGACCTATTTACACAATATTATAAATGAGTAATATGGGTTAATAGTCCCATGGTGCTTGCAATGGGCACAGGGACCTCTAACCGTGACATGTCTTGACTGCCAGCACGCTATCGCTATAAGCTGTGTGTATGGATGGATCCTGGAATGTCAGCTGCACTTCAACAGTGTGGCCAGAGAGTCTGGGGATGTGAACGTGGATGGAGAGTCTGTCAAATAGAAAATGTAAACATGTGAGTCAGTAGGCGCAATGTCACTCTTGATACCTGACGTTGTGAGGACATTTGTTCGAAGCAGATGTAGTTGAGATCTAATTCCTGAGCAACACTATTGTATCTACATACATAAATGAGTATTATTAGGGTGACTCTGTGATACAGATGGTCACACAGCGCTGGCTGGACCAACAAGCGACTGACAGACAGATGGCAGAGTTATCCTATTTGGTTTGTCAAGTTTCCCTTTGTTCAACAGGAATGCTTATTGGCTGCATAAGCGAAATATACACATGGGCACAAGTGATCATTGGAGTACCCATTAGTCTATGGGGTAGGAAAGCACAATGAATGTTACCTTGGACATCAATGCTGTAAGTTAGACACCGTGGAGATGAAATGACATACGTGTTGAACGCCGTCTTCGGGGTCGATGACACCGTGGTTCTAATGTCCTAGGTTAGTGTTGTGTGTTGACGATATATACATGAGACATTTTAACATACCCACCACATCGGTATTTGTTATATGCTATACATTGGTGTATGTGTGAGCTAGTAACATTGATGAGCACAGGTAGTTTGCACCCTGCAAACCCAGGCATGCAGTGACATTTACTTGTTCATGAGGAGGAAGCCTTACCAGGCTCATATGGCAACGCAAGCAAGACAATAACTGTGGAGGTGATAGCTGGTGCCTTGGGGACTGCCAGCACAGGGCTGCAATGGTGACAAATACATGATTAATACAAGTGTGTGAATCTTTAAATATTGGTTCACCTGTGGTGGAAAAGATTACCATCTGCACAGACAGACTAGGTTAGTTGTAGTACACCCTTGTGACAATAGACCAACTGTGTGGCACACATCTGTACTACGTGCTTATTAGGAAAGACATTGCTTTGACACATACCCAGCTGGGCGAACGAGATAGACTGTTGTGACAGCCCTGGTTGTTTCCTTGCCACATGTTTTTGACAGTGTATCTGGACCTTGAAACGGTTCCTATTCAAAGAGACTGGAAGGAATACAAGGGATGCAGCTCAACATGTGTATGTGTTGCCTTTGTGTGGATATGCGCATTGAATGACACAGGGTAGATTTGGACGTCCATGAGACTCATGACTAACATGTATGCTGTACGTGAACATGGTGACAGCAGTGATGCGATACTACATTTAGTGCTCTGTACAACTTGCCTGGGACTTGGCCTTCTCTGTCCCCAGGGACAAAAGCTGCCATCGGTAAACATGCAAACTTATCCATCGTATACCTCCTCTGATTCTGCCGTTTTTCTATATGTTCCCCACAGTGCATACTTCCAACCCTAAAACATTCCCTCTATAGGTGGTATCCAGCCTCTTGGCCGGCCTCTCCGCATCAGTGAGGCTTTGAGGAGGAAGACCATGCAGAGGGCTGAACACACCATTTTGCATGTTCCCACAAGGCTGCAGGCCATAGGACTGCTTTCTAACCAGGATGGGATGCCAGAACTATCCATGCGCCCGTATTGACCCATTCAATTTGTGACCACCTCCACAATAATCCTCACCATCGGGCCTGTGTGGACATACTTGCCAGAGTCTTCTGGTTCTGAACATGTAATTAACAATAGTTGTTAATGACAAGGTTGACTATACTGTCTGTCTTCTCCTGAGGGAAGTTCATCTTCCTCTAAAATAGGATGGTCTGCATTTTGTTAGATCTGGCATGAGTGTGAGGGAGGTATGTATATGCTTCTAAATATGATTGGCATTAGCGTTTATTGATGGAGGTCCGGTGTAACCTGCTACCCTTTCCTTTCACTCAGAAACATGCAGAGTGTAGTTGGATGTATCAACCTAGGATCATTTGGCACAAAATACTACATATATATAAACCTAAACATACTGGTGGTCGCCAGTAGGTAGTTATAGTTAGGACCTAGTTTCCAGTAAAAAGGGTACCGAAGAAGTTTGCTGTTCATGGGAAGCTTTGGGGTGATCCATCAAGCGGGCTGAGACAAAAAGGGGGGGGGGGGGACAAAAAAAAGTGCATTTCCCATGTTAATTCCCACATAAGCTTTTAACACAACTAAAGTCCGAATCCAATTTTTTTTTTTTAAAGTGGGCAGGATACTGTTACCCTACCCTTGTAGCCTTGGTGCAGGGACCGCCCTCTACCCCCAAGGCTTAAAAGTATTGTTTTTAGAATCACAAATTTCGCTGTGATTTGAAAAAAAAATAGCAAGCGTGGTCATCTAGGCTTGCTTTTAATATTGCCCTTGGTGGGCCAGGTCATTGGAAAAATAAAGGAGAGGGTGCACAGGGGCCACCTCCTAGGGCTTATCAAAGCCACAGGACCCCCACTTCCGCAGGGCACTGCTTATTATGTATGCGGGCAGGCCCGCTCGGCCTACCCACACCCCAGGAACCACCACCTCCCCTGGGGCAAATGTATTTAAAAAAACAACGTAGGGACCACCTCCCAGAGGCAATCCTTATTGCGTGGCCCCCTCACACCCTGGACTCTACCACCTCCGCAGGGCTGAAATAAATTAACGTAGGAGGTCCATCGTGGACCCCTGGCCTCAAAGACCACCTCCTATCCAGGGCTAAATTAAGCGATGGAGGGGGGCTGCATGGCCCCTCTCGTGGAGCCATAGATGGCACTGGGGAGCACCACCCTCCAGAGCCGGCTCTCCCTACCTTAAGAGGTGCCCACCCTTGGAATGTAGCTGTTTGCTTTTGCTTGGTGAAAGATGATAGCTACCAGCAAGCAAAAGCAAACATAGCTCACTTTCTGCTCCCACTTGCAGAAAGCGGAGTTTTCATCTGTTTCCCTGCAGGCAAATATGCGTGTAGGGAAACAGATGAAAACATTGCTCCCTCAAGCAGTGAGCTGCTATCAAAAATGGCTCCCTCCTCGTGGGAGCAATGCCGGCTCCTGCAGGAGTCAGGAGCGCGCTAGGACACTGCGTCCTTCAGGTTCCCCCAGCAGTTCTCTCCTAGCAGCAAGCATCTTGCTTCTCTGCTGTTTTGAAGTCATTCTATGGAGAGACCATTGAAATAACAATAGCCTCTCTATAGAATGACTTCAAAGTGGCACACAAGCAAGATCTTTGGTTCAAATGTTATAGCTCTGTTTTCATGCACAGGTCAGCAGAGTCACTCGTGGCCTACTAGTAAAGATCTTGGAGTGTCACTCAATAGGTTGAAGGTTCAAATCCTGGTCTCTCATGTCAGTGTGTCTGTTTATTTACTAGTGTTGTGCCTGTTAAACATTCCAAGTGATGGAACATTTACGTCTTTTTGGCATCAAAATCTTTGGGTTGAATGTCATATTTATGTCTGGAAACTGCATAGCAAAGAGTCACCTGTGGCCTAGAGGTTAAGATCTCAAGCCCTCACCATAAAGGTTGAGGCTTCCAGTCTAGGTGTGTCAGTAGTCACATTCTTGTTTTTATTCCTTTTTAAATTAAAATATTTAAGGTATATACCGAAATGTGATCACACTCTTTTTACTAGACAAATATTTTTTTCTTTTCAATTTGTCCTAAAATATAATTCTAAAAATATAATTGATCAGATTCTAGAAAAACTCTCTCTCTCTCTCTCTCCCTCTCTATTTCTCTCTATCAATGTTTTCCTCTAAATGTCTCTCTCTCAATCTCTCACTTTCTCTCTCTGTCTTACATCCCATAATGGGATGCAAGAGAGAGCAACAGAGATTGGTATTGCAATGGTCTCTATAAAGAATGACTTCAAAGTGTCTCACTAGAAAGGTGTTTGGTTCGAATGTTATAGCTATGTTTTGATGCAGAGTATAAAAGTGTCATTTGTGGCCTACTGGCAAAGCTCTTGGAGACTGACACTCAGTAGGTTGAGGGTTCAAAGCCTCCATTCTCATGGTGGTGTGTCTGTTTATTTACTCGTTTTTTTAATGTTTAACATTCCTCGTGATGGAACATTGAAGTCTTTTTCCCAGCAAAATGTTTGGGTTGTGGCCAACCCCCTCTAACCACTGAACCCCATGCCAGGCCCTGCGGCAAACTCCCGCTGCTCGTGGCTGAAGGCCGTGCAAGGCAAAGGGTTGGGTGGTTATAGCAGGTGGGCCATGAGGCCTGGCCGCAGGCGATGTTCAGTGGTGGTTGAATTACTGTATAGTAGTTAAAATTACTTTACATTAAAAAGGACATAGAAAGTCACTGAAAAAACAAAGGTTACAAGGACGTTATAGTATGGAAATTGAATTTTTAAAATAATTAAAATTCACTTAAAAAAAACAAAGGTTACAGGAACGTTATAGTTAGGCTCACATTTTAAACTTACAAAACCATAGAAATTCACTGTTATTGTTAGCGTTTTTTCAAGTAACTATAATTCATACCCTAAGGTAACCATAACTTGTGTCCTTGCCATGCACTGCTAATTACCCCGCAAATTGCAGCACTCATGACATCTTTGATAACATCATTGATAATATCAATGTAATATTTGCAGTAAAAATTTTCACAAAAAACTGTGCATGGGGGGGCACAAATTATAGTTACCTTAGGGCGTGGTGGTAATATCAGGATGTAGGGGTCATCTTTATCCATGATCTGATGCCAAACTGGCTGTCATGCAGTAGATGGTTAGCAATGATGTGTAGTATGTGTAGTAGGTTTCTATCATAATTTGAGGAGTACATCTATCCTCTTTTCGTCGTTGGCATGTTGTTAGGGATCCACTAGTATTCACAGTATCAGATATATTACTATGCAGTCACCTCTTTCCAAAGAGAAACTTATCTTTGTGAATCAGACCCAGCCCTCTAGTGTTCAACATGCGCCACGATGCTGCCATTGTGCCGAGATGGTCTGGTACAGAAGACATCATTTAGTACCATAAACTGAGGATTGAAGGATAGAGGTGCTGCAGAGAAGCACATGGCACACATTCAAGTATACAAAGAAGCCCATTAGATGAATGTATTGTCTCTGCTGGGATATCTCCTGGATTGACTGGGGAGATGTTGGGATAAGCCATGAAGTATGAGGTGATCTTACGCTGTGAAACAGTTCAAAGACTGTAGGGGAGCAGCTGGAGGTTCCCAACAACACAATTGACTAATGATGTTGATTTAAAGGTCCAACCCCTTGGAAATCATACTGAGTTATGAGCCGGAAGCAGGGAGGCCTGTCTACGGTTGCTGATCACTCCTATGAGAACGAGAGGGTGAAATGTGAACACTGAATGCAACCATCCCAAGGTGAACGAACTGAGCGTAGATAACGAAATTCTTGAGCTGTAATTTCTATGCAGTGAGACCAAGTCTGGTTTATTTAAATGTCTAGAGCATTGCTAACACAGCTGATGAGTTAAGAATGTCTCAAAGGACATTCGCGCAGGCTGACGCTCAGCACTTGTTTGTAGGAAATAGATATGAGCAGTTTTGGTTACCACAAAAGTACTACATGTAGAGTCTAGTAGAGCAATCGTCGGGCCCAAGGCTTGCTTAGAGCAATTTTCGAGCTGTGAAAATAAAACGGTCAGTCAGAAAGAGAAGGCTGACAGAAAATCTGTGTGTCTTGCTGATAAAAAATGCTGTTTTGGATTACAGGAAAGGAAAAAAACACCATCCTTAGCAGCAGCGAGAATCAATACATCTTGGGGGCTGAGGGTATCTGTTTCGTGCAGATAATTACCACACGTCTTCTAAGAGAAGAGCAAACAGAATTTGAAAAGATGGAAGCACAGAGAAGAGGAAGTTATGTATCACACAAAAAGCGTTTGACAGATGGTCGATGTATATGGGATACTGATAAGTGCTCAAGGACAACATGCCAGGATGTCTAAAATGCCGTAGCAATTATATTCTATTGTACTCAATCATCTTTTTATTTCAGGAAGTCAACTTTCAACATTCCTTTTGTTCATTTAACAAGAAACTTTTTTGTTTTACCCTTAGGAATTGTTCGCCAGTGTAACATGTACTTTCAAACAATTTCAAGACGTCTTAAAGGAAAAGTTCTGTTTCTCCTGGAAGACTTTCAAAACACATTTTAGTGAAAATGCTTGAAATCATGGCTATTCATCAATATCAAAGAAAATGCATGCATTCTCTGTGATACCACTAATAATAATGGCGTTAGTGCCCTGTATGCACAACATATGTCACACATGCCAGATAGGTGGTCAGAGAAAGGAAGGCAATCAAGGTGAGCACTTATTCACTCATAACTCTGGAAGTACATTTTGTGTGCGTTTCATTTCAAAACATTTTACTTTATAGTTGTCTCATCTTTACAATAATCCCTAGAATTGATATCAAGAATACAGCATCTCCCAACAACCTATCTTTATCATCATTGGGCTCAATAGCCACATTCATTGAACTTCTAAACCCTTCCTATATTCTTAAACAGGGGATAGTAAAAGGTTACAGCTAATGCGGGACCTGACAAATTTACCCCAGGCAAGCACAATATTTTGTAATGCTGGAGTTGTCTGCAGATCTCTCTCAAGAAAGGGCAGGAAACGTCCCATTTCAGTTTCAAATACAGCTTTCTCGAGTACAAGTCAAAAACTCAGTGAAGCTAAGGTTGAATTCCCATATAACCATCCAATTCTTCAATAATGCTGCATGTCTACTAGGGATTCTAAATGAAGGATTGCAATTTTCTTGATACGGCTGAGTATGTGTAATTGGTTCATCTGGGGCACAAGTAACAGGTACTCAAACGTCTCAGTGGACAGTCTGCACAGGCCATGACCAGGCTGTCATAGTCAAGGCCCTTTTGGCCGGGAACGTGTTGTGGAGTTGACGCTGATGACACAAAAGCCAAACAAGGTTACAGCTTAATAATTAAGCACACAACCTGGCGTCGATCTTTCCCGAGAGTCAGACAACTGACCCTCGTGGAACGTTCTCAGCCTCACACTATAGAACCAGTTACATTATACCACATCTCCTTCCCTTCAGCAAGTTGTGACATTGTAACAAAACAAAATCTGCTAAAGAAAATATATCACAGATCAACACCAATAATAAAATGAATATAAATCTGAATAGTCAATATGCCACATAATGGGCCAGATGTAGAAAGCCGTTTGCATGGTGCAAACTGCGAAAATCGCAGTTTGCGCGATGCAAAAAGCCTTTTGTGATGCACATTCACAGTTTGTGAGTCGGTACCGACTCGCAAATTGTGAATGCGACTCGCAAATAGGAAGGGGTGTTCCCTTCCTATTTGCGACTCGCATCGCAATGCAGAATTGCTTTGTGACCGTGAATGGGGTTGCAAAGCAATTCGCAGTTACCACCAGTGTCACACTGGTGGTAACTCATTCGCTAAAGGGAAGGGGTCCCCATGGGACAGGCCCCTTCCCCTTTGTGAATGTTGCCAAAAAGGGTTTTTCAGAGCAGGCAGTGGTCCAATGGACCACTGCCTACTCTGAAAAACCGAAACCAAAAAGGTTTCGTTATTTTTTTTATTTTGCAGCTCGTTTTCCTTTAAGGAAAATGGGCTTCAAAATAAAAAAAAACTGCTTTATTTAAAAAGCAGTCACAGACATGGAGGTCTGCTGACTTCTGCATCCGATATTGCGACTCGGAAATTGCGAGTCGCACCGACTCGCAATTTCCGAATCGCAATATTGGAAATTCGTACATCTGGCCCAATATTACATAGCATCAATTAAAGTGCTTAATAAGAAACAACGTTCTAAACTGTATTATTATGAGCCTACAAATCTGTGATCTTACGTATTCTTTAACATAGGAAGGTGGTCTGCAAACCCTTCTTTGTCTGATAGTCTTTCTTCCGCTTGAGTTTGACACAGGTTCACCCTCATCGGCTGGATGCACTTCTCAGTTACTGTTGTTTGGATCACCCAGGTGTGTGCGGTGGTTAGCTCCTAAAGACGCCTTATATATCATCACCAAATTTTGTTGTGGAGTTGATGCTGACAACATGAGAGCCAAACAAGGTTATAGCTTAATACCAGTGGTTCCCAAATATTTTTGACCCACAGCTCCCTTGACCTATTGGCTGTTGGCTCGGCTCCCCATTACGTTAATTTTTTGGGCTCATGGGGGGATGTAAGCCCGGCCTAGGGAGTACTTCCATTTTTAGGGTCGAGCGCACAAGAACTCTGGCATTTTTGGAATCTCTCTGTGGGCTTTTAACCACGCCCACTCTTGCTTTTCATTCTTTGTTGTGCTTGTTTTAAATGCTTCATTTTTATTGGTGCATTTTGTGAAATGTCACTCCTTTGTGTGCTGAGTTACCTCCCAGCTGATTTCACTGAGTGAACGTATTTGTTGGCCATCACACTACGTCACAAATCCTCCTATTACAGCATGTGATGGCCCCTCTTCTGGTTTCGGTTTGCCTTTCATCCCAGCTGCGATCCTTTCTAGACATTCATGCAGGGAGCCAATAACTGTCGCACTCACTGTGGTGCTCTGAATTGACCTGCTTATTTCAACTGTTTTACTTTTCAATTTATGTGGCAAGAAAAGTCCAGTTAGGAATTTCCAACATTAATAGCTCTAACTCGAGTAAACGCGAGACCCATTGCATTACAAATGCTTGTCCTCCCTAAAAATAATCATGCCCAGGGCAGGCAGGTTGTACAAAGGTGTCTGGAGACTGGCAAGTGAGCAGAAGGCCTGAAAAGCTAAGACAACATATGCTTACATACCTGCCATCATTCTGTGACAAAAAGAGGCAGGGTTTGCTAGCTGAAAAAAAATACCACCAAGAATAATGACGATGTCACCAGAAATGATGACATACAACTTTTGCCCCTGGCATGTCATCACTGTAAATGAAAGCATAAGTTGCTGAGAAAGTTACTCCGCTTGAAATCCTGGCCCACTCTACAGCACACAGTGGGAGTAACATACTTTTTCTGGTAAGAGTTAAAGATGTACAGACCTCCCCTGCCCTGGCGTAGTCATTGCTCATACACCTGTCCAGGATCACACCTAACCCAGAGGCTTGCCTGCAAATTAACTTTAATCTCTGCCCTCACATGCAGCTTTCCCACAGTACAATACTACAGACCTGCAATACCACTACAAGCGGAGCTGTAGCTTGGTCAGTCAGACTGGGTAGGTGTGAGTTTCAGATTTTCCAACAATTATGCTGTCATATAATCTAAAAATATCCTGATGAAGAGCATGAGCAATATCTTTGCTTTTCCGCATGACGAGGCATTACCTGCACAGATGATCTATCCTGGGCTTATGTGAGACCACAGTTTGACTACCCACAAGGGATGAGCTTGAGTGGGTCACAAGAAGACCATAACAATACAGCAGGCTAGGAGATATGGCCATAGACGTCTCCCTGAACAAGGCAAGACTTATGACCCCTTGCGGTACAGCAATCCCACTTTAACAACAAACACACTTGGAGGTTAGAATAATATTGATAAGATGTATGAGAGCATAAATGGTTATTTGGTGACAGTAAAAGACTCTTTAAATCTGGTTCGAACACAACATTTCTATTGCTCTGTTTTCTGTTTTCATGTTCAGGACGCAGCCTTCAAACGTTTGTTGGTGCCCTCAGGATATGTAGAGAAGCACATTCTGCCATGTTAGGCTTTGCTCTAATTGTGCAAGGTCTATAATCATCCACCGCCAGAAGTTCCTAATTGTGCTCGGTTTGTGCTTGGGTGTTATGAGTCTGTGCACCTGCAGGGTGAGATAAATTAGATGTACAGTTTTATCATTCGTGGCAGACAAGTGAGTGCATTTCACAAGAATGCTGTTTCTGCTCTGGGACAAAGAAGGTGGACTGAAGTTAAAGTCTCAGGCTTCCAGAAGAAATACCTGGCAATTATACTGTTCAAGTTCACAATCTCTGGTAAACTAAATTACGTATCTACGAGCTTGCAGATTTACAAGGAAAATGCAGAGCAACTTGTAGTGATTTTGCTTTTTTCAGCAGGTGTTTATCAGAATAAAAATACTAAAGCAAAATGGAACAGGACACCATCTATGTCACTTATTTCTACATTCATGTCAGGCTTACACACAGGCTAAGAGTTTAAGCTGTTCTCGTTCTCTGTTTAACTTCCATCGAAAGTTTCACCGAAAGCTAGTTCTCGGTGAAGCCCCCCATGGAGCTGTCATCTTGCAACAGCACTCCCACCCACCCACATCCCTGGAAGAACGCGTGATTCCGTGCTGCCAGTGAGTCCCGTGCAAGAATCACTCTTCCCGAGTCAGCATTTAAAAGGGGCAATTAAAAGATTTTGAGATGTGTGCGTCAGAAAGAAAGCTTTCCAAGGACATCGTGGGAGAGGCCATGTCGACGGCTCAACTATTTTAAGCCCATTCAGCCACAATGAGGAATTTAAGAGAAATGCCATTTGATTATCATTCATTGTAAAGAAAGCCCTTTCTTAAAACTGATCCTTTCTGTATGCTTGACCATAGATGTACAAAACATATAGCTGTAATGCTACACAAAGGGATACATGTAGGCTGCATACATGCCAAAAATGTGACATTCAGAAGGCAGTGAAGAGAAGTCACATAGCACCCTTCGGAAATAAACAACTAACTAAGGTCTCAGCTGGAATTAGATTAGCACATTGATTCCCAAACTGTGTGGGGTGCCCCTGGCTAATTTGGATGGCACTTAGGGGAGCCACAACACACAGATTGGGAGCCAGTGGCCTAGATGGAAGTATTTGCCCAGACATAGGTTTCATGCTCACTGCTCCACTGGATTCAAGCTAGCCTGCCTGATGAAGGGTGATACCCTGAAACTGGTCCCAGGACATTTGTTTCCAGTCCAGGGAGGACCTGGCTTGGCAGTTCCAGCTGGACTTTCCCCATGGGGAACAGGGTTAAGACTGATTTGCGTATCGCTGGGTCCAAACTTGGGTGGTGTGGTTGGCAAAAAAACAATGGATTAAACCCTTTGCATTGTTCAGCATTGTTTGCATTGTTCATTGCCCATTGTCCATCATCTGTTCTTTTTCCTTTTGTCGCCCTAGTGGGAGGGTATGCCCAGATGTGGTTCCCATGCTCACTGCGCCACTGAATTTAAACTACTCTGGCTGATGAAGGGTGATACCTTGGCTTGGTAGTTCGGGTTGGGCTGTTCCCATGGGGAACAGGGTCAAGACTGTTTTGCATATGGCTGGGTCCAAACTGCGGTGGCGTGGTGGGCAAGAAAAAAACAATTGATTAAACCCAGATCTTTGTGCCTGGGGGGAATGTTTGCATTGCTCAGCTATCCTTTTATCATCTGTTCTTTTTGCTTTTGTCACCCTAGTGGAAAGGGTATGACCAGACGTAGGTCCTATGCTCACTGCACCACTAAATTTAAGCCAGCCTGGCTGATGAAGGGTGATACCCTGAAACCGGTCCCAAGATGTTTGTTCCCAGTACAGGGAGGACCTAGTTTGGCAGTTCGGACTGGACTGTTCCCATGGGGATCATGGTCAAGACTGATTTGCATATGACTGGGTCCAAACTGGGGTGACGTAGTGGGCAAAAAAATGATGGATTGAACCCATATTTTTGTGACTGGGGATGAAGGTTTGTATTGTTCAGCATTCCGTCCATCATCTGTTCTCTTTGTTTTTGTCGCCCTACTGGGAAAGGTATACCCAGACGTGAGTCCCGTGCTCACTGCACCACTAGATTCAAGATAGCCTGGCTGATGAAGGGTGATACCCTGAATCCAGCCCCAGGATGCTTGTTTCCAGTCCACAGAGGACCTGGCTTGTCAGATCGGGCTGGACTGTTCCTATGGGGAAAAGGATCAAGACTGATTTGCATATAGCTGAGTCCAAACTGGGGTGGTGTGGAGGGCAAAAAATAATAGATTAAACCCAGATATTTGTGACTGGGGGTGAATGTTTGCATTGTTCAGCATTCCGTCCATCATCTGTTCTTTTTGCTTTTGTCGCCCCAGTGGGAAGGGTATGCCCAGACATGGTTCCCATGCTCACTACGGCACTGGATTCAAGCTAGCCTTGCTGATGAAGGGTGATACCCTGAAACCAGTCCCAGGGTGCTTGTTTTTCAGTCCATGGAGGGCCTGGCTTGGCAGATTGAGCTGGATTGTTCCCATGGGGAACAGGGTCAAGACTGAATTGCATATGGTTCGGTCCAAACTGGGGTGACGTGGTGGGCAAAAAGAAGTGATGGATTAAACCCATATCTTTGTGACTGGGGGTGAATTTTACATTGTTCAGCATTCCGTCCATCATCTGTTCTTATTGCTTTTGTCCCCCTAGTGGGAAGGGTATGCCCAGATGTGTGTCCCAGGCTTACTGCGCTACTGGATTCAAGCAAGACTGGCTGATGAAGGGTGATGCCTTGGCTTGGCAGTTTTGGCTGGACTGTTCCCATGAGGAACAGGATCAAGAATGATTTGCTTATGGCTGGGTCCAAACTCAGGTGGTGTGGAGGGCAAAAAAGAATGGATTAAACCCATATCTTTGTGACTGGGGGTGAATGTTTGCATTGTTCAGCATTCCGTCCATCATCTGTTCTTTTGCTTTTGGTGACCTAGCAAACCTATACATTTTTGAAAACTAAACACCTTGTTAATCCAGGATGGGGTGGCTTGTGTGGCTCTCATCACTGTGCAAACCTCACGATTTGACTAAAAAACTAATTTTCCTAACTTTCTATGATGGAAAGTTCTGGAATCTGCTGGGAGCCACAAATTTCCTTCCATCCAGCATTCCCCCAAGTCTTCTGATAACCATGGCACCTCACTTGTGGGTAGGTTTAGTGTCCACAACAGGAAAAGGACCAAAAGTCGACGTGGACACATCACATTTTTCAACTGAAAACAGACTTTTTATGTACAATGTGCCTAGCTCTGGATTTTGGTCCTTAGCTTAGCCGGCACCAAGGGACACCTAGCAACCCTTTAAATATTTTTTAAACTAGACATGAAGAGGAATCCAGGATGGGGTGACTTGCACGGCTCTCGTTAGGTTGTGTTATCCAGAATCCTTTTCAAACTTTGACTAAAAAAACACTTTTTCCTTACGTTTCTGTGATGGATGGAGACACAAACTTCCTTCCACCCAGCATTCCCCCAAGTTTTCGGAAAAAAATGGTGCCTCACTTGGGTACAGTTAGTGCCTGCGACAGGAAACTGACTAAAACTCAACATGGATCCATCACATTTTTCGACTGAAAACTGACTCTTTATTTGCAATGTGCCTAGCTGTGGATTTTGGTCCCACCCAGGGAAACCTAACAAACCTATTTTTTTTTTTAAACTAGACACCTAGAAAAATCCAGGATTGTGTGACTCCTGTTAGGTTGTGTTTGCCAGAATCCCTTGCAAACCTCACAATTTGTCTAAAAAATACATTTTCCTCACACTTCTGTGATGAAAAGTTACGGAATCTGCAGGAAGCCACAAACGTCTTTCTACCCAACATTTCCTCAAGTCTTCTGATAAAAAATGGTGCCTCACTTGTGTGGGTAGGCTTAGTGCCCACAATAGGAAACAGCCCAAAATGCAACGTGGACACTTCACATTTTTCCAGGGAAAACTGACCCTTTTTTTGCAATGCACCTAGCTGTGGATTTTTGGCCCTAGCTCAGCTGGAACCTAAAAAAACCTAGCACATCTACAGATTTTTGAAAACTAAACTCCTAGAGGAATTCAGGATATGGTGACTTGTGTGGTTCTCACTAGGCTGTGTTACCCAGAATCCTTTGCAAACCTCAAACGATAACTAAAAAAAACACTTTTCCTCACATTTCTGTAATGAAACATTCTGCAATCTACGGGGAATCACAACCTTCATTCCACCCAGCATTTCCCCAAGTCTTCTGATAAACATGGTACCTCACTTGTGTGGGTAGGCTTAGGCCCTCATTACAACCCCGGTGGTAAATCCCGCTTTCCGCCGTGCTGAAGACCGTCAACATACAGTTGCAGCGGCGGAATTCTGCTACAGGTATTACGACCCACATCTTGGAATCCGCCACAATACAGACAGCCACACAAGTCCGCTACACCAAAGGTCAGTGATAAACTGGCGATACCAAAACCTACACCGCCACGCCAACAAGAATACGCCCATACTATCACGACCCATGAATCAACGTGGCGGTCTTACAACCGCGGTAATCCTTTGGCGGTGCACACCGCCGTGCTCAAAATACACACACATTTACAAAACACAACCACATTGGACATTCAAAATACACACACCTGACACACATACACACACCACACCCACACACCCACAATGCTATAAAACACACACCCACATTACCCACAAACCCTTACAAAGGACAATTTTGGAAGAATCCCAGAGAGAGAGAATAGCAAACATAACACCAGCATCCACAGGCACACAACACCATCACTCATACAACATCCACGCACCTCAAACAACACACACCCACACATCCCCCCCCACATCACAACAGACAGCACCTCACACATCACCCACACCACATCATGGCACCTAAAAGACACCCCAGGTTTTCAGAGGAGGAGCTCAGGGTCATGGTGGAGGAAATCATCCGGGTAGAGCCACAGCTTTTCGGATCACAGATGCAACACACCTCCATTGCTAGGAAGATGGAGCTTTGGCGGAGAATCGTCGACAGGGTCAACGCAGTGGGACAGCATCCAAGAACATGGGATGACATCAGGAAGAGGTGGAACGACCTACGGGGGAAGGTGCGTTCTGTGGTATCAAGACACCAGATTGCTGTACAGAGGACTGGCGGTGGACCCCCACCTCCTCCCCTACAACTAACAACATAGGAGGAGCAAGTCTTGGCAGTACTGCATCCTGAGGGCCTCACAGGAGTAGCAGGAGGACTGGACTCTGGTAAGTCATATCTTTACTACTATATCCCCCACCCCACCTGCATGCCATCACATACCCCCACCTTTACCCTCACTCCCATCACTCCATCATCTCACATATGTCCCACTATCACAACCCACACATCCCAATACCAAGGCCCTGCATGCAACACCTATGCATGGACCACCATCACCAAAGCATGTCCAGTACAGATACCCACACAGACCCCAAACCAACTATCACAAAAGGGCAAACACAAATATGCAAGCACAGGAGTAGAGGGTACCTCACCCAAAGCACAAGATGGCACACACAGATACTAAAACTATGCATTTACACCCCAACAGGACCCGTACCCAACGTCACCGGACAGGAGGTGCCAGACATATCCAGTCCCCCCACAGAAGAGGCCCGCAGTGATGACAGCAGCTCTGCACGCCTGGATCAAGATGACCAGCCCGGCCCATCAGGGACCTCTGGACAGTCGGTTCCCCTGCCACTGTCACAAGCCACCACAGAACCTCCCCGCTCAGGAAACACCACCACAGCAACCACCCAGGGGGCCCATCCCTCTGTCCCCAGGACACGTCAATCAGCAGTGTGTCCACCACTACAGGGAACCCAGGCAAACCCACCAACCCAAGAAAATCAGGGACCTGCGGTCAGTGGCAGTGGGCACGCGGTTCAGGGGACAGAGGCACAGGATAACAAGGAAGTTGGGAGGACTGCTGTGCGACAGGGGGAGGACAGGCCCAGGGAACCCAGTTTCCACGAGGCACTCTCTAACATCATGGGAGCATACCACCATTCCCAGGAGACCATGGGCACGGTACTGGCCAAGTTTCAGGAGACTCAGCGGCTGCAGGAGGGACACTACCTTGGGATCAGGGAGGACTTGAAGTCCATCAACAACACCCTGGTCACCATTGCAGGGGTGCTGGCAGACCTTGTCAACACCATAAAGGACACAGTGGGACACAAACGGGCCCCTGACACTAGCCTGGATGATGAACAGCCCTCCACCTCTGCCGGCGTTAGTGGACAGGAGGCACCGCCACAGACCCAACAGGCCACCAGCACCCCACCCCCTGCAAAAGGAGAACCACCCCGCAAACGGTCCCTGAGATCCAGGAACAAGACAGAGAACATTGCCAAGACCCCCGCCAGGAATTAAGACCCTCCTGAATGTCACACTTCTGTCCCACTTAGTCACCCTGTCCATCTTAAACTGCCATTGCTCCCCTTCCTATGCCCCATTGGACAGTGCACCTGTGAGACCAAGAGACTGGACTCTGCCACGGACAATCCTCCACCATCACCCCAGCCCATTCCACACACCCCTACACTTATTAGCACAGAAATAAACACCCTTGAATCATAGAACAATCTGGAGTCTGTCTGTGCTTTCACAAATGTGTAATTGCAACATCTCTGAAATATAGCAATGCCAATGTACTTGTTCACATACCAATGTTACACAGCTGTAGGCCAGCAGTTAACATAGCAGAGGGTACAAAGTGGGACCCAGATCTGTGAAATGGAAAGCCAAAGTGACAAGCGTGCGTGCTGACATCATCAGATCGCTGGGGGAGGGGGCAGGGGGCATGTAGAGGGACAGCCCATAGGGGAAGCACTAGCACTTCCCCTGTGGTTGGATGCTAGAACAGCTTGGAGCCAACCTCAACACATGCCCGCCGTATAAGAGGGTAGCTTCAAGTCATCCTCAGCACACAAGGATTTAAACATGGGTGGTAAGGCTCCTCACAAAGAGACTGGGGGCCAGATGTATCAAAGTACTGATGGAACTCCATTCATCCCTATGGGCCTGAAGGCCCATAGGTGCAAATGGTTTTGCGTTTCCTAATTTGCGAACTCCTTTTAGGAATATGCAACTTAGGTAATGCACATCCAAGGGTCCTGGGGGCCTAAGGCCCCCTTTTGTTCACCCCCTCAAAAACAATTGTGCACATGTAAAGTGCACACATGCCCTAAGGGCATGTGTGAGCTACATGGCACTTTTAAAAATGTATTTTTAGTGCATTTTTAGAAATTGCACATGGTTACCACCAACTTGGAGTTGGTGGTAATTGCATTTCCCAAATGCTCAGTTCGCATTTAGGAAATGCATGATACATGTGCATAGGTAATGGCAAATAGGTATTTCCTATTTGCGATTCCTGTATAGGTGAATTTTAGCGATTCCTTAAAATTGCACTGCAAATGCCTTCCTAAATTGTGGAAGGATATTTTGCATTCGCAAATTGTGGAATTTTGCGATTCGCACCATTTGCAAATGCAAAATAGTTTGATACATTGGGCCTGAGGTCTTAATACAAATAAATTACAAAACTTAGTCCTATTACACTACTCACCATGATGTCCAAGGTGGATGAAAAGTTTCTAGAGACATGGCTTGCAAATCTGCTTAAGGAAATAATTATTTTAAATAAATACTGTATGAAGGATGTTTGAGGCCCAGTCATGAGACCGAGATGCTGTTCCTTACAGTCAATTAAGGGGTTGTGCAGGGATTCTTTTATTTGATCTCTCTGCAACGTTTCATGCAGTCATTCAACTATGTCCTGTTAGTCAGTAGATTACATTTCATTGGATTTAGAGGGAAGGCTCTTTCATTTTTCTCCTCTTTTCTGACAGATAGATCACAGCAGTGGTTCTGTCTACTTTTCACTTGCACAACACTTCTCTCCTGCGGCGTCCCCCAGAACTCTGCCAAGTTAACTATTCCATTTAATATATATGTTAATCCCCTTTGCAACCTTATACAGTTTTATGGCTTTGAATGTTATTCATATGCTGAGGACACCCAACTTCTCTTAAAATGTTATCAGAGGTCCACTAATTCTATTGGAAGAATAAAGTAAATCTCTCCTGGGAATTCAGAACTGGATGACCAGAAACTTCTTAAATGAGACAAGACAGAGGTGCCAATTGTGGGCAGTGATAAAAGTCATTGCACCTTGGATCTCTGGCCTGCCCAGCTAGGAGAGTTCTCCTTTTGGTTACTAGGACAAAGAACCTAGGGGTGATCTTTGATCAAAGCTTGGCATTCGTTCCCCAAATCCAAAAGGTCGGGAATATGGGCTTTACCATTCTTAAATCACTAACAAATATGAACTTTCCTCTCCTGTTATTAATGATACCACAATGTCTACTTAAAAGAATAACTTCATTATTTCCTTCAAGTATGCCTAAACAGTGAGACATGATGGCATGCATTTATCTCTCCCAGAGAGTCTCCTCAACTGACCCTTCACATTCCATCTCACATCTAACCTACAATGCACAGATGGAACACAAAAGAGGTGTACATTCTAGACTCAAGACACACTTCAACTTCAAACCCACATCTGCCTGGAAGAAAGTTTGGCTATTTTATTACTACATACGTTTTGCCCTATATCGATTCGGCCATGCCATCTGTGTAGGATCTCTGAACATTGCCCTAGCAAAACTTCAGCTACTACAACATTTTGCTTAGAATTATGACGAAAATGAAAAAATCTTATCATATTTCAGAGCCAGCTTGGAAGGCAAATAATAAGCAAAAACGTTGAACTTAAAGTAACTTGCCTGGTACACAGTGCACACTGTAAGACAGATCTCAAGTTTATTTTAGAGATCTCATGGCACCCATCTTCTCCTGGTAGGAACCTCCGACCCAGCAACTCAATCCTGTTGAAAGTTCCTCATATTAGGAAACAACGAAGAGGATAAAGATCATTTTAGGGGGTTGGGTCTAAAACCTGGTACACCTGCCTCTCAATATGCGCTTTATTGGTGATTTCCAAGCATTAACGAGGGTAGTACAAACCACTCTTCTGGCTTACAGTTTGCTGACCTAGCCGTCTATCTGCTCTTCTAGGCATCTTTTTAAATTCTTCTCTCTGTTATATCAACTTTTCTCTGCTTAGCTTTTTTTTCGCTCTTCATCTTCTTCTTTGTACTAATATGGCTCTGCTGCTGTGATGAATGAATGCATAATAGTAACAATAATAATAATAATAATAATAATAATAATAATAATAACAACAATACTGGCCCGGTTACTTCACAGTAATCTCCATTACTCTTAATCCAACTCATCTTCGTCGTCACAGTTATTACTACATGAGATGAATCCCACCTCAAAGGACATGAAAAAAGGCGAATGCTAACTCAGAAACTCTGTCCACCCGCACTGGGTGCCACCAAAGGATAAAAAGAGATACTATTCCCGCTCCTCTTACCCGCAAGACTCATCAAAGACCCAAAAACACGGAAGGGTGCGTAGGGAGTAATGACTACTATGAGTATGAGTTGGACTATGAGTATTGAAGATTGCTAGTAAATTATTGGAACATTAACTCTATGACCCACATTCTTGTCCCAACCATTACTACATGAAGTATACCAAACCCATGAGGGCATTTGGTGGTAGCAAATCACACACTTTAAATTGCAACACCAAAAGGATTTAATGTACAGAAAGTGAGAGAAAATAAATCCTGCAGGAACATAGCAATGAATTATTGAGGTGCATAGAAGGGCACATTTGTAAAGATGCAAAACACCAGATCCAAAGTTTTCATCCATATTACTAATATTCTGAATATGATAATATCTAACAAATGTATGCTCCCAGGACCAAGTTCATCTCCTATAGGTTTTGTTCAGCGGTACACCCTGCCACTCAGCCCAGACATTCCTTTTGTTGTTCTTCCTAGAATTCTGCGTATTGCCAATTCTTGTTGTTCAGTGAAAGCCATCAAAATAGTCTTCTTTGATCCATCTGCTGAGAGTCAGCTGTGAAGCGTACTTACCTTTTCCGGCATTACCATAAATGACAAACAGCTAGACAAATCTAGTTTCGGTATGACCTGGGTCTGTCAAGATAAGTTGATACAGCCTGATTAACATGCAAGCAATGAAACAGTGCTTCCTCATCTGTAGAAGGAGAAGGAAAAAAGGCAGGAAGAGCAATTTCTTGGATAGTATGTAAAGAAGAGTTACTTTTGTGATTAAATTGAGGATCTAGCTTCAAAACCACACCATCATCCAAGAAACAAAGACAATGTGGGTGGTATGATAAAGAAGAAAACCTCCTAACCTACTAACTGAAGTGGTTGTCACAGAAAATACAACCTTATAAGATAGAAGTTCCAAATCTACTGATTGTAATGGCTCAAAAGGGGCATGTTACGATGATTGCAGGATGAGAGGAAGATCCCAGGGAGGTGAGAAACGTAAACACTTTTAAATAGAAGTAAAGACTCACCCTCTCTACATATGAGATCAAACTCAACAAAGGCTTTAGTAAACCATTGAGTTTTGATAGTGGAAATTGATAGAGGTTTATTTAACCAATTCACCAGAAACCACAAAATCGAAGGAAAATAAAGTCAATTTGAGAAACCGAGCATGCAGAGCACCATTTAGAAGAAGACCAGTGCCTAGAATAGAACTTAAAGGTTGACTGTTTCCTTGATTACCTCTGCCAAGTCCTGTGTAATTTTAACCTTGTCACCCTCCATACCGACAGACACAACCTGAAAGGAAGAGGAAGGATAGATGGTTTGAGAGGAGGTGGAACAGGTGAAGGATCTAATAAGCACAAACTGTTAGGGATCTAAGGATCAGAAACCACAACCTAAGTGGCCAACAAAGAACCCCTAAAGATCTGTGCTCTCTACCTCTGAATGTTCTGGAGAAGTTTTGAAATCAGTGGAAAGGGGGAATGCATACAAGCTTCCCTATGGCCAAATGATAAGAAGTGCATCAACCCCCCCCTGGAAATGACAGCCAGATAAGGAGTGCAAAATCTCCTGCACACCTTCCAGAAAAATGCCCTGGACAAAGATATCTCCTGTGACATATAAAGCATTTCACTCAGTCTCTGCGTTCACACTATCCAGGCCCTTGATATGAAGAGCTGAGAGTGAAAGCAGGTGGTTCTCTGACCACCCCCTTAGAGACTGCAATTTTGTAGAGAGACTTTGAGCCCCTGCTGCCCTGTAGAGGGGGATGAGCCAACAAATTAACATGGAGAGCCATGCCAGAGCCAAGCCAAAGTTCAGGCTGGCGGTAAGTTCCGCCAAATTATGACCATTGCGGCGATAACTCCCATAGACAGTTAATGTACCACACCAACCGCCAGGGCGGAAACAACACTCACCATGGCGGTAGCCAACAACAGCCAGGCGGAAGACAAAGTACCACCCACCATATTATGACACAAGAAACCTCCACCTTTTCCGGGGCGATACGGGCGATCCGGGGCCATCAAAAGCCTGGTGGAAACAGAGCTCAGAAGTGAAAGGACTCACCATTAGACACACAGGGAAGAACTACGCCGCCATGGAACCCGAACTGCAAGTTTTTCCGATGATCTTCTATGTATGCTCCACCTGGAACACCAATGCCGACGAAGATGACGATGGTGAGTACAGCTGCCTAGCACACAAGGGAGGGAGGGAGGAAAACAAGAGTGACACACACACGCACAACACACACCCGACATACACACACCATACATACAACCAGCTGCACACGAAAAACAATGGCACACGACACACGGCATAATAAAACACGGACCAGATTGCTGGAGTACTGACAATGTATTAGCATAGCAAAACCCACCACACAAACCAAATATATTTACAGATGTACATAAAGGGCCAATGCCCAGTTCAAAGTCATAAGGGCACACACAAGGCCACGGGACAAAGTCCAAGGCTGAACCTATATCCTGACACATCTGTAGAGAACACTGCAGGGTCATCATTTTGCAAGTGGGAAGGCACCTCAGGTGGAAGGGAGGGGCACCTCAGCTGAATACGGGAACTTCCCCACTGGTTCTGGAGGGGGCAACATGCTCATTGCTCTGTTCTGGGGAGTGCAAGGCCACAGTCACTCAGGTGGGTGACTTTCCCACTGCTTCTGGAGGGGGCAACATGCCCATTGCTCTGTCCTGGGGAGTGCAAGGCCACAGTCTCTGGAGTGGGTGACTTTCCCACTGGTTCTGGAGGGGGCAAGAGGCCCATTGCTCTGTCCTGGGGAGTGCAAGGCCACAGTCTCCCAGGTGGGTGACTTTCCCACTGCTTCTGGAGGCGGCAACATGCCCACTGCCCTGTCCTGGGGAGTGCAAGGCCACAATCTTTGGAGTGGGTGACTTCCCCACAGGCTCTGAGGGGGCAACTCGCACAGCAGCTCCTGGGTGTCCGCTGGTGGTGATGGCTGCACTGCGGTGGTGGTGGATGGAGGAGCCTCCTGGGCAGCCTCTGCACTCTCTGATGGCTGCACTTCCTCCGCTGGCGGTGGGGGCCCCGTGACAGCTGGTGGTGGTGGTGGTGGTGGATGTGTCAGCCTGACATCCTCCGCTGGCGTAGAATGCTTTGTCTCCTCCTGTACATTGGGTGTGGATCCCTTACCCTTCCTGGCAGGGGTGGATAGGCTCTTCCCCTCTCTGCCTGGTGGTACAGGCTCCTTCCCCTTCTTCACAAGTGGTGCAGGTCCCTTCCCCTTCTTTGCAGGTGGTGCATGCTCCTTCCCCTTCTTTACAGGTGGTGCGGGTTCTTTCCCCTTCTTTACAGGTGGTGCAGGCCCCTTCCCCTTCTTCTCTGGTGGTCCTGGCTCCTTCCCCTTCTGTGATGGAGATGTGATATCCTTACCACGTGGCGCTACCACAGTCCCCGTGGACCGTTTGGCTGAGGTGCTGGGCAGTGTCCTTGGTGCCCTGCCCATATGGGCAGGCGGGTGAGGGGTAGGGAAGAGGTAAAATTGGGAAAGGAAAAGCATTTTAGGGACAGTGGGGCGGGAGGAGGGAGGAGTAATGGGAGCGGAGGATGAGGGAGTGGTTGTTGGAGGTGTATGTCTGCTGGACTTGGGTGCAGGTGCATGGGCAGTATGATGATGTGAGGTGGATGGCTGTTGGGTGTGTGAATGCTTGCGTTTGTGTCCTTTAGGAGGGGGGGGCAGACAGGGTGGGAGAGGACATAGGGGACGCATGCATGACTGTTGTGGAGGTGTCTGGCGGTGAGGTGTGTGTTCTGCTTGGTGTGGTGATGCTGGTAGTGGATGCTGATGTGGTGCATGCAGGTGTGAGTGTGGACGTGACTGGGAGGGAGGTGGTAGAGGAGGAGGAGAGGGAGACAGTAGAGGCAGTGGATGTTGTCGTACCTGCAACTGTATGGTGTCTGCGTGAATGCTTGTGGAATGAAGTGTGGTGCTTGTGTTTGCCTGTCCCGCTCTTGGGTGTTGTCTTGTGTGCATGCCCGTCTGTATGTGTGCCTGGGATGGGTTGGGGTTGAGGAGAATGGGACTGGGAAGTGGGAGTTGGTAGAAACAGGAACAATGGCTGCCATTAGAGAGGAGGCCAGAGCCTGAATTGATCTCTGTTGGGCCACCAATCCACCGTAAATGCCCTCCAGGAATGCATTGCATTGCTGCATCTGGGATGCCAGCCCCTGGATGGCATTCAAAATGGTTGACTGCCCTACAGAGATGGATCTCAGGAGGTCAATAGCCGCCTCACTCAGGGCAGCAGGGTTCACAAGGGCAGGGCCTGAGATGCCAGGGGGGGGGGAGGAGATGCCGACCCTCCTGGGTGAGCGGGCACGGGCAACTCGCTGAGGGGCTACTGGGATGGCGGTGCTGGTGCGGGGGTGGCGGCTGTACCTGCAGCTGGGTTGGTCACAGAAGTGTCTGCCACAACCAGGGAGCTCCCATCGGAGGCGGTATCAGAGTCTGTGTTGTCTCCTCCAGTCTCCGCTGTGGTGCTCCCCTCATCCTCCGTCCCACTGGTTCCCTCGGCGTCTGTGGACTCTGCCTCCTGGGTCCTGTGGGATGCAGCTCCCTCTGTCGCCAGTGCCCCTGCTCCTCCAACAGATGATGCTAATGCACACAAGGATAGGATGACAAAACAAGAAAAGAGGGTTGGGGAGAGAAAGGATACACTTGGTCAATGACTGCACCAACACCACTATTGGCATGCACATCACCGTCACACACAGTGATGTGGCTAGTAATTAAGGCAAGATGAGGATCACACACCGCCAACTGCAGCACACCTGGGACCCACGATGCCCTGCCTGAAATGGACTACTAACAAGCTAGGTTAACTGTATTTGCCATGCAATCATTACCCTAGAGATCACCCACGCTGCAATGTCTGGCCTGGCCTAAAGGGCACCCACTAACACACATCCACCACCCGGATACCACCCCACCAGCCAAAATATGTAATGAAACCCACTGTACTCACCCCCTTGTGGCTGCTGTGTTTCCTCAAGCACCCATCCAGCTCTGGGTAGGCCATCACCAGTATGCGGGCCATCAGGGGGGTCAGGGTCCGACAGGCGCCCCTTCCTCGTTGGAAGGCCATCCCCAGATGGGCCTCCGCAGTCTTCCGTGCCCAGCATCTCAGGTCCTCCCACTGTTTTCGACAGTGGCTGCTCCGCCTGCCAGAGACCCCCCAGGGTCCGCACTTCCTTGGCGATGGCACGCCATAATCCCTTCTTTTGATGGGCGCTGACCTGCAGAGGTAATACATACAGGAGAGCTCCATTAAACAAACAGTCCGGCCTGTCACACACATGGCCCACCATACCCGATTCCATCACCATTGGCACACAAATAGGCCATCTCACAACATGTACACTGCCAACAGAGAATCACCCCACTGCCACCCACCTTTACACGATGCCTTCACACACATCTCCATGCATCCATGCCACATGCATTATTCCCAAAGTGTACACACCTGTTGGTCTGGGGGCCCATACAGCTGTCCGTACTGGGGTAGGACCCCATCCACCAGTCGTTCCAACTCCTCCGAAGTGAAGACTGGGGCCCTTTCCCGGTCACACGGACCATGGTAGGTTCCAGACACAGGTCACAGCAGCACACGCAGTGTAGGCCTTCTCCTGTTGACGGTCAGGAAACAAGTGACGATTGAGTTAGAAAATGGCGGTCACGTCCACGGCGGTATACACAGTCACCGCCGGCGTACATCCCTATTGGTCACTGTACTCCTTAGGGCCCAATATTATCGAATGAGGAATTGCACGACGGTGCATGACCGCCTACCACCACGACGCCCAATGTCAGCTGAATTACCTCACTTCCACCTGTCCCACCATACAGGACAGGCAGTCGCTATTTCGGGGGGGGGGGCAGGCCTATCGACAGTTACTGCGTCACAGGTTAAATAGGCACATACTTCAACATTTACACTGTCCCAATACAAAGGTGCACCATGTAGACTGATGTTGTGGTTTAGTTGTTCAAATTGTGACAGCCTACTACTCTTGTGTACCTTAGGTACCTACCACTGCGGATGAATAGGAGGTGGAGACAAACCCCCATGTACATACCCTGGTGGACTTAGCTACACTGGAGGACAGGCACATTATCCTCACCTATAGACTGGACAGGGCCACAATCACAGAGCTGTGTGCCCAGTTGGAGCCTGACCTGATATCTGCTATCCGTCATCTGACTGGGATCCCTCCTCTTGTGCAAGTGCTCCATTTCCTGGCGACAGGTACTTTCCAAGTGACAGTGGGCTTGGCAGCAGGAATGTCACAGCCAATGCTCTCAATCGTGCTGGCAAGAGTGTTGTCTGCCCTGGTAAAAAACATGTGCAGCTCCATAGCTTTCCCCCAGGTGGAAGATTTGGCCACTGTGAAGGCCAGATTCTATGTAATGGGACATATCCCCAATATTATTGGGACGATTGACGGGACACATATTGCGTTTGTCCCCCCACTCCAGAATGAACAGGTTTACAGGAATCATAAGTGTTTCCACTCCATGAATGTGCAGATGGTGTGCCTGGCGGACCAGTAGATCTCCCACGTCAGCATCTCAAATGTGATGGCCCAACTACACTAAATGTGAGGCACAGAGTGAGGCTTATAGGTGAGCCTTGGTCCCCACCCAGTGTATGTTACTGTATGCCTCTGGTGTTAACCTCATAGGATAGTATGTGGCTACATTTTGTCCCTCAATACCTGCAGGTGACTCTGGCTACCCAAACCTGTTGTGGCTGCTGACCCCTGTGAGGAATTCCAGGGACAAGGGCTGAAGAACGTTATAATGGGGCACATGGGCAAACCAGAAGGATCATCAAGAGAACCTTCGGCCTCCTGAAGGCCAGGTTCCGGTGACTCCATCTGACAGGTGGATCCCTGTGCTACTCACCCGAGAAGGTCTGCCAGATAGTCGTGGCATGCTGAATGTTGCACAACCTGGCCCTCAGATGCCATGTACCTTTTCTGCAGGAGAAGAAGACTGGAGATGCCCCTGTGGCTGCAGTATACCCTGATGACAGTGAGGACGAAGAGGCTGAAGATGAGGATGAGGACAACAGAACCACGGTTATCCGTCAGTACTTCCAATGACACACAGGTCAGTCAGTGCAACTTCACATTTCAATGACTATTGGTGTATTCTGTGTGGCCGTAGCATGATGGCATTACCCACTTTTTACCTCTACTTACTGTCGCCTATGGAATCTCATTTTACAGATATTAGTGCAATGACAGCTGTGTTCTGATGTACTGCCTACAGCCAGCTACAGGTAATTATTTCTATGCTCTCACACTGTACAGTTCATTTGCAACGGATGTAACTGTTTCCATTAATACACTGTTTCAACACATGACATACAAGTATTTGAGTTGTGTTCAAGGGTGTTTATTGTAGTGCTATGAAATTGAGGGGAAAGTGCAAAGGAATGGGGTGATGATGGAGGAAAGACCAGGGCATTGTTCCAGTCTGTTTGTAGTACAGGTGCAGTGTCCAAGTGGCCATAGGAAGGGGAGCAAAGGCAGTTCAAGGTGGACAAGGTGACAGTGTGGGACACAAGGGGGACAATCAGGAGAGTAATTTCCTGGCGATGGTCTTGGCAATTGTCTCTGGCTTCTCTGGGGCGCAGGGAATGTTTGCGGGGTGGTTCACCTTCTGCAGGGGGAGGGATGCTGGTGGCCTGTGGGTCCTGTGGCAGGGCCTCCTGGCCACTAGCGGCAGCGTAAGTGGAGGGCTGTTCAGTTGACTAGCTAGTGGTAGGGGCCCGCTGATGTGCTGTTGCCTTCCTCATGATGTTGGCCATGTCTGCCAGCACCCCTGCTATGGAGATCAAGGTGGTGTTGATGGCCTGCAAGTCCTCCCTGATCACCTGATACTGTATTTTCTGCAGCTGCCTGTTCTCCTGCAAGATGTCAAGGATCTGGCTCATCGTATCCTGGGAATGTTGGTAGGCTCCCAGGATCTTGGAGAGTGCTTCCTGGAGAGTTGGTTCCCTGGCCCTGTCCTCCCTCTGGCACACAGCGGTCCTCCCAGTGTTCCTGTTGGCCTGTGCCCCTTTCCCCTGAACGGTGTGCCCACTGCCACTGATCCCAGGTCCCTGATTGTCTTGGGGGCGAGGTGTGGCCTGGGGTCCCTGTAGAGATGAGCACACTGCTGATTGACATGTCCTGGGGACAGAGGTGTGGGTATGCTGGGTGGGTGCTGTGGTGTTGTATCCTAATGGGGGAGGCTCTGTGGTAGACTGTGATTATGTTTGGGTGACCGGCTGTACAGTGGTCCCTGATGGGCCAGGTAGGTCATCCAGATCCAGAAGTCCAGAGTTAGTGTTATCACTGGGGCCCCTTCCAGTTTGTGACTGGAGCCCAAAATATTTTTTCAGGGCAGGGAGTGGTCCAAGGGACCACTCCCTGCCCTGAAAAACAACCGAAACTAAAGGTTTCGTTTTTTTTTGAAGTGCAGCTCGTTTTCCCTTAGGGAAAACGGGCTACACTTAAAAAAAAAAAAAATGCTTTATTTAAAAGCAGGTCGCTAACATGGAGGTCTGCTGACGTCAGCAGGCCTCCATGTTAGCGAGTGCCTATACTCGCAATGGGGCCGCAATTTGCGACCCACCTCATGAATATTCATGAGGTGGGTCATTGCGACCCCATTGCGAGTTGCAGTCGGTGTCTGAGACACCGTACTGCATAGCAATTTGCGACTTGCAAATTGCGAGTCGCAGGGACTCGCAATTTGCAAGTCGCAAATTGCTTTTTTCCTACATCTGGCCCTAAGAAGCAAGCCAGTTGTTATGTGTACTCTACATGTGGCCTCGATTCCTATTTTTTAAAACACTTTTTAATGTGCTTTTTTGTGTATAAGTTAAATCGCAATTCACAAACATCAGAAGCTGGATAGGCTGATGGCTTTGAACATGAGATAACTGTGAACAACTACAGTTTAACTATTTGTCATCCCACAGGACTCACAGGTTAATATTTCAACATAATTAGGTGTCTAGCATGAACTCATCTAGTACGGATTCATGAACACATGTTAACAAATAAGAGCTTTTAAACGTATGAACTATATTGAAACAAGTCTGCTCCTGCCTTCGTGGGTCACCTCCCAATCCGGCTTCAGATCCAACCCCAGCACCGAAACAGCCCTCATAGCCACAATGGTTGACATCAGAACCATCCTCCACCATGGAGAATCTGCTGCCCTTATCCTCCTTGACCTCTCCGCGGCCTTCGACACCGTGACCTACCACATCCTGGTCAACAGACTTCAACACATCGGCATCGGCAGCAAAGCACTCAAGCTGATCGCCTCATTTCTCACAGGACACATGCAAAGAATTTGCCTGCCACCCTTCACCTTGGAACCCAAGGACACCATCTGCAGCTCCTCGCTCTGCTCCACCCTCTTCAATGTCTACATGACTCGGCTGGCCAACAAAGTCCGCAGCCACAGACTCAACATCATCTTGTAGGCACCCAACTCATCCTCTCCCTCACGACACCT
Organism: Pleurodeles waltl; assembly: GCF_031143425.1. Classification (NCBI taxonomy): domain Eukaryota; kingdom Metazoa; phylum Chordata; class Amphibia; order Caudata; family Salamandridae; genus Pleurodeles; species Pleurodeles waltl. The sequence goes on from NC_090440.1 coordinate 208,530,141, forward strand.
CCACCACCAGAACCAACTTCCAGAATGCTATGCAACATCGCCGAATGGATGAAGACCAACTGCCAGAAACTGAACACGGGCAAGACAGAAGTGCTCATCTTCGGAAGAAGCCCCTCTCTTTGGGACAACTCGTGGTGGCCCCCCGCTCTCAGAGCTGCTCTGGCTCATGAAAGGGAACTAGGGCATCATCCTGGAAAGCGAGCTATCCATGAAGCGCCAAGTTAACGGTGTAACCTCCACAAACTTTTACATCCTCAGAATGCTCTGTAAGATCTTCAGGTGAATCCTGCCCAGCACCAGGAGAACAGTAACACAGGCCCTCATCACCAGCTGACTGGTCTACAGAAACTCACTCTACGTCAGAATCACCACCCATCTCCTGAAACGACTTCAGGCTATCCAAAAGGCAGCAGCCAGACTCATCCTTGATCTCCCAAGACGGTCAAGCATCACCCCACACCTCAGAGACCTCCACTGGCTCCCATTCAAAAAAAGATGCCACTTCAAACTACTCACCCACGATTACAAGGCCCTCCACAACACTGAACTGTCCTACATAACCCACCAGACAACTCCGGTCAGCCCACCTCGCCCTTGCACATGTCGCATGCATCCACTGGATCCGCAGAGTAAGCCACTCCTTCTCCTACCTCGCTGCTAATTCCTGGAACAATCTGCCTCTCTATTCCAGACCGCCACTACTCTCGCCAACTTCAGGAGCGCACTCAAGACCTGGCTGTTTGATTAAATGGCTCATCGGCCCCACCTGGATACCCCACGGGGTGATAAGCTGCTCTCTACAAATCCTGCTGATTGATTGAGGGATAGTGTTGCAGTGCCCTTACATGTGTAATATTGTGTGAATGTGTGGCCATGTGGTGCTTGTCATGTTGTGCAATCCAGGTGGCTGTGGGGGGTAGTTGGTTGGTGCCTCATTTCGCGGTGTGCTGGGGCAATCTCCATCCCATGTGGATTCTAGAAAATTCCACCAACAGGGCATCCCACTTGGCTGCTATAGGGTACTTTTGCAGCCCCTTAGCGTCCTCTCTGTGCAGGGCCCTGCTTTCACCTTGTGCCCAGGCAGTCACGGTGAGTGCCCAGCCCTTCAGGGTGGGACGATCAGGTGATTTCCATTTTCACGTTATCTGGTGCTTAGAGAGTAGTGTGGCTAGATTAATGAACTAGTCTGAGACCTTGTTTTTTCTTGGTGCAATGCACCTAGCCTACAAGGCATGCTCCCCAGTTATGTAGGGGCATATTTATACTCCGTTTGCGCCGAAATTGCGTCGTTTTTTTGACGCAATTTCGACGCAAAACTAACTCCATATTTATACTTTGGCGTTAGACGCGTCTAGCGCCAAAGTCCATGGAGTTAGCGTCATTTTTTAGCGTGGACACCTACTTTGCGTTAATTATATGCAAGGTAGGCGTTTCCGTCTAAAAAATCGACTCCGAGGCATGTGCGTGGGATTTATACTCCCGGGCAAAAATCACGCCCGGGAGTGGGCGGGTCAAAAAAAATGACGTACGGCCGCTTTTGCGCCGTTTTTTTTGCGCCTGCAAAAGGCAGGCGTTAAGGGACCTGTGGGCTCTGAAGGAGCCCAGAGGTGCTCCCCCATGCCCCCAGGGACACCCCCTGTCACCCAGCCCACCCCAGGAGGACACCCAAGGCTGGAGGGACCCATCCCAGGGACATTAAGGTAAGTTCAGGTAAGTGTTTTTTTTTTTTAAATGTTGTGGCATAGGGGGGCCTGATTTGTGCCCCCCTACATGCCACTATGCCCAATGACCATGCCCAGGGGACAGAAGTCCCCTGGGCATGGCTATTGGGCAAGGGGGCATGACTCCTGTCTTTGCTAAGACAGGAGTCATTTCTATGGGGGTTGGGAGTGAAAAAAAATGGCGCAAATCGGGTTGAGGCGAAAAAATTGCCTCAACCTGACTTGCCCCATTTCTTCACGCCCAAGCTCCATCTCCCCCTACGCCGGCGCTGCCTGGTTTATGTCGTTTTTTTTCACGCACACCAGACGGCGCCGGCGGCTAACGCCGGCTAACGTCATTCAATAAATACGGCGCCCGCATGGCGCTTCAGAATGGCGTTAGCCGGCGCTAATTTTTTTGACGCAAAACTGTGTTGGCGCAGTTTTGCGTCAAAAAGTATAAATATGGGCCGTAGTGTTGTGTGTCCTGTGCATCTGGCAAAATGGGCTGTAACTGCACTCCAGTACTGAGAGAGTGACAGGCATGCCCTGAACGTGTGAAGGAAGTCTGCGCCTATTGTGCGGCCGCGTGGGCAAGCTCCATGGCGGTGGTGAAAGTATCAACTGACTTTTTCTGCAGAATAAGGCATGCACTGTGGAGCACATAGCACTGTATACGGCAGAAGCGGGCACTTGGGGGGCACCAAGTTAGGGTATTCCACAATATTTTGTCACTCCTGATCGGTGTGCGGTCTACCAAGGTCGGCATCCCAATGCTGCTGCAGTGGTGTCAGGCAGGTAGCACTATGAGTGAGAAGGGAGCTTCCAATTGAGTGGAGCATTGGTATACCACTTGCACCAGGGGAGGCTGAGGCATCCACAGTCTTGTGTACGGGTGGAACAAGTTCAGCACTTGGGGCATGTCCCACACAGGGGAAGCTGATGCCATTTCTTCCAGTTAGCAGCCGGCCAACCACCCAGCCACCCACTTCAGCTGGGAGGCCAGGTGTTATTGTTCAAAATTGGGCACGCCTGGGCCACCCTGGTCAAAGTTCGGTCAAAGCCAGTTACAGGCAGGACAAATGCCAGATAAAATCTCCTGTGATTCACTCCAGCAAACAAAAGAATGGTTTTGTGATGTAGAGTGGGAGGTTGGCAAAAAAGTAGAGGAGACCTGGTAACATGATCATTTTGTCAAGGGCTATGCATTCTGCCACGGAGGGCAGAGGGGGCTGCCAAAACACCATTTGCGACCGTAGGTTGGTGACTGTCCAGACCAAATTTCCTTCATTAAGATCTGAAAGGGAGTGATATATTCGGATTCCCAGATAACAGAATGTATCAGGGCGCCATGACACTGGGTGTTGTTTATCTGAAGCATAGAGTCAGGCATGAAAGCTTCAAAGGGGAAAAGACAGGACTTACTCCAGCTAACCCTCAGGACGGACAGATCTGCAAATCTAGCAAGTGTGTGTGCTGTTTGGGCTAGAATGTCCCGGACATCTCTGAGGTTTAACAGCATGTCATAAGCATAAAGTGATACAGGGTGATGCCCATCTTTCAGAGGGACCCCCTATGCGACCCTCAGTCACGCAGAATGATTGCTAATGGTTCCAATGCTAGTGAAAATAGGTGCGGGGACAGAGGCCAGCCCGGCCGGGTACCACTCTGTATTAGAATGGGGTCCGAGATTAATGGACCTGTCTTAACCCTGGCCGTCAGGTTCATGTACAACACTTGGATCAGGCGGATGAATCGTGCCCCCAGACCACAGCTGTGGAGCACCTCAAAGAGTTAAGCCCACTCCAGAGAGTTTAAAGCCCTCTCCAGATCGAGGACAAAGCATCCAAGTTTGGCCAGTCAGTAGGGGCGAACTCAAGATCCTAGAAAAACCTAGGTTCAGGGAAGGGTTACTGGCTGGCACAAACCCATTCTGATCTGAGTGTACAAGCTGGGGGACCAGGGAAGACAGGCTGTCACCTAGTAGTTCAGCCAGTGCCTTATTATCTGTATTAAGGAGTGCTAGTGGCCTATAAGGGGATAACTCTTCAGCATCCCTACCTGGTTTTGGCAGAGAAGTGAGAAGAGCCCTGTACAGGGAGGGTGGGAGAGAAGAGGCCACCAGGACTCATCCTGTACAGTTTTCAGTTATGGTGCCAAAAGCTTGGTGTACCATTTATAAAATTTAAATGGGAGTCCTTCTGGGCCAGTAGTCTTCCCTGTGGCCGGTGCCCTGATGGCCTCCTGACCCTCATGTAAGGCAATCTCCCCATATAGTTCCTCTTGCTGATCGAATCAAATGCAAGGAAGTGTTACTGCCTCCAAAAATGCCTGGATTTCTATCATTGTAGCCACTAGTGTGGATTGGTATTGCCACGTGGTATTGCGTAAATGCTCGATGTATGGCCCATTTTCTGAACACTAGGTCGCCTGACGGATGACAAATGGAGAGTAAAGGGTGCCTAGGTTAGTCCTGTTGGATTAGCCACTCTAATAACTTCCCTGTCTTATCTGAATTACATGTCGCCCAGAAGCATGGACCGCGTAGTTAAGGCAGCACACCTGCTCCAGAAGCGCCACATGCTCCTGTCTCGCTCGCTGCAGATGCTCCCCGACAAGCGGGCCTCCTGGGACCGCCCCTCCGAGTGCAGCAGACCATGTTCAATGTTTGCAATGTCCCTGTTCAGTCCGTGTCTCATATTTATGGTGTTCCCCAAGCAATGTCCTCTGATCGGTACCTTAAAAGCCTCCCACTCGATCAGGCCAGATGTGGCAGTACCCATGTTAATATCGAAATATTCGGTAATACACGTGTCCAGGGAGGCTCGAAGGGGTGGATCGTCCAGTGCATCTGTCTGAAGTCACCACATGGGAATGGGAGGGGGCTTATGACCCCAGCATAGTTGCAGGTATTGAGGATTATGGTCTGAGTGTGTTTGGCCTAGATAGTCTAAGTTTATGACATGCGGTAATACATCTGCTGTGGCAACAAACAATCTACGTGTATGTGTAGATCATACGGGTGTGAGTAAAATGTATAGGCATAGGCCCTGGTATGTCTAGGTGTCGCGAGATGTCTGTGAGGTGCCAGTGTTGCAGTGTTAAAGGTGGCAGGGGTGCAGAGGAGGCGAGGGAATAACCTGTCCAGGCTCACATCTAGTCACATCAGAGCTGCTCGCCGACGGGCATAAAAAACATCGTACTGCCCATACGCAGCATGCGATTCTGAACTTTGATCTACACTTTCGATAGCTGTAGCGGTCCAGCTATTAGGAGCACTCCCAAGGCTTGATTATTGAATGATCCTACTTGCTTTAAATTACAAAGTACCCATGTGATAGTAGATGCAGCAAGTATCACTAAGCCTAGCAGAAAAAGAGGCGTCATTGCCCTTCGATAGTCCTGATGAGGACCTGACTGAAGAGGCCGAAACGCGTTGACACATCTTTTGCGAGATTGAGTGTAGGAAAGTACCATCTTGCCTGGCATGTTACCCCCATTTTTCACTGTATATATGTTGTTTTAGTTGTATGTGTCACTGGGACCCTGCCAGCCAGGGCCCCAGTGCTCATAAGCCTGCCTGAATGTGTTACCTGTGTTATGACTAACTGTCTCACTGAGGCTCTGCTAACCAGAACCTCAGTGGTTATGCTCTCTCATTTCTTTCAAATTGTCACTAACAGGCTAGTGACCAATTTTACCAATTTACATTGGCTTACTGGAACACCCTTATAATTCCTTAGCATATGGTACTGAGGTACCCAGGGTATTGGGGTTCCAGGAGATCCCTATGGGCTGCAGCATTTCTTTTCCCACCCATAGGGAGCTCTGACAATCCTTACACAGGCCTGCCACTGCAGCCTGAGTGAAATAAAGTCCACGTTATTTCACAGCCATTTTGCACTGCACTTAAGTAACTTATAAGTCACCTATATGTCTAACCTTTACCTGGTAAAGGTTGGGTGCTAAGTTACTTAGTGTGTGGGCACCCTGGCACTAGCCAAGGTGCCCACACATTGTTCAGGGCCAATTCCCCGGACTTTGTGAGTGCGGGGACACCATTACACGCGTGCACTACATATAGGTCACTACCTATATGTAGCTTCACAATGGTAACTCCGAATATGGCCATGTAACATGTCTATGATCATGGAATTGCCCCCTCTATGCCATCCTGGCATAGTTGGCACAATCCCATGATCCCAGTAGTCTGTAGCACAGACCCTGGTACTGCCAAACTGCCTTTCCCGGGGTTTCACTGCAGCTGCTGCTGCCAGCCCCTCAGACAGGCTTCTGCCCTCCTGGGGTCCAGCCAGGCCTGGCCCAGGATGGCAGAACAAAGGACTTCCTCTGAGAGAGGGTGTTACACCCTCTCCCTTTGGAAAATGGTGTGAAGGCAGGGGAGGAGTAGCCTCCCCCAGCCTCTGGAAATGCATTCATGGGCACACATGGTGCCCATTTCTGCATAAGCCAGTCTACACTGGTTCAGGGACCCCTTAGCCCTGCTCTGGCGCGAAACTGGACAAAGGAAAGGGGAGTGACCACTCCCCTGACCTGTACCTACCGTGGGAGGTGCCCAGAGCTCCTCCAGTGTGCTCCAGACCTCTGCCATCTTGGAAACAGAGGTGCTTCTGGCACACTGGACTGCTCTGAGTGGCCAGTGCCATCAGGTGACGTCAGAGACTCCTTCTGATAGGCTCCTTCAGGTGTTGCTAGCCTATCTTCTCTCCTAAGTAGCCAAACACTCTTTTCTGGCTATTTAGGGTCTCTGCTTTGGGGATTTCTTTAGATAAAGAATGCAAGAGCTCATCCGAGTTCCTCTGCATCTCTCTCTTCACCTTCTGCCAAGGAATCGACTGCTGACTGCGCTGGAAGCCTGCAAAACTGCAACAAAGTAGCGAAGACGACTACTGCAACTCTGTAACGCTGATCCTGACGCCTTCTCGACTGTTTTCCTGGTGGTGCATGCTGTGGGGGTTGTCTGCCTCCTCTCTGCACTAGAAGCTCCGAAGAAATCTCCCGTGGGTCGACGGAATCGTCCCCCTGCAACCGCAGGCACCAAAGAACTGCATCACTGGTACACTTGGTCTCCTCTCAGCACGACGAGCGAGGTCCCTCGAATCCAGCACCTCTGTCCAAGTGACTCCCACAGTCCAGTGACTCTTCAGTCCAAGTTTGGTGGAGGTAAGTCCTTGCCTCCCCACGCCAGACTGCATTGCTGGGAACCGCAACTTTTGCAGCTACTCCGGCCTCCGTGCACTTCCGGCGGAAATCCTTTGTGCACAGTCCAGCCTGGGTCCACGGCACTCTAACCTGCATTGCACGACCTCCTAAGTTGTCCTCCGGCGACGTGGGACTCCTTTGTGCGACTCCGGGTGAGCACTGTTTCTCTCCACTTCGTAGTGCCTGTTCTGGCACTTCTGCGGGTGCTGCCTGCTTCTGAGAGGGCTCCTTGTCTTGCTCGACGCCCCCTCTGTCCCCAGACGCAATTGGCGACATCCTGGTCCCTCCTGGGCCACAGCAGCATCCAAAAACCCTAACCTCACGATTTGCAGCTAGCAAGGCTTGTTGGCGGTCTTTCTTCAGGAAAACACTTCTGCACGACTCTCCACGGCGTGGGGGATCCGTCCTCCAAAGGGGAAGTTCCTAGCCCTTTTTGTTCCTGCAGAATCTCCAGCTTCTACTGTCCAGTAGCAGCTTCTTTGCACCCACAGCTGGCATTTCCTGGGCATCTGCCCATCTCCGACTTGCTTGTGAATTTTGGACTTGGTCCCCTTGTTCCACAGGTACCCTCGACTGGAAATCCATCGTTGTTGCATTGCTGATTTGTGTCTTTCCTGCAGAATTCCCCTATCACGACTTCTATGTCCTTTGGGGAACTTTAGTGCACTTTGCACTCACTTTTCAGGGTCTTGGGGTGGGCTATTTTTCTAACCCTTACTATTTTCTAATAGTCCCAGCGACCCTCTACAAGGTCACATAGGTTTGGGGTCCATTCGTGGTTCGCATTCCACTTTTGGAGTATATGGTTTGTGTTGCCCCTATCCCTATGTGTCCCCATTGCATCCTATTGTAACTATACATTGTTTGCACTGTTTTCTAAGACTATTACTGCATATTTTGGTATTGTGTACATATATCTTGTGTATATTTGCTATCCTCATACTGAGGGTACTCACTGAGATACTTTTGGCATATTGTCATAAAAATAAAGTACCTTTATTTTTAGTATATCTGTGTATTGTGTTTTCTTATGATATTGTGCATATGACACTAGTGGTACTGTAGGAGCTTCACTCGTCTCCTAGTTCAGCCTAAGCTGCTCTGCTAAGCTACCATTATCTATCAGCCTATGCTGCTAGACACCCTATACACTAATAAGGGATAACTGGGCTTGGTGCAAAGTGTAAGTACCCCTTGGTACTCACTACAAGCCAGTCCAGCCTCCTACATTGGTTGTGCAGCGGTGGGATAAGTGCTTTGAGACTACTTACCACTTTTGTCATTGTACTTTTCATAAGAGAAAAATATACAAAACAAGTTCAGTGTATGTACACCTAACCAAAAAGTTTTGCATTTCTTTTCTCACCTCTTTTCTAAAATGCTGAAAAGTACCTCTAAACTTTCTAAAAAGTTCTTTAAAAGTTTTAAAAGTTTTTTTCTGTCTTTCTAAAAGTTCTGAAAACTTTTTTCTCTTTTTCTATCACTTTAACTCTCTCTAAAAATGTCTGGCACAGGCCAAAAGGTTGATCTGTCCAAACTTGCATATGATCACCTTAGCTGGAAAGGAGCAAGGAGTCTCTGCATAGAGAGAGGTTTGAGTGTAGGGAAGAATCCTTCTTTGGAATTATTGCTTAACATGCTTAGAGAACAAGATAAGGCCAGAAGGGCCCCATCTGTTGAAAAAGTAGCCAATGGTTCCCAATCTGATCCAGGGACTCCCCTAGGAAAAGATTCAGGAAAGAAACTTCCTAGCCTGCCCATTACTAGACAGTCTAGCATAGTTGGTATTGATGTAGAGGTACACCATACAGATAGTGTTATGTCACATCATAGCAAGAGTATTGTTTCTCACCACAGTAGAAGTGATGTTTCTGTTAACCAAGCTGTTAGGGTGCCCTCTGTAAGGGATAGGTCTCCTTCTGTCAATTCTCATCATACCTCTGTTTCTAAACATGTCCCTCCCACCCACCCTGATGACAGATTGTTAGAAAGGGAGCTCAATAAGTTGAGAGTTGAACAAACCAGACTGAAGCTTAAGAAGCAACAGCTGGATTTGGATAGACAGTCCTTAGAACTAGAGAAGGAAAGACAGAAGTTGGGTTTTGAAACCCATGGTGGCAGCAGCAGTATTCCCCATAGTCATCCTGCAAAAGAGCATGATTCCAGGAATCTGCACAAGATAGTTCCCCCTTATAAGGAGGGGGATGACATTAACAAGTGGTTTGCTGCACTTGAGAGGGCCTGTGTTGTACAGGATGTCCCTCAAAGGCAGTGGACTGCTATCCTATGGCTATCATTTAGTGGAAAGGGTAGGGATAGGCTCCTTACTGTGAAAGAAAGTGATGCCAATAATTTTTCAGTTCTTAAGAATGCACTCCTGGATGGTTATGGCTTAACCACTGAACAATACAGGATAAAGTTCAGAGAGACCAAAAAGGAGTCTTCACAAGACTGGGTTGATTTCATTGACCATTCAGTGAAGGCCTTGGAGGGGTGGTTACATGGCAGTAAAGTTACTGATTATGACAGCCTGTATAACTTGATCCTGAGAGAGCATATTCTTAATAATTGTGTGTCTGATTTGTTGCACCAGTACCTGGTGGACTCTGATCTGATCTCTCCCCAAGAATTGGGAAAGAAGGCAGACAAATGGGTCAGAACAAGGGTGAACAGAAAAGTTCATACAGGGGGTGACAAAGATGGCAACAAGAAGAAGGATGGTAAGTCTTCTGACAAGGGTGGGGACACATCTAAAAATGAGTCTTCATCAGGACCACAAAAACACTCTGGTGGGGGTGGTGGGCCCAAATCCTCTTCTAATCAAAACAAAGAAAAGAAACCATGGTGCTATTTATGTAAAATAAAAGGCCATTGGACAACAGATCCCAGTTGTCCAAAGAAAAGCACCAAGCCTCCTACCACTACAACCCCTACTGCTACACCTAGTGTCCCTACTAATAGCAGTGGTGGTGGGAGCAAACCTACTAATAGCCAATCCAAGGGAGTAGCTGGGCTCACTTTTGGTAACTTAGTTGGGGTTGGTCTTGTTAGGGAGACCACAGAGGCTGTGTTAGTCTCTGAGGGGGCTATTGATTTAGCCACCTTAGTTGCTTGTCCCCTTAATATGGATAAGTACAAGCAGCTACCCCTAATAAATGGTGTTGAGGTTCAGGCCTACAGGGACACTGGTGCCAGTGTTACTATGGTAATAGAGAAACTGGTCCACCCTGAACAACACCTACTTGGTCACCAGTACCAAGTAACCGATGCTCACAACAACATACTTAGCCACCCCATGGCTGTTGTAAATCTCAACTGGGGGGGGTTACTGGTCCAAAGAAAGTTGTGGTAGCCACAGATTTACCTGTAGACTGTCTACTAGGAAATGATTTGGAGACATCAGCTTGGTCAGATGTGGAGTTGGAGGCCCATGCAGCAATGCTGGGCATCCCAGGGCATATTTTTGCTTTAACCAGGGCTCAGGCCAAAAAGCAAAAAGGACAGGGTGACTTGGATCCTGGAACAATGGACCAAGTGCTCCCTAAAGCTAGGGCTAGTAGAAGTAAAGCACCTCCTACTATCCCTCCCTCTACAGTGGATTCTACTTCTGAGGAAGAAGAATTTCCACCCTGTGCAGAACCTACACCAGAGGAGCTGAAAGCAGACACTGCTGAGCTTTTGGGTGAAGGGGGGCCTGCCAGGGAGGAGCTGAGTGTGGCACAGCAGACCTGTCCCACACTAGAGGGTCTAAGACAGCAAGCTGTCAAACAAGCTAATGGGGATGTCAGTGACTCTCACAGAGTTTACTGGGAGGACAACCTCTTGTACACTGAAGCAAGGGATCCTAAACCTGGAAATGCCAGGAGGTTAGTGATTCCTCAGGAGTACAGAAAGTTCCTCCTAACTCTAGCCCACGACATTCCCCTAGCTGGACATTTGGGACAAATGAAAACTTGGGACAGACTTGTTCCCTTGTTTCATTGGCCTAGAATGTCAGAGGACACAAAGGAATTTTGTAAGTCCTGTGAAACCTGTCAAGCCAGTGGCAAGACAGGTGGCACTCCAAAGGCACCCCTTATCCCACTGCCTGTGGTTGGGGTTCCCTTTGAAAGGGTAGGGGTTGACATAGTTGGCCCCCTTGACCCTCCTACTGCTTCAGGCAATAGGTTTATCTTAGTGGTAGTGGACCATGCCACAAGATATCCTGAAGCAATTCCTCTAAGGACCACTACAGCACCTGCAGTGGCAAAGGCCCTCCTGGGAATATTTTCCAGGGTGGGCTTCCCAAAAGAGGTGGTATCAGACAGGGGAAGCAATTTCATGTCTGCTTACTTAAAGGCCATGTGGAAGGAGTGTGGTGTGACTTACAAGTTCACTACACCCTATCATCCACAAACAAATGGACTGGTGGAGAGATTTAACAAAACTCTCAAAGGCATGATTATGGGACTCCCTGAAAAACTCCGCAGGAGATGGGATATCCTTTTACCATGCCTCCTTTTTGCCTACAGGGAGGTACCCCAGAAAGGAGTGGGCTTCAGCCCCTTTGAACTCCTCTTTGGACACCCTGTTAGGGGTCCACTAACACTTGTCAAGGAGGGTTGCGAACAACCTTTAAAAGCTCCAAAGCAAGATATTGTGGATTATGTACTTGGCCTCAGATCAAGGATGGCTGAGTACATGAAAAAGGCCAGTAAAAACCTTCAGGCCAGCCAAGAGCTCCAAAAGCAATGGCATGACCAGAAGGATGTTTTGGTTCAGTACCAACCGGGGCAGAAAGTGTGGGTCTTGGAGCCTGTGGCCCCAAGAGCACTCCAAGATAAATGGAGTGGACCCCACACAATTGTTGAGAAAAAGGGTGAAGTCACCTACTTAGTTGACTTAGGCACTGCCAGGAGTCCCCTTAGGGTGCTCCATGTCAATCGCCTGAAACCCTACTATGACAGGGCTGATCTCACCCTGCTCATGGCAACTGATGAGGGACAGGAAGAAGACAGTGATCCTCTACCTGATCTCTTCTCTTCCACAGAACAAGATGCTCTAGTGGAAGGTGTAGTTTAGGCTGATTGTCTTACTGCTGAGCAGAAAGACCATTGCATAAATCTCCTGGGTCAGTTTTCTGAACTCTTCTCTACTGTGCCAGGTACCACTTCTTGGTGTGAGCACACTATAGATACTGGAGACAGCTTGCCTGTCAAAAGTAAGATCTATAGGCAGCCTGACCATGTCAGGGACTGCATAAAGCAAGAGGTGCAGAAAATGTTAGAACTGGGAGTGGTTGAGCACTCTGAAAGTCCATGGGCTTCTCCTGTGGTACTTGTACCAAAACCTCATTCCAAGGATGGAAAGAAGGAAATGCGGTTTTGTGTAGACTACAGAGGTCTCAACCAGGTAACCAAAACTGATGCTCACCCTATACCCGGGGCAGATGAGCTCATAGATACACTGGCATCTGCCAAGTATCTAAGCACTTTTGATTTGACTGCAGGGTATTGGCAGATCAAATTATCAGAAGATGCTAAACCTAAAACTGCATTTTCAACCATTGGAGGCCATTACCAACTCACAGTAATGCCTTTTGGATTGAAAAATGCACCTGCCACTTTTCAGAGGTTTGTGAACACAGTCCTGCAAGGGCTGGAATCTTTTAGTGCAGCATATTTGGACGATATAGCTGTCTTTAGCTCCAGCTGGGATGATCACCTGGTCCACCTATGGAAAGTTTTAGAGGCCCTGCAAAAGGCAGGCCTCACTATAAAGGCTTCAAAGTGCCAGATAGGGCAGGGAAAGGTGGTTTATCTGGGACACCTTGTTGGTGGGGAACAGATTGCACCACTTCAGGGGAAAATCCAAACTATTATAGATTGGGTTCCCCCTACTACTCAGACTCAGGTGAGAGCCTTCCTAGGCCTCACTGGGTATTACAGGAGGTTCATTAAGAACTATGGCTCCATTGCAGCCCCTCTTAATGACCTCACATCCAAGAAAATGCCTAAAAAGGTATTATGGACAGCAAACTGTCAGAAAGCTTTTGAGGAGCTGAAGCAGGCCATGTGCTCTGCACCTGTCCTGCAAAGCCCTTGTTACTCTAAAAAATTCTATGTCCAGACTGATGCATCTGAATTAGGAGTAGGGGCAGTCCTATCACAACTTAATTCTGAGGGCCAGGATCAACCTGTTGCTTTTATTAGTAGAAGTTTGACCCCTAGAGAAAAGCGTTGGTCTGCCATTGAGAGGGAGGCCTTTGCTGTGGTCTGGGCACTGAAGAAGTTGAGGCCATACCTGTTTGGCACTCACTTCATTGTTCAGACAGACCACAAACCTCTACTTTGGCTAAAACAAATGAAAGGTGAAAATCCTAAATTGTTGAGGTGGTCCATATCTCTACAGGGAATGGACTATACAGTGGAACATAGACCTGGGAGTAGCCACTCCAATGCAGATGGACTATCCAGATATTTCCACTTAGACAATGAAGACTCATCAGGTCATGGCTAGTCTTATTGTCCTTCGTTTGGGGGGGGTTGTGTAGGAAAGTACCATCTTGCCTGGCATGTTACCCCCATTTTTCACTGTATATATGTTGTTTTAGTTGTATGTGTCACTGGGACCCTGCCAGCCAGGGCCCCAGTGCTCATAAGTGTGCCTGAATGTGTTACCTGTGTTATGACTAACTGTCTCACTGAGGCTCTGCTAACCAGAACCTCAGTGGTTATGCTCTCTCATTTTTTTCAAATTGTCACTAACAGGCTAGTGACCAATTTTACCAATTTACATTGGCTTACTGGAACACCCTTATAATTCCCTAGTATATGGTACTGAGGTACCCAGGGTGGGGTTCCAGGAGATCCCTATGGGCTGCAGCATTTCTTTTCCCACCCATAGGGAGCTCTGACAATTCTTACCCCGGCCTGCCACTGCAGCCTGAGTGAAATAACGTCCACGTTATTTCACAGCCATTTTACACTGCACTTAAGTAACTTATAAGTCACCTATATGTCTAACCTTTACCTGGTAAAGGTTGGGTGCTAAGTTACTTAGTGTGTGGGCACCCTGGCACTAGCCAAGGTGCCCACACATTGTTCAGGGCCAATTCCCCGGACTTTGTGAGTGCGGGGACACCATTACACGCGTGCACTACATATAGGTCACTACCTATATGTAGCTTCACAATGGTAACTCTGAATATGGCCATGTAACATGTCTATGATCATGGAATTGCCCCCTCTATGCCATCCTGGCATAGTTGGCACAATCCCATGATCCCAGTGGTCTGTAGCACAGACCCTGGTACTGCCAAACTGCCTTTCCCGGGGTTTCACTGCAGCTGCTGCTGCCAGCCCCTCAGACAGGCTTCTGCCCTCCTGGGGTCCAGCCAGGCCTGGCCCAGGATGGCAGAACAAAGGACTTCCTCTGAGAGAGGGTGTTACACCCTCTCCCTTTGGAAAATGGTGTGAAGGCAGGGGAGGAGTAGCCTCCCCCAGCCTCTGGAAATGCTTTCATGGGCACACATGGTGCCCATTTCTGCATAAGCCAGTCTACACCGGTTCAGGGACCCCTTAGCCCTGCTCTGGCGCGAAACTGGACAAAGGAAAGGGGAGTGACCACTCCCCTGACCTGTACCTCCCCTGGGAGGTGCCCAGAGCTCCTCCAGTGTGTTCCAGACCTCTGCCATCTTGGAAACAGAGGTGCTTCTGGCACACTGGACTGCTCTGAGTGGCCAGTGCCATCAGGTGACGTCAGAGACTCCTTCTGATAGGCTCCTTCAAGTGTTGCTAGCCTATCTTCTCTCCTAAGTAGCCAAACACTCTTTTCTGGCTATTTAGGGTCTCTGCTTTGGGGATTTCTTTAGATAACGAATGCAAGAGCTCATCCGAGTTCCTCTGCATCTCTCTCTTCACCTTCTGCCAAGGAATCGACTGCTGACCGCGCTGGAAGCCTGCAAAACTGCAACAAAGTAGCGAAGACGACTACTGCAACTCTGTAACGCTGATCCTGCCGCCTTCTCGACTGTTTTCCTGGTGGTGCATGCTGTGGGGGTTGTCTGCCTCCTCTCTGCACTAGAAGCTCCGAAGAAATCTCCCGTGGGTCGACGGAATCGTCCCCCTGCAACCGCAGGCACCAAAGAACTGCATCACTGGTACACTTGGTCTCCTCTCAGCACGACGAGCGAGGTCCCTTGAATCCAGCAACTCTGTCCAAGTGACTCCCACAGTCCAGTGACTCTTCAGTCCAAGTTTGGTGGAGGTAAGTCCTTGCCTCCCCACGCCAGACTGCATTGCTGGGATCCGCAACTTTTGCAGCTACTCCGGCCTCCGTGCACTTCCGGCGGAAATCCTTTGTGCACAGTCCAGCCTGGGTCCATGGCACTCTAACCTGCATTGCACGACCTCCTAAGTTGTCCTCCGGCGACGTGGGACTCCTTTGTGCGACTTTGGGTGAGCACCGTTTCTCTCCACTTCGTAGTGCCTGTTCCGGCACTTCTGTGGGTGCTGCCTGCTTGTGAGAGGGCTCCTTGTCTTGCTCGACGCCCCCTCTGTCCCCAGACGCAATTGGCGACATCCTGGTCCCTCCTGGGCCACAGCAGCATCCAAAAACCCTAACCGCACGATTTGCAGCTAGCAAGGCTTGTTGGCAGTCTTTCTTCAGGAAAACACTTCTGCACGACTCTCCACGGCGTGGGGGATCCGTCCTCCAAAGGGGAAGTTCCTATCCCTTTTTGTTCCTGCAGAATCTCCAGCTTCTACTGTCCAGTAGCAGCTTCTTTGCACCCACAGCTGGCATTTCCTGGGCATCTGCCCATCTCCGACTTGCTTGTGACTTTTGGACTTGGTCCCCTTGTTCCACAGGTACCCTCGACTGGAAATCCATCGTTGTTGCATTGATGATTTGTGTCTTTCCTGCAGAATTCCCCTATCACGACTTCTATGTCCTTTGGGGAACTTTAGTGCACTTTGCACTCACTTTTCAGGGTCTTGGGGTGGGCTATTTTTCTAACCCTTACTATTTTCTAATAGTCCCAGCGACCCTCTACAAGGTCACATAGGTTTGGGGTCCATTCGTGGTTCGCATTCCACTTTTGGAGTATATGGTTTGTGTTGCCCCTATCCCTATGTGTCCCCATTGCATCCTATTGTAACTATACATTGTTTGCACTGTTTCCTAAGACTATTACTGCATATTTTGGTATTGTGTACATATATCTTGTGTATATTTGCTATCCTCATACTGAGGGTACTCACTGAGATACTTTTGGCATATTGTCATAAAAATAAAGTACCTTTATTTTTAGTATATCTGTGTATTGTGTTTTCTTATGATATTGTGCATATGACACTAGTGGTACTGTAGGAGCTTCACTCGTCTCCTAGTTCAGCCTAAGCTGCTCTGCTAAGCTACCATTATCTATCAGCCTATGCTGCTAGACACCCTATACACTAATAAGGGATAACTGGGCCTGGTGCAAGGTGTAAGTACCCCTTGGTACTCACTACAAGCCAGTCCAGCCTCCTACATTGAGGGCTTTTAAGTTAATTAACTCTAATAAAGAAATGTAATATGCACTACATAATACCTTTGAAAATAAATATATAGGTATTTGACAGCTGGGTGCAGCTAAGACCTTCAATCATTGCATTTTTAGTGGATTACAACTACAATTTTGTAATAGTGACCACAATGTAAAGGAATGATTTTGGGCATAACCCTCCTTTGGCACACTGCCAATATTCAAGCTTTGTTTTTTGTCATAAATGTTTGTGATGTTATGTATATATTTATGTTATGTATATATCTATGTTATAGAATGTTCACCGATGAGCCACCGCTGACCTTTTATTAAAATGATTTAAATAAATAAGGGAAAGAAATTGACCCAAGAAATCAGGATTGAGCACTGGTATCTTAAAACAATGGTTGTATTTGTCCCTACCTGCTGACCATTTGTGTTTATGACTATTGTATTACCCAGGGCAGGTTAGGGTTACAGGGTTCCCTCTTTTCGAGTATCAGGCTCACATCTAGGACACTGTTAAAATCAACCCTTATCAACCACAGTAACCCACTCCAGGTAGCTAGGACTCAGATAAGTTATGCAGGAAGAGTGGCACGCGGATTGTGCCATGTTAGGTCTGGCGGACTTCTGGTTGTGGCTGGTTTCTGTCGGTTTTGTGTTTGTGTGTCATAATTTGGTGGGCGGATTACTGCCTCCACATCGGTCTGTTGGTGGCCGTCACCACGGCGGTCTTCGGAAAAGATCACCAATATCATAATGAGGGCCATAGTATGGTCTACTCCTGCCTGAGTCGTAGGAAAGTACAGATAGCCTTCCACCAAGAATATCATCTCACACATACTGAAGCCATACGCTGACAAGTTAACTGTACCAATTACTTTACATACGCCCATGGGGCACTGGTGTGGATACGTGTGGGGGGTAACATTTGAGATATGTACCAAGGGGAATTGTATGTATTGGTGGAGGGCGGCCTGGAGAGTTAACAGCTGTCGACTCTCCAGGCCGCCCTCCACCAATACATACAATTCCCCTTGGTACATATCTCAAATGTTACCCCCCACACGTATCCACACCAGTGCCCCATGGGCGTATGTAAAGTAATTGGTACAGTTAACTTGTCAGCGTATGGCTTCAGTATGTGTGAGATGATATTCTTGGTGGAAGGCTATCTGTACTTTCCTACGACTCAGGCAGGAGTAGACCATACTATGGCCCTCATTATGATATTGGTGATCTTTTCCGAAGACCGCCGTGGTGACGGCCACCAACAGACCGATGTGGAGGCAGTAATCCGCCCACCAAATTATGACACACAAACACAAAACCGACAGAAACCAGCCACAACCAGAAGTCCGCCAGACCTAACGAAGGCGAAAAACTGTCAGACCCACCACCCTCCCCGCTACGCCAACATTACACCGCCCTCAAAATGATGACCCACGAATTACCACAGCAGACATTCAACGGCGGTCAGCTATTAGCGGTGCACACCGCCGCAGGGGAATAGGGCACCCAACAACTTAAAGCCAACATTGGCCAGAAAAAATAAACCCACACCTGACACATATACACGCACCATAGAAAACCACCAGCAGCTCTATCAAACACACCCCCACATAACCCACAATCCTTTGCAAACACGAAAAGACTGCCACACCTTGTCAGGCCAAACCCTTAGAGAACTGCCCACACACACCACATCTAGCTATACATCCGTCACATATCACACATAACACATATCACACACCCTACCTCAACATCGAACACCCCCTGCACAACACACACACCACACAATAGGCATGTCCCCACAAAAGCACCCCCGTTTCTCAAATGAGGAGTTGTGGGTGATGGGAACAAATCATCAAGGTAGAGCCACAGCTGTTAAGGTGCACAGGTCCAGCAGATCTCTATTGCGAGGAAGATGGAACTATGGTGGAGGATCATGGACAGGGTGAACTCCGTGGGACAATATACACGCACAAGGGATGACATTCGAAAGAGGGGGAACAACCTACAGGGGAAGGTGTGTTATATTGCATCAAAGCACCAGGTTGCCATTATGAGGACTGGCGGTGGACCCTCACCTCCTCCCCCATAGTTGACAGCATGGGAAGAGCAAGTCCTGGCAATCCTGCATCTTGATGGCCTCACTGGAGTCCCTGGAGGGCTGGACACTGGTAAGTCACCATTACTAACCTACCTCCAACGATACCTACAAGGCATGTCACCCCCTCACCCTGACTCCCTACACCCAACTCCATCCCATACAGTGCACCACCTCAATAACCACCAGCAATTGTGTACCCCTGCATGCCCTACCCACTGCAATCACACCTCTCCCACCTCTGCATGCTCACACAACAGCAATGCATGGACAGCATGTAGAATTACCAATCCCACAATCCATCACCATACACTACCAAAGGTGGGAGGACAACACCAAACCCATAGTGAAAGCCAGAAATGCAGAATATATGACAGACAATTACCATGACAATTCGCTTACATCTCCACAGGTGCCCCAGCCAATGTCAGCGGCGAGCAGGTGCCACGGCAACCCAGTCCTCCACCAGAAGATGCCCTCAGTGATGACAGCAAATTTAGATGTCCCAAGCTGGATGAACTCCATGGACCATAGGTCAGTCGGCTTCCGCATCCCACAGTCAATCCACCACAGGGCACCCCCCTCCGACTCCAACACCACAACAGCCAACCAATGCCCCCAATCCCCTGTCCCCAGGACACGTTGACCAATAGTGTGCCCACCTGCACAGGGACCTGAGTCGACACCTGACAGGCAAGTTGGTGATGGTCTTGATATAAGTGGGAGTGGGCACACCGTTCAGGGGACACAGGCACAAGGGGGCTAGGGACAGTGGGAGGTCAGATGTGCGCCAGGGGGAGGCCAGGCCCAGGAAACTGACTGCTCAGGTGGCACTCACAAATGTCCTGGGGGCATACCAAAAATCCCAGGACAGGATGGGCCAGGTGATCACCATCATGCAGGAGAACCAGCAGCTGCAGGGGGTACACCACCAGGCGGTCTGAATGCCAACATGGCCTCCATTGTAATGGTGCTTGGTGACAGCCGCAGCCCACTTCCACTAGCCACACCACTCACCAGCCATCAACATCTGCTGCAGCTAGTGAACAGGAGATCCTGCAACACCACCCACAGGCCAACAGCACCCCTTCCTCTGCAGAAGGTGAACCACCTCGCAAACATTCACTGCGACCCAGACAGACACCAGAGACTGTTGCCAAGACCAAGACCACCGCCAGGAAATGAGACCCTCCAGAATGTCCCCCTTGTTTGCCACTGTGTCACCTTGTTCACTTTGGACTGCCATTGCTTCTTTTCCTATGGCCCCATGGACAATGGACCTGTGCTACAAACCAACTGGGCCACTACACTCAAGTTTCCATCCACCATCACCCCACTCTATTGCACTATCCCTTCCTTTCTGTCAATTCAATAAACACCCTTTAACACAACTGGAGTATTTGTGCTTTATCATACAGAAAATTGGAATGTTTTGGACTGTATATCCTGTGCAAATGACCTGTAAGCTTTGATTCCATTCACAAAATGCGTTCAAGCAATCTGTAGTCATCACATCAGTACACAGTTGTGACCACACCAACATCTGTAAAAGGGGAAGGCATAAGTGACAGTCAATAGAAATGAAAAGCAAGTGATCGGCACAATACAGCTGGCACACAGCACTTAAGTGAAATGAAGATATGAACAAAATTGCAGTCTTACCTGAGTGTCACTGGAAGTACAGTTGTATGATATGTGTCCTGTTGTCCACATCCTCCTCCTCCTCCTCATCACTGTTTTCAGTGTCCTCTGCTGCCACAGGTGCCTTGCCTCCCTCCTCCTCCTGCAGGTAGGGCACACAGCAATCTGAGGGCCAAATTGTGCAGCATGCAGCAAGCCACCACTATCTGGCAGACCTTCTTTGGGGCGTAGCATAGGGATCCACCTGTTAAATGGAGGCACCAGAACCTGACTTTCAGTAGACCAAATGTGCATTCTAGAACCCTCCTGATACGGCCATGTCCTTCATTGTACCGATTTTCTGCCCCTGTTCTCGGATTCCTCACAGGGATCAACAGCCAGGACAGGTTTGGGTATCCAGAGTCACCTGGAAGTAGTGAGGGACACACATTACTCATGTACAACACATACTGTGTGGAGACTCAAGCTCACCTATGAGCCACACGCCGTGCCTCTGTAGTCTTGCCATCACCTGTGGGACGCTGTTATTCCTCAATACATAGGCATCATGCACAGATCCAGGAAACTTGGCAGTGACGTGGGAGATGTATTGATCAGCAAGGCACACCATCTGGACATTTAGAGAGTGGTAACTCTTTCTATTCCTGTTTTTCTGCTCATTTGCCCTGGGGGGACCAAGGCAATATGGGTCCTGTCAATGGCCCTAATCACATGTGGTATGTGTCCCATTGCGTCGAATCCAGCCTTCACTGTGGGCAAATCTTCACCCTGGGGGAATGAGATGTAGCTGCTCAAGTGTTTGAGCAGGGCAGCCAAAATTCTTCCAAGCACAAACAAAAACATTGGCTGTGACATTCCTGCAGCCAAGCCCACTGTCACCTGGTATGAACCACTTGCCAGGAAGTGGAGCACTGAGAGTACCTGTACTACAGTGGGAATTGATGTAGCGCTACGGATAGCAGGATTCAGATCTGGCTCCAATTGTTGACACAGCTCAGTAATTGTGGCCCTGTCCAGATGATAGGTGAGTATGATGTGCCGGTCCTCCAGTGTAGCTAAGTCCACTAGGGGTCTGTACATGGGTGCTTGCCTCGTCCTCCTCCTCCGCAGTGGTTGCCATCTAAGTGAGCCAAACACAAGATGTGTGTGACTACAGGGAGTATGGACACACAATTTCACAGTACACAGTGCATGTATATATGTAGAAGACAGGAATTCTCTAGGTGTGTACAATCAATACATATGATGCACATTAATCTGTCCATCATGAGTACTAGCATAAGGAAATGACAACCGCCTGTCCTGTATGCAGGGACAGGTGGAAGTGACCTTACTCCGCTGGCATTTGGTGTCATGGAGGTAGGCCATCTGCACTGCTGTGCAACTCCTCATTGGCTAATATGGAGCTCTATGGGTACAGGAACTAATGACGATCAATGGTGGTGTTTGCTCTCTACCACTTCACTTGATTCCTGACTCTCTCCAGTTCAACATCTCCACTGCGTGTGCTGCTGTGTCCTGTGTCTGTAACCTGCGATGGCCCGTGCTACAGGGGAAAGCGCCCCACCCTTCACATCAGAGGAGTTGTATAAGTTTGTGGATGGGGTCCTACCCCTGTATGGCAGTTGTATGGGCCTCCAGACCAACAGGTGAGTACATAATGGGTACGTTGGATACGACATGGTTGCATGAAGATGTATGTGTGTGCTGGCAGTGTGTCATTGGGGGGATTGGCTGCATGCACTGTGTATGTAGGGGTACGGGTTGTGTGTGTGCTTAATGTGGGTCATATGCTGTATGTAAGCCATTTGTGTTACAGAATGGATTGTTTAGTTCATGGTGTCCTTTTGTCGGTGTCCCCTCTCCAGGTCAGCACCCATCAAAAGAAAGAGTTGTGGCGTGCCATTGCCAAGGACATGCAGACCTTGGGGGTCCATAGCCGGCGGAGCACCCACTGCAGGAAACGGTGGGAGGACCTCAGACACTGGGCCCGGAAGACCGTGGAGGCCCAGCTGAGGACGGCCTCCCAGTGAGGGAGGGGTGCCCGTCGGAGCCTGGCCCCCCTCTTATGGCGCGCATACTGGCGGTGGCCAATCCTGAGTTGGATGGGCGCTTGAGGGCAGCACAGCAGCCACAAGGGGGTGAGTACAGACTGTGTGGTTCTAGTCAGTGGATGGCCCAATATGCCTGTTTAGGAATTCTTGTGTGGTCCTGCTTAGCAATGTAGGAGGTATGTATATTTGGTATTTATTAAGTAGCTAGCTTACCATGGCACATGTGGCTTAGTGAGTTCCACTAGGTGTCCAGATGGTAGTGTTTTGGTTATTTACTGATGTTGTACCCAGGTGATGATTTGTCATTGTGGTCCATACTGCACAGTGTTAGTCCCAGTGAGTGATTGTGATGTGTATGTGCTGTTGTTGCTGTGATTGACCCTGTGCTCCCTTTCTTTCTCCCCCACCCTCTCCCCTTTTCTCATCCTGTCCTTGTGTGCATTAGAATCATCTGGTGAAGGAGCAGGGGCACCGGCGAGTGGGGGAGCTGCAGCCCACGAGACCCAGGAGGCAGAGTCCACCAACGCAGAGGGGACCAGTGGGTTGGAGGGTGAGGGGAGCACCACGGGGAGACTGGAGCAACAACTACAGACTCTGATTCCTCCTCCGATGGAAGTTCCCTGGTGGTGGCGGACCCCTCTGGGACCACCCTAGCTACAAGATCTTCCGCCACCCCCTACCAGCACCGCCCTGCCAGGCACCTGCCACCCAGTTGCCCTTGCCTGCTCACCCAGGAGGGTGGGCATCACCTTCTCCCCAGGCACCTCAGGCCCTGCCCCAGTCAGCCCTGCTGCCCTTACTGAGGAGGTTATTGACCTCCTAAGATCCATCTCTGTCGTGCAGTTAACCATAGTGAATGCCATCCCTCTTTCCTGGATTCTTTAGGTAGGTCATAGTTATGGTCCTTGATTCCAGGGGAGTGGAAATAAACTCTATCCTGTACCCATTGATAACAATGTCCCGTACCCACGGGTCTGAAGTAGACTTCTTCTATTCTGTTCAGGAGCAATGCATTTTTCGGCTAACATGAGAGTCTTGGCAATCATCCTCTTGCCAACTAGAATAGTCAGGAAGGAGGATCACTTGTTCCAGCATCTCCTTTTAGTTTTTTCCGATACCTTCCTGAGAAAGGCTTGATGTGAAACTTTGAAAACTGATCCACATTTTATTGTTTTCTGGATAGTTGCATAAAGGAAGATCTTGCTGTCCTGGAAGAAGGCCCAGAAGATTTGGGTTCAAGTGTTCTAAAAGAAAACAAATAGTTTGCTCTTTAAACATTTTGTGAAGTCCCTCCTCCAATTCAGTGCCAAAGAGATAGACCCCTTCAAAAGAAGTTCTGAGTGTGGCTAATCTCTGAGCTTAATCTGTGTTTCAGTCTTTAAGAATCAAATTTCTTCAAACAGCAACAGGCGCTCCCAAGACAGGTCTAAAGACATTGAAAGAAATATCAGAGAGAAGTTCCATCTGTCTTTCTAATCCCTTCAACACATCTGTACGTTCCTGACCACTTCAGACTGCCTTAATAAAGGTTTTGATGTCAGAAATCATGGATTAAACTTTACACAGTTCATACATACCAGCTCGGCGAGACAGGTGAGATCCAGAATATTAATCCTGTCTGGGTCTGTCCAGAAGTGATCAATAGGCAGCCGACATTTGGGATTGCGTTAAATTGTCTCTAAACTGGTTCTTCCAAAGTGCTTGGGCTATCAGGGCGTTGAAACCTATATTCACTCTCTAATAAGCCAAAAATTAGAGTAGAAACTCCTTGGAAATTAATTTGCCTTTTTAATCCCCTAGATACATACAGGCCAATTTAATCAGAAACATCGGAATACCAGCATGTGATGTAAAGTATTTTTACTGACCTTGTTCTACCTTCTTTTTTAAGGGCCCTAAGGGTCCCTACTACAGTCCTCTTCTCTTCAAACTCACTAACCCCCCCCCTCCTGAGTCTTTTGGGAGATGGGACCCTGAATGTGAGAATGGAGGAAGCGAAAGAGAAAGATGCCTTCTTTTTGAAGAGTGATAACCATTGTCTCATCTCTCGCCAATCAAAACAAGAAGCAGCCTACCATCCTTTATACGTATAAAAGAGTGCACTTTGTACAAAAATAACGAAGATTCAATGTGCATGCATAGAGCCCCGTTAAACATGCCAAAAGGCAATGAGGGCTACAATAAACATGTGCATGAAACAGAAACACACTTACAAGCCGTACACAAAAGTGCGCAAGACAACAAAACCTCTTCAAATGTGCATGTGCAGGCAAACAACCTCAGAGCCTCTGGTGCCAAAAGCACGGCTCACCTAAAGACCAACGTTGCCATCCATCCTCTCCTGACCCGCATGGGAAAAATACGAGAAAATATTTTGAAATGAATCAGAGGACTGGAAATATATCTTGTCAGCCATTAGAGCAGATACACTAAATATGCGGGAATAGTCATAGACTGTAGTGGGATGAACCATCGTAATGTTTCACCTCCCTCTTAACGCATACAGATGTTAATTATTTCTCAAGTTCCCTGGTCGTTGTTTTGATGATGGTGCAAGTGCTACCATCAAACAAGGCTATTCTTGGTGTAGGTCTAAAGCCCAGGAATGACCTCAGCATCCCTCGCCCCTGCCCTTGATGACAGGAAACAAAACAGAAGGAGCTGGAATTGCTATCTCCTTTTATGGTGCCTGGGTGGTGTGGGTGGATTTTCTGCTTAAACAGGTGTCGTTTTCTGTCTTTGGAGGTGGAATTCATCTCATATAGTAATGACTGGGACAAGGACAAGGGACATAGAGGTCACACATGTAGGAAAATACCATCTTGCCTGGCATGTTACCCCATATTTCACTGTATATATGTTGTTTTAGTGTATGTGTCACTGGGACCCTGCCAGCCAGGGCCCCAGTGCTCATAAGTGTGCCCTGTATGTGTTCCCTGTGTGATGACTAACTGTCTCACTGAGGCTCTGCTAACCAGAACCTCAGTGGTTATGCTCTCTCTTTGCTTTCCAAATTGTCACTAACAGGCTAGTGACCAATTTCACCAATTCACATTGGCATACTGGAACACCCTTATAATTCCCTAGTATATGGTACTGAGGTACCCAGGGTATTGGGGTTCCAGGAGATCCCTATGGGCTGCAGCATTTCTTTTGCCACCCTTAGGGAGCTCTGACAATTCTTACACAGGCTTGCCACTGCAGCCTGAGTGAAATAACGTCCACGTTATTTCACAGCCATTTACCACTGCACTTAAGTAACTTATAAGTCACCTATATGTCTAACCTTTACCTGGTAAAGGTTGGGTGCTAAGTTACTTAGGCCCTCGTTCTGACCTTGGCGGGCGGCAGAGGCCGCCCGCCAAAGTCCCGCCGGCAGAATACCGCTGCACGGTCAAAAGACCGCCGCTGTTATTCTGGGTTTCCCGCTGGGCTGGCGGGCAACCGCCAGAAGGCCGCCCGCCAGCCCAGCGGGAAACACCCTTCCATGAGGATGCCGGCTCCAAATGGAGCCGGCGGAGTGGAAGGGGTGCGACGGGTGCCGTTGCACCCATCGCGATTTTCAGTGTCTGCATGGCAGACACTGAAAATCTTTGTGGGGCCCTGTTACGGGGGCCCCACGACACCCCATACCGCCATTCTCTTCCTGGTGGCCAAAACCGCCGGGAACAGGATGGCGGTATGGGGCTCGGAATCCCCATGGCGGCGCAGCTAGCTGCGCCGCCATGGAGGATTCCCCAGGGCAGCGGGAAACCGGTGGTGCACCGCCGGTTTTCCGTTTCTGACCGCGGCTGTACCGCCGCGGTCAGAATGCCCATGGGAGCACCGCCAGCCTGTTGGCGGTGCTCCCGCGGTCGTCGGCCCTGGCGGTTTTTACCGCCAGGGTCAGAATGACCCCCTTAGTGTGTGGGCACCCTGGCGCTAGCCAAGGTGCCCCCAAACCGTTCAGGGCAAATTCCCCGGACTTTGTGAGTGCGGGGACACCATTACACGCGTGCACTGTACATAGGCCACTACCTATGTACAGCGTCACAATGGTAACTCCGAACATGGCCATGTAACATGTCTAAGATCATGGAATTGTCACCCCAATGCCATTCTGGCATTTCGGAGACAATTGGCATTGGGGAGACAATTCCATGATCCCCCGAGTTTCTAGCACAGACCTGGGTACTGCCAAACTACCTTTCCCAGGGTTTCACTGCAGCTGCTGCTGCTGCCAACCCCTCAGACAGGTTTCTGCCCTCCTGGGGTCCAGCCAGGCTTGGCCCAGGAAGGCAGAACAAAGGAATTCCTCATAGAGAGGGTGTTACACTCTCTCCCTTTGGAAAAAGGTGTCAGGGCTGGGGAGGAGTAGCCTCCCCCAGCCTCTGGAAATGCTTGGATGGGCACAGATGGTGCCCATCTCTGCATAAGCCAGTCTACACCGGTTCAGGGATCCCCCAGCCCTGCTCTGGTGCGAAACTGGACAAAGGAAAGGGGAGTGACCACTCTCCTGCACCTCCCAGGGGAGGTGCCCAGAGCTTCTCCAGTGTGCTCCAGACCTCTGCCATCTTGGAAACAGAGGTGATGCTGGCACACTGGACTGCTCTGAGTGGCCAGTGCCAGCAGGTGACGTCAGAGACTCCTCCTGATAGGCTCTTACCTGTGTTGCTAGCCTATCCTCCTTCCTAGGTAGCCAAACCTCCTTTTCTGGCTATTTAGGGTCTCTGCTTTGGGGAATTCTTTAGATAACGAATGCAAGAGCTCATCAGAGTTCCTCTGCATCTCTCTCTTCACCTTCTGCCAAGGAATCGACCGCTGACTGCTCAGGACGCCTGCAAAACCGCAACAAAGTAGCAAAGACGACTACTGCAACCTTGTATCGCTGATCCTGCCGCCTTCTCGACTGTTTTCCTGGTGGTGCATGCTGTGGGGGTAGTCTGCCTCCTCTCTGCACTAGAAGCTCCGAAGAAATCTCCTGTGGGACGACGGAATCCTCCCCCTGCAACCGCAGGCACCAAAAGAACTGCATCACAGGTCCTCTTGGTCCCCTCTCACCCCCACGAGCGTGGTCCATGGAACTCAGCAACTCTGTCCAAGTGACTCCCACAGTCCAGTGACTCTTCAGTCCAAGTTTGGTGGAGGTAAGTCCTTGCCTCCCCACGCTAGACTGCATTGCTGGGTACCGCGTGATTTGCAGCTGCTCCGGCTCCTGTGCACTCTTCCAGGATTTCCTTTGTGCACAACCAAGCCTGGGTCCCCGACACTCTAACCTGCAGTGCACAACCTCCTGAGTTGTCCTCCGGCGTCGTGGGATCTCCTTTTGTGACTTCGGGTGAGCTCTGGTTCACTCCTCTTCATAGTGCCTGTTCTGGCACTTCTGCGGGTGCTGCCTGCTTCTGTGAGGGCTCCCTGTCTTGCTGGGCACCCCCTCTGTCTCCTCACGCAATTGGCGACATCCTGGTCCCTCCTGGGCCACAGCAGCATCCAAAAACCCTAACCGCGACCCTTGCAGCTAGCAAGGCTCGTTTGCGGTCTTTCTGCGTGGGAACACCTCTGCAAGCTTCTTCACGACATGGGGCATCCATCCTCCAAAGGGGAAGTCTCTAGCCCTCTTCGTTCTTGCAGAATCCACAGCTTCTACCATCCGGTGGCAGCTTCTTTGCACCCTCAGCTGGCATTTCCTGGGCATCTGCCCAATCTCGACTTTGTCGCCACTCTTGGACTTGGTCTCCTTGTTCCACAGGTACTCTCGTCCAGAAATCCACTTTTGTTGCATTGCTGGTGTTGGTCTTCCTTGCAGAATTCCCCTATCACGACTTCTGTGCTCTCTGGGGAATATAGGTGCACTTTACACCTACTTTTCAGGGTCTTGGGGTGGGCTATTTTTCTAACCCTCACTGTTTCTTACAGTCCCAGCGACCCTCTATAAGCTCACATAGGTTTGGGGTCCATTCGTGGTTTGCATTCCACTTTTGGAGTATATGGTTTGTGTTGCCCCTATACCTATGTGCTCCTATTGCATTCTATTGTAACTATACACTGCTTGCATTACTTCCTTTTGCTATTACTGCATATTTTTGGTATTGTGTACATATATCTTGTGTATATTTGGCATCCTCATACTGAGGGTACTCACTGAGATACTTTTGGCATATTGTCATACAAATAAAGTACCTTTATTTTTAGTATGTCTGTGTATTGTGTTTTCTTATGATATTGTGCATATGACAGCAGTGGTATAGTAGGAGCTTTGCATGTCTCCTAGTTCAGCCTAAGCTGCTCTGCTATAGTTACCTTCTACCAGCCTAAGCTGCTAGAAACACCTCTTCTCCATTAATAAGGGATAACTGGACCTGGTACAGAGTGTAAGTACCCCTTGGTACCCACTACAAGCCAGGCCAGCCTCCTACAATGCACCTATTACAAAGATCTGTATTTGACATATTTGTCACAGGTATCAATTACAGTGTGATACATAAAAGTGTTAATACACCTACGCCGAAAAGCGCGTCTAAATCTTGTCAGGGGTAGTAAGCGGTATACAAATACAGGTACTGCAAAGATGTGTGCTTAACGTCTTTATTGCAGGTTTCAGACCTAGTCAATCAAATAGCTGCATATCAGCAATGTAGCAATAGTGAGAAACATTCTGTGACCTGTGGTTAACAATAAAAAACTTTCTAGCTTACGCGTCAAGAATTTTCAATTCTATTAAGGACACGGAGGCGAGGATTATGCTATCTCCTTCTTTGTTGACCCAAACCCAGCAGCCAATTAAAACACAGAAAAAACATTAACTACATTTCCCATGATGCTCAGTCCTGATATCACATGGTCCAATCACCTCCCATGCCCTCTGTCCATAAATGCCTTGACCCCCAATGTCACTTCCTCTTTCTTTGTCCAAATCCGACAATATTGAACTTCTGAAATGAAACTTCTTACATAGTCGAAGAGTCAAAAATTCTCAAACTCATAAGTTGAACATGATCCGAACTCCACCGGAACCAATACTTTCCAAACTGAACCGGACAACAGATCCGAATAACGATATCTTCAGAGGAATATACTGAATGCTTCAAGTATTCTTCTGATCAGAACCTATGAAAAATAACATAATCAAAGGTAATATCATGTAATTTAGTATAAAAAAGAAAAGCTTTAATTCCATACAAATATCTCAGGATGGGAAGAAATAACTTTGAAATATAACCAATACATTATGAAAAACAATTTTTACTCTATCAGTATTGTTTCTTTGGGAGGGATAATCCTCGCCTCCGTGTCCTTAATAGAATTGAAAATTCTTGACGCGTAAGCTAGAATTTTTTTTATTGTATTTCAGGACCGGAGGCTCCGATAATGCTAATTTAAAGCTGACTAATAACTACAGAAGCAACATCTACTAGAGGTTTATGATAAAATTTGCGAAACGTAGATTCTGACGACCAATCAGCCGCCTTCATAATGTCCTCTAGGCAGGAACCTAATGCATATGTCTTGGATGCCATTTCCCCTCTCACTGAATGGGCTTCAAATTGATTGATATCTATCCCAGCTTCATTCTTTAACCATTTAATTAATCGAGATAATGTCGCTGACGAGACTGGTTTGAAAGGTTTTTGTAAAGCTATAAGCAACAGACCAGTAGCATCTTGTCTAAATTCTTCTGTAACCACTTAATATTCTTTTAAACATTGAACGACACAAAGTTTAGGATTATCTAAAAACATTGGATATGTTACTGACCTGCAATTAGTTTTTGTCCGTCTGGTAATAGAAAATGTAGCCCCTTCAGGTGTGTACACTCTACCAGCCAAGTCCAAGGCCTTGACATCCGATACACGCTTACAAGAGATCAGGCATAATAACATTGTCAATTTAGCTGAAATCTGTTTACGAGACAGGTATCTATTGGATGGCCAGGAATCCAAGAACCTCAATATAATATTGACGTCCCACAACACCGAATACTTGGTTTGTGGAGGATTAGATAAACGAATACCTCTAAGTAACTTACAGATAAGAGGATGTTCAACAACAGGTTTACCCTCAATGTGAGCATGACCAGCTGAAATGGCCGATCTAAAGTTATTGATGGTTCTATAAGCTAAGCCTGAACCTGCCAATTCTGCTAGAAAATTAACTATCATTTCAACACTTGATTCCACGGGATTGATATCCCGTCCAACACACCAACCAGTCCATCCACGCCATGCAGATGCGTATCTTTTATGGGTGCCGGATGCCCAGGCTTGCTTGATGAAATCAGCAGCCTGTAGCGAAATTCCTGGGGCA
The DNA here is from genome assembly GCF_031143425.1 of Pleurodeles waltl. Lineage (NCBI taxonomy): Eukaryota > Metazoa > Chordata > Amphibia > Caudata > Salamandridae > Pleurodeles > Pleurodeles waltl. The sequence continues at coordinate 208,560,663 of NC_090440.1, forward strand.
TTCCATCTTGCCCTGAAACCCTTCAAGCCATCAATGTTAGTTTCTCTGAAATGATCATTGGATGTTGATGGTTCTCCGGGTTCAAAAGAAGATCCGGACGTGGAGGAATGAGCAGAGGGTGAGCGCAGGTTGACTGAAGAGCAAGCGGGAACAAAGGCTGAACTCTCCAAAAGGGAGTCACTAATATAATCTCAGCTTTCTCAACTCACTGCTCCTTTGTGTAATAAGGCCTGAACCTCTGTATCTGTAAAGGTCTGATCTGCGAGGGAAAAGGACATTTGAGTTGGAGGGGTTAGTTAAACAGGGGTCCCTAGGAACTCTAGATGAAACCCTGTAGCGGGTTCTTTATCCCGAGTCGAAAGGATATTGGAAGAAGGCGACAGACTCAGGGTTTTAAGGGGTTAGTGCTTTTATTTCTATCTGCTCGTAGGGGACACTAGCTCGTGTCACAAAGCTTTTTGGTGTTGTCAGAGTCCAGAAACCAATATGAATCCCTTTTCTTTCAGGGTCGAGAGTTCCGGGAATGGCGTGTTCCGATGTGGAGGGGGACCTTGTTTCCCCGAGGCTCAGTGGGACCGGATTCCCCAAAATAAAGAAGAAAGAAAAACAAGGCACAGGTAAGTGGGGAATATAATTTATCTCCTGTTTCCTTTATGGTTAGTAGGGAGTGAGGGACGAGGTAGTGGGGGGGGGGGATAGGTGAAGCTATGTCTCCTAATTCCTTATAGTGTCCTCTTGGTGACCCCTTTTCTCTTAGCTTTTCTTGCTATTTCTGGGTTAGGTCGTGGTTGTAGTTATAGGCAGGGTCTGGGTTCCCATTTATACCACCTCCCCCTCTTTGCAGGACCTTAACTCCCTCTCCTTGGTGTCCTTCCGCCCAGTCAGCCACCCGTAACCCCAATTCCACCCTTGGTACGCTCGTACCTGGTCGGGCCACGCCCCTCCAGGGACGCGGCCGGCTTGTAGACAGTCTCCCGGCTTGTCTTCTACAGGGGCGGGAGGCGCCCTGGGTGTTCCGTTCTTCGCGCGTCCTCCTCCTCTCGCGGCAGGGTTATCCTCCGGATGCAGGGGGTTGCTGTGTCCGGAGGTGCTCCTCGTGGTGTCGGCGTCTCTCTCTTCTCCTCTTCTCGTTTTTTGTCCGTCTTCTTCTTTCCGTATTTCTTCCTGACGGATGACGTTAGACGTCATCACGTCAGGAGTTCCTCGGATGCCCCCGGGGTATCCGTCGACGGTCATCTTCTCTCCTGAAGCCGCGGCGTCCGGAGGCGCCCGGCTACACATCCCCTCACATGCGGGGGGCTGTTCGAGCCCCGCAAAACCCGGGAACCGGGATAAATAGTCAGCCTGACCCATAAGGTCACCAGGGAGATGGCAAACCTGGAAGGAGAAAGGTTGGAGTTCTATGAACCATCTTAATATCCGATTATTGGTATCCTTATACCTTGAGAGCCAGGTAAGGGGTGCATGATCTGTATATAACAGGAACGGCCGTCCCAAGAGGTAATATTGGAGGCTTTCGATCGCCCATTTAATGGCAAGACACTCCCGCTCTATAATGGGATACCTTTGTTCTCTGGGAAGTAACTTACGACTAATGAAGACAACGGGGTGGCTAATTCCGTCTTCGTCTTTTTGAAAAAGGACGGCACCTACTCCAACGTCGGAGGCATCTGTTTGGAGATGAAAGGGACTATCAAACTCAGGGCACCGTAAAATCGGTTGAGTGGTGAGACACCTTTGTAAAGTACGGTAACTACGTAGTTGGATCGGGTTTAGGATCGTGATGTTGTTTGGTTGCCCTTTCCTTAATAGGTCTGTCAAGGGGGCCGCCAAACTGGAGTAGTGAGGAATAAACCTTCGGTAGTACCCCACTAACCCTAAAAAGGAACGAACCTCCTTCTTCGTGGTGGGAGCCTTAGTGTGTAGGATGGCTTCGATTTTATTCATTTGTGGACGTAGTATGCCTTTACCAATGTGATATCCCAGGTAGGAGATCTCGTTAAAAACTAGTCGGCTCTTGGCGGGATTGGCCGTTAGTCCAGCCTTCCTTAAAGCCGAGAAGATTCTGTCGAGGTGGATCAAATGATCTTCCCAGGTCTCACTGAAGATAACGATGTCATCCAGATAGGCTGCCGCGTATCTGTTATGAGGTCGCAATATGGTGTCAATGAGACGTTGGAAGGTTGCAGGAGCGCCGTGTAACCCAAAAGGAAGTACCTTAAAGTGATATAACCCTGAGGGAGTAGCGAAAGCCGTTTTTCCCCTATCACCGGGGGCCAACGGAATCTGCCAATACCCTTTTGTTAAGTCGAGGGTGGACATGTATTTGGCTTTTCCTAACCTTTCCAATAATTCGTCTATCCTTGGGAGAGGATATGTGTCAAACTGGGATATGGAATTGACTTGTCTAAAGTCAATACAAAAGCGTATGGACCCGTCAGGCTTGGGTACCAATACCACTGGTGAACACCAGGGGCTCTGGGAAGGCTCTATGATGTCTAGGTCTAACATTTTTTTTATTTTGTTTTCTACGAGGATTTTCCGAGCTTCAGGGATACGATAAGGCCTTAACCGTACTGTTTTCCCTGGGGGGGTGATGATTTGATGGTGTACCAATCGGGTCCTACCGGGCATCGATGAGAACACCGGGATATGGTTATAGAGGAGTTTGTCTAACTGTCTATTTTGGTGAAAAGAGAGGTCTGTATTTATGACAGGAATTTCCCTTTCGCCAGGCGGATCAGTGGGACACCATCCTATCTCCAACTCCTTAACAGTGTTAACTAGACATCCTGGCCTTTGTTCGGCTGGAGGTTCTTCCCATCGTTTTAACAAATTAACGTGGAAGATCTGTGATCTATTAGGATTATCGTTGAGCTGAATTTTGTAGGTTACGGGTGTTACTATGCCTGTTATAAGGTATGGTCCCTGCCATTTTGCTAACAATTTGTTGTCTGAACTGGGGAGAAGGATTAATACTTTATCCCCTATGGCAAAAGACCTTAATTGGGTATTCCGATCATAATTCCTTTTCTGTTTGTCCTGGGCCCTTTCCATGTGTTCCCTAACGCTTTCCCATACTGTATGTAGGTGAGTTTTTAAGTCTCGGGTATAGTTTAGAAGGGTCTTTTCTTCTTCCTCTTCCCACATTTCCGCGGCCATGTCTAGTAGGGTCCTGGGTTGTCGCCCAAATAACAACTCAAAAGGACTATGGCCTGTAGATGCTTGTTCGTGGGTCCTGATTGCGTATAAGACTAAGGGAAGTTTTCTATCCCAGTCCTTACCTGTCTCTGAGATGGATTTTTTTAGTAGTGTCTTTAGGGTGCGGTTATATCTCTCCACCAAACCATCGGTTTGTGGATGATAGACCGACGTCCGCAATTGTCTAATCCCTAATAATTGACATATTTGTGTCATCAAGTTGGACATGAATTGGGTGCCTTGATCTGTTAAGATCTCCCGAGGAAACCCGATTCGGGAAAAGAACCCAATCATGGCGTGGGCGACACTCTTAGTGCTAATACTAGAGAGGGGAATAGCCTCAGGATATCTAGTGGCGTAGTCCACTAATACCAATATATAACGATAACCTCTGGATGAGGGTAAAAGGGGGCCAACCAGGTCCATCCCTATTCTGGAGAAGGGAACATCAATGATGGGAAGAGGTTGCAAGGGGGCCTTCCTCCGTGAACCTGGATCAATCAATTGGCATTTTGGACATTGTTGACAGAACCTCCTAATCTGTGAAAAAAACCCCGGCCAATAAAACTTCCTCAACAAATATTCTTCTGTCTTCTCCCTTCCATAATGGCCACCCCCTGGCTGGCTGTGCGCTAAGTGTAGGACTTGTTGTCTGTAAGGCTCGGGAACTATCAACTGTTTTTTTTCTTCTTGGTTCTGATTAGTGACTCGATATAATAGATCCTTAATTACAGTGAACGAGGGACCCTTGTCTTGTGGGGTCCGTGGTCGTGCGCTTCCCCAGGCGTGGATTAGACTGGGGTCTTCTCTTTGAGAGGTCCGGAAGGGGGGAAGAGTAGTAAGGGCAAAAACCTCTGTAATTACCCTCGCGAGACTGGGGTTGTCCGAGTTGTAGGTTTTCTTGATCCTTCTTTTTTCCTTCCGGGAGAGTTTGGGTCGCACCGTCGGAGGTGACAGAGGACTGGTGGAAAAAGGAGCATCTTTCCACCAGGTATTCGGTTCTTCGGCCGGGCGAACACTCTCCAAGAGTTTGGAAAACTCCGAAAAGTCAGTCCCTATAATGGCCTCTTCAACCAGCTGTTCTACTAACCCCACCCTGATGGGGTTTTCTTTTCCTTCCCAGATGAGGGTTGTCCAGATCAGGGGGTATTCTCTGGTTTCTCCGTGAATACAGCAGATTGATACCGTAAGCCATGACGTGTGGAGACTCTTATTAATCAAATCAGCCCTGACTACTGACTGGCTACACCCTGAGTCAATAAGGGCCACCGTGGGTTTCCCACTGATAAGCAGTGTCTTTTTGTAAGGGGTTGCCCTTCTCCCAGTATAAAAGACCCTTCCCCTCGTGACCCCTATTTCCATGGGTTCCGGTTTCTCTGTTTTCAGGGGACAACCGCGAGCGATGTGACCCCATTCTCCGCAGCTAAAACACTGAGGTTGTTGTATGTATGGCCTTTCAAGACCCCGTGGTTTCCCTATTTCCTCATTGATTCTTCGGCTCCCTGATGAAGATATCCCAGAACCTTGACGTAGGGGACTAGGCGTGGATCGAGGGGTTGTGACTTTGAATTCGAGGGAGCGATGAAAAGCACAGGCTAGCTCGATGGTGGTATTGGTATCCGGGTTTGGATGTTGCTTGATCCAGTTACGCGTAGAAGGCGGTAGAGCGTCTAGGTATTGTTCTAAGAGCACAATCTCAATAATGTCTTCCCGATTAGTCCCTATGGGGCCCAACCATTTGAGACCCAGATCTTTAATCCTAAAGTATAGAGCCCGGGGATTTTCGGAGGGTCCCCATTTAGCCTTTCTAAATCGGACACGATAATGTTCAGAGTCAAATCCCACCCGTTCCAAGATGCTCTTTTTAATATCCTTATATGGGGTTGTTCTGCTGGGGTTTACCGCCTGATAAGCGGCTTGGAGTGTTCCCGTTAATAAGGGGGCGATATATTGGCCCCAGCGCTCCGGTGGCCAGGTAGCGGAAGTAGCAACTCGTTCAAAATTGGTGAAAAAGGCATCGGGGTCTTCACCTTCTTGATATCGTTGTAGGACTGAACTAGGCACATTTGGGTGCACACGAGTAGCGGCTATTGTATCAGTGAGATTTTTAATGGCGGTTTCATGAACCAACTGGTTGTTGGCCATTATAGTAGCCTGGCTTTTGAGTGCGTTTTGTAGTGTCTCTCTTTCCAACTTAGCCTCTTTTTGTTGCTCTTCCCACACCAATTGTAGGTGTCTCTGTCCTGAGGCCAACTGTTGCATCATATCAGACATGCTACACTGTTCCTCCATTTTCTGGAAGCCCTTGTCGCCAATTCCAATATCCTACTTCTGACACCACTGTAGCGGGTTCTTTATCCCGAGTCGAAAGGATATTGGAAGAAGGCGACAGACTCAGGGTTTTAAGGGGTTAGTGCTTTTATTTCTATCTGCTCGTAGGGGACACTAGCTCGTGTCACAAAGCTTTTTGGTGTTGTCAGAGTCCAGAAACCAATATGAATCCCTTTTCTTTCAGGGTCGAGAGTTCCGGGAATGGCGTGTTCCGATGTGGAGGGGGACCTTGTTTCCCCGAGGCTCAGTGGGACCGGATTCCCCAAAATAAAGAAGAAAGAAAAACAAGGCACAGGTAAGTGGGGAATATAATTTATCTCCTGTTTCCTTTATGGTTAGTAGGGAGTGAGGGACGAGGTAGTGGGGGGGGGGATAGGTGAAGCTATGTCTCCTAATTCCTTATAGTGTCCTCTTGGTGACCCCTTTTCTCTTAGCTTTTCTTGCTATTTCTGGGTTAGGTCGTGGTTGTAGTTATAGGCAGGGTCTGGGTTCCCATTTATACCACCTCCCCCTCTTTGCAGGACCTTAACTCCCTCTCCTTGGTGTCCTTCCGCCCAGTCAGCCACCCGTAACCCCAATTCCACCCTTGGTACGCTCGTACCTGGTCGGGCCACGCCCCTCCAGGGACGCGGCCGGCTTGTAGACAGTCTCCCGGCTTGTCTTCTACAGGGGCGGGAGGCGCCCTGGGTGTTCCGTTCTTCGCGCGTCCTCCTCCTCTCGCGGCAGGGTTATCCTCCGGATGCAGGGGGTTGCTGTGTCCGGAGGTGCTCCTCGTGGTGTCGGCGTCTCTCTCTTCTCCTCTTCTCGTTTTTTGTCCGTCTTCTTCTTTCCGTATTTCTTCCTGACGGATGACGTTAGACGTCATCACGTCAGGAGTTCCTCGGATGCCCCCGGGGTATCCGTCGGCGGTCGTCTTCTCTCCTGAAGCCGCGGCGTCCGGAGGCGCCCGGCTACAAACCCTAATACTGTTTGAAGAATCCAGGGGTCTCCTGAGATGTTTTTCCAGTTTTTCAGAAACAAACCCACTCTGCCCCCAAGACGTACTTGAGACTAATGAATAATGCTCACCTGAATAACTGGATTCCTGGTTCGCTCCCTGTTGGCCCCTGCGGGGTCCTCTTCTATATCTGGAGCGGCCCCCTCGAGTGTGAGTGGGGTAGAAGGTGGCATCCGTTTGGTCAGTATACCAATTTCCTCTCCCTCTAGGGTAATGGTATTGAGAGCTTTGAAAGGATCCCAGGCCGGGCATACGCCCTCCGAAACGTCCGGCCCTGGCAAAAAGGTTTCTTTTAAACACTTTTTTCAGCAACATTTGCGCTTTATCTAAGGATGAGAATGTGGAGCAAAACTTAGCTAACTCCTTAATAAAGGATGAACCAAACAGGAGACCATCAGCAGATGGGCCAGCTTCAGAAGTGGGCAGATTTACGTCGTTCTGACGAAATTGCACAATTTGCATTGCCCAAAAGGCACAGGGACCTCTGAGCCCAACCAATCAGGACATCTGTGACCATGGGATCACCTGACTCTTTGGGAAGAAAAGCCATGTCTAGGATCTTTGTCAAGGGACCTGTGACGTCAAGTAATTTATCTTGGCAGATCCACCAAGATCTGTCTAAACCTTTCTTGGGGTCTTTGCCAAACTTTCTCATAAAGGTGACCATCGTAGGGTCGATGTCAGGAGTGTCCGTTACCTTCTCTTCTACATCTGGTCTAGGACATTCTGCTCTAAGGCGTGACCGGACTTCCTTGTCAAAACTCCTCCTGATATTGTCGTGGACGTATTGCGCCACTTCTGATGATGGAACCCAATTGGAGGCTCTAGGATGTATGATTTCCGTTGGATCGAAATCCAGGGTTCTTGGTGTGGATGCCCGTTTCCTAGGTTTTTTATTGGGGACCGGAGTATCCGGGTTGCCTGAGTCACTGGAATTGGAGTCAGAATCAGAAGAGGACTGAGCGGATACCACATCCTTTGAGGAGCTATAATTATGCTCAGTCGAAGGTTTCTTAAACAATTTATTAAATGCATCTGCATGTAATCCAGTAACCATGTCTTTTTTTCCCTCTAAGTTTTTGGTTTTGGATTTGCATTTCGATTTTTTCTCATTTGAAGGTGGCTGTTGTTCACTAAGCCAACCCTGGGACTTGGCGTAGTCAAAGAGTTGCCCTGAAAAGGGCCCTAGAGCTCTTACCAGGGCGTCATTTACAGATTGTAGGACCCTATTATCAAGGGCTTCCACCAAGTTCACTTCAAGTTGGTTGCCCAACTCTTCAGGGTAGTACCCTGTTTCATTTTCGCTCCACTGAGCCATCAGAAGCTGGGTTAATAACCTTATTATGAAGAACAAAAGAGGGGGAGTGCAAGCCCCTGACAGGCAATAAAAGCCCAATTAAAACGTGGAGGGAGCAGCCTGTGAATGGAACTCTAGGCAGAGCCTCATAAATTATTACAGCCCAAGTTCTTTATTCTTACATAATGGGCGTCAGGGAGCTTGTAATAGGCCTGAAATTCCAAAATAGAGCTTACTGTTGCCCCGCGCGTCCGCTATCGAGCCAATCCATCAAATAGTGAAAGTGATGGGATCGGCTCGGAATGAGCGTGCGAAGCGCGAGCGATGAAAATAGAAGAGGGACTACACGGGACGTGTAGAAAGCTCCCGCTCCTCAGGGCTTATTTGAAATATCTGCAAGGAGCCGAAATCTATGAGCGGGTAAGGCACTAAGAACAAACAGGTCACAGCGCGCGAAATTGCGTCGCTACCACCGAAAGCAACACTGATAAGACCAGCAATATTTAATAAGTAAAATATAGAAGAGAAATAAAATGTCACTTATCTGCTGCAGAGCAGCAAAGAAAGAGGAAGTGACATTGGGGGTCAAGGCATTTATGGACAGAGGGCATGGGAGGTGATTGTACCATGTGATATCAGGACTGAGCATCATGGGAAATGTAGTTAATGTTTTTTCTGAGTTTTAATTGGCTGCTGTGTTTGGGTCAGTAAAGAAGTAATGGGAGCCTCCGGTCCTGAAACAGAATTGAAAACTCCACATATGTTATGCATTTATTAATTGTTACAAATTTAATAAAAGTGTGTATCCTTTAACTGTGTAGTTGGAAAAAAAATACTTGACATGCATTTACTGGGGGTGAGGGACGAGGATGCAACTAAATAGTTAAAAATACTATTTTGCTCTTTTAGCCACGTCTGCACTTGAAACCAGTCACAATACTACATTTTTACACTACAACAATTGCTTGACGCCCATTGTAACAATGTGTTAAAACCCTCCCTATCCAAAATTAGCATCTGTGGACAGTCACCTCTTTCCACTCTCGGGTCAATATGATTGTTGATAAAGGCAGCATACTATTAAACCAAAGTTAGATTACCTTGTCATCAACGTTAACTGTATAAGCATATTTTATTATTAAAATTACTGCTTGGTGGAAAGTTCCCATTTAGACAAACAGCGCAGACATCGCATTGTGGCAAATTATAAGCACGGAGGTTGTGTTTAGCAGCATGGCCCCAGTGCTGGTACATTTAAAAAGAGAGTTGGTGTTCTAGTTGTATTTCAAAGGCTCTCCGGTAGACGTTGCTGGCCAATGGAGCTGTGCTGCCAGCAGTGACAACGGACTGCTTTAGCGCCACTAACAGAGACGACGGACTGCTACTTTCCTTTGACAAAACTATTTGATAGGCTCTCACCTGTTTCCCGTTTTCGCCTTCAACATCACAGGACCGAAAAGAAAACCTTCACCGTTTCCTTGGTTACCGACCTGCCCGCCCCTACCCCCCCACCCCCCCAAGTCCCGCCTTTTCTCTGTGTCCCGCCTCTGGTATAACGATAAGAAAAGGTACGGGGTTTTAGGACTGTTTAATAGAGATTGGGCCGAGCGTCAGGAGAGTGGGACGGGGCAAAATGAGAGCACCCGTGGGCAGCAGGAGGGGTGGCGGGAGAGGCGCAGGAGGCAGTCGAGGAAGGGGAGCGGTGAGCAGCAGAGGAAGGGGGGCTGGGGGCGAAAGAGGTGGTAGTGTGAGGGGCAAGGCAAGAAGAGGAGGGGTGAGTGTGCTACGAGGGAGCTCTATGATGAGCGGAGGGCGGGGAGGTATGACAGGGACCTGCGAAATGGAAGCAGGTAGTAGAGGAAGAGGTGGTAGGGGTGGAGGAGGCAGTGCCATAAGGGTAAAGAGAGGATCACTTTCTAGGGATGGGGGGCTGAGGGGCAGGAGAGGACATGGTGGAGGTGGCCTCCTAGACCGAGCTAGAGGGGGTTTCATGGGTGGGGGGAATGGAGACGATTGCGAAATGATATGCGAACGAGGAGGACGTGGGGGAAGTGGTATAGGAGGGATGAGAGGGAGAGGTAGTGGCCTAGGAAGCAAAGGGGATCTTGGTAATATGGGAGGCAGAGGACGAGGGAGTGGGATAAAAAGAGGAGGTGGGAAAAGAGGACTTACGCGGGGCGAACGTGGTGAAAGTGATGAAGAGTGTGGTATAAGCGAGGAAGAAGACTGCTTCAGTGAGGAATGTGGTATGGAAAGGGGTGGCACGAAAGCGGTGTGGGCCGGTAGGAGAAAAGGTGGAGGAAAACTTACGCCTGGTGGGCAGAGTAGGCGAGAAGGTGGCCCGAGACAGAGAGGAAGTGGCTTGAAAAGGGGTGCCAGAAAAACAAGAGGGCACTCGATAGGGGCGCGTGGTGGCGTGAGTGACGAAGAGAATTATATGAGTGATGGAAAGCGTGGCATGATGGGATGCAGTATGAAACGGGGCGTAGGGCGGAGCAGCCTGGGAAGTGATAGAATGAGAGGAGCAAAAGGTAGGGGTCTGGGATCAGGCAGAAGGAGTGAGGGCGCAGTGACGGGGGGCAACATAAGAAGGACAAAACCAAGTGAATGTGCAGCTGATGGTTGTAAAAGAGAGTCCATAATTAACAGGAGGGGTGACTCCTTGGAAGATGCGAGGGGTTCTATTAAAGTGAAGAGAAGTGGCTCAAAAAAGGCAGTTGGCTTTGCGAGAGGGAGGGGAGTAAGTTTCAAGGTCTCTGAGGCTTCCTTAAAGGGGTCAGGAGTTTTTAGGAGTTGGGGTAGACCCATCACTAGGGTGGCATCCGTGTGCCTTAAGGGCGGAGGACTCTCGAGAAGCTCATCTGAGTCCTCTGCAAGTTGGTCACAAACTCCCAGCCGGGTGTCTGTGGCTTCAAGGGATGTATGTATTTCCAAAAAGGTTGGGCCACGTTTACAGAGACAGGGGTCAGCAACTTTGAAGAAGGCATCGGCGCCTTTTAATAAGGTGAATGCTCCTCAGAGGATAGGAAAAGCACGTGTAAAAAAAGTACGATCAAGCCCCGGAAGAGAAACTGGGTTACCCCATAAGTCGGCCTTATCCTCTGTTACCTTGCAAGATAACAAGAGAGCATGCGGGTCCTCCAGGAGAAAATCTGCAATTGCAAGGAAAGGCGAAAGGATCTCTTATCAGCCACGGTCCAGGTGCAATTCTCCATCGTCTGAAAGCTGCCCAGTCTCTCCTACAAGGCGGTCTCAGCAGGGCCTCCAAAGGAAATGGTGTGCCCCCCTAGGAAAAAAAGAAGAGTCTGCTGAAAGTGGTTCTCGTTCTCACAGAAAACCTGGGTCTCACAGGGCAGTTCCTGTAGTGACAAGGAAAGTGCGGCAGTCTCTCCAAGGAGGGACTGTACCTGGCAAGAAAGGATCACTGCTCTGCAAAGGAGTAGAGGTGCTTCAGAAAAAAGAGCAAAGGCTCCCAAGCAGGCATTCTTGCTCATCAGGGAGCAGGTCTTACTCGGGGAGTGGATCTTGCTCATCTGGGAGTGGGTCTTGCTCATTGAGGAGCAGATCTAGTTCGTCAGGGAGTGGGTCGGAAAGCGGATCTTACTTGTCGCGGAGTGGGTCTGGCTCATGTGAAAGCGAGACTGCCTCTCAAGTGAGTGTCTTGAAACCCCCTAAGAATAGACTTGCATCTCATAAGAAGGAACAAGATCCCTCCAGAAAAGTGACATTGGTTCGTAGAAGGAGGATAGTCTCTTTAAAGAGGGGCAGAGGACTCCACAGACTCGGTGCAATGCCACTGAGGAAGGGGATGCACCTCCTGAGGAGAGGAACAGTCACTAAAACGAAGGAGTCTGCAGGGAGCAAGCCTGAATCTCCAGGCAGTCACTCTCCAAATGTGAGAATAAATTCTCCCAAAATGATGCCCAAGGTTTCCAGGAGGTCAACAGTGAACTCCCGAAACAGTGACAGTGGTCGCAAACACATTAGGTCAAATAAATGAGAACTTAAATAATGAGCCAGCTCTTTTGGCTTGATTGGTGTAACTGGGGTACCAATATTTTAACGGTGCGTGTTTAGTGTCACAGTGGGGATATAACATTTGTAGAACACCTATTAGGAGCCCCAATTGATTTTTGCAAGTCACAAGAATGCGGCAATTAAAGGTTATGGTGTTGTCATTTAGGGGGATCACGATGTAAACCGAGGGACAGGACGAGTCACGCATTTAAATGTTGTGGGTGGCTATTACATTGTTTGTGATAGAAACATGAGCCCTTTAGTGTGAAGATAACAGTTGGGAATCTATGGCTTTGTTTGCTGAGCCCCTTTTTTGTTTTTATTTTTTACAAGTTATGCAGTACAATGGGCACTACTTAGTCAAGAAAATCACCGCAAGTTAGTTGTATCAGTCATAAAACTGCTGAGATGTGGATGGTAAGCGCCTTTTTTAAGCACTGCACTGGTTTGGAGCACTTCTTTAACGTAGTTTTAATGGATACACCAAGAAACCACTGCGTTTCATATAGGCTGGAAAAGGAAGGGAATAATGGAATTGACGAAACTGGATATAGTTAGCACTTCGAGAGCTAGGTCATGAGGGTGAACTCAGTAAGCTATACCACTAGTGGCTGCTTCTGGGATATTATAAAACAAGGTGACTTTTCGACTTTAAGTGATCTTTTCATCTCTTTGATAGGTAAAAGCATTGTAACTGTCACCACTCTTTCTTTCCTACTCAGGGGGTACTTTCATTTTGTCTTCATCTACTTTGCTAAGTTGTTTGTGTGCCACATAAGAATGCCTCTTCCAGAGTGGCACATAGCAGTAAAGTTGGCTGATCAACCTTTTGCACCCAAATCCATTCTGCGACTGCCAGAGAGTGAGTCAGGAGAGTGTGCACAAGGAGGGTACAAAATATCGTCTCTGAAGCAGTTGATCACAAGAAAACTTCAAGAATCTGTCCCAGACCCAGAACTTATTGGTAAGTGACGGTTTTATTTCTTGTGACACGACAGAAGACAGTGATTCATATTGCATAGCAGGTTTCCCCAGTGTTTTTCTACAAATGCTGGATCTATGACAGTATTTTCTGAATGATTACTGACCAAGTAAAATAATTTATATTTAAGTTCAGTGAATGTAAATTTATTTCATGTGGATAACCTGAAAATCTAGCGTGGGTTCGGCACCCCCTGACCAACGTTGATCACTCTTTTTTGTATAGTATCAAAGGCTGAATAAAAGGAATGTAGAGGCTGATAAAGTCAAGTTCTATAGACCCTACCCTCTGTCCAGTTGTAATAGATATCTTTCAAATGCTTCTTAAAGTGGCCCATGACTTTGCTTATTATAGCATGATGCCCCAACGGCTGTGCATCGTTTCCTTTGCATTTGGTAACAGTAGGTTGGGCTGATTCATTAGCTTTCCTTATCTTGAGATCAATTTTGATTCCACTTGGGAATAGAATAGTAATAGTTTAAATTGTCATACAAAGCTCAGCTGATCAGTGGGCATGCTTTTTTTTATTTATTTTTATCTGCTGAGACCTATGGACACTACTGCTGTATATGGTGTTGTGTTACACTAGTAGCTCACCCAATCGGGCTCGGGGACGTAAAAGGCTTCCCAACATCCTGACCCAGCTGCAGTGAGTTCCTGACACCTCCCCCACCCCCCAAATGGTTCCTCCCAGGTCCTGAACCCTTGGTGTAGCTCACTGGTGCTTAAATCAAGCTTTTGGGCTCTTCGTGGCAGCGAACAGGCCCGTCTGCACCAAGTCCGCGCTACTTGCACCAACAATCATCATGAAGTGCTACCAGCCCGTCTCTTTGCACTGCAGCATCAACCACTCATGGGAGGATCTCCAGCACGAAGCTCCAGCCCAGCAATCCACAACCCCAGGCCTTCTCTTTCCGCCAAGCACTTTGTTCTTTAAAAATTCATAACTCTGGCTCTACTGATTGGATTTTTGTCATTTTGGTCTTGTTTTATCTATTACATTCAGCTCTATTTCTAACATGTTGTGGGATTTTTTGTGTGGTGTATTCACTGTTTTTTGCTGTTGGAAGTGTTGCACAGATAGTTTACGCATTGCCTCTAAGTTAAGCCAGACAGCTCTGTGCCATGCTAACAGAGGGTTGAGCACATGTTAATTTTGGGGTTACTTGTGCCTTACCCTGACAAGGATTGTGGTTACCTTTTGACCAGGGCTCACACCCCAGTCAACCAACAACCCAGTTTCTGACACATATCTTTGTAGCTCAAAATTATTTGATGCTTAGAATGCTTTTTTGCTGTTTTCTCTTTTTCATGCATTCGAAAAGGCAAAATCAGATTTAGTCCCGATTGTTGCCTTTGCCCTATTGGTGTTGAGAATTCTCAACATTTATTTGTTTATCCTGTTTTTTACATGCCTGTTTCAGTGGTGTAGAATTTCTATAGCCTGGCACCCAGGGCATATTGTTTGGAGTTAAGGGTTACACGTTTTCATGTTTATTTTGTCCTTGGAGCTAGTAGGCCCAACCCCGAAAAATTAAAGCAGTAGTCTCATTACGTAAGAGCGCTGACAATAGCCTCTTTGATTATGCCAGCAATAATACTATAGTAGGGCTTGAATACTAGCAATTTCAAGGCCTGCTATAGCAATTTTCTTAATTTGCCACCTTTCCACAGATCTACATCCTGGGGCTGGAGGAAGCAGTAAGCAAAAGTTCCAGGGCTGGAATGCCTGTGAGTCTGTGCTGTTGTGTACCCATTTTAGTTATAGCCCAATGCATGTTGTTTTAACATACTAGGCCTGCCGCTGTGCACTTTAACCTAGATATATTTTATTTGGCTTCGCTTTGTTATTGGTACAGTAGCCACTTTTACAGTCTTGTTTTATTTTCTCTCTATCTGACTGTTTTTGCCAAGTCCAAGACATTCTTGCCCACTCTGTGCTTCTTCCAAAAGCTGCAGTAAGATAGGTTGCCGGTGAACGTAGTATAATTTTAGTCTCCGATTGATATTCATAGAAAATACACATCCTTATGTAGGGATATTTTCTCAGAATATCAGCAGTTTTATTATAAAAACACTTCCCTGTCCCTTCCCTTACATGTTAGAGGGAGATTCCAGCCAGAGAACCACAACTATATGCTGATTGCTGAATGCTTCGCTACAGCTGTTTTGCAGACTTCAGGTCTTTGCTCAGGTATGGGGGATGATGTCTCCCCAGGGGAACCTGAAGGGCAGAATTAGATCTTAACACGCTGTGCTCTATCATAGCCTAGGTAGGAACTAATCTGACTCTAGTGACAATATGGTGGCATTATTTTTATGTTTTACTCTCCTTGTCACAATTTTAATCTTGTCATGCTGTATCGTCCTGGTTATTGCAGTCCACACTTTGCTATCTAAGATGCAGTTGCTTTATTAATGCATTATTGAAATATATACTTCCTCTGTTTGTCATTGTATATATGAGACTAATGTGACAGAGAGAAACGGATAAGACCTGAGTGACCACGGCTTCGCTGAGAAACCAGTTATGTCATGCGCTCGGCTGCCCAATCATCCCTGCCCTTGGGTAGAGATGAAGCACTGCTAGTTAGCCAGAGCAGAACCCGGATTGGAGCAACAAATGTCACCTGTTGTGCGTCAGACTCAGTCTCCCACACCACAGGCGATTCTGCCACTCGAAATCCAGTAGTCTCATTCGAATGAGAGCCTACGCGACAGTGCAAACCTAGTAACATGCATGTGTTAAGGATTTTCTCAAACTCTTCTCTAATTTTCCCCCATACTGAGAAAAGTTGGAAATTTACTCCTGACAAGGGTAGAAGTAGAAGTTCTTCCGGGGATTGGAAAAAAAAGTTATTGTAGAAAAAGTGAACTTGTAAACGCTCAATAGATTTTCACATGAGCAAATCTACACGTGCATATTCGCTCATGCTAAAACACAGTTCACAAATATGTTCTAGGAGTACAATTTCATAGTCTTCTATAAAATCTTGTGAATTCAGAAAGCCACTAATGCAGACATATACCATGAGAACATGTTTGCGACTTTCTTTAAGAATTGGGCCTCTAAATGTGTCTGGCATTAATGAGGACATTTTGCTTTTATTAAAATTCTATTTCTCTATCTATCCGCTGGCTTTACTGTGATTGACAGCATTCTGCTGTTCCACAGGGAGCATATTAGCACACAAAGTAGTTTTGTTCAGTGCCAGGAACTACTGTGGCAATATGTGTTTTTTTGAGACCAAAAATGTTTATTTGCTTTTTGCCAAAGTCTGTTACAATGATGAGGGCATGGCAGCTCCCACAAATATAAAGTGTTATACAAGCATTGTCAAATCAAGACACCCATTGACAAAACCAAAAGACTGACTACCAATGTCAGATCGGTTGGCTTTGCCAGTGATTGTTTATTTTCATGTTTACCATAATCTTGATGACAATGGCTACACTGATTTTTCCATTATGAATATGTTTTGGAAATACTAGCAGGCATCAACACAGTTTACTAAATGATGCTTCAAAGAAATAGTACCTAAAATGTAACAGTAACTTAGCAAACATTTTTTTTACCCACTTGCATTTATTTTTCTGAAATTTTTATTTTGAAAACAAAGAAACCTCAATCTTACTTACAAGCTCCTCCAAACATCCCCATCTAATCAATGAGCATTCTGGGAGCATTATATGTAGCCTCATATTATTAAACTTTTCAAATGTGTGTGCACATTTTTTTCCTCTGGAACCACTGTCTGTAATACAGTGTGACCTTACAACACTTATTTAGATTGTTCACCTTAATAATAAAGGCTCTGCATCAATTAAGCGTAAATACAATTTAAAACAGCCCTAACATATGGACACAAATATTACCTCAACTGCAGGCTTCCCCTGTAAAATGGCAGCCAAAGGGTTTATGTTGCAGGAGGCGAGGTCCACTTGCCCCTAGGACAATATAAACATGATAACCTGTCCT
Source organism: Pleurodeles waltl (assembly GCF_031143425.1). Taxonomy (NCBI): domain Eukaryota; kingdom Metazoa; phylum Chordata; class Amphibia; order Caudata; family Salamandridae; genus Pleurodeles; species Pleurodeles waltl. The sequence continues at coordinate 208,577,467 of NC_090440.1, forward strand.
TGACCTCAAACAATATGTCCTGGGTGTCAGGCTATGGGAATTCCACACACCTGAGTTCCAGAACAAAAATGTATATGCATGTTTCCAAAGTTTAACAGCGTGAGGCTAAGTATAATGCTCCCAGAACGCTCTTTTTAGTTGCAAATATTTGCAGAAGCTTGAAAGCAAGACTGATGATTCTTTTATTCGAAAATAAATTGTTGCCAAAAAATTGCAACTAGGAAAAAACGTTTTGCTAAACTACTATGGAAAAAATAGGTATCATTTCTTTGAAGTTTCATTTAATATAATATGTTGACACATGCTAGTTTTTCAAAAAACTACTCATAATGGAAAATCATTGTAACCAGTTTCAACAAAATTGTGGGAAACATGAAAATAAGCAATGGCAATGCCAGAAGGTCTGATGTTGGTGGTCAGCCTTCTGGCTTTGCCAATGTGTCTCTTGTTTTGACATGTTTTTTTGTAAAATTTAATTGATGTCTGAGCTGCTGGGTCAGCGCAATTATAACAAACATTTCCGAAAAGCAAAAATATTTTTTGGTCATTGTCACTGTAGTTGCTGGTACTGAACAAAACTACTTTTTGTGCTAAGATGCTGTTTGTGAAAGAGCAGAATGCTATCACTCACAATGAAGCCAGCCAATAGATAGATCGAGATATGATCTTAATAAAAACAAAAGGTCTTGGTTATCACCAGACCTAAATAGGGCACCAGTTCTTGACGTCACAAAAGTGCCTCCATATTATATGCCCTTGCGTGTAATTCAGATTTATGGCTTTCATGAATTCACAAAAATTTACAGAAGGAGGCCAGGAAGAAAATAGTTGTGAACTGCATTTTAGAAGGCGCAATTTTGCATTTGTAGACTTGCTCATACAAAAATCTGTTGAGCGTCTATTTATAATCTTGTAAAGTGTACAGCTACCCATAAAGAGTTTCCCAGCGCTAAACATGACTTACAGCCAAGTTTGTCAGTTCAGAATAGTCATGTCTTCAAACCTTTGTGAAAAGCAAACTGAAAGGTGCAGTCTATAAGAGATTTTCCATAATTTTGGGCTCAGCACTGCTAATGAGCGTCCTTCCATATGAGCCAAACAAAACCTAGGTACCGTGAAGTGAGAAAGGTTGTTGGACCACAAAGTGCGCAGGCGGGTTGTGAGGGGACACAAGATCTTGGATGTAAGGAGGACCTATTTTGGCTTTGGCCTTAAACATATAACAGCCTTAAATTTGACCCGTTTAAGGACAGGGTGCCAGTGTAACTCCACAAGAAGGTGGGAAACTGAAGCATGGTTGGAGAGCCGAAAAAAAGCAGCCTGGCGGCTGTATTCTGAAATCACTGCAAACGTCTGATAGAAGCAAGACCTATTCCCAAGAAAAGTATGTTATCGTAAATCTAGATGCAATAGGTTAAGGGCTAGAACTGGGGTCCTCTAAGCAGATTGAGGAATCATCCAGATGATCTTTCTCACCGATTTTATCACAGTAAAACAGGTAGAGGTACCCTTAGAGACCTGAAAGTTCGATAGTTTTTCCTCAAGGGCAAAGCCTAGATTCTTCACCTTTAAGGACAAAATGGGGAGATGTCCCAGCAAGTCTGACCAATGTTGAGGACCCCAGAGTTGAAAAAACGTACCCAGGACCATGACTTCAGTCTTATCACCATTGAGTTTGAGCGAGCTGGCATTTATCCAAGTAGCCACTCGACTCAAGCCCAGGCTCAGATCAGAAGGTCCCTGTTTCTGTTCAGGAGACGAAGAAAAAATAATTTGGGTATCATCTGCATACATAGTCAGACCGTAACTCTCCACCACGTGTACCAAAAGACGGAAGTAAATGTTGAATAGCAGAGGACTTAACACAGAGCCTTGAGGAACCCCAGCAGTCAAGGCTCTTGGTTTGGATCTGATGTTATCAGAGATGACTTGAAACATACGGTCCTCCGCAAAAGATGCTAACCAATCCAGGACTATGCCCTTCAGACCCAGCGATAACAGAGGTTCGAGCAATATGGAATGGGACACAATGTCAAAAGCTGCACTAAAATCTAACAAAATAAGTGCAGCTGTGCAACCCTCATCCAGGAGTCATCTAAGATATTCAATGACTCCAAACAGGGGGAATTCCGTCTGTGTCTGGCCCTGATGCCCGTTGCTTAGGATGGTCTACAAGTTCACTTTACCTCAAACCACTTTTTCCTAACCCTGCAAGAAGTTTTACTTCTGGCTTTGTCAGTTGTAAATTTCCAACTTTTCTCAGTATGGAAAAGATTCGAGAAGGGCTGGGGAAAACCCCTAAAACATGCAAGGTAGTAGGTTTGCTGGATGCACAGGTGGCCAAATAAGGGAATTGCTCGTATTCAAATCCTAGTATGGTATGAGCTCTGGCAAATTCGTAGAGGCATTTATCAGCTCTTCTGTAATAAGATTACTGTGATAATTTGTTGCCGCAGTACGTGGCACTAAAATTTTGTTAAAATATGTATTAAATACATGTCTAAATTCAATGTCATATCATTGGTATGGGTGTGGATTTGTTTTATAAAACAATGAACATTATTTTAGAAAGAAAAATAGTTCTTCACAATGATCAGAAATGCATAAACACCGCTTACCAATCATTGCTTTGGAATCTAGTTGTCTCTAATTAGATGACATGTCTAACCTTAATAACTGCAGTCCTACCTTGGCAATTGGTAAGCTTTTTGTAGTGTAGATGGCAGAAATGGCAACATTCCATGACCCACTCATTTTGTTTGTAGATCACACAACAGTGAGCCAGGAAGTGTCTCGTATTTTTAATTAGTGTTCTTAATAGCGTTTGTGTCAGCTTCCCTTTCATGCTTCAGGGAGAGCAGTGCAGGCTGTTAGTTTAGACTGCTGTCTAACTCTCTCTGGTCCTTTACTCCAATAATGGCAACCATCTGACCATGATTTGTACTTCTATTGGATGCTCAAGGCAGGAGGCGGAGCAATGCAGTGTTCCAAATGGTTTCAATGGCCGTGGTTCCAGAATTAAGATTCTGCTGCATTTGTATCCCCAATAAACCTACTTTCACCTCTGGCTCGCTGACCAGAAAGGAATCCGCTCACAAAACCTCAGTAAGTCAGCACCTGTATTTATTTCCCATACTCCCAAGATAATTTTGGTAGTGATTAGAATTACTTTAGTAATTGCACTCTTGCATCCCACAGCTTTTTTTTTTTTTTTTTTTAAATGGCACTACGTAATGATACAATAAAGGATTTTTTCTTGTTAAAAAAAGCATTGACTGGACAATCTGTTATGGAGTGAAATTGTCACTTTTTGAGTTCTGAGACTATAACTCCACTCAATCTCCTTATGCAAGCCTTTGACTTTTCAGCTAACTGCTGTGAGACCAACTTGGTGATTGTTGGCCACAAGAACAATGTCCCTAGGACATCAGTGGTAAATGGACAAAATCAACTTGAGTGAGGCCCGATAGGCTGCAATGAATACAAATATATTACTCCCAATTTCCTATCTTTTGTTGATAGTTATGTATAACTCTACTACTGAATTAAAAAAATATCTCGGAAGCAACCAAAGAAACAATGGCAATACAATGTTAATATTCGCATGTATTTTACAGACCAATCTAATGAAAGCGGTCAAAGTGGTCCTTTTTTTCCCATAAGTGACCCAATTTATGTAATGTACCCTGCATGACTGAAATGTACTTTTCCATCTCATAAGCTTCATTAAAATCTTTCCACCGGTCATTGAATCCTGGGAAAACAATAGGTCTACCCTTTTCTTGTTGTTTTTTTTTCTTTTTTTTCTTCCCAATCTATGTTGGCTCATGAAGCATCACATAGTTGATGTCTAGGCCCACAATTATTGTGCAATGGTCTGGTATAACTTGGCTGTTAAAAATGGCACTATGCTGAGGATGGCAGTCCAAAATTCAACAGATTTTGGATAGTTAACAAACATAAGGGCAATATCCACTTGAATTTGTGAGCGGCTAGGACCCAGTTTGGATTGGAGTCGTTCAAATAATTTATGTGCTGTCTTATTTGGTATCTTAGCCTGATATGTGTGATACTTCTGCTGAGCCTCTTTAAAAATGTAAGTATGTGTTCTGAGGTAGTACATTCAGTTAACTGTTCAGACCATGTTTCTGTCTGGTGCTGGAATGTCATTGTTTCAACTATAGCAGCATGTGCAGCAGAGATTGTAGATTATGTTAGCCAAATATAATTATATGAATGTACTGGAAGAGTGTGGATTGTCTTATCCATAAGAAATTGTTGAATATGCAGCTATTGGAAAAATTAATGCTTGTGCAATCCAAATCCATTTTGAAGTTGAGCAAATGATTCAGATTGTTCTGACATACTTGTGATTCCACTCCTATTTCCTCACCAATCAATAATTGTTTATAACTAAATATCATTGGTAGTTCAATTTTCTCAAGTATAAGTGTTGGTTATGTGAGTCCTTTATGTCAAGTAGCATTTTATACTGCGCCATATTTTACTGATTTAGCTTGGTGTTTCGAATTTAACTTATTTTAACAATTTGGGATCTCCACATCTTGGCCATCAGAGTAATTTATAAAGCATTTAATCCAGAGATTGGTAGATGTTTGACAGTACAAATATGCTGTTAGTTTCACCACGCAAGCCCAGTAATATAGCCTCTCTTCAGGAATACACCCCCCATTTATTAATTTGTAGTTTAAAAGATTTCAGGGATCAGTGAGGTGATTTTGCCATATGAATTTTAAAATAATAGCTTTGAGTTAAAAAAAACAATTGGGTACGTACAATAGAGGTGCTCATAATAAATATAGAATTTTAGGCAAAATATTAATTTTAACTAACTTAATTTGCCATATTATAGGTAAACTTTAGTATTTCCAATTCTCCATCTCTTTTTGATTGTATTAACTTTGAATAGTTCAATTCAAAACAATAGCACAATTTGGAAGTGATCATAATGCCTCAGTCACCCCATGTCTTCAAATTTTTCTCCTTCCGCTAGATCAATTTGAGTTTTATTAGTATTCAGCTTATAACCTGAAACAAACCTGAATTACTCAGCATATTGTTCTATAGTTTGTAATGTGGATTCATAGGTGAAAACGGAGCAATGTTGTATGCTTATACTGCCTTCATCAAATTTGGTTTAAGATTAGGTGTTGGTGGTAGTCACATTTAGAACATTATGCATAATGCTAGAGAGAGTGGGAATCCTTGTTCTGTGCCAAGGGTCGTAATGGTTGTATTAGAAGTGTATCTTGATACTAACACAGGTGTGATATTGAGTCTGTAACATGCTAATACAGTGTGGGTGAAATTGAAATGCTCGCATAGTCTCCCATAAAAATTCACAGGATACCTCTCAGGGCTCAAAAAATCTACTCGACCATTTGCTATGGCGAGTTTTATTTTATGAGGTTGAGCCATTTTTGATTCCACTCAACCCTTCTAGCGAATGGACAAAGAATGGGTGTTCTGTTCAGTCAGAAACTGAATTAGCAATTAAGATGCCTTTAAATCTTATTCTTGTCACATTTGCTCTGTGTTCAGAGGCCAAAAGTCTGTTTGTCTTCTTGCAATGCAAATACTTTTCCTTGTGACTGCAGAGTTTCATTATTTTTTATGGTAAACTGTCTGATCTCTGTGAAATGAAAGGCTTTTAGTATCAGGTTTTTCCTAACACGCAATATTTATATAACTAAGTGAACTTTAGAAACATTTTAAAATATATTTCAGTATCTGTGACAGACCATTTATTGTACTTCTGTGTGATTGAAAAAAATATTTTAATAGGATGAAAAAGTCAGACCACTTTACTTGGTGATGGGCAAATGATAAATGTTTTCTGAAACCCAATTTTCACAGATTGTTAATACACTACATAGTTTTATCAGTAAAGCTGCAAGTTAGTGGGAATGTATTTAGACATTTCTTGGAAATTTACTGTCTGCAAATGACTGTGCACTACCACATCATGCGTTAGTAATATATTTATTAAAAGTGAGTGGTTAAACATAAACTGAGAAATACTCATGCCCTGATGGCAAAGCTGTTAGTAAACTAAGAGGCAAGTCATGCACAGATCATATTTATCCTATATGTGGGTTTGTTTTATTATACATGGAGCAGGCGTTTAGTGTATTTAATCAAACAAAAAAGAGGATTTTTTTTCTTCTTTTTTTTTTTTTACAACGGAAATGCTGAACTCACATATTTGAAGGTGCACTCATTTGAGAATGAAGAAAAAGGCGACTGTAAAATACAATATTTGCCTAGGATCGCAGAATTTGAGACCCGTTTCCAGGTCAAGTACTTTACAGTTAGGTTGAGTAGATTATTCAAGTTATTCAACCTGCAGGACTAGTAAAGTTTTTATGATTTTGCGAGGCCTGCCCTGTCAAATGCTTTTTTGGCATCAAGAGGTGTAGTGGCTAAGGTTTGTATAAAGTTTCTGCTCTATCGATTATGGTTGTTGCTAAGTTGGTGTGGGATGTAATGCCCTCTGAGGGGTAAGCCCATGTTGAAAAGCTGAGGTTGGTGGAAATTACGGTACTGAGTCCGGTAGTGAGGCTTTTTGTAATTATTTTAGAGTCTCTATGTATCAAGGAGTTTGGTCGGTAAGGCTTACAGTCCTAGGGGCCTTTGTTCTTTCTTCAGTGTAATAGCTTCTGACTGTGAGTTTGGAGTGTGGTGCACGTGCTAACTTTTACTTGCAACTTTAAGAAAGGCGGTGACAAAAACACCTTAAATTTTGACATATTTCACTGGTGATTTTGACTGGTCCCGGAGCCTTACCTTTTAGATGTTTTGCAGTAAAAGTATGATCCCATCATTTAAACATGTGCTTGCTGCTCCTTCTATTATAGGGATGTTTGCTTGATTATGATACTCAGTAATTTTCTGTGTGCTTGCTTCAAAATTTCTAAGAATTTATCAAATGCTGCAGTTAGCTACTTTTGGTTGTGTTACTTAAATTTTTTTGTCTATATTATCTTTCTTGCTGTGTTCTTATGAAAGCTACTAACTTGCCATATTTCTTGCCTATCTCTTAAGTGCTGGCTTTTTGTTTGAAAATGTGTTTATTAGCATTGGTTACATCCATCCTGGATTTTTCCCTTTAAGGGTGGAGATTTGAGTCTGCAGAAGTAGCCAAAGAGGATCTGCTATTAATCTGGATAATGTGTAGTTTATTGAAATTCAGTAACTGTTTCTGTGAGATTTGTTCTCTTATTTTAGAGGTCTATTTGTGCAGCAAAGCATTGTGCCAGGCCCTGTATATATGCTTTCATACAGCCTGATACAGGTGAAGTTGCTATTTTAATATTAATACATTCTGTGAACTTGTTCTGCAGGTATTTATTGAAATCTCTGCTTACCAAGTAGTTGGGAAAGGTCATCTGTTGAGGGGCTAAGCAAATGTATGTCATACCATCTCATTAAAACAGCAGAGCGGTCCAAGTATAGCAAATAGTGGATTTTAGGTTTACAATTGGGCAGTATAGTGGCAGTCAGGCTGGATGGCAAGTTGAGCTCTTGGGGAGCTCCAAAAGAACCTCTACTGTAAGATAGCAGACACCAGATAGCAGGTGTTTGGTTGGTATGTTCACTGCAACTAAACATTGTAATATTTCAGACTTTAAAAAAAAAATGCCCTAACTGTAGAAGACCTGAGCATTCGAAATGATGCGTGTCTCCAAAGACTGTGAAAGACTCTCTGCACTTACCCCACCTGTTTTTCTACCTTTATGCCTGAGTATGTAGAATGAAAGCGAAAGTCTCTCAAAGGAATAACACTTTCTTCTCCCCCCTGCCCCCCCAAAACTCCCACCCTCCAGGAGCACAGCAAAGGGGCTGCTGCAGATGGGATGTCAGAGGACATTTCAAGTGGGGAAAGCTGAGAAGCTTGAAATTGACAGCGACTGTGCTTTCCTGAGTCTTTGCAAAAGCTTTTGATGACTCCTGAAAAGCAAAACAACAAATAAGAGTACTGGATGTAGGTTGCAAAGGAATAGTAACCATAACACAAGCCACATATGCAAATGTGCATATGCCCCACTTACCCTGCAGACTGATCTCTACAATCTGCCCATTTAGCTTCTTCCTAGTCTCGGAATCTCTACAGATGGGCCTTCCGGAGAGCCAAGAATCATCTGGGTGAGCACATAGATTTTGCCAGAGTCACCAGATCCTCAGGGTCTGCGCACGTTCCCAACACGTCCACCACTGAACAGCTCCAAGACTGATAAATAAATCACAGATGCTAAGAGTTCAAGAGGGGAAGAGGGGATTAGGAAGAGAACAGCTGGGAAGGAGACCTATAGTAAGAAAAAAGGTTAAAACTCACAATATCAAAAATTATCTCATGAAGTCAGTACTAGACTATGCCTCTAAGCATTGTCATTCTGAGAACATGAACAGCCTAAGAGATAGACTTAAAATGACTTCGTTTCAAGATGACTAGATAGCTGTATGGGAATCAAGATGAATTAAATGTAACTTTCAAATGCAAGTATTTTCCTTTACATGAGAATCAAGAAAGCATTCTGAATAGGTTCTAAGCCAGTCATATGAAACCTTTCTTTAGAATGTATATTTAAGACCATACAATAGTGTATCTAAAAACTCTGGCCGTTTGTGTTCTCTTGAAAGGTTTCAACTCTAATTATGCACATTGCGGATTTTTAAATTTATATAGTATAGTAATTACCATGGAAGAATTGTGCACCATAAATAACACAATATGAATTCAAGAAATAAATCATTCAACTTGTCAAGTCGAATACTTCCAAATAAATGTCTAAAAATAGTGGCATACAATGAACAACATGAATTAAGCTCGAAAAGAGAATCTTGCGTCTTACTGATTTGCAAATCACCATGTAAATGTCCAGAAATGGTAGCGCGTAATGAATAACAATGTTAAATCAACATGAAATGAATCGCGCTTCTTGCCGATTCGGAAACCACCATTTAAATGTTCTGAAATGGTAGCGCGTAATGAATAACAGTGTTAAATCCACATGAAATGAATCGCGCTTCTTGCCGATTCGGAAACCACCGTTTAAATGTACAGAAATACTAGCGCGTAATAAAAAACAATGTTAAATAAACATGAAACGAATCGCGCGCCCAGCAGATTCGGAAAACACAATTTAAATGTCCTGAAATGATAGCGCGTAATAAATAACAAAGTTAAATAAACATGAAATGAATCGCGCTTCTTGCCAATTCAGAAAACACCATTTAAATGTCACAAAACACTCAAATGTACATTTTACTCACGCAATGTAATCTGCCAAAAACAAAGAATTAGGCACAAGAACATGGGATGTCTCAACAACGGTGTCGCGGTTTTAAGCCCAACCACCGTCTTACCGCCCAGAAACGAGGATCACCAATGAAGGATGAAAGGCAGAGGCCTGGAAGATCAAATAGGCCACCGGGACAGGACCTCAAGAAGTAGCTGCTGCTCTGCACCAGGACCTCTGAATAGTGAGCACCTGGATCTGGGTTGACTCCCTTTTTATAGAGTCTTGGCCCAGCCCACAACCACACCCAGGTATATTGCAGGGAAAGTCTCTAGAAGGCCCTGGAAAGGGACCACGCCCTAACGCACTCTGAGAACCTGCAGCAATACATAGCAAATGAATAGTATTTTGTAAGCACATTAAAAGGAAGTCTTCAGGATTGAACTCTGCAATGCAAAAGGTTAAACAACAACATATCAACACAATGCATGAATTACGTAGTTTTGAGAGTGTTGTTTTTTTGCATTCTAGTTGCCAATAGAGCGCGCAATGCCCTGGTGTTGACAGATTTACTACCTGCTTTTCCACCTGTACTCTTTCTATTCTTATCTCGCTAGAAGGTTGACGTATTTATTCCAGCTGAAGTAGTTTGAGATAAAACACTAGACCTTTTTGCAGAAGGCGGCACTAGTTCAGAAAAGGAAGACGAAAAAGGAGGAAGCGAAAGAAGACATGGGGAACAATGGAGTGGAAGGAATGGGAAAAGAAAATGCTGGCAGCAGTAAAAGCTGAGGCAGAAAGAAGAAAGACTAACTGAAAAAATTCTCATGGGCAGGAGGAGAAAGGAAGGAGGAGAAGAGGAACAAACGAGTGAAAAGTGAGGGGGGAGGGAAAAATACAGGAAGATCGGGAAGATCATGGCGACAAGCAGAAAGAAAAAGAGAATCCTATTCGAATCAAAATGTGTGGCACAACTGCACAAATATTTTGCTCCAGGCAAAAATGTCTTGATGACTGATATGAGAATAGCAATCACTGGTAAGAGTTGAGCCCTTAATGACAAGTCTATAAAGCCTTTAGAGGCGGTCTTAGGTTTAGCTGATTACAGCCAAAATCCGAACAACTCTACCCCTGAGATTGGGCTAGTATCAAATGATAACCCAATGGTATCTGATTCCAGTGTTATCACTGAAGGATACACAGATCTTGGTGATAAAGATCCCACCTGGTCATCCTTGAACTTGTAACTAGTCCCCCTAAAAACTAACTATACTATGAGGCTCTCTGTGATGACGAAGACGCTTAGAAAATGCTAAAATACATAGAACATTTGCAACATACGAATACAATCTAATCAAAAGTACAAAACGATAGAAAATGACTTCATCGCTCCCACCTTCCCAGTATGAATGCTAATGACAGTCATGAGGAAAGTTAATCTGCAAGAGATTAAGTTGCACTTAAGTCAGCTATCACAATTGACAATAACACAAATGCAAAAAATATTACTCCATTTTATCCCAGTCCCGCTATATGGATACTATACTCTAAGCCATTTATAATGCAGTACACTTAAACTGTATTTTAAGCAAGCCGGCTTGAACTAATAATTCCAAAGTGGCAAATCATAGCTTGCCAAGAATCACTTTAAATGAAGAAGCACAACATCTACTGTTATGGAGATGAAGTCTTCCTACAGGGTCTAATCACAGTCCTCAATAGGAAACCAGAGCACGGGTAATAACTAGATGAAGCTAATCAAGAACTAGAATGCAGAAAGATTTCCCAGTTCCACTTCAGCTTGAAACAGCCCAACTGTGCCACTTATGTACTTAGCGAACTTCTCTAAGAAACTGGCAAACTCATTCGCCTCTGCTAAAGAATCAATATTCCACCTTACATAAAATTTATGGTTATGCTAACTGCATTTTCCGCAGAGACTTAAGGGATTGCCCTAATAATACATGATTAAACATTCAACAAGTGATCCGTAACGATTATGGTTATTAAACAAGATTTCCTCCAGGCAGCAAGTTAATAGTTTCACACCTCTGACATCATTCATCCCTAATTACGACTACCCTAAATTGTTTGTTGAGCTGATGCTCAACGTGTCCACCGGCACAGAGCCAATCATTATTAATGGAAACTTGAAGTGCTTACTAGACACACAGTGATATACCAACAATTACTTTAACACAGGCTGGATGATAAATTCTTGAACTATATTAAGAAATTAGTTTATTTGTTAAAGGTGGTGAGAACTCACTTTGAAGATGAATCACAATCCATGTCAGAGTGAACCACAAGTCACTAAATAAACCTGTGGTTAACCCTCTGGTAGTATGACATGAAAGCCGTTTGGCTTAACTTAAAGGCAATGTGTAAAGTATTTATGAAACACTCAAACGGCAATAAAGTGAATACACAACTCAAGAAAAATCCCAAACCCCTGTAATAAAATGGTGTAAACGTAGAGTTAAACTTTAATAAATAAATTAACCAAAAATCCAATTAGTAGAATTGGACATGTGAATCTTAAAAGTTAAGACATATGGCGGTGGAGAGAGGGTTGGATACAGGGACCAGGTTCATCCCCGCAGAAAGTTTACCTTCTGAGCTATACATTTTAATGGCAGAAAAGTGGTCATTGACAAGTCTTTAGCAGGGCAAGTTAGATCAGATGCGGCTTAAGAGCGGGATCTTGGTGCGGTTGTCACTGAAGGCAAGAAAGCTCAAAGCAGGTAAGGCTAGAAGCCTGTGCCCAGAAAGGCATCAATGGGTTGCTGCCTGATTGTAAAGTCCAGTTGTAGCCCTCTCCGTTCACACTTCAAAACCTTTCAGTAAATCAGTTCTCTTTCAGCAGGGACAAGCGGCTTCAGTAGTCCCAGTCTATGATAATTCCAGGCCTCGAAAAATTATAAAATTGTTACTAGACGTGCAGGTTGAGTACCTTTGAATAATCTTCTCGACCTAACTGTAATGTACTTGACCTGTAAACGGGTCTCAAATTGTGTGATCCTAGGAAAATATTGTATTTTACAGTTGCCTTTTATTCATTCTCAAATATGAGTGCACCTTCAAATATGTGAGTTCAGCATTTCTGCTGTTTAAGAAAACAAAGAAAGAAAATATACTCTTGTTTGATTAAATACACCAAACTTTTGCTCTATGTATAATAAATCTAGCCCACGTATGGGGTACACATGATCCATGCATGACATGCCTCTTAGTTTACTAATATCTTTGCCCTTAGGGTAGGAGTGTTTCTCAGTTTGTTTAACCCCTTCGCTGCTAGGCCTTTTCGCCCTCAGGTGCCAGGCCGTTTTTTGGCTATTTGGGGCAGTTCATGCTTAGACCCTCATAATGTTTTGTCTATATAAGCTACCCCCGCCAGATTTGCGTCCTTTTTTTCTCCAACATCCTAGGGGTTACTGAAGCACCCAGAGCTTGTGGGTTTCACTGGAGGCGACCAAGAAATTAGCCAAAATATAGAAATAATTTCGTTTAAAAAAAAAAAAAAAAAAAAAAGAGAAAAAATAACAAATGGGGGGGGGGGGGAGGGACGGGCAGAAGGGCTGCAGAAAAGAAGGCTTGTGTTTTTTTCCATGAAAATGGCATCAACAAAGGGTTTGCAGTGCTAAAATCACCATCTTCCCAGCTTCCAGGAACAGACAGACTTGAATCAGAAAACTACATTTTTCAACACAATTTTGGCATTTTATTGGGACATGCCCCATTTTTAAAAATTTTTTGTGCTTTTAGCCTCCTTCCAATTAGTGACAGATATGGGTGCGAAACCAATGCTGGATCCAGGAAAGCTAAACATTTCTGAAAAGTAGACAAAATTCAGAATTCAGCAAGCGGTCATTGTGTTTTCCTACAGAAAATAACAGCTAAAATAAAACAAATATTGAAATTGAGCTGAAAAACCAGCCATTTCTGTCCACGTTTTACTTTAACTTTTTCCTGCCATGTCAGATTTTCAAAAGCAATATACCGTTACATCTGCTGGACTCTTCTGGTTGCGGGGATATATAGGGCTTGTAGGTTCATCAAGACCCCTAAGTACTCAGAGCCAATAAAGGAGCTGCACCTTGCAATGGTCTTTCGTTGCATACCAGGTATACAGCAATTTATTTGGTGAATTATAAAGAGTGAAAAATAGGTATCAAGGAAACCTTTGTATTTCCAAAATGGGTACAAGATAAGGTGTTGAGGAGAAGTGGTTATTTGCACATCTCCGAATTCTGCGGTCCCCATACTAGATTTTGAATTACAGGGCATTCTCAAATAGATGTCTTTTTTGCACACTGTCTTACGTTTGAACCTAAAAAATGTAGAGAAAGACAAGGGGCAGTAACACTTGTTCTTCTATTCTGTGTTTCCCCCAAGTCTCCCGATTAAAAATGGTACCTCACTTGCATGCCCGCAACAGGAAACACAACATGGACACATCACATTTTTACATTGAAATCTGACGTTTTTTTTGGAAGTGCCTAGCTGTGAATTTTGGCCTCTAACTCAGCCGGAATCTAGGGAAACTTACTAAACCTCTGCATTTTTGAAAATTAGACACCTATAAGAATCCAGGAGGACTTGTGGGGCTCTCACCAGGTTCTGTTACCCAGAATCCTTTGCAAACTTCAAACCTTGGCAAAAAAACATGTTTTCCTCACATTTTGGTGATAGAAAGTTCTGGAATCTGACCGGAGCCACAAATTTCCTTCCAACTAGCTTTCCCCAGGTCCCCCGATAAAAATGGTACCTCACTTGTGTGGGTAGGCCTAGGGCCCGGAACAGGAAATGGCCCAAAACACTATGTGGACAAAGCAAAATTATCAAATACAAAAGTACATGTTTTTTTGCAGGGGGGTGGGTGGGATCCTGCATTTTTGGTCCTGGGCTCAGCAGCCATTTAGGGAAACCTAGCAAAACCAAACATTTCTAAAAACTAGACACCCAAGGGAATCCAGGGAGGTGTTTTCTTACCCAGAATCCTCAGCAAACCTCAAATTCAGCTTAAAAAAAAAATGGAAATGTTCTCTCGATAAAAATATTACCTCACTTGTGTAGGTGGTCCAAGTGCCTGTGACAGGGAAGAGCCCAAAAAAATGTTTAAAAAAAAAAAAAGGGGGGGGGAACCAAAGCGGGTCCAAAAGGGAAGTTGGCGTGGGCTAGTTTTTAGGTTGACGAGTAGGGCAGATTTTGTTATCGGTATAGATGCGACAATGCTGGGTGGTAGGAAGTTTGTGGATTCCTGCAGATTCCGGAAGGTTCCATCACAAAAAGAAATAAAGGCCAATCTGCACCAAAGGGGGGGTCAGAAATGGCCTAAAATAAATTTGCCCCCCCAGGGGAGCGACCCTTGCCTAAAATAAATTTGTCCCCCTGGGGATTGGCCTTTACCCAAGGGGACGCTTCCCTCATCTGTATATATATTTAAAAAAAAAAAAAAAAATCCATAGTGTCTAGTGAGAATTTCTGCTGCCCAAGATCGCTTGATGATTGGGCAGCAGAAATGGTCAGAGGCAGATCAAATAAAAGGAAATCCTTTCCTTTGATGCCTCTCTCGCCCCCTCCACGTGATCAGAGGAGAAATGCTAGGGCATTTCTCTTCCGATCTGCGCTGGAAGCCGAGCTTCGGTGGGGACAGCCTCTGATGAGGGCAGCGCTCAATCGCATGCTGATGTCATCAAACGCGACCAGGGGTGGAAGGGGAAGCGATTTCCCATTCCATCCCTGCCCATGGGAGGGGGGGTGCAAGGCGATCGGGGGGAGCGCTAGTGCTCCCCCTGTGAGCCAATATCAGGACATAATGGTTACGTCCTCGGCACCCGAGCGGTGCAAACAAGGAGATAACCGTTACGTCCTGGGCACCCAAGGGGTTAAACACTCAATTTTAATAAATAAATTACTAAAGCATGATGTGGTAGCGCACTGTCATTTACACAGTAAATTTCCAAGAAATGTCCAAAACCTTCCCACTAACTTGCAGCTTTACTGATAAAACTATATAGTGTATTAACAAGTAAACTGTGAAAATTGGGTTTCAGAAAAACATTTATCATTTGTATATCACCGGGAAAAGTGTTCTGACTTTTTTTCATCCTATTCCTAATATTTTTTTCATCACACAGAAGTAAAAAAAAAAAAATTATTTCACAGCTACTGTGATGTATTTTGAAATGTTTGTAAAGTTGACTTAGTTATATAAATGTTGTGTGTTAGGAAAAACCTGATACCAACAGCCTTTCATTTCCCATAGGTCAAACAGTTCACCTTACAAAATCTTGAAACTCTGCAGTCACAAGAAAAAGTATTTGCATTGGAAGAAGACAAACTCACTTTTGACCTGTCTCTGCACACAGAGCAAATGTGACCAGAATAAGATTTAAATGCATCTTAGTTGCTAAATTGATTTCTGTCTGAACAGAACAGCTGTTCTTTGTCCACTCTGCAGAAGGGGCGAGTAGGATCTAAAAATAGCTCGACCTCATAAACTTAAACTCTCCATAGCAAATGGTCAAGTAGATTTTTCGAGCCCTGAATTCTCCAAGCAGAAAGTTTGCAAAGCATCTCAGTCACAATTCTTGCAGTTTGGGGACAGGAGGAGTTCATTCCAACACCAGACAAGGGTCCAAGACATGGGGGCAGCACTTGAGGGTTATTACTCCAGCAGAGGCCACCGCCCGGGTCCAGGTTAGGTACAGTTGGTACAGGTCAACTGGGCAGTTGAAAGGAAATGCCCTTGAAGTTTGTTGTGTCCCTGCAGCTCAAAAAGGAGATCAGCCAACTGACTCCTGGAGCCACATCTGGGGCCATGGGTTCAATACCAGCAGATCCAGTCATCCATCCTTCAGGTGTTAGACAGCAGGGCAATACGTCTGATCTTCACAGGCCTGGGAGTGTTCTGAGAAGGGTTCTGGAGTGCCCCTTTTAAGCCCAGTGGGTGGGTGGAAAAACTCCTGACCACTCCCTAACCAATAGGAGAAAAGATCCCAGTGTTGACCCTGCCTACCTTTGCAGCACTCATCCGAGTTACTGCAAGTTAAACCCCAGGTTACCCTCTTTCCCTAAAGCAAACATGGCAGGACCCTTCTTCCCCTTGCCAGACCTATTTGTGCCCACTCACAGGTGTGGCTATGGAAATGGGTAAACGCTTCCTTGTGGTCACTCCAAATGAGTTCTGGGTCAGCTCCCCCCGCCCTCTCACTACTTTTAGAGCCAAAGTGTATGTTAAGATAAAGGGAGGCAGGTCTAGGTGTGAGCCACATCTGCCAGTGACTGGGTAGGCATCCTTTGATGTTCTGGGAGGGGGGGTTGACTCAGCCCCCTGGGCCATCCTGCTCAAGGAGGGAAAAAACCCTCTCCACACCCAAGCCTCCTAAAGTGTTATTTCTAACATAGTAACATAAAATTCAATTTTAGCTTAAAATCGTTTTTTAATTTACTATTAAAATGAATCCTTGAATCATTTTTCTATCTGCTCCGGAACTTAAATTAAGCATTATAAGTTATACGTAACCCAGTGTTTTCCAGTAGGAGAACCAGCCTTGCTATAGTAACAAATGACTGTGGGGAGTTTTCGCTGTCAGGACATATGCATCATTAAATATACGTGCCCCACTTAAATACCATTTAACCTTCCTTATGGCCATTTAGGGCCTACCTTCGGAGTGGCATAAGTATTAAAGGTTTATGCAAAAGTTTATTTTGAAAGGTTTAAATCGCAGTTTAAAACTGCATACCCAGACTGCAGAAGCATGCCTAGAGACATGGTTTAGAGTGGTACTTTATTGGGTGCACAATGAGAGCTGTAGCCCACTAGTAGCATTTAATTTACAGGTCCTGGCTAGAAGTAGCACCAATTACTAGGGGCCTACAAGTAAATGAAATAACCCAGTCATATTTATACAAGTGTTACCATGTTTAGCACTAGTGATTAGCAGGAGTAAAATGTGCAAAGTCCCATGGCCAACAAAAGCCGGTTCAGCAAAAGAACGCAAAAAGCTGGGGTGCTCCTGCAGACAGGGCAAATTTTCAACACTATGTAAAGCAGATGATCAATATCATTAACTTGACAAATTATATGGGGTTCACAAAATGATACAGAAAATTAATTCACTTTTTCTAAACGCCGCCACCAATATTCCTGTGTAGTTTTTGTTCTCGTCAGCTTGCCAGTTAGCTACAGTTGTAAAATTGATGGCAGTTTTGCTCCTTGTTTTTGTTCCCTATTTTGAGTGTTGTCTTTCATGTCACATGTACCTAGTAAAAAAGGATATTCTACTTAACTTGGAACACTGTTGACAAAAATAATTCAAAAGAATTTTAGTTCCTACAGTGTGCTTGATTTAGTTGATCTCCTCTTCCCCACCATGATGATGCTGTTCCTTCAGATCACTTAAATTCTGTATGTTCAATTTGCATTGTTTCATGCCACTCTGTTAAAGTGTGTAAACATTTCTCCTTCAAATTGTAATTTAACTAATGTTTTGTAGAATGTCACGAAAGTCACAGGAAAAAAAGAGAATTTCACCCACCCTTATTCTATATTGTATTCATACTGTGTAAGCAAGACCAGAACTGACAAGCTCTTTTCAAGTACGCTTTGAATACATCCATTCTGATTAGTTTAATAATGTAGTGTTCCATGCATTTATTAAATAGAGTATGGTAATTCTGTCATATTTGACTCCCTATTTCTTATTCTGTCTTTTAGAACTAGTTTACTGTGGTCGAAAGCTGAAGGATGCCCAGACACTAGATTTTTATGGGATCCAGCCTGGGTCTACTATTCATGTGCTCCGCAAGTCGTGGCCTGAGCCAGAGGAGATGGCAGGTGAGCAGAAGATCATTCTTCTTGTGCTTGTGGGCTTATTCATGTAACAGAATTTCAGGATTTTATTAATTATTTGCTTTTGATACCTGATGTGTCAAAGACAAGGCTTAATTTTATGGACTGAGTTCCTCCCGTGTTCTTTTTAGTGGCACTTCATCAGTCCACCACATCTAAACTTTTTGTGTGAATTGGTTTTCTCTCATGGTCGAAATAAATGAGAAGCATTAGTAAGCGGGGTGATGGAAGAGGTCTATGAGGGAGAGAAATTTATTTTCTGTGTTCATTCCATTGTACCCATTTTCGAGCCATGTGGAGATCGCCTTACAGACACAAGCTTAAATAGTTGTCTCTTCCAACTAAAAATGCAGTTTTATCGTGCCTTCTTTATTGGTGCACCACTTTATTTATCCTGTCATTGGTCTTGAAAGTAATTTCCTGCTTGACCCTTCAAACTTAAAAACCCGGAACACATAGGAGTATATCTTAGCAAAAGCCCCCTGCATATGTCTGTTTGGCTTTCTCAATTCTCTGGGTTGCAGGCTTCTTTTTTGTAGTGTCATCCCAATAGGATTCGTTTGCATCCCTGTATTGTACATTGTCTACAGTTTCAGTAAAGAAAGGCACTAGGCCAGGAATCTGTAGTCCTTTTATTTCTGCTGTCTCATTATTTGAGTATAGTTTGTGAATGGGTAATATTGTGCTATTCTTATGAGGCAGGAAATGCTGCAGTGAGTTCTCTTTAGATTTAGCACTTCCTCTAAAAATCTGAGGATTACTCACACCCCATCTGTGAGTAAATGCGTAAGTCACTTTACCTGTTCTCACCTTTAGGTTGGGCACTATAAGAAGCTGTTTTAAGGTGTAAGATAATATCCCAAAAACATGGTATTGTACTACTGCATAGTACTGATGAATTTAGCATGTATTTCCTATCGCAAAACTTTATTTCTTCTTTTGCAGAGCCAGTGGATAAAGCTGCTGCAGCCAGGGAGTTCAGAGTCTTGCACAATGCTCTTCACAGCAGTGCTGGCTACCGAGAGGCGGTGAGTACACATGGGACCGTCATTATCGTGTGTGTCAATGTCAAGACTCGAGCAGAACCATGTAGCGCCATGTTCAGGCCTACATTTGCATTGAAAGGTTATGTTGGTGACCAAGAATTAGATGTCAGCTCTTTTGAACTCTCGGAAAGCTCGTATTTTGCAGTTGAAGTTTGAGATGCAGAAGAGCTGTGAAGATTTGACTCTTATCAATAGTCTCGTCTTGCCATTTGTCTGTCTTACCACTGTTTGTGCCAGAGACTGTAGTAGATAGCCTCAGTCTCCTTTACTCGTGACCTTTCTTGTCCCTCTTCCTTTAGAATGATGGATTCCTCGAACTAGTCATTTCTTCCTCCTACTTTAGGTGACAGTTTCGATATTTGCCCTTTGCAATATTATCCACAATCTTTCCCTATGCCCTTTCCCAATCCACAACTCGTCGTTTAACCCTCACACACTAAATTGCTAGTCTGTTGTTACCTTGCCACTGCATCTCTAGTCAGTTGTTGTTGAATTATTCCGTTGACAACCAAAGACTCCCTTCTGTAGATCATTCCAGCGACATTTCTGTCCTAGTTGCCAATGTGCTGCTTAAAACATTCTGGGCCCAAGTCTAAAATAATCCCATGGGTGTGTGCTTGTGTTTGATTAAGATGGATACATTTATTTTGTAGCCTCACATTTCAGAAATGCACCTGCCTAGCTAAAATAATCTCCGCTGTCAAGCAGAACTCCTATGTGTAAATGGGCCAAGTTACACATGTAATAACATCACAAAATTGCATTTACACATGCTGTCTTTGTTTTCTCTTCGAAGAGGCAAGTACTGTTCTCCCATGTAGAAATCTCTTCCCTTACGCTCACATCAGTATCACCAGTGTTCTTCTCCATTCCCACTCTGGACAAACGTTTACTCCTGCCCGTCAGAGGAGAACATGTCTGATCCTGTCTAGGAGTTGGAATAGGCCTCGTTAGTCATTGTGCAGAATCACAAACTCACAGGCTTGAGAGTGTTCACCTGCTTGCAAGGTTTTTCCATCCTGGAACAGCCACTTGTTGCCTATATCAACATAGTTATTCACCCTCTCCTAATATTATACCATACTGGTGTAATATTACATTTATTCCTGTATTTTAATAAATAGTTAAGGAATATTTAACTGCTGTTATAGTAGTTGCGTTCATTTAAAAAAAAAAAAAAAAAAAAAAAAAAAAAATGTAATGCATTCTCAGTACTTCATCTCACGGATTAAACTGCTTGGTGAGTTGCCGATACCATGAGGGTATACTGTGAACAATGATTTTTAAATGCATGGTGTTATGATTTATTTCTGGAATGGGCAAATAACCAGAAATCTTGGGCTGCTCATCCTTATTGAGAATTGGAAAATTGGATCCCTGTCCTGTTTAGTTGGCAGGGCTATGGGATAGGATGGTTATGTTCTTAGAGGCCGATATCTGGTTGGGTATTAGATAGAATGTTTTGCTCCACAAACCAGGAATGATCACCCTCTTAAGCTTTTTCTATTGCACCCCTTTTTTCTTTCTCTTCAGCCCACCATCCACCCACAGACTATCTGATCTGCATGTGGTATGCATGTGCCTGGTTGAGGATTGCTTACTAGTGGGTGACCCTTTTGTTGAGCCTATTCAAATTGTGGTAGAAACATCTTTGCAAATGTGACTAAGAGTATCTGAAAAGGTTTAGGTTTCAAAAGTTTTAATGTCTTTTGGACTTAAAATCCAAAAGCCAGGGGCATGGTGGTAACTACTGTTAGAGACCAATCATAGCATCTTCTAACATGTATCTATTATGGTGGGAGACCACAACGTAATTTTTAATGGACTTGAAAACCTGTTCATGCATTGTACCTCAACAGGCTAGTTGTGCATTGTACCTATGTAGGTGAGGACGTATTGCACACCTTATTAGTTGGTTAAAATCCTATGGTTGTTAAAATGAGTTTCAGACTTCAAGACTGAATGTTAGCTAGTTAATCAAAATCTTTCATACCAGTTTTTGGGTTGCACAATGGCCAATGGTATAGACTTGTATTGATGTGGGCTGTCTGGCAAATGCATTTCTGCACAGTTCTGGCCTGTCTGGATTGCAGTGGATAGTACTTTTGGTGTTCTGAAAGCTTTTTAATTAGTTTTTTTTAAATGTATGGTTTTTGAGCGCCAGAGGGTGTATCTTGTGTGCGTACCTATCACTAATTTAGTTTCTTTAAGGTCCAAGCCAGTAGTTCCCCGCCTTTTGACTTCTGTTGACCCCCACCTTATCAGTACTGGAACCCTGGGACCCCCCACTGAATCATCATTATTGGAATCCGGGATCCGTAGATGCATTATTGTGCAATTAGTCCTCTTATGACACCCTTTCACCTTTCTTAGTTGGTAAGTTATCTTACATTTCACACTGATCACCAGTTGGTAATTTGGCTACTTGCGTTTCCAAAATCTATGAACACTAGTCTTTAAAAGTAGATAATTTCTTGAGGATCTCTCTCTGCTGTATTGCCTTGGAGGTACTAGTGTGATGCCTCTTTGTGTGAGAATGTTTGGATTCCTCGTGAGACATGTAAATGACTCCAACTTGCAGGTAAGTCTTTTCAGCAATTCTATTTATTGGCAGCTCAGTCATAGCTTCTACCATCAGCCAAACACCCTTCACAGCCACCACACTCTTGACATTCTACAACACCCTCTTAGAGTGTTTCAGATTGGGAAATCTGTTTAGTGTTCCACTGCTTCAGTCAAAGCTCTCAAATACCATACACCTCCCTCGTTTAACAAAAATATTACACAATATGGCTATCAAGAAAACATTTAATAACACGTTTACCATCATAGAGAATAGCAATCCTAATCTAATGATGCAAGGCAATATTATCATCCAGTAGCAACAAAGTGACACTCATTCATATTCCGGATATGTCCGTCTCAGTTGTTGATGGCACCTGCATAGGTGGAGAAAACCCTTTTTAGCAGCAGGCAATAAATTACCACTCATCTACATGCACTCAAAGGATAGCTTTCACCTTGCATACTTCATAGCGTAATTCCTTTGAGCTGTTCTCTTTCATTCAGTCACACCAATCCCCAGCATTCAGCAACACACACTATTTGGACATGGCCTTCTCTGCAGGATCATCCTCAAACGTTTTGCCTTCACCCTCCTGTTTTGTTAGCCTTTATGACTCTGCATACTTTACTACTGCTAACCAGTGTTAGTGCTTGTGCTGTCTCCTTTCAACATGGTAACATTGGTTTACTTCCAATTGACCTATTTAATTTACTTGTATGTCCCTAGTAAAGTGTTACTGCACGTACCCAGGGCCTGTAAATTAAATTCTACCGGTGGGCCTGCAGCACTTATTGTGCCATCCGCTTAAGTAGCCCTGCAAACGTGTCTGGCCTGCCATTGCAGTCTGAGTGCGGTTGTTGACCTGGCAAAGTAAACCTTTTGCCTGACCCAAACCTTCATTTTAATACATATGTCACCCCTGCAGTAAGCCCTGGTGAGCCCCAGAGGGTAGGGTGCAGTGTATTTAAGAAGGTGGACATGTACTTTTAACTTTTACATGTCCTGCTAGTGAAAAACTCTTTAGTTAGTTTTTCGCTATTGCAAGGCCTTCCTACCTTCTTATATTTAACAAGCTGTAACCTCCAGTTGGGAGCAGGTAGACAGTTTATGTTTGGTGTCTAAAGAAGTGTAATTAAAGGCCTCGTTAATGGTAAAGTCTGATTTTGTTCCCACAGTTCTGAAAATGGCACTTTTATAAAGTTGGCAATTTTATTGTCCTAACCATTTGGTGTGTCTGCCGTCTTATCCTGGGTCACATGACTAGGTGTAGCTGGCAGTGCGTCTTTGTGTATTGCTCCCAGACAGTAAGACAAATGGAAAGCTAGGTGTTAACAGGATGGGCCACTTTGAGTTAATGAGGGGGAGGAGCTGTCATCCACCACATTTACACATCACAAAGGCTCTGCCTAGGCACTCTCACACAGGGTTTGACCCTGGTCTTTTGTGACCCCAGACAGGCTGGAGCTAGAACTGGGAGAAAGAACATGTCTGAAACCTCTAAAAGCTTTCTCTGCTTCAAAGTAGGTACGAGGTATAAATATTGTACCCTTAAACCCAACTCTTCAGTACCTTTCTGGACTTGTGGATTCTGCCACGAAGGACTGCGGCTCTGCTGCCTTCTTGCCTGAGTGAGAAGGACTGGGCCTGCATCTCTAAACCCAGGACCCCAGAGTGACTCCAAGGGCTAGTTGGCTGACCTCCCGACCATAAGCCTCAAGGACCGATAAGGCTTCCAACAATCTTTAACTCAGCACCTGCACTCTTCCGTTTGTGTGTCCTGTCCTTCCCTCCCAAGTGGTGCCACCCCAGTCCTGGACCCTTGTAAGTGGCCTGAAGGTGCTCTGCCAATTCATCTGTTGATACAGCAGACTAGACGCATCTCCTCTGATGTGGCCCATCTCTCACAGAACCAGCATATCTCATCTCCTGCCTGATGTATTGCACTTCTCCTCACCCAGACCTTGCATCGCCTCTGCTGCACAACACAAACTCAGCGTAGGACTCCACATCTTTCCGTAACCAGTATTAATGTACTGTGTTTAGTGTACCTAAGTGGTCCCTGTAGCCAGCTCGCGTTCCACTGCTGATAGCCAGAACTTGTGACTTTGTCCTGGTCCATCTTTAATTGTAATTGGTTCCATGCTATTAAATGTAATACAACAGCTATCAATAGATCTATCAATTTATATCTCTGGGTTGAATTAAGACAGTGTGAAACCAAACTACCAAGAAAAATATTTGTGACGGAAAAGGGAGCTTTAATTTTGAAGATCTTGTTAATTTGCTGCCAGACTAGTCTCCAGAATGATGAAACAGGAGGACAAATACATAACATATGTTTTAGGTCTGTGTTTGGATATGAACAGGACCAACATGGTGAACTAAGACCCTATTTAATTCTGTTATTCAGCATAACTGCATTTACATTTCTATTCATTTATTTATCTTACATTTCCACTATTTTTTGTTATATCCAGTTTTTATTAATCTTGCTCTATCAATTTGTGCATTTCATCCAATGTACTAAAAATTACTTTTCCTGTTTTATAATAAATACAAACTTTTTAAAAAAAAGTCTTATTTACCTGGACTCTGTGTTAACGGATTTGATCTCACTCCACTTGGAGAATACTTCTAACAGTCAACCCATGTGCAAAACTCAGTTTGTCTTTGATCATCCAGAAACTTTTAAGTTCAGTCACCTTTTTTTCTTTTCTCCACCCATTTATAATATTACCCTTAACACACGTTAGCATTAGGGGTGGGCGGAATGTTTCATTCTGTCCATGGTTTTAGCAGAATTTTGGTCTCTCTGGTTGTGTAAGGCTTTGTAGGCAAGCATGAGTCTTGAACTGGCATACCTTCTGGAAGGGGAGCAAGTGGAGTTCCTGAGGTGGGGGGTGATGTGGGCTCCTTTAGGGAGGTCTAGGATGAGTCTGGCAGCAATGTTCTGTACGACCTGGAGTCTATTGAGGTGTTGGGTGGAGATGCATACGTAGAGTGCGTTGCTGCAGTCAAGTCTGCTTATGATGAGGGCCTAGGTGACAGTCTTTCTGATGCCAGTGGGGGATCCATCTGAAGATCTTGTAGAGCATGTGGAGGTTGTGGAAGCAGAATGCGGAGACTGCATTTATTTACGGTTTCATGGTGAGTTTGCTGTTGAGGATGAAGCACAGGTTGCGAGCGAAGTCACCTGGGGTGGGTTTCGAACCTAGCTCTGGTGGCCACCAGACGTTGTCTAATATGGAGGTCTTTTTCTCAGAGATGAGCACTTCGGTTTTCTCTGAGTTAATCTTGAGGCAGTGAGTTCTCATTCAGTCGGTGACACTGGTCATGGCATTGCTGAAGTTTGTTCAGGTGGTGGAGAGGGTATTTGGTGAGCGGGAAGATGAGTTGAATGTCGTCTGTGTAGGGTATGATGCTGAGTCCGTGGGATTTGACCATGTCAGCGAATGGGGTCTTGTAGGTGTTGAATAGTGTTGGGCTGAGTGAGGATCCTTGGGGTATGCCACAGATTGTTTTAGGATTCTGAGATAAAGGGTGGCAGATGGACCCTTTGTGTCCTTCCTGCAAGGAAGGAGGCTATCCACTTGAAGGTGTTGTCCTGGATGCTGATGCTGTTGAGTCTGTTGATGAGTGTGTGGTGGTTAAGGTCTGTGTCAAATGCTGCTGAAAAATCTAGGAGGATCAGGGCTGCTGTCTCTCTGCAGTCAAGGAGGGATCTGATGTCGTCGGTGACAACAATTAAGGCTGTTTTCTGTGCTGTGGGAGGCGTCCAGCAAGCTGTTTCTTTACAAGTATTAGGTGGGCTGGATGTTGAAAGCCTTCTCCAATACTTTGGAGGGGTATGGGAGCAGGGAGATTGACCTGTAGTTTTTTGAGTTCGCCTGGGTTGGCGGAGGGTTTCTTCAGATGGGGTCTGACCTTCACATGTTTCCATTAGTTGGGAATGGTTGCCGTGGTGATGGAGGTGTTGATGATGTTGGTGAGTCCTACTCCTATTTCGATTGATCCTAGGTCGAAGTGGTGGGGGCAGGGGTCGCTGGGTTCCCCAGATTGAATAGAGGACATGATGTTTGTAGTGGCTGCCATGGTGAGCGGTGTCCATAAAGTGATGGCGTTGTTGGTGTGCTCATGGCTGAGAGGGTTGTGTTGAGATTGTCTGTTGATTTCGATGAGTTGTCGGGTGAAGGTATCTAGTTGTTGGCTATTTTGCTGTGGAAATAGTCCGATAGGGTGTAGCAGAGTTCTTTGGAGAGGCGGATGGTGGTCTGTGTGACTGAAGGGCTGGAAAATTCTTTAGTTATGTTGAAGAGTTCTCTTGAGCGGTAGGTGCTCGCTCCAATGTGGTTCACGAGGGCAGCTGTCTTGGCGTTCTTAAAGCCTTGGTTATAGTTATTGAGGGCCATGGTTTCTCTAAATGTTTGCAGTCGAGTTTGATAGTTCTCAGCTTAAGGGTGTAGCAGCTGGCTTGCCTTGATGCTTTGTTGGTTCTGGTTGTCTTCATAGGGGCAACTCTGCTGGTGACCTTGGTGATCCAGCCAGAGAAGTTCTGGACGGCCTGTTATTTGTTTGATGTGCCTTCGGCTTGGGTTGTGCTGGGAGCCTGCATCCACTGGGTTTCCGTTACTTTGCCCAACTGCGGTGTGCTGTTTTTGGGGGGCTTGGTGGTGCTGTTCTGGGCCTCTGTTATGGTGAAGTGGATGATGGTGTGGTTAGACCAGGTGATCTCTGGTGTGGCTCAATTTGACTTTGTCGCTGGATGTGAAGATTGGGTCCAGTGTGTGGCCTGCTTTGTGTTTGGGATACGTGACCAGTTGAGTAAGTCTCATGTTGTCCTGTAGGGTGCTGGTGTTATCAAGGTGGAAATTGAGGTCACCGAGTAGGATGTAGTGTCTAGAGTTGATAGCAGGAGGCCGATGGAGTTTGAGATGGCATCACAGAAGGTGAGCAGCGGTCTGTCCGGTTGGTAGGTGAGGGTGCCTCTCATAGTGGTCCTAGCATCGGTTGGAAGTTGAGGTGTTCCATGATCGGTGTTGGATCATCTTCAGTTGTGCTGCATTGAATTGTTTCCTTGTGGATGATGGCGATGCCTCCCCCTGTTTGTTAGTGCGGTCTCGTGAATCATCTTGTATATGCCTGGTGTTGTGGTGGCTATGTCCGGGTTTGAGGAGGTGTTGGGCCATGTCTCAGTGATGAAGATTACATCGGGGGTAAGGGTGGTGACAGTGTCCCAGATTTCAGTGGCGTACTTGCAGAGCGATCCGGCGTTGAGAAGGATGCAGTGAAGCAGTTCTGGATCATTTGTGGTCTTCGGAGGGATGTGGCCAGGGAGCCACTGTGGGTGGGGGGGTCCTCTGTTGAAGGAGAAGTGGCAGCAATGACAGGGGAGCGGTCCTTGCAGAGGATGAGATACAGCAGCAGTAGTTATCTCGTCTGTGGTCCAGTGTTTGGAGCTTGTTGGAAGAGTATCAATGGGTTGTCTCGGGCCAGGGTTCCTGGCGCTGGGCGTGGTCCAGGTGCAGACAGGCACAAATGGGCTTGCCTTTGGCATGGCTGTGGCTCGCCAGCTGCACCCAGCTGCACTGCGGCCTCCATTAAGTAGGTCCTAAGGAGGAAGGTGTGTGGCAATGCAGTGAGTGGGGCAAAAGGCACAGCGGGAAAAGCCGCGGTGCACACAAGAATAACAGACAGACTTAGAGCATAAAACAATGAAAGACAGAGCCTATGACAGTAACAGGACAGTGGGTGAAAATGAGGTAAAACAGGCACACAAGCCAACAGTGAAGTGGATGAAAGAGGGGGAGCAGACACACGAGCAAACTGCAACAGGGCAACTGCAATGAACAGTAATGCACAGACTGATGGAGGACAGCCAGGATGACAAAAAAAAAAAAACAGTATCACACAGGCGGGTGCGGTGCGTCGGGTGGGGTTTGTGGGTCAGAAGAGGCAGAGCGCTGGTAGCTAGGCCCGAAACTGCAGGGGGGGGGGGGGTGCTGGCACAAGGACCACACTCATCCTGGGTGATAGATCCCAATTACATAGCACATCCTTCAGTTTTCATTTTATCATCTAACACCATGCTACCTGAGTTTTCTAGATCATCATCAAACTCCGTCAGACAAGACAAGCAATCAGCCACTTTGTTAAAAGTACCTAGAAGTTAGTTGACAACTTACCAATACTCTTGTGATGCTAATACCCATCCGGTGATGTGGGATGAACTAAAAGTCAGACACTTGAAAAAAATAAATAAAAAAAACGTTATTACTGAAGATCGACTACTTCTTTATGGTTCGACCAAATTCAAAATGTTTGGTGTCAGGTTTGTAAGAGTTAAAGCTATTGGCGTTGTAAATGACAATGGGCCCGATTATGACCTTGGCGGATGGGATATTATATCCTATGGAACTTGTAGAAGGAGGTGGGATGTCCGCCACGTTTGTGACAGAGTACCCCGTACACCAAGGTTGCACTCAGGCCCAATGTTTTTTACCCTTGTGTTTTGGTTTGGAGTGGATGTATGTGGTGTGGAGTGGAATTATGTGGGTTGGGTTGGATTGGAATTGTTAGTTGTGGAAATGTGTATGGTGTGGTGTGGAGTAGATTTGTGCAGTGGAATTATGTCATGGTGTGTAGTGGAATTATGTGGATAATTAAACTTCATGACAATCTGACCCCACATAATTCCAGTAAAATCAATACCACATATTTACTATGTGGAATGTTTTCTTGTTGTGGAGTGGTATGTAGTGGATTTTAATTATGTGGTGTGCTGTTGAATTATGTGATATGATGTGGAATTCTGTGAACTGTAATGCTGGCTGGTTCTGGTACCGACCATAGAGCTTAGCACTGTTTTTAGTGCAATAGTGGCTGGCCAGGAGTAGCCAATATTATGGGCATTGGCCACACCTAATTGATAGTTATTATGTCCATGTGCTGTTTTTGCCACAGCCTTGATAGTCTGGCATGAATCATACGCTTTGTCAATGCCTCCCAGCGAAATATTGGCAAGTCCTGTTGCTGAGTCAGTGAACAACATTGCCTCCACTGCGATGCTAGCAATTATTGGAGTAGTTCAACTAAGCACTGCCAGTGTCTGGTGTTAATGCTAGGCCCCATCACAAGTTTACTATAATGCTGTGAGGCACTGGCTCCGATTCTGGGCGTTAGTACGGTGCCCACTATATGGTGCCCACTGCAATAGCAACAGGTGTAACCCAGAATCTGAGCGTTACCTTTGATTTCACTGCAATGTTCACCGATCCGGCTGTGAGCTCTGATCACGGCCATACTTCATTTTTTATTTCAGTGTTGGTAGTTTGATCACTGCTTCTGGGGAAGAGCACTGTTCGTGGGCCGTAGCTCAGTTGCTACTTCAGTATGCACAGGGCCCATAACTGCACAGCACTGATCTGAGCCGCAGCTTAGGTTCCATTGCAGGTTTGTTCGGTCCGATCACAGCTCATGGTGCATTGGTGCTGTTTGTTATGTCCGACCCCGGACGATACCACCAGTCCCGGGGAGGGGGAAGTGGTGACCCTCACTAAATGTGAGAAAAGAATAATGGTGACCCTCTGGCGTCCGGCCAATGTGGTATGGTCCGGACGTCAGGGACCAAGGTAATAAAAGACACTGCAGGGAGGGGCGGAGGCAGTGAACGTTTACTAGCACTTGGTGTGGTGTGCTCTGTTCAGCCGTATGCTACCGTGCGTCCGCGCATGCTGCGGCGTGTCCCAGGCCCCCAAAGCGAGTGTTCTCCTGACATCGGAGAACACAACAAACTGGCGACGAGACGGGATACGATAACTGACATCCCTCCGGAGGAGCGACAGCGCTGTATGCAGCCGCGCGGGTCGGAGCGGCCTGGCGGAGACACGTGGTCGGGAGCGGTCTCGTGGAGACACGTCTCCTAGCGCAGCTCCGAAGCGGCAGAGACGGCCGGCTGGGGAGCGAGGAGGTGGAGCCACGGGGAGCCGGCACTCCGACAAGCCCACAGAAGGAAATAAACGATACCACGAGGTGGCAGAGCACACGGTGAGAAAAGGGGGCGTGGCAGTGGCAAAAGGAGGCATAAAACAGGAGGAAAGGCGGCGCGAGCCTTAGCTCACAGCACCCGATACAGAAAAAAAAAAAAAAACCTCAGCAAGCACAAAGGGAACAGCAACTGGGTCCCAGTGGCAGGGCATACACTGCAAGCACAGGAGAAAACGCTAATACAGGGGAATCTGAAGAGAGGACAGTAGAGAAAAAAAAAAAAAAAAAAAACACGGCTCGGCAGCACAATGGCCACGTTCCCAGCATTGGAGCCGTTCGTAGTAGAAGGGCCTCCGTCAGCTCAGGCGGCTAAGTGGAAAATGTGGGTAGAGCGCCTAGAAAATTACTTTGCGGCAATGGCGCTGGACCCAGACAGACAGAGACCAATGCTCCTGCACATGGGAGGAGCAATGATACACAAAATAAGCAAAACAGTAGTGGAGGAGGGGCCCCCGTTCAACTATCGAACGCTAAAAAGGGCAATTACAGCCTATTTTGAGCCAATGGCAAATCCAGATTATGAACGATTTTTACTCCGCCAAGCCAGACAGCAAGCGGAAGAATCCGTAGACACCTACTATGCAAGACTAAGGGAATTGGCGAGTACATGCACTCTACAAGATCCGGAAGACGAAATTAGAGCCCAGTTTATACAAGGCTGCTTCTCCACTAAACTGAGGGAACACATATTGCAAATCCCTGGCATGGCAATGGCTGACATGTTAACAATGGGCAGATCAAAAGAACTGTCCAAAGTGAGAGCGGCACACATGGAGTCAGCGCTCACGCAAGTGATCAAAACGGAGCCAGTAAACACAATCAACTCGGGACCTATTACAAAAAGGAAAGACAAACCAAGGTTGGCGACCAACCATCG
The DNA here is from genome assembly GCF_031143425.1 of Pleurodeles waltl. Classification (NCBI taxonomy): domain Eukaryota; kingdom Metazoa; phylum Chordata; class Amphibia; order Caudata; family Salamandridae; genus Pleurodeles; species Pleurodeles waltl. The sequence continues at coordinate 208,608,119 of NC_090440.1, forward strand.
GCAATGCTACATGTGTGGAGGGACGTTCCCACATCAAGGAAGATGTCCCGCGTTAGGAAAACAGTGCTCGAACTGTCAAAAGCTAAATCACTTTGCGAAGGTATGTCGCTCCGGGACGAAACCCAAGGCAGAGAGACAAAGAGGAAATCACTCGGCCAAAACCATTCAACAGCCAGACGTAATTCCGGACATGGATGATGACGATGATGAACCGGAGGGAACAGTGTATGTAATACATGCCACAGAGCCAGGCAGCCGAGCACGAAAGAGGGCCCCGAAATGCCAAGTGAAAATAGCTGACCATCAAGTGACGGCTCTAATCGACACAGGGGCCTCAATCAATATACTGGCTCAATCAGCATTCAGACAATTACAACAACCTCCTCCACTTCGTCGAACGGCTGTACAAGTGTTCGCGTATGGGTCAACTACGCCGATTCCGCTGGCGGGAGTATTTACAACAAAGATCAGTCATGAAGAACACACAGTCCAAGCCAAGGTCTATGTCGCCAAGATAGGTACAGGGATGCTACTCAGTTGCCGCACAGCGGAAGAACTAAAACTGGTAACATTTGCATTCAGCATACATATAGGAACGCTGGATAACATCCTGGAAGAATATAGCGAGATATTCAGAGGGATTGGCTGTCTGAAGGGGAGGCAAGTGAGATTGCACATTGACAAATCGATAGAGCCAGTGGCGCTGAAGCACAGGAGAATAGCGTTTCACCTCCGACCGCGAGTGGAGGCTGAACTCAAGAAACTGGAAGATGCAGACATTATCGAAAAAGTGGAGGGGCCCACACCCTGGGTGTCTCCCATTGTGGTTACCACCAAACCGAGACAGCCAGGAGAGGTGCGTATATGCGTGGACATGCGCCTACCAAATGTGGCCATTAGGAGAGAACGCCACCTCACGCCTACAGTAGATGATATCGTGACGGAAGTCAGTGGTTCAAAGTGGTTTTCAAAAATGGATTTGCGGGCTGGCTATCATCAGATTATGTTAGCCCCGGAGTCTCGGGCAATAACAACATTTTCCACACATGTAGGGCTGAGGCGGTACAAACGCCTCAGTTTTGGAGTTGCCAGTGCGGCGGAAGTGTTCCAGGACACAATAAGGGGGGTACTCGCGGGGCTGGAAGGAGTGATCAATGTAAGTGATGACATTTTGGTACATGCCCCCACCATAGAAGCACATTTAAAGAGACTCAGGGCGGTGTTTCAAAGACTAAAAATAAGTGGGCTGACTTTGCACAGAGAAAAATGCGAGTTCCTAAGACAGGACATTGCGTTTTTCGGGTACCATTTTTCAGAACAGGGTGTTCGACCTGACCCGGAGAAAGTAGCAGACATAAAATCGGCGCCTGCCCCCACCTCTGTCACGGGAGTCCGAAGCTTTCTGGGGATGGCGACTTACTGTGGAAGATTCATGAAGAACTTAGCCTCTCTCACAGCCCCGCTAAGAGAGCTCACAAAGACAAACGTCCCCTGGGAATGGAATCAGACACAGGAGGCAGCGTTTCAAGCGACAAAACAAGCACTGTCCTCAGAAACAACGCTAGTGTATTTTGACCCGGCAAGAGACACTGAGCTGTCAGTAGATGCCAGCCCCGTCGGGCTGGGGGCTGTGTTATCCCAAAAGGGCAAAGACGGAGAATGGGCCCCAGTAGCCTATGCTAGCAGAGCACTAACTATGACTGAACAAAGATACTCCCACATAGAGAAAGAGGCCCTAGCAGTGAGTTGGGGGTGCCGCCATTATCATTTATACCTATACGGTCATCCATTCCTGGTATACACTGATCACAAACCTCTGATCCCGCTGTTCAACAAAACAGCATCCCAACCCCCTCCACGAATAGAGAAGTGGATTTTACAACTCCAAGGGTATCAGTTCTCAGTGGTGTATCGGCCGGGCGCTCAAAACCCTGCTGACTACCTATCACGTCATGCCAGACCAGCCTCAGAGGAAGAGAAGGAGGAAGCAGAAGAGATTGAGGAATATGTGCGACTGGTGATAGAACGATCCAAACCACTGCCCATGTCGCTGAAAGAAATTCAGGAAGCCACCCAACGAGATGAGGTGTTATGCTTGGCCATGTCATGTGTCCAAAACGGGAAGTGGCATCTGCTGAAACAAAACTTGGCACTCAGGACGGAGGAGGCAGGTCTAGCCTTACAGGCGTTGTTTCGTGTTCGACATGAGCTGGCTGTATCTTCGGAGGACTGCCTTTTACGAGGAAATCGTCTGGTCATTCCGGAGGCACTCCAACAGCGTACGATTGACCTAGCTCATGCTGCTCATCAAGGCATGGTAAAAATCAAAGCCAGACTGCGAAGTAAAGTGTGGTTTCCGGACATGGATTCCAGAGTGGAACAGACAATACAGAAGTGTCATGTTTGCCAAATGGTGGGGCCGGCGGATCCCCCGTCCCCCATAATCACAGAACCGATTCCATCCACCCCGTGGTACAGAGCAAGTGCGGATTTAGGGAGCTTACCAGACGGTAGACACATGGTAGTGGTCATTGATGATTTTTCGAAGTATCCGGAGGTTGAGGTGGTGGAATCTACTACCACGGAGAAGGTGATACCATGTTTGGAAAAAGTAATGGCCACCCATGGAATTATGCAAGAGTTGAGGACTGACAATGGTCCCCCATTCTCGAGCAGTGAGTTTTCCAAATATCTGGCGTCTCACTCGATTCATCACCGAAAGATCACCCCTCGATGGCCTCAAGCCAATGGGGAAGCAGAAAGGTTCATGAGAACCCTAAACAAAGTGATACGAATCGCCGTGGCCCAAGGAAAGAATATAGACTGTGCGATATTTGGATTTCTGCGAGAATATCGATTGACACCACACAGCACCACGGGAATGTCCCCGAGCTCGGTATGTATAAGACGAAATGTCAGAGACACAATACCCCAGATCAGCCCTGATACCAGGATGTACGAACAAGTGCAAATAAAGTTAGGAGAGAGACAAGCCAAAAATGATAAAATGTCTAAGAAAAGACGAGCGTGTGTGAAAGATCTGCAAGTAGGCGACAGAGTATTAATAAAGAATCGACATCCGGGAGGAAAGTTTAAGACTCTTTTTGAGTCTGATCCCTGGGCTGTGGTGAGAATAAAAGGGACTCTAGTAACTGCAAAGAAGGATGAGGAAACGGTCACTCGAAATGTATCGTGGTTCAAACGATACAACTATGATGAGACCGCCCTCGAAAAGACGGTTTCAAGGGAGGAGGTTAAGGAAGAGCCGGAGGAATGGGTAAGGCCAGAATCACCGGGAAGCCTACGTCTCCCGGTAACCGTCTTCTGCAGCCCCGAGACTCAGCAAGAAGAGGGAACACAGGACGCTGGTGAGGTAAACCGAGAGTTAAGGATGAGAGCGTCGGAAGAAATGCCGGAAGCGGAGGTACCTGAGACTGTGACAAAAAGAGGGGGGAACAGGTACAATTTGCGACCCCGTATCACGACCCCTCGGAACCTCCAAGACTATGACTGTGAGTAGCGGAGCCACAGAACGAGGGAAGTGGATCCTTCCGTTTAACAATTGTGTTTTTACCTTGATAACTTTTTCAGGCCTGGGAACCTGAGTTTGCAGTTTGTATTCGTTTGACATCATCATGTTTGGTTTTATTTTAAGGTGATGAGGAATGTTATGTCCGACCCCGGACGATACCACCAGTCCCGGGGGGGGGAAGTGGTGACCCTCACTAAATGTGAGAAAAGAATAATGGTGACCCTCTGGCGTCCGGCCAATGTGGTATGGTCCGGACGTCAGGGACCAAGGTAATAAAAGACACTGCAGGGAGGGGCGGAGGCAGTGAACGTTTACTAGCACTTGGTGTGGTGTGCTCTGTTCAGCGCGTATGCTACCGTGCGTCCGCGCATGCTGCGGCGTGTCCCAGGCCCCCAAAGCGAGTGTTCTCCTGACATCGGAGAACACAACACTGTTCAGGGGTTCTACCTCCGTCTTCACTGCAGTCATGGCAGTTCTCACCACTGCCCCCTGGTGGAGTGCGTCAAGAGCTCAGTTTACATTGCGATTTTAGTAGTTCCCAGCTGTCTGTCGAAACTAAAGAGGGTGTTAGATTCTGACGCGACGGCCTTCAGTGCAATACCGGAGCCGTACTGGCATCGGCCGTGGGCTTACAACTGCTCACACTTAATGACGCGTTTCCCTGTGAGTTAAGCGTCATGTCGTCAGTGGGTAGCACGGATGGGAGTCTACCATTAGAACCATGTTTAGCTCCACTGCATACAAAAGGCCACGATACACTTGCGTTTATCACATGCTATGAGCTTTTTGAAAGGACAACCGCGATGAAAAATATTTCCAGCCCAACTGCCTCAGCCCCGTCATCACGTTCTAACCACGGCGCAAATTTAAACTGGGACAATAGCAGAAGGGCGGCTACGACTGTTCAATATATTGTCATATAGAATAAAGATGTCTCTGAGTAATGTAGAAGTTTTAGAAACAGGCAAGTGCTGCATAGTCCTAAGAAAATAAATGTAAAAAAAAAAAAAAAAAAACGAAGTCATACGGTGCAGGCCAATTCAACTCTTCAAGCGGATTGAAAAAAACGAACCAAAAAACAAACAAAAAAAAACCGACGAATAACTTATTTTACATGTTGAACGTAGTATGAGTGGCTTAAGATCACGATGGCATTTTTAACGGGAGTATCTGGTACTTTAGTTTCTTTGGGGCACTGTTTTACAAACATATACACGGGTGCCTGGCCTGGTAGTATTAACACGTTTCTAAATATGCTTAACCTGACATCCTGTTATCTGCTAATGTTCGTCTTCAGGTAAACCCAAATAGTGTGGTGTGGTATAGCACGGCACTAAGTTTGGTGAATAATGCTGCAGGAATTTGGGGGTCTAGCGCAGGCAGCATTTGTCCTTTCTCCTGCGTTACCCCCTTCAAAACTAATTTGGGACCCGGTGCCATTTCTGAATTCACTCTGTGGTCTGCAGCTGGCGTTGCAAGTATTGAGGCATAGCTTGAATGCCTTCTGCCTGCCTGTCTTTGTTGACGCCACACATCCAGATGCGGTTGGCAGCGGGCCAGCAGTGCACTCAGTTGTACAGCAGTGTCGCTGGTATCATGACAAGCCCACCCAATCTGACAATTCTCTATTGGCCCAGAGAACCGTCTCATCACATTGGACACTCCATCTAATGGGCGGGAAGAGAAAGAAAAGCACTCTACATTATCTTTAACTGAACACTGTTCTACAGTATGATCATCAAAGACTTGGTTACTAACTTCCTGTAAACTGAGTAGCACATTTAACACAGTAGTTCCGGTCTTAATTAGAATATTCTGCTCCTCGCAAAAAAAGATGGAGTTGCGCTCTGAGTGCTTGGAGCGCCATGGCAGCTATGGAGACGTTTCACAGATAAAATAAAAATAAAATAAAAAATGCCACAGGGAAATGAAAAGAAATTTAAAAAACTTGTTTGCGTTGTGAGCGCTGTGGCAGCCACAGAGCTCAAGTAAAAGAAAAAAGTAGTTTGCCCACGCTGAAGTATATTGGCAATTGTGCAATTATCTCTGTAACAGGCTCAGTGTCCAAGGTGGTAACCAAACTGCCCGAAGGAGGGACAATCGTAAAGCATTTACCAATGATGTCAAGTGATTTTTTTTTTTTTTTTTTTTTAAGGGCTTGCAAACTCGACCTAAAAATCTCAATATTTTTTTTAATACTTCAGTGTATTGCCAAAGCTTTACGTTCAATTAGTCATTTTTCTCTGACTCTTTTAAGGACTTTAAGACAAATTATGTTGTTCTGTTATAAGAATCCTTGGATATTTTTACTTAAGCGGCTCCAAGACCTTACTGCTTGCATCAGTGATGAGGGAATAGTTCATATTGGGGCTGAAACCATTGTAGTCTTGGAACTCTCTCAAGATCACACTTCATCAATTTAAATTTCCTTTCTCACAGTTTCGATTTTCTAGGACAGTGGTTGTCTGCAGACGGAAGTTAACAGCAGGCATTCTGAGAGGCATGGGATAGTTAGCAGCTTGTGTGCTGTTGCATGTACGAAGCTGCCTCTCTATGTAGTTCACTAACATGAAGTACGCCGTGTAGAGAGTCCAGACAACCCTTATTGGTTTATAGGGCTTTCTTTAAAAATCCCAAGTGCTCCATTATTGTTGTAGTGTGGTTGAGCAGCTTAGGCTGATTAAAAGGGGAATGTAAGGCATTTGTTGCACATACAGTCAATACTATAAAGAAATCCAACTCCAATTTATAAAAATAGAACAGCTTTTTATATTTTTGACACCAGAATCTTTGTGATCAGATAAGTACTTTTCGAAATAGGTTTACTGTATTTGTGGTAATGTTAAACTTTGGAGAAAACATATGCTGCATAGAACCACTTGTCAGACTTACAGGAGTGTACTTCAGGCAAGTAGGGGCCAAGGTCCAAGGCAGCTCAAACAGGACACCTTGGTGGAGACAGACAGACAGAGACACACACGCACATGCACACACTTTTCATTGTTTTTCCTTTAATAAATATCAGAGAGAGATCAGTACTATGTTTTATTGAAGAAAAAACTGTAATGAAAAAGACATTTTCAGCCAATAGGCTGCATTCAGATTAACATGGTAACTCAAATAAATGGCACCGTTCCTTTAAGGCCTCAGACCTCCAGTATCCCACCATGCTTCAGAGGTCAGAGAAAGGAGTCAATTTGGTCAGTTCTTTTTTCCGGCTCCTTCAGAAAGGATCCCAGAGCACTTGCTCCTGAGTCTTTGTGAATAAAAAGTAATATTTCTCACATAAATTCTAAAGAATTTGACTTAATTTTATGTTTTTAAGTACATTTTGTACTTTTTAAACATTTTTCTGACTGAAAAGTAAATTGTTTTTTATCAGTCAAAATGCCATCTCTTTTTAACAGATGTCAATTTCTGACCCTAATTCAGTCTGCATTGTTTACAAGCTTCTTATAATCCTGAGGCATGTTACCACTGTAAAACCCTGTCAAACTGGACTCTACAAGAAAGAGAAGAGCAGACTTCATGCAATTCAAGAGCGTGGGCTTGGGGGTCAGAAATCTCCTTTACAGAGCCCTCATCTCTTGGACATCGAGGAAAGTCAAGAGAAAAACGACGTCTCTCATCACAGTCATCATTAGGAGGAAAGAAGTACCTGTCTATGTCAAGAGTGCCAGTTATACACCTACGCCTCCACTTACACCATCAAGGACGCCAGGCAGATCTAGGAGTCCACCCAGAGAACACCAAGTAAAGAACCACAATCTCACAGATCTCTGTCTAGATCTATGCATACCAGATCTTGTTCCAGATCATGTCACTATTACCGTTTCAGGTCTTGAAGAAGGCATATATCACCTTCTTTGGTCTTCAACTTCTTGTTCCTCCATAAGGGACTATTCACCCCTGCTGTTGGACCCCCTCTTTAGCTTGAGTTTCCCGTGTGGACTAGCTGGTTAAATTTAATGATGTGCTGTTTAGAATAGTGACAAAGCTAAAAATAGACATTGCAACACCTGTGTTTGTCGTTGGGGATTTTTGAAAGACTCCCATCATAGGTCTTCCTCCAGCCCACTAATACCTTTAGTACCTGGCCTTCTTGAACCTGTCATGCAGACTCTTCTTTCTCTAGCGTCTGTTCGAGCTGTACCATTGAGACACCAGAAAAAATATAAGGAACCTGATCAAGACTCTTTGTTCCTCTGATTAGATCTTCCTATCAGAACCCCCCCCTCCCCCACCCCCAGATTCAGTGATTGTGGCATCTGCAAAAAAGACCCATGCCACTGCCTCATCCTCGATGGCACCACCGGATAAAGACCATAAGCAATTTGACTTGATGGAAGAAAATGTAACACCTCTGCATCATACATGAAGGTCTCTAGTGCAACTGCATTACTTAGCAAGTATGAAAGATTGTGGTGGAACTGTGTTTTACTATACTTCAGACTGAAAACAGACAAAATGAAAGGAATTCTAACAATGCAGCACCCTCAGTCTGAGTAATACATTTATGAAGGCACTTCTCAAGGTTAGTACAGGGAAAGTGTGCAAGTCAAATGCAGCAACACAAGTACACTTTGGAAATCACAGCAGTGGAATAATAATCATATGAACAAACTGAAAATACACAACTTCAATCATGGAAAATACATCTACATGTAAAGTGATTATATATTTATTCACAACGCAAAGCTAAAAATAAGAATGCATCACCATGGGGCTTGACCGTGACATCATCTCTTTGCCAACTTCGTCGGAAACCCAGATGACTGCTGAAAGGGAGAAAACGGCCCTCAATGGGAACTGGGCAAAGGCATCCCCCTCCTGGAATGATTTCTGTCTAACTCCAGTTGTCAAGCTTCCCTCTTCAATACCTTAAATAAGCTAGAGAGGAGAAGTCTAGAACCCCCCGACCCCCCCCCCCCCCCCAAAAAAAAACACTCTAAAATTTTAAGGTGTTGTTCAAACGCTGTCCGCACCAGGTCAGTGTTGGAAAGGAGCATTTGTGTGACTGGCCAACTCCTGTTTTTTTTTTTTTTTTTCCAAGACCGGGTTGCTCCCTGCCTTACCATAAACATTCCCAGCCTGGTACATCTTATCATCAGTGCTCTTTACTCCTCCATGTTATGTACCCATCCTTCAGTAAGAAAGAATTAACAAATGTTGTGCAAGCTGTGCGCGGAAAAATACCTGATGGTGTGTGAAGCTAATGTAAGCACAAAATGGAGTCCAGTGGTCAAGATGGAGCTGGTGGTTAAATATGAATAGAATTCCCTTTTCAGGTCTACACAAAAACTACCAAAGGAAGACGGACAAGATTTTCAGATAATCTTAAAAGAGGGCGGTCTAGTGGAAAACCAAATCAGTGAGGCAGCTGATGCCTCCAATCTCTCTGCTCATAGTTATTGTCACAGCATTACTTCAAGGTGCTTATCATGGCTAAGACTTACAGGGTTAAAGCCTGAAGTACAGCAAATAATATTAAATCTTCCCTTCACAGGATCGCCTCTTTTCAGCATGTATACCAGAATGAAAGCGGAAGCAGACACTCAAGGCGGTGGGGTTTGAGGAACGAAAAGATACTAGAAGTTGATACAGTCCTTATGACCGACACCATATCCAACTGAGGGTTCAAATCCCTCACTGGGTGCCACAACAGCAACAACCAAGTCAGTCTTATCACTATCCTAGACATCCAGGAAAATAGGAAGGGATGCTCCTCGTTAGTCCGCATCCTCGCCCAAGGCACAGTGACCGCAATGAGTCATGGCTTCTCTCTTCTCTGTTTCCTGCTCCAGTGAGGGAAAACCTCCCCAAGCACTTAAGAGTGGCACAATACAACAGACGACAAATGGGTTTTGAACATTGTTGAAAATGGTTACTCACTCAAGTTCAAATCTCCTCAATCGGAAGTACCACCAAAAGCAACATTCCACCATCAACAAATCTTCTTGAGAAAGGAAGTAGACATTTTACTTCAAAAAGAGGAAATAGAGGAAGTTCCACTCTCGCAGTGGAATACAGGAGTTTATTCCCGTTACTTCTTCTTTCAGAAAAAAATCCAGACTCAAGAATACAGACCGATCCCAGACCTGCGGCTTTTGAACAAGTTCATCCAAAAAGAACAGTTCAAAATGCTTGCTCTTCATCAGATTAACACCCAACTCCATCAGGAGGCCTGGATGTGTTCCATAGATCTTCAGGATGCCTATTTCCATAGTTCAATCTCAATGAAACATCAGAAGTATCTGCGTTTCAGGATACCATCCAAGCACTACTAGTACAAATTCTTACCCTTCGGCCTAAAATCAGCCCCTCGAATTTTCTCGAAATGCATGGCAGTAGTTGATGCACATCTGAGGAGGAAGAGAATCTTCGCCTACCCATACCTAGATGACTGGCTGATTAAAAGTGCCATCCAAGTACTAGCACAATGGCATTATCAGATTTGCCTCCAAACTCTGCAAGTTCTGGGCTTACAGATCAAAATTTAAAAATCCATGCAGATACCAACACAAAGTATCCATTATCTAGGAGCAACACTGGATATAAACTTTGCAAGAGTGTTTCATTCGGAGGAAAGGTTATACTCAATCAACATGAAATACCTCCTCTGAGCATTCCTTCCGCCATCTTCCAAAATGACGGCTTTATAATTTATTTTAGCCCTCATATTGGTAATTTATTTTAATGTTGTTTGTTTCAGGTTTTCTGTTGATTCAAATTTGTGAACAAAGCAGATAGTAGCAGAGGATCTTTACCTCCTGACAGAACGTTTCTAATTGCAAAATCTGAGGACTCCTTCAACAAAGAAAAATGTGTTATATGCCGTACTAATCCGAAAGAAAATCTCACATTAACTGCCCCTAGACAGAAGAGCGTTTGAGATGCTACAGAAATACAGCAAGACTAAGTTCATAAAAGATTGAAACTGATAGGTGAAGAGGATCAAATATTTTAATCAGTGTAACAAGTGCTATAAGTCGTATACAATGGAAAAAAGCCTGGAATAAAATTGTCAAAAAATAGCAGAAACCAGTAAATCACAACAAGACTTTTCTGAGAAAGTAATGACCGCCAATCCCAATGTCCATCCATTTAGAAGATCAATAGCTACCCCTTGTCCACCCCCAACAACTGATCAGAAAGCAGAGGATCTTTACTATGTAATCTGTTGGTTATCCAGAACAAGGACCAAAGGGGTTGACGAAAGAATAAAGTTCAGAGTATGCGAGCAAACATGTTTTTACCTGCAGCTAGTTTCTTCCAATATGAAATTTTCAGTCACGTAGCTGATCTAAACGGCGAGGTGAATGTATTTGCAGCGCATGAGTATGCCTTTCTGCACTGCATGCGTGCATACATTCGGAAATGTGAATGTACAATGAGCTCCCAGCAGCAACCAACCCGCCAGCCTCCAGTTAAGTATGCATTCTATGAAAAAGTAAATTTAAGTTTTAAAGGCACTCTTGAGTGCTGGCTGTGGGTTCATACTCAGTGACATCACAGAAATAAGGGTCAACAGTGATGAAACTGTATTAATCCGTAATAAGATTTATTTGGTGAGAATGTACAATGACAGAATTCATTTTTGTCAGTCTAATAAAAAGAATGAGCTACTTATGGTGGTCTCAGCTGATTTGACTCCTGAAGTCCTGGTGCTAAAATAAGATCACAGGATGCAGTAAAATCAGCAGGAACCATTTTAAGAAACTGTAGGAGGCTGGACTGGCTTGTAGTGAGTACCAAGGGGTACTTGCACCTTGCACCAGGCCCAGTTATCCCTTATTAGTGTATAGGGTGTCTAGCAGCTTAGGCTGATAGATAATGGTAGCTTAGCAGAGCAGCTTAGGCTGATAGATAATGGTAGCTTAGCAGAGCAGCTTAGGCTGAACTAGGAGACGTGTGAAGCTACTACAGTACCACTTAGTGTCATATGCACAATATCATAAGAAAACACAATACACAGTTATACTAAAAATAAAGGTACTTTATTTTTATGACAATATGCCAAAGTATCTTAGAGTGTACCCTCAGTGAGAGGATAGGAAATATACACAAGATATATATACACAATAGCAAAAATATGCAGTACAGTCTTAGAAAACAGTGCAAACAATGTATAGTTACAATAGGATGCAATGGGGAAACATAGGGATAGGGGCAACACAGACCATATACTCCAAAAGTGGAATGCGAACCACGAATGGACCCCAAACCTATGTGACCTTGTAGAGGGTTGCTGGGACTATTAGAAAATAGTGAGAGTTAGCAAAATAACCCTCCCCAAGACCCTGAAAAGTGAGTGCAAAGTGCACTAAAGTTCCCCTAAGGACAAAGTAGTCGTGTTAGAGGAATAATGCAGGAAAGACACAAACCAGCAATGCAACAACTGTGGATTTCCAATCTAGGGTACCTGTGGAACAAGGGGACCAAGTCCAAAAGTCACAAGCAAGTCGGAGATGGGCAGATGCCCAGGAAATGCCAGCTGTGGGTGCAAAGAAGCTTCGACTGGACAGAAGAAGCTGAGGTTTCTGCAGGAACGAAAAGGGCTAGAGACTTCCCCTTTGGTGGACGGATCCCCCTCGCCTTGGAGAGTCGTGCAGAAGTGTTTTCCCGCCGGAAGGACGCCAACAAGCCTTGCTACACGCAAATCGTGCGTTTGGCGTTTTTGGACGCTGCTGGGGCCCAGGAGGGACCAGGAGGTCGCAAATTGGACCTGAAGAGAGAGGGGACGTCGAGCAAGACAAAGAGCCCTCACTGAAGCAGGTAGCACCCGGAGAAGTGCCAGAAACGGGCACTACGAGGATGCGTGAAACGGTGCTCGCCGAAGTTGCACAAAGGAGTCCCACGTCGCCGGAGACCAACTTAGAAAGTCGTGCAATGCAGGTTAGAGTGCCGTGGACCCAGGCTTGGCTGTGCACAAAGGATTTCCGCCGGAAGTGCACAGGGGCCGGAGAAGCTTGCAAAGTCGCGGTTCCCAGCAATGCAGCCCAGCGAGGTGAGGCAAGGACTTACCTCCACCAAACTTGGACTGAAGAGTCACTGGACTGTGGGGGTCACTTGGACAGAGTCGCTGGATTCGAGGGACCTCGCTCGTCGTGCTGAGAGGAGACCCAAGGGACCGGTAATGCAGCTTTTTGGTGCCTGCGGTTGCAGGGGGAAGATTCCGTCGACCCACGGGAGATTTCTTCGGAGCTTCTGGTGCAGAGAGGAGGCAGGCTACCCCCACAGCATGCACAAGCAGGAAAACAGTCGAGAAGGCGGCAGGATCAGCGTTACAGAGTTGCAGTAGTCGTCTTTGCTACTATGTTGCAGGTTTGCAGGCTTCCAGCGCGGTCAGCGGTCGTTTCCTTATCAGAAGGTGAAGAGGGAGATGCAGAGGAACTCGGATGAGCTCTTGCATTCGTTATCTAAAGTTTCCCCCGAGACAGAGACCCTAAATAGCCAGAAAAGAGGGTTTGGCTACTTAGGAGAGAGGACAGGCTACTAACACCTGAAGGAGCCTATCAGCAGGAGTCTCTGACGTCACCTGGTGGCACTGGCCACTCAGAGCAGTCCAGTGTGCCAGCAGCACCTCTGTTTCCAAGATGGCAGAGGTCTGGAGCACACTGGAGGAGCTCTGGACACCTCCCAGGGGAGGTGCAGGTCAGGGGAGTGGTCACTCCCCTTTCCTTTGTCCAGTTTCGCACCAGAGCAGGGGCTAAGGGGTCCCTGAACCGGTGTAGACTGGCTTATGCAGAATTGGGCACATCTGTGCCCAAGAAAGCATTTCCAGAGGCTGGGGGAGGCTACTCCTCCCCTGCCTTCACACCATTTTCCAAAGGGAGAGGGTGTCACACCCTCTCTCAGAGGAAGTTCTTTGTTCTGCCATCCTGGGCCAGGCCTGGCTGGACCCCAGGAGGGCAGATGCCTGTCTGAGGGGTTGGCAGCAGCAGCAGCTGCAGTGAAACCCCAGGAAGGGCAGTTTGGCAGTACCAGGGTCTGTGCTACAGACCACTGGGATCATGGAATTGTACCAACAATGCCAGGATGGCATAGAGGGGGCAATTCCATGATCATAGACATGTTACATGGCCATATTCGGAGTTACCATGGTGAAGCTACACATAGGTAGTGACCTATATGTAGTGCACGCGTGTAATGGTGTCCCCGCACTCACAAAGTTCAGGGAATTGGCTCTGAACAATGTGGGGGCACCTTGGCTAGTGCCAGGGTGCCCTCACACTAAGTAACTTTGCACCTAACCTTTACCAGGTAAAGGTTAGACATATAGGTGACTTATAAGTTACTTAAGTGCAGTGTAAAATGGCTGTGAAATAACGTGGACGTTATTTCACTCAGGCTGCAGTGGCAGGCCTGTGTAAGAATTGTCAGAGCTCCCTATGGGTGGCAAAAGAAATGCTGAAGCCCATAGGGATCTCCTGGAACCCCAATACCCTGGGTACCTCAGTACCATATACTAGGGAATTATAAGGGTGTTCCAGTAAGCCAATGTAAATTGGTAAAAATGGTCACTAGCCTGTCAGTGACAATTTGGAAAGAAATGAGAGAGCATAACCACTGAGGTTCTGATTAGCAGAGCCTCAGTGAGACAGTTAGTCACTACACAGGTAACACATTCAGGCACACTTATGAGCACTGGGGCCCTGGGTTACCAGGGTCCCAGTGACACATACAACTAAAACAACATATATACAGTGAAAAATGGGGGTAACATGCCAGGCAAGATGGTACTTTCCTACAGAAACGTCCTGAAAGATTTAGATTTTTGACTTAATTACATTTAGCGATGCCCTGGAGCTCTGCAAATCATGGAAGTCAACAAGAATACCTGATGTCTTGACATTTTTTTCAATATCATTGTTTAATATCACCAAAGCAAAACTAAAGTTCTTAAGTTCAGAACCGAAGTCAACAACATTGATGATGGCTTTGAAGATACAAACGAAGAAGTGGAAGACAATCCCATGAACCAACAGGCTTATGCTGTTTAAATGTATAGTCTTTTCCAAATCGTTTAAGTGAATTACATCATAGCAGAAAGAAACTCCGCTTCACATGACTGCCCACGCAATCTATGACAAGTGCAAAAGTAGAGAGCTGATCACTTCAGTGAATAGTATTGGTGTATCAACAAGTTTTAATGACCTAATACGGGGCAGGAACCTGTCAGCTCCTGCTGTAAAATCTTGTGAATCCAACAGCACCCCACTTTCAGTTCACTTTACCAGGAAAGAATTTACAATTGCTGCTCTTGATAATTTTGATTTTGAAAACAGCTCTTATTTGTCCAGAACATCCAGCACACATGATGCTTCCATGGTGCTTTTTCAAGATTGTACCAATGAAATAGCTGCTGGAAAACAAGCTGTTAGATTTGCAGCTTTGTTTGTTTATGCATACAGCTATCACCCAATTGCCTTGTTAATGTGTGCAAAATCACTACAAGCCATCAACATGTCCCAGTGTACCAGAAAGTTTCAAAGTGGCTGAGGACATGGATCTTCTCTGTCTGTTGCTGCGGTCCACACAGCTGATTTGACTGAATTTATTATATTGCTTATTTGGTGCGGACTGAAGGATGAAGATAAGCCAGTTCCTCTGTGGACTGGAATTCATGCTCTGATATCCCAGAATACACTGAAGATGGTTGGGTTTTTGCCAGTAATACCATCCCCAGTCACAAACTACGCAACAGTATACACAGCTCTAAAATAAATTCCAAAATGGGTGTGCTCAGCTTGAAGACCAGCCTATCCTGCCAATTTTCTGTGATTAAGGTGTTTTCTGTATTTTAGCTGACATTTTTATGGGTGATCCAGTAGAATTTGATGATCTTTATTCAAAGAAGGGTGTTTTCTATGTGACAAATGTGGTGAGCAGGAGTTATCTCGGTGGATGTGGCATAGACAATGCACTTATTGAGGCTGAAATATTTGGAAGCAAAACTTTCCAATCAGTATTGTGCGGAACTCATTATGTTTGTCAAATGTCTACAAGTGGAACAATTGACCTTGCCTCAAAAAATCGACTCTTATAACTCTGCAACTTGATAAATTCTCTTCATCAACATTGAATAAAATTAACTTGGAGATGTTAACTCGCCGAAACATAGCTGATGCTTCAGTAAACACTGAATTTCCAATTGTTGCAAGGAGAATGATTGTCAATGAGGAATCTGTGCTTCTAGAGAGATTTTCAGAAAGTAAGGGCCGTATTGTTCAAGAACTTAACAGAAAATTGGAGGAAGCTTACCTTTGTGTTGTGCCATATGTTGAGAGAGCTGTTTGAAATGGTTCCAGTCGAGTCATTGTACAGGGTACCATGGGCAATTGCTGAAACAAAGTGAACTATAATAATGTGTCTAAAACAGGAGTGATAAACATTTTTTTTTTTTTTCATATTGAGATCATAAACATTGTATGGTGTATACTTTTGACACCAAAATAAAGTATGTATGTCCCATGGTTCCTGAAATATTACATCACTGCGATAGTTCTGCCATTTTTAAAAATGTCATCCAGAAAAATTCAGCCCGGATCAGCAATTTCTACCCAAGCAAAATTACTTCTCTAATGATCCAAAAAAAACAAAAATGAAACACTCTAGATAACAATTTTTTTATGGAGGTTTATCAGGGGCCAGGAAAATGTACCTAGAATGAAAGGTATGTATTCAATACATTGGTCTTAATTCCACTTACACTTCCATCACAATAGAGGTATCTGTGGAGTTCAGAGTAGTAAATGTATACTTCTCTTACAATATAGTGATGGGTCGATTTTGCAAATGTGATATGAAGTACCTTAATATAGTGTCAGACGACATTGAAACAGCCTCTCCCAATAAACCTAAGAAAATGAGACATCAGGCAGAAGGTTATGTTTCTGATGAAAAACTGGAATTTGTCTTAATCTGAAATTGAATTTAGGAGCAATGTTAACTTTCAAAATATGTATAATTTCAGGTAGTAGTTCCTGTTGCTGTCGGAACCATTCTCTAAAAGATTATAGCTTGAATATTATGGCCAGCAAAATATATGGTTGTTCTTAATTTAATTGTTGTCCAGTGCAGACTTCTCAAAATGCTCATTAAATGGCCTATATTTGTATCTGTAATGGCCATGTCTTGGTTGTTACCCATCTTTACTACTTTGTCTTGATTCCTATTTTAGTTTGGTAAAAAATGGCAATTCTGTTTGGTCAACTGACATGAGCTTTGTTTTGGAGCCTTCATCAATAGTTGGAAGACCACTTGCTTCCAGTCTGCAGAACATCTGCCTAGTTTTGTTTCCTCACGTCTGACTTCTATCTTACAGTACTGCTTAAATTACTTCATTTTACCTGTTACATACAGTCATTCAAATGCTGTCTATTCTCCCCGATGAGACAATAACTAGTCCACTCTTCTCTCTAAAGCCAGAATTATATCATTTCGTTTATTTACTTGAACATCTTTTATTGAATTTTTTCATTATTTTTTTTAGTCCTCTGGAATGTTTCTGTCAACATAAATTTGGTGGGTGAGGCCTAATGTGGAAAGTGTTAGAAAGGAACTTATAGCTGCAAGGATCTGTTGCCCCTGAAAATTGTTCTCATCTCTGAGTTTTCTTTTAACCTGATTCTATGCAGAATAACTGAAATAAAGTATCTTTGAAACTATTAGTTTACAGGAGAGTTACTGGGATATATGGTGAAAAAATCATTTTGCCACATATATTGCCACCTGTGCTTTGTTGGATATGTTTTTACCTCATTAACAAGTTCCATTGGAAAATTAAGTGTGAGATTCCCCAAGGCTGGTAGAAGGGTCAAGGTAAACGCCTTGGATTATGACTCATTCCATTCTGGAAGAATAGGCAACCGAGGCAAATGAAAGACTAGTTTTCTTAACCATGGTCTCCCATTCCAATGAAACAGTGAAGAGACTTGAACACTCCTTTTCAGATAAATTGCTACATTGTAAATGCTTTCAAAGCAAAGTCTTACCATTTATCATTGCTTAAGTGTTAGTGTAAAAGTACTGTTTTGTTCACTTTCTTTTTAAAATTAGTCTTTTTGTTTTTTTTTTACTTGAACTCATTGTCTCCATGGTTGCTTTCCCCTTTTATGGTATCGACACAATATTCTTGATTTTCATTTTTTCGGATGATTAGCAGTGCTATTATTAATGTTATCCCCTGCTTGATTTCCTTGTTTTGTCTTGCCTTTATTTCACAGTTTATCCATCCACATCCCCTCCTTACTAACAACACTGCTACTTGCTGTGTTTTCCTCTTTTTGATTAGGTTCTGACTATTCAGCAGGATCCGACAGAAGGTCGGAATACTTTTCAAGCTGTATGAGAGCTGCTTCTACCTCCTTCTTCCAGCCACTTAGTGTCTCCAACCATTGTCCCACTTTCTGCTTCATGTTACTAAATGTTTTTTATAAAGAGTTTTTATTGGTTTTGCAATTGAATAAAATAGTACAAAACAAGCCAAACAATTTAATACAAAAGTAACAAGGCGCCAACGGGCACCAAACAGTGGTCAAATCCAATGCCCCGGCCAACACCCTAAGTGAATAGATTGCACAAGTTGATAACGACGTATCGCGTGTGTGTGTGCCCCAATTCCATCAGAAGAAGTAGAGGAGGAATGTGTGTGGATTATACCTCCCATTGTGTCGGTCAGCGGCATCAGGGGTTAAATTGTCATGCCTTCCCACCTCCCCCAAATCTTGTGGTATTTATTCGGGCACCCTCTAGCCTCATATACGAGCTTCTCACATTGGGCACACCAATCCATCCCTCTCTTCCATTTGGTCAGGGCCGGTGCCTTATTGGCTTTCCAGTCTGCCACGATATCTCTTTTAGCCACTAGGCATGCCACCCCCAGCAAGGTTCGCTCTGCTCTGCGTAATCCCGAATCCCCCATAACTCCTAGTATGGATGTCAATGGTGTCAGCTCCATGTCCACTTGCAGGGTCAAGGAGATCTCTCGCGAGATCATCTTCCAATAAGTATTGATAGGCGAGCATGACCACACCATGTGAAAAAAGTCAGCGTCTGGGCTCATACATCGGGGGCAGTCAGCTGTAGGCCGGAGCCCCGCCTTGTGCATTTTGGAGGGTGTAAGGTAGGCAGTATGGAGGTAGTAAGTCTGTATTAGTCGGAGGCGTGTCGCCATGGTCAGGGTGTGGGGAGCTGCCAATGCCTCAGTCCAGTCCTCCTCTTCCATTGGGCCCACCCATCCCTCCCATTTCCGACGAAGTTCCTCCAGGGAGCAGGCAGTGGAAGTGATTAATGTGCGATATACCTGGGAAACGCCTCCCCTACCCAGATTCCCCATCAGGGCCCTCCTCTCCATGGGACTGCTTACGGGTATGTTGTCCCCTGTTTGGACCTGCGTCAGAAGTGCATGCCGTACAAGATATTTGTGGAATTGTGTCTTATTTAATGCAAAGGTATCTTGGAGATCCTCGAAGGAGCGCATATGCGTGCCCTCCCATACATCACCCAGTGTGGAGATGCCTATATTATCCCATTTCTGGAAACCCTCGAGACCCGCCACCTCTCCCAAGCATGTCCCATGCCACAGTGGGGTCTGCTGAGTAGGGCGCCCCCACCATCCTGAAATCTTTTGAGCCGTCCGCCATCCCTGCAACACCACCCCTGTCACCACAGGGGTCCCCCGTGTGATCGGACCGCCATACAGGACGTCAAAGATCTTGGGGTAGCTCAGTGTCTGAAGTTCCAGTCGGTACGCCGGGTCTGTCCATCCCCCTCCCAACCAATTGTTGATCACAAGTAGTTGCATCGCCAAGTGGTAGTAAAGGACATTGGACATTCCTAGGCCCCCTTCGTAGACATCTCTCTGGCAAGTTTTAAGCGCTAGCCGGGGACGGGTACCACTCCACAGAAATTGGCGTGCTAGCGAGTCCATTTGTCTAAACCATTTCACGGGGATGGGGTTTGGATAATTTTGGAGAAGGTAGAGAAGCCTGGGAAGGACCATCATCTTAGAGTGCGATTCTGCCAAGCAGGTTAAGGGGGAGGTCCTTCCACCGTTGAAGATCGTCTTTGATTCTTCTGGTTAAAGGCGTGACATTGAGCTCCCATGTTAGTTCCGGGAGCGTTGCGACATGCACCCCCAGGTATTTAAAGCTATTCCTCCGCACTGGTATACTTTGTTGCCAGTCTATACAGTCTCTAGACTGATGGAGCGGAACCAATAGGGATTTTTTGGGGTTTAGGGCGAGACCCGAGGCCTCCGAGAAGATGTCTAGAATTTGCATGATACGAGGGCTGCTCCTGGCCGGGTTAGCTATGTATAGTAGGACATCGTCCGCATATAATGCCACTCGGTCTTCTGGATACGCGGGCCAAGACCAGCCTTCCATCAGAGGGTCCTCTCGAAATATCTTCGCCAGGGGTTCTATTGTTAATGCAAAGAGTAAGGGGGATAGTGGGCATCCTTGTCGAGTGCCACAGCCAATCGGGAACACACCCGAGACCACTCCGTTTACCTGGACCTGAGCCGTTGGATTAGAGTACAGCAGCCCCACAAGGCCTCGGAACCTGGGTCCAAGTCCATTTTTTTTTTAAATACTTGTTCAAGATAGGACCAATCCACTGTATCAAAGGCCTTCTCAAAGTCAAGTAAGAGCAGCGCCAGAGGGGTGTGTGACAGGATTTTGTGGTGTGCCAAGGCGAGATGTAATCGCCTGATGCAGTGCCTGGTGCTTCGCGCAGGCATGAAGCCGCATTGGTCAGGGTGCACCAAGGCGGGCATTGCCTCTTTTAATCTAGTGGCGAGGATTGACGCTAACACCTTGATCTCGGTGTTGAGGAGGGAGATCGGCTGGTAAGCCGAGCAGTTTGGCGATGGGGGTTGAGTCTTTGGGATTACTACTATTGTAGCTAGGTCCACTCCTGAAGGGAAGTGACCTTTTTCCTCAGCTTCTTTATACATCTCAAGTAAGTGTGGGGCCAAAATGTCACTACATTTCCTATACAGTTCCGCAGGAAACCCATCTGGTCCTGGCGTCTTGCCTGAGGCCAGACTGGCTATCGCATTCGTTATTTCTGTGAGATCAAGTGCCTCGTCTAGCCTGTCTTTGGTCGCCTGAGAAACTCTGGCGAGTGTTACGTCATTCAAGAGGGGAGAAGCTTTTTCAACCGCAGGCCGGGGGTGCTCTGCATACAGACGTGCATAGTAGGAAGCAAAGCTCTGAGCAATCTCGATGGGTGTCTTAAGAAGGGTACCTGTGTCATCTCTAATTTTGGGAATGATTCTGTTAGCTAAGGGCCGCGTGGCCAACCAGTGCAAGAGCTTCCCATTTTTGTCTCCCCATCCATATATTCGGGCAGACGATGCCCTCCACATATGCTTCGCTGACTCAAGTGCTAAGTGTTTGATTTCTTCACGGACCCTGGTGAGCTGCCTCAATACGGAGACTTCGGATAAGGTCGTTTGCCGGCGTTCCAGTTTTAACGCTTCAGCTTCTAGCTCGGACATTCGTGAGTCACGGGTGCGCTCTTGTGCACGCAGGAGGCACTTCGCATGTCCCCTTAAGGTAGCCTTGTAGGCAGCCCATATTGTGCCTGACGACTGGACCGTTCCCGCGTTCTGTTCAAAGTACTGCGTGAGACGATCCCTAATCTCGAGGGTATAGTCCTCGTCCTGTAAGAGCCATGCATTTAGGCGCCATACCAGACGTTTAGTGAGATCTACTCCACCCAGCCGAATTCGCACCTGTGCGTGGTCCGACACCCCTCGAGGCAGAATCTCTGCCCCTGTGACACCGGTGAAGTCCATGGCTGGCATAAATACTAGGTCAATTCTAGAGTGTGTCCGGTGGGCAGCAGACGTGCGTGTATATTAACGCACCATAGGGTGCCAGGTTCTCCATACTTCACATAGGCCAAGGCTGTCGGCCCATCCCTTGAGGCCTGCGGCTCGGGTAGACCTGCCCGCAGTGACCTCTCCTGACACATCTAATCTAGGGTCTAGAACCGCATTAAAGTCCCCTCCCACTATTGTGGTCCCTTGGGGGAGTCCCGCTACCACCTGTCGAAGGGAAAGTAGAAAGGCGTCAAATCCCGCTGGGGGGGGCATACACGCACACAAGATTTAGTGTCACCCCACGAAGTAACCCTGAGACTATAACAAATCTGCCTTGCGGATCGGATCTCGTAAGTGTAACCACCATTGGTAGTGAGCGGTGGAGCAGGATAGCTACCCCCCTGGATCCCCTAGAGAATCCTGCGTGGTAGACCCTATCAAATCCTCCTCGAGCCAGCATAGGGCATTTAGTTCCCATAAGGTGGGTTTCCTGCAGTAGGGCTGCCAAGGGGGAATATCTACGGAGAGTGTTAATTACTGCGGATCTTTTGATCTTATCTAGCAGCCCGTTCACATTCCATGAGATGATTTGTGTCAATGGGGACCAGGCGTGAGTCGCGTAGGAGTCTTACGGTGTTGGGTGTCAGTCAGTGGACAAAGGAATGACCAGTTAAAACTTAACAGTGCAATACTCAAAATATACCTATCTAACCCTAACTTACCCTTCTTCCCCCAAAACCACCCCCCTCCCCATACTCCCACCCAGGAAGCATCTGTCGCCCTAACAATCAACCAGAACAAAACAGCCATATAGGCTGCCATAGGTGTGGAGTGATGGACCCCTCCATTAGGTCGGATCACTTACAACTAATCACGAAAAGTCATGCCATACTTTACAAGTCTTAAGGAAGGCCCATATTCCCGATGCAGCCCTTCACGGATTTCCTCGAGATGGATCGGGCCCCTCGGCCCCCCCCCCCCCCATATACGCTCCGTTCGGGGTTTCGTGCAGCATGTCAGCCAAGCGCCGGGGATTGACTCAGGCGGTCATCGTCTCCAGTCTGCGTTTGAATCCGCCCCTCTGGAGACCCAACAGGCAACCCCTCTCTCCGTGGGCCCGTCTCTCCCACCGTCTCCTCACCCATGGGAGCGTCCGGATTTCCTCGTCTTCCTCTCCGAGACCTAGTGCGCTTACGGCTCCTCCGTGGCCCCCCAGCGGGGGGGGGGATCCGCCCTGGAGGGCTCCCCACTCCCCGCCGCGGACCTCCTTCGAGCCCCAGCGCCCTCCTCAGTTAGCCAATCCCATGCCTCCTCCAGGGAGTCAAAGAAGTACGCCTTGCTTGCCATAATGACTTTAAGTCTCGCTGGAAAGAGGAGCATATACGAAAGTTGCATTGCCCTAAGTTTTTGTTTAACTTGCTCATATGAGCGGCGACGGGTCTGGACCTCCTTGGTGTAGTCCGGGAATACTAGGATTTTATGGTTTTGCCATTGGAGATTTTCGGAGCGCCTAGCCTCTTTAAGGATATTGTCACGGTCTCTGAAGTTGAGGATTCGGGCAATCATCGGGCGTTTTGGACCACCCGGAGGGGGGCGCGGGGCAAGGGCCCTGTGAGCACGTTCCACTGCAAACCAGGGCGAAAGAGTTTGGTCTGGCATCCAATTTTTGATCCACCGCTCTAAGAATTCTGTGGCTTTGTCTTCCTCCGAGCCTTCCGGGAATCCTACAAAACGTAGGTTGTTTCGTCTCGATCGGTTTTCTGCATCCTCCGCCCGGCGGTGTAGTTCGGATGTTCGCGTCTGTAACTGGGCCACCTTGGTCCTAAGGTCAGCTATTTCGTCCTCATTGTGGGAGACTCGGCCCTCCACGTCAGTGATACGATTTACCGCGTTTCTGAGGTCCTGCCTGATGAGGCCCATGTCCTCGCGCACCTCCCCGATTTTAGTCTCCACAGCTGTTTGCGATGATTGAATTGCCAGCAGAATGGCATTTACTCCGTCCGGTGCCAGGCCCCCCGCTGCCGTCTCTCCGTCTCCTCTAGGGCCTGTTGGAGTTGTAAATTGATCAATCTTTTGCTGAGAGGGCGGGGGATGTTTATTCGCTCTATCCTTCCCCATTTTGTCTCGAAGGGAGGGGATGGAGTGTCTAGTCTGAATTATGCAGCTCTTCTGCCCAAATTCTACACCCTAGACGCATCCACATGGAAGGTCCCGAAGGAGGACCATCGGCAGGGTCTCATCAGGGCGCATCAATGATAGATGTCGCAGTCCCCTCCCCGGGGCTTGGTGGCCTCCGGTCAGCCACGTGTTGCTGGTCTGCCAAGTGTCTGGTTTCTCTCCGTTCCAGGAGACTTCAACACGTCTTCAGTGGGTCCCCCACAGAGGGTCCTTTGGCGTGTTTTATCAATGTTATGGCCGTGGGTTGGGAACCGGTCCCCGGGGAGTCTCTTTACTTTGAAGAATGGAAATCGCGGGGGCACAACACTGTTGCCCGAATCTGCTGCGCCCTTTTTGAGTTTCCAATGCAATGTTTATTCTTTCCTTCTTCTTAGGAGGGGGCAGCCCCGCTCCTGGGTGGCCAGGGGCCGAGGGTCACCCATCCCACCCCGGCCGCCACGGGGCAACGGACAGGAGAGCGGCCGCACCGCACAGCCGCGTCTCACACGGCTCAAGCGAGGCAGCCCCCACCGTGCGGCTCACCTCTTTAGCGCCAGTATCGATGCGATCATATCACCAGGGCGGGATACATCAATTCGGCCGCGTCGCCTCTTCTCTTGCGGTGGGCTCCAGATTTAAACGGCTCGCTCGCCCGCAGCAGCTTTATTTGCGGTCAGGCCCTCGTCCTGGGGCCCGGCCGCGCAGGTCTGAGTCAGACAGGGGGGCCCCCGTCCCAGGGCTCACCCTCTGCAGGTCCCCTCTGCTCTCCGAACCCGGCGCCACGGAGTCCAAGTCTCCGAGGGCCAACAAGGGACGCCGGCCGCGTCGCTCCACCATCCGCTGGGGGCCCCAGGTCACAGTCCGCTCCAAGCACTTGAGCGCTGCGCACGGCTCTCACTCCGGTGGCGGCCCCGTCAGCGGGCGGGCACCGGTCCCCGGGCTCGTCGAGACGCCGTCAGCCCGGCCGCCATCTTGGGAGACCCACCGATCCGGTCGCGACCAGCGCTCGCGGCTCGGGCCGCGCTGACACTGGTGCCGGAGGTCTCATCAGTGTCTGGGAGCTAGCGGGAACAAGTAGGGCAGCATATTAAATTTCTCTGGTGGCAGCTTCTTAGGGCGGATGACGGAGGGGTCCAGAGCACTCTCAGAGTGCGACCGCCATCTTGACGCCCGAAGCCACCTACTAAATGTTAATACCATATTAAAAGTGTGGAATAGAGGAAAGGTTGTGCAGACTTGTCTATCTTTTTCACAAAGTATGTGATTGATCTGTATTCACCTCAGATAATCTAGTAGGCTAAGGAATCCTTCAGGTAACTCCCTGACCTACTGCAAGTTAAGGACAGATGGGGTGCCTAAAATGTTGGAAAGGTAAATGGGGCATGAAACGATACTAAAGGATACCACTTTGCACAGATGAATAATGTCGTAAGGCCCTTTATATGTAGCTGTGAGTACACCCTGTAAGTCCCACTCTTTTTCCAGTGGTGACCCGGTAGTGTAGAAATTTGGTGAAGGAGATCAGTGACCAAAGGCATGGAATCTAACAGTTTTGTTCTTGCACTGCAGCACAGTGTGTGGAGAAACTCTTTTGACTTTGGCTGGGCAATGTGTATTGGCTTTGTTTGATATATTTATTTTTCCACTTTCTCATTAGGTTTTCAAGATGCTAGCGAATAAGGAGTCTCTTGATCAGATTATTGCAGCAACCCCTGGGCTGAGCCATGACCCTATTGCATTAGGTAAGCAGTCTGATATTGAATGCCTTCACTTTTGAATATTTCACATGCTTTGAGTGTACTTGTCATTTAACTTGCAGGACTAAATAATCTGAAGTAACACTTCGGTAAGCATCCCAGCTTTCTCTAGAAAGGAATATATACTTTAATTACATATAGAGATCACTTAGCAAGTTGTGCATTTGACGCCATCTGCAGTTTTGAGCATGTGATCTCATTGGAGAGAAAAGTTGTGACACTGGAAGTAGTTGGAGGAATCTTCATCTTTATTTCCAATTTCATAATGGAAAACCACACCAAAAATATGTAGGAAGTCAAAGCAAAGTCCTTTAGACAGATCACAGAGAATTTTCCCTATCCATTTTTCACTTTAAGCTTCCTAGAGGCACTTTCCTCAAATACAAATTGATGCTTTCTAAAAAATGTTATACCGTATGCTTTCTTGTATTCATAGGTTGACTAGGAATCCATTTTCTTATTTCCCAGTATCCCTTTCAATAGTGGGGAGAAAACTACTTCTCCTGTCTCAGTTTTCCTCAGGCTGCAGTTATCCTCAGTCCTGTTGGAAGGATTCTCCACTGCCTTCCTTTTTGCCCCCAAGCTTGTTTAGCTCTATGTGGTCAAAAACACAGCCTTCCCCTCCTACTTTTTTGGCTTTGTTTTCCTACCTGGGTGTGATGTAACTCCTTGGTTCCACTTTACTGTTGATTGTCTGTTAAACGTTACCTCTGGCCCCACTCACTTTATATGTTTGACCTGCTTCCCTTTTTCACTTTACGTGGCAAAATGTCAGAATGCGTCAGTGGTTTTGTTCCATGAAACTCCCCATGTAGATGGCGTGGCAATTCCCCTAACCATCTAAGTGCATCTGCCTGTTGGTTCCAGTTAACACTTGTCTAATGCGTTCAGTCTCTCATCTCTCAAAAGTATTTGCACAATGTGCTGTCTCCTATACTACTATGCTCAATGACACTGAGGTAGAACTACATTTTGGTCTGCTCAGTGAAAGTGGAAGGGATACCTTTATTCTTCTGAGTAGGTATATCTTTTATAGTGCTGAACTGATAATTCTCAAGTTAATAAGCTTCGTTTCGGCACTAAGCAATAAAAGCAGAAAGATAAACACAATAAAACAGCCAGTAGACATTTTATACATCATAAAAAGACAAAAATATTTCCCTTGATCCTCCGATTCATACTACAATACAATTGCCTCATAAAGATAGTCTGCCATAAATATTTAACACCATGAGAGACATCAAACAGGGGCCATGTTTAAACAATACAGCCCAACATTACCAAGAAGAACAACAAATAGAGTAAAGCAATTAAGATAATCCAACAACACGGTAGAGGTACCAACAACATTCAAATAAGTGGTGGGATAGTAGAGTTATATGTTTGCAGTTTGAACTCCACAGCTTACTACCCTGCCCCCTTCTGAAGGACTAATACGCAGCCTTTGCCTTACTTGCCACATAGCCAATAAAAGTCTACTGACAGAAAAGACAATGTGGGGCCTATCCTCAAATCTCAGCATCCTAGCTTGCTACTCTGTAATCACTGAACCCCATAGACAGACATAAGGGAATTATCCAAGTCCTTCTATAAACAATTTAAACTGGACAAAAGAACAGGACATGTTAGCTGTTTTCTTTATCAGACCCACACATTTGACACTGTGCTTTTAGGCCCACTCTAGGATGCCCCTCATCGAGCTGCATACGAACCCAATGTCAACTGTCAAGAGGTGGTTCCATTTCATCCTTAAAAAAATCTCAAGCTTATATGATTCTTTAACAATTAAAAAAAATCTGAAGTCAATGGCCCATACCCTACTCAGGAGAAAAGAGCAGTATTTGGAATGCCAATAAGCTTGTTCGAGCACCAGCTTTGTGGGACCCCCAGCATCACCAGGCTTGCTCCATAGACACTCAAGCCCTAATCCCAACAGGGCGCCCTTGACATACCTAATCCAGGGGATATTGATGTAACTCGCACAATACAGAATATCCTCCAAATCCTTGCTATAAGAGAGAAGCTCAGGAGTAAACCATAATCGCCTCCAGAAAAGAAGTGGACCTAATCCAACTTTATCAGAAAAATCTTAACCTTAAATCCAGCCTGATGGAAAGCAAAGGTGCACTAATGGGTAATCGGAATAGCAGTTGCATAAAGTGATTCTCCACTGCTGTAAGTACTTTCACATCGAGATGTCCCCACAACTCAGCTCCGTAGCCGGCTGATCCCAAAGCCTGGATATTATATTTTTTGCATTGCTGGTGAGATGGGGCAGAAGTGGGATCTTAATGACACTTTTATAATGCCTCCTGCCGCTTGTTCCAACTACAGCCTGCACTGCTTAACATGAGCATGCCACCCCAAATTTTAATTAAGAGCTATGCCCAAATACTGAAACGTACTAACGTGTTCTAAAGCTAATCTAGGGTTGGACCTAGTTAAACGTCCTGGATTAAGAGGTCATATACTTTGTTTTACTTGCATTAATCTCCAGGCCTCGGTCTTTACAAAAACATTCAAAACTGTTCAACAATTTCTGCAACCCCGTAGGTGTTTTAGATATGAGTAAAGTATCTTCTGCAAGTGCAGAAACCCTCAGATTCACCAATTTTGGTGCGTCACTTTCACACAGCTCCAAATGGCTGATAAGACTATTCACATACAAGGAAAATGTCAGAGCTAGGACGCACCCCTACCTTAAGCCCTCTGTTCACCTAAAAGGCATCCGTCAATTCACCTCCGCTACCACATCTCACTTGCACATAGTTATCTGTGTGGAGTCTCACTATAATATCCAGAAGATAAGCCGGGGCCCCTGTCTTTGCTATGACCTTACACAAATTCTTCCTTGGGGCTAAATCGGAAGTGGAGTTGAGATTAACAAAGACTACATACATATGCCCTCTATCAAGGGTGACTTTCTTCCAATAGAGCAATTGTAGTAAAAAAACACGGTCTATGGTACTAACAGACTCTCTTAACCCTGCCTGCAGGGGGGGTCAAGATGTCATTTGAGGTCATCCACACCTGCAACCTGCCCAATATAATTTTACTAACTAATATTTGGACACAATCAATAAGTCTTATGGGCCTGTAGGGGGCGTGGCCACGAAGCCGAAGATCGCGCACGCTTGATCCGTCTGCTCCGGAGTGGCCTAAACTTCTCCTGTTATCCTGGGCCACCCCCCCCCCCCGGGCAAATTGACGGGGAGCGAGAGCGGGGACCCGTGTGGGTGACCCGAGCACCAGCGGAGCCCAGAGCGAGCCTGGCGGAGCCCGTTGGAGACGCCGGCGAGCCCTACGGGGCCTGTCGCCGCGTTAATGCCGGGAGCCGGACTGAGCGAGTGAGCGGGCGCGCGGATGGGCGTGGGACCGCGTGCCGTTTGAGGGGGAGCCGGCTGACCGCGGCTGGGGAGGCGGGGCGGCCCCTCTCCTGCCTGGAGGTTGCTGCAGGGCTGATCGTGGAAAGCCTCGTGTTCCCGAGACCGCGGAGGACGGTGTGACGGCGGCCTGTGGTGCATGCGGGCCCTCTGCCCCCATCCTCGCAAGTAAGGAGAAGCAACAAGAACGTGCGCGACCCGAGCCCCTGGGCCTAGCGGGGGCCCGGCTGCTGGGAGCCTTGCTATGGCGCCGACCCTGCATGCGGCGCGGTGTGTCTGGCGGAATGGGCCTCTGGGCTAGCGGACACCCACTTTGAACACCGGCACACACCTGCGGAACGGGCCGGGTCCCAGGAGGGCCGCCCTGAAGGAGGAAGTACCGGACCCCTGGCCGAACGAGACGATCAGCGGATAGAGGGGCCCCCTGTTGGATGGTCGTGCCCGTGGTGGCCTACTGCGCGAATGGAGCGCTGGCCCCTGAGCTTGGGGCTGGCATGGCGGGCCCCGGGCCACAGAACCTGAAGGATCGCCCAGCTGCATCTGGGGAGATGAGAATCCCGGGGTGACCCCGACTGGGGCATGCCAATCGAGGAACTGAGTATCAGCGGACGGCCGATGGCCCAGGGGTAAGGCACAGCGACGCGGCGCTTTGCGGCACCTCCTTAAGAGTGGACGAACTGCCTAGCAGGGCTCGCCTGCCGAAACGGGATGGGAGCGGTCCGCGGTACCCCGTGCGGTGGCCCACCGCGGGGGATGGTCGATAGTGGGCGCCTTGCCGGACCGGTCCGGCTCCTGATGTGGCGACTACTGTGATCGAGCTGATGTGGTGCCTCTTGTCCTGGTGCAACGCGCCCCGAGTCCACTGAGATCCAGAGCGAGAAAGCACGGGTCTCTGGTGCTGGTGGGATTCTACCTGGCGGCCCCTGCGGACTTTGAACTGCGCTTGAGACGGAAGTCCTAGATGGGGGATCCCCTGAACTAACGCACCGTGGTCCGATTCGCCACTGGGGGGGACGATCTCCTACGCAATCGATGTCCCCTAAGAACTGCCACAAGGCTAAAGTCATGGACAGCACAGCGACCCCCGGGCGCAAGGGGGGGGGATGTGCAGGGTCCACTGCAGGTCAATGTACAGGACACCCTGGACAAAATATTAGGTGCGATAGGCGACACTAAGTTAACACTGCAACACGACATCAATCAGATCGCGGTCGAACTGGGCCTCTTGAGGGCTGACCACCACAAATTATCGGACAGAGTCAAAGAGACAGAAACCACACTGGCCGACATCGCACCAAAACAAAAAGACCTGCAGGCCGAAATGTCGCATCTCAGAGATAGAGTGATGCGACTAGAGCGAAGAGCTGAGGACGCAGAGGGGAGAAGCCGGCGGAATAACGTGCGAGTGGTGGGCCTCCCGGAGGGGGCAGAAGGATCAAATATGGTGGAATTCCTGGAAAAATGGTTGAGCACAGTGGTGGCACCGGGCCGGCTGACTTCATTCTACACTCTGGAAAGAGCACACCGCGTGCCTGCGAGGCCCCTGGCGCCGGGCAGGCCCCCCGAGTGGTGATCGCAAGATTACTGCACTATAGAGATAGGGACATCTTGCTACAAAGGGCGCGAGAAGAGGGCCCATTTAAGGTAGCAAATGGCGAAGTCACGCTGTTCCCGGACTTTACAGTAGAGGTACAGAGTAAGCGTGCCTCATACATGGCAGTCAAAAGGGCTCTAAGTGACGAAGGCATACAATATTCGTTGCTGTACCCGGCTAAGCTGAAAGTAATGCTTGACAGTAAAACAACATTTCTTCAATTCCCGGAGGAGGCATGGGAATGGTTGGAAACCCATGGGACCCAGGCAGATCGGCTCGGGAAGGGGGGCCCGACCGGAGGTGGACCGCGCCGGCCCCCCAGGGGAAGACGGACCCGAAGTCGCCCACACTTGGCGCCATCCCGGAACCAAAAAGAAAGTGGCAGAAGAGCAGCACTGGAGGCAGCGGCCCGTGTGAACGGAGAGGGGACCCCCCGGGAGGACTCTGGCGGTGAATCGGACGAGACCGTGATGTCATCGGGGGGGGGGCTCGAGCAGCTCGGTGCAGGCCCCGGTAGTGACCCCACAGACTGCAGATGACCTCTGAGGCCCAGAGGCTTACCGGACACCCTGGGGCGGGTGCAAATGGTGCACTAATGGCCCCTCCGTGCAGGGCCACCCCACTACTGGAATCTCGCCTGTACAGGTGGACTGGCGAGAACTGCAACTAAAAGATGAAACATACTGCACTGTTGCACGGGTGTTTTTTCTGTTTTTGGGCAGCCTACTGTTTGAGAGGTGCCCTGGGGAGGGGGAGTTGGGATAAGCAGTTACAAGTTAGGATGGCTAGGGGTGGTGCATGGTTGCGTAACAACAGCGCTTCACTAATGAGCAGGGGACAGCAGACGGTAAGAGTAGCCAATGTAAATTTAAAAATCACCAACATGGCAGAATACAATTTCTTAACGTGGAACGTTAGAGGGATGGGGTCACCGGCCAAACAACACAAAATACTGGCTTATTTAAAAAGGAGGAATATACAGGTAGCAATGCTACAGGAGACCCACCTAGCGGCTGGTGAACCTGAGAGATTGAGACGTAGGTGGAGGGGGCGGGTGTTCGCAACAGAGTACTCAGCGTACGCAAGGGGAGTAATGATCTGGATCCGTGCAGGGGTTCCCCTAGAGATAGAAGCTTCCAACATAGATCGTGAGGGGAGGTTCGTGATTCTGGAGGGAAGGTTATACGGCACACCGATTGTCCTATGCTGCATGTATGCCCCAAATCAAGACCAGATCCCCTTTTTGACGAAATTGTCGAGCCACCTCACCCGCCAGATGAGAGGAGAGCTTTTGGTTGGAGGGGACTTCAATAGTATATTAGATGTAGACTTGGATAGATCCCACCCCTCCCCCCCACTGCAGGGTGCAATGTCAAGTAAGATAGCTGGGAAACTTAGTGAATGGATGAGCCACTGGGGGCTGGTGGATATTTGGCGGGAACAACACTTACACAACAGGGATTACTCATATTATTCGGACCTTCACCGACTCCACGCCAGAATCGACAGGGTGGCGTGTACGGCAGACCTTGCACGTGGGATGGTTCACTCCGAATATCCGGGCCGTACACTGTCCGACCACAACCCTCTATTGGTAACATGGATGGCGGCAGAGATTAGGCCCCCCATTCCGGCCTGGCGATTGTCCCCAACAGCACTTGAGGACCCAGCATATAGAGACACCCTGAGACAGCACCTGACTGACCATATTCAATTTAACAGTGGATCCACCACCTCTAGATCTACGGAATGGGAGGCCCTCAAGGTGGCGACAAGGGTTTTTTGTCTTGGACAATCGGCCGGAGTGAGATGCACACTTGAAAGGGAGCTGACTAAGCTAGAGAAGATAATACATGAGGGAGAACTTTTATCAGGGGGCTGGCACACTAGTAAATGAGAAATATAATCCGGCAAAGAGGGACCATTCCCAGATCGAAGAACAACTCAGATGCCACAGCACACAAAAATACTTTGCCTCCCTACAATCTGAAGAGGGTAGGTCTGGGAAAATGTTAGCCTGGTTGGTGAGGCCGGGTGGAGAGGCCGAGCCCATCACAAATGTACTGGATAAGGAAGGGTCATGCAGGAGTAGACCAGGCCCTGTAAATGATGCATTCAAGGAATATTACACCTTTTTATATGGAAAACCAGCTGAAATCAGTACGGAGGTCTTTGATAATTACCTACAACATATACCTATAACGAACCTGATGGCCGGAGACAGGGATAGGCTGGGGGGCCCAGTGACGATGGCGGAGGTCAGTGAAGCTATAGCTCAATTAGCCTCAGGGAAGACCCCGGGAACAGATGGCCTCCCTATGGACTTTTATAAAAAATTCAAGAAGCAACTGACCCCCCATTTGGTAGAGATGTATACAGAATCGCTACAGAATGGGATAATGCTGTGCACCATGAGAGAGGCAATGGTAGTCCCACTCCCTAAGACCAAATCTAGGCAACCTTCGGTGACTGACTTCCGCCCCCTGTCAATGCTAAACAGTGATTTTAAAATACTAAGCAAGATCTTGGCCAACTGTTTACTCCCTCTTGTTCCAGCTCTGGTACATGTAGATCAGAATGGTTTCGTCCCGAATTGCAGCACCTCCTTAAACCTGAGACGTCTCTTTGCGGTCCTGAATATGCCTAGCGACACGAAACTTGCAGCAGGGGTGTTGCTCGCGGTGAACTTTGAGAAGGCATTCGACTCGAACAGATGGGACTACCTGAGAGCAGTGATGCTCCGTATGGGAATGGGTGAGGATTGGGTCAAATGGGTGGACTTATACACGTCACCGCTGGCAAAAGTGAGAACAGGTAAAACGGTGTCCGGAACTTACCCAATTCACAGGGGAACCAGACAAGGTTGCCCATTGTCCCCACTGTTATTCGCCCTGGCCATCGAGCCGCTGGCGTCCCAGATGCGGCAGGAGGGCGTGGGTAGAGGAGTGGAATGGGGACACCAAGAACATATCATCTCGCTATATGCTGATGATATACTTGTCTATCTTAGGGACGGAGAGAAGGATCTCCCATGGGCGCTGGGAGTGCTGGAGAACTATGGGAACATATCTGGACTTTGCCTCAACCGTAGCAAGACATGCGTGTTCCCTATGGCTCCGGGCAGCGAACGCCCGACAACATGCCCTGTGGATATGATTTGGGCCCCTCGAACCTTTAAGTACTTGGGTAATACAGGTGTTTCACGACAGGGCAGACTTGCGCGAGGGTAACCTGGGCAGAGCTCTACGATCCCTAAAGTCCTCGGTGGGGTTCTGGCGATCGCTGAAATTGACGATAATGGCCAGAGTAGCATTGTCCAAAATGGTCATGCTGCCCCGGCTTCTATACTACTTCGCTAACCTGCCCCTTCTGATTCCAACAGCGTGGTTTCGTGAACTAAACACCCTACTCAGGAAACTTATATGGGATGATGGTCGTAGACGCACCTCGCTCCAAATACTATGCAGGCCAACTAGCCAGGGGGGGGTCTAGGAGCGCCAGATTTTGAAGCCTACTACCTGGCATCCCAGCTGCAGTGGGTTGCCGGGTGGCTCACAGGTAAGGGTCACCTGGAGAGGTACACCGACCCAGTAGTGGAGGACATAAATCAGTTCATTGCTCGAATGACAAATAGGAAGCTCAATCCTCGCATGCACAGCCCGATGACAAGAGTGGCGTCAGCATGTTGGAAGAGGTGCGTGAAAAGGGATGGCATTGTCCTCCCGTACTCTCCGGCCCTACCCCTGGCGGTACTCACGATGGAGGCAGGTGAGAGGAACCTGGGAGGCATGAGCCTCGGAACCTGGAGGAGAGCAGGAATAGAAACGGTGGGAGACCTGTTTCAGGAGGGAGTGTTGAGGTCTTTCACTAATCTTGTTGACAGTGGAGTCTCCCCGGGACAGTTCTTTATGTATCATAAACTGATACATGTGCTGAAAACGCACTGGATCACGGTCAACGCGGAACCAGCCACCCACAGGGTGCTGCATCTCCTATTGACATCAGGAGATGAGTCCCATCTGATATCTAAATTATACCGAGTTCAAGTTGAGGATGCACTAGATTCCCTGCGGCCACTGAGAGAGAGATGGGGGAGGACAGTCGGTAGGGAACCGTCCGATGCGGAATGGAACAGAGCTTTGGCTTACCCCCGGACCGTCGCTCGCAGCACACGACTGAGATATATACAATATAATTACCTCCACAGAACGTACCTCACCCCACATCGGCTAACAGTAATCTATGGGGGGGTTCCTAGGGTGTGCCCCAGATGTAAAAATGTAGACGCATATTTTGACCACATGGGATGGACCTGTCCAGAGATCCAACTGGGGTGGGAAGAGGTGATGTCCGACCTGTCGAGACTCCTTAATATGAACCTGACTCTGACCCCTGACAGATGTCTGATGGGCTTTGGGGATGGATTGCCGCGGGGGAGAGTGGAGACCCGCTTTCTGAGTCTGGCACTGGTACTGTATAGGAGACCGATCGCAAAGAACTGGAAGGCACAGTTTCGGCCCCCCCGGGTTGGGTGGAGACAAGACGTTACATCATGGGCCAGAGCCGAACTCCAGGTCCTGAAGAGCGAGGAGGGGAGGGGAATGCGTCACCACCCTATAGCGCAGAAATGGGAAGTAGCAATGACAAGCTGGGACAATATATTGAGAACAGCGGACACAGACACACCAACAGGAGTGGAGACTGGATAAACATAGGAAGGGAGGAGATGTTGCCTCACCCTCTAGGACATGGTAAGGGAAGACACGATAAGGCCGAGATTGAATAAAAGGGCTGACAACAGGGGACAGAGCCCAGGACATTGAGTAACAGACAGGTTGGACCCGGTAGACGCCCCACCCACCTAAAACCAGACAAGCTTATGAGTAATGATACCATATGTTCGATGGCATCTGTCGCTGTAGATACGCATGTTTTGCATAGCTCGCCATCTGGTGTTGGGCCGGAGTGTTACAAGTTGTTTTTCTTCGAAGAAGTCTTTCGAGTCACGGGACCGAGTGACTCCTCCTTTTGTCTCCATTGCGCATGGGCGTCGACTCCATCTTCGATTGTTTTTTTTTCCGCCATCGGGTTCGGACGTGTTCCTGTCGCTCCGAGTTTCGGAACGGAAAGATAGCTAATTTCGGAAGATTTTCGTCAGTATTGTTGCGTTCGGGATCGGCGTAGTTAGATTCAACACCGCGTCGAAAGATCGAAGAGCTCCGGTGCCCTTCGGGGTAGTTTTTCGATCCCCGTCGGGGCCTGGTCGGCCCGACCGCGTGCAGAAGAACGCCGATGGAACGGACCCCGTTCCGCTTCTGTCCCAAATGCCACAATAAATACCCCTATACAGACCAACACTTGGTCTGTAACCTGTGCCTGTCACCTGAGCACAGTGAAGACACCTGCGAGGCCTGTCGTGCGTTCCGGTCCCGAAAAACACTCCGAGACCGTCGAGCCAGAAGACTTCAGATGGCGTCCGCGCCGACAGCCCACCGAGAGTTCGAGGAACAAGAAGAGGAAGGAACCTTTTCGATCCACGAATCGGACTCCGAAGGATTCGGCGATACACAAACCGTGAGTAAGACGTCGAAAACCACTCAGAAGAAGATTTACAAGGCCCAGGGGACGCCACTGCCACCAGGCCATGGCTCGACCCATAAATTCGGTGACCGACCGTCGGCACCGAAAAAGGCCCAAACAGTGCTGAGATCGTCCGACTCCGGTCGAGACACCGGCACGCAGCCTTCTCGGGACCGAGAAAGTGCTGGAGACAAGCATCGACACCGAGATACCGGTGTAGACACGGCCCGACGCCGAGACAGCGGCACCGACGAAGATCGACGCCGAGAGGTTTCGGCCCCGAAAAAGAAAAGTCACCTCAGAGCCGAAAAAAGATGCAGACAGGGTTTCGGTGCCAAAACAGACTGCAACCGACCCAGTTTCAGGCTCTTATACAGAAGAGCAATCGCTAACCTCCCAAATGCGAAAGCATAGGTTTGAGGAAGAGCTACAATGAACTGACGTAGACCATACGCAAAAGCGTATTTTCATACAGGAGGGGACAGGAAAAATAAGCACCTTTCCCCCTATTAGAAGAAAGAGAAGATTGGAGTTCCAAACTGAACAAACACCACAAACAAAGGTGGTGAAAAAGGTTACTCCACCACCCTCTCCTCCACCTGTAATTAATGTCTCACCAGCACAAACTCCATCACATTCCCCAGCTCACACCACCATGAGCCAGGGTGACCAAGATCAGGACGCATGGGACTTATACGACGCCCCAGTGTCAGATAACAGCCCGGAGGCATACCCTACGAAGCCATCTCCACCAGAGGACAGCACTGCGTATTCTCAAGTGGTGGCTAGAGCAGCACAATTTCACAATGTAAGCCTCCACTCAGAACAGGTCGAGGATGACTTTTTATTCAACACCCTCTCCTCCACCCACAGCTCATACCAAAGCCTGCCTATGCTCCCTGGTATGCTCCGGCACGCAAAAGAAATCTTTAAGGAGCCGGTCAAAAGTAGGGCAATCACACCAAGAGTGGAAAAAAAGTATAAGGCGCCTCCTACAGACCCGGTTTTCATCACTACACAGCTGCCACCAGACTCTGTCGTTGTAGGAGCAGCAAGGAAAAGGGCCAACTCCCACACATCTGGAGATGCACCACCCCCAGATAAAGAAAGCCGCAAGTTCGATGCAGCTGGTAAGAGAGTCGCAGCACAAGCTGCAAACCAGTGGCGCATCGCTAACTCTCAGGCACTACTTGCGCGCTATGACAGAGCCCATTGGGATGAGATGCAACATCTCATTGAACATCTGCCCAAGGACCTACAAAAGAGGGCAAAACAAGTGGTTGAGGAGGGACAGAATATTTCAAACAACCAAATACGCTCCTCCATGGACGCTGCAGATACAGCTGCACGGACAATTAATACATCTGTAACGATCAGAAGGCATGCATGGCTACGAACGTCTGGATTTAAACCAGAGATTCAGCAAGCAGTTCTCAATATGCCTTTTAACGAAAAAGAACTGTTCGGTCCAGAAGTGGACACAGCGATTGAGAAACTCAAAAAGGACACGGACACTGCTAAAGCCATGGGCGCACTCTACTCCCCGCAGAGCAGAGGGAATTACAGCACATTCCGTAAAACACCCTTTAGAGGGGGGTTTCGGGGTCAGGGCACACAAGCCAGCACCTCACAGGCAACACCGTCCAGTTACCAGGGACAGTACAGAGGAGGTTTTCGGGGACAATATAGAGGAGGGCAATTCCCTAGGAATAGGGGAAAATTTCAAAGCCCCAAAACCCCTACTACTAAGCAGTGACTCACATGTCACTCACCCCCTCCACACAACACCAGTGGGGGGAAGAATAGGTCATTATTACAAAGCATGGGAGGAAATCACTACAGACACTTGGGTTCTAGCAATTATCCAACATGGTTATTGCATAGAATTTCTACAATTCCCTCCAAACATACCACCAAAAGCACAAAATTTGACAAAACATCATTCCAATCTCCTGGAGATAGAAGTGCAGGCACTATTGCAGAAGAATGCAATCGAATTAGTATCAAACACACAAATAAACACAGGAGTTTACTCACTGTACTTTCTGATACCAAAGAAGGACAAAACGCTGAGACCAATCCTAGACCTCAGAATAGTAAACACATTCATCAAATCAGACCACTTTCACATGGTCACACTACAAGAAGTGTTACCATTGCTAAAACTACACGACTACATGACAACATTAGACCTCAGACGCGTATTTCTATATACCAATACACCCATCGCACAGGAAATACCTAAGGTTTGTATTCAAAGGAATACATTACCAATTCAAGGTATTGCCTTTCGGACTAACAACCGCACCAAGAGTCTTTACAAATGTCTAGCAGTAGTCGCTGCACACATCAGAAGGCAGCAAATACATGTGTTCCCATATCTAGACGACTGGCTAATCAAGGCCCATTCGTTAATAGAGTGCTCAAACCACACAAATCAGATCATACAAACCCTCTTCAAACTAGGGTTCACCGTCAACTTCACGAAATCCAACATTCTGCCGTGCAAGGTACAACAATACCTAGGAGCCATAATAGACTCAACAAAAGGAGTAGCCACTCCAAGTCCCCAAAGAATCCAAAATTTCAACAACATCATACAACGCATGTATCCAACACAAAAGATACAAGCAAAGATATTACAACTCCTAGGCATGATGTCTTCATGCATAGCCATTGTCCCAAACGCAAGACTGCACATGAGGCCCTTACAACAGTGCCTAGCATCACAGTGGTCACAAGCACAGGGTCATCTTCTAGATCTGGTGTTAATAGACCGCCAAACTTACCTCTCGCTTCTATGGTGGAACAACATAAATTTAAACAAAGGGCGGCCTTTCCAAGACCCAGTGCCACAATACGTAATAACAACAGATGCTTCCATGACAGGGTGGAGAGCACACCTCGATCAACACAGCATACAAGGACAATGGAACGTACATCAAACAAAACTGCATATAAATCACCTAGAACTGCTAGCAGTTTTTCAAGCACTAAAAGCTTTCCAACCAATAATAGTTCACAAATACATTCTCGTCAAAACAGACAACATGACAACAATGTATTATCTAAACAAACAAGGGGGGACACACTCCACGCAGTTAAGCCTGCTAGCACAAAAAATTTGGCGTTGGGCAATTCACAACCAAATTCGCCTAATAGCACAATTTATACCAGGGATTCAGAATCAACTCGCAGACAATCTCTCTCGAGATCACCAACAGGTCCACGAATGGGAAATTCACCCCCAAATTCTGAACACCTATTTCAAACTCTGGGGAACACCTCAAATAGACTTGTTTGCGACGAAGGAGAACGCAAAATGCCAAAACTTCGCATCCAGATACCCACACAAGCAGTCCCAAGGCAATGCCCTATGGATGAACTGGTCAGGGATATTTGCTTACGCTTTCCTCCTCTCCCTCTCCTTCCTTATCTGGTAAACAAACTCAGTCAAAACAAACTCAAACTCATATTAATAGCACCAACTTGGGCAAGGCAACCCTGGTACACAACGCTGCTAGACCTATCAGTAGTACCCCACATCAAATTGCCCAACAGGCCAGATCTATTGACACAACACAACCAAAAGATCAGACACCCAGATCCAGCATCGCTGAATCTAGCAATTTGGCTCCTGAAATCCTAGAATTCGGGCACTTACAACTTACCCAAGAATGTATGGAAGTCATAAAGCAAGCCAGAAGGCCATCCACCAGGCACTGCTATGCAAGTAAATGGAAGAGGTTTGTTTGCTACTGCCATATTAATCAAATCCAACCATTACACACGACTCCAAAACATGTAGTGGGTTACTTGCTTCACTTACAAAAATCTAACCTGGCTTTCTCTTCCATTAAAATACACCTTGCAGCAATATCTGCATACCTGCAGACTACCTATTCAACTTCCCTATATAGGATACCAGTCATTAAAGCATTCATGGAGGGCCTTAAGAGAATTATACCACCAAGAACACCACCTGTTCCTTCATGGAACCTAAATGTTGTCCTAACTAGACTTATGGGTCCACCTTTTGAACCCATGCACTCCTGCGAAATACAGTTCCTAACCTGGAAGGTTGCATTTCTCATCGCCATTACTTCCCTAAGAAGAGTAAGCGAGATTCAGGCATTTACAATACAAGAACCTTTTATACAACTACACAAGAATAAGGTCGTCCTAAGGACTAATCCAAAATTTTTACCAAAGGTTATTTCACCGTTCCATCTAAATCAAACAGTGGAACTTCCAGTGTTCTTTCCACAGCCAGATACCGTAGCTGAGAGGGCACTACATACATTAGATGTCAAAAGAGCATTAATGTATTACATTGACAGAACAAAGAACATCAGAAAGACTAAACAACTATTTATTGCATTTCAAAAACCTCATGCAGGAAACCCAATATCAAAACAAGGTATAGCCAGATGGATAGTTAAATGCATCCAAATCTGCTACCTTAAAGCTAAACGACAGCTGCCCATTACACCAAGGGCACACTCAACCAGAAAGAAAGGTGCTACCATGGCCTTTCTAGGAAACATCCCAATGCAAGAAATATGTAAGGCAGCCACATGGTCTACGTCTCACACATTCACCAAGCACTACTGTGTAGACGTGTTATCCGCACAACAAGCCACAGTAGGTCAAGCCGTATTAAGAACATTGTTTCAGACTACTTCCACTCCTACAGGCTGAGCCACCGCTTTTAGGGAGATAACTGCTTACTAGTCTATGCAAAACATGCGTATCTACAGCGACAGATGCCATCGAACTGAAAATGTCACTTACCCAGTGTACATCTGTTCGTGGCATCAGTCGCTGTAGATTCGCATGTGCCCACCCGCCTCCCCGGGAGCCTGTAGCAGTTCGGAAGTTACCTTCAACTATTTGTATATATATCATTTCAACCTTAAATAAGTACATACTTAGTCACTCCATTGCATGGGCACTATTACTACAATTCAACTCCTACCTCACCCTCTGCGGGGGAAAAACAATCGAAGATGGAGTCGACGCCCATGCGCAATGGAGACAAAAGGAGGAGTCACTCGATCCCGTGACTCGAAAGACTTCTTCGAAGAAAAACAACTTGTAACACTCCGGCCCAACACCAGATGGCGAGCTATGCAAAACATGCGAATCTACAGCGACTGATGCCACGAACAGATGTACACTGGGTAAGTGACATTTTCAATACTGGAAAAGCCAGGAAATGGCATCCCCCCTGCATTAGCAGCCTCCACCCCCTACATTGCCATCGTGTTTAAGTTGATTAATGTTTGAAACGAGTTAAATGTGTTGTATAATAACTAGAAAAACATGACTCTGCTACACCAGGCCAATTGGGCAACCCATACGAGAAGAAGCGCCACTGATGTTCTATTCTTGTATAAGTTTAAAGTATAAAGGTTATCGAATAATGAAGTAGAACATTCAAACAATGTAGACAGTAGTGATATTAACACTGTTATGCACTAACACGAAGCAAACAAGATGGTGCCTTAAACATGATACTGTTTATTAAATAATAAAATGTTAATAAAAATATTTACTACAAAAAAAAAAGTCTTATGGGCCTGTAATTAGAGGGGCAGTTACGAGAACCTTTTTTAAAGATGGGGATGATTTTGGTCCCTACCCAAGTGGGCGGAAGTGGAGCACCTTTAATAATTGCAGTAAAAACCAGGAACAAGTAAGCACCCCATACCCAGAGCTCATTCTGATACAGATCACTCTGAATCTTATCAAGGCCAGGGGCCTTCTTGGGAACCATCTCCTTATGACTTTGACCACCTAGGTAAAATCTCAGAGGGGCCGTCAACTTTAAGACTCATTCTTAAAATAGATAAGCCAACAATACTACATGTGTCCTCACACTCATAAACGGTACCAGCTGCTATTGATACCCCAGTTGCTACCCAGTCGAGTGAAAGAACTGCCTGTACCCCCTCGTGTCAGTGTAAGGAAGCAAAGTGCTTAGCCCAGTCCAATGCAGGTATATTGTCCGGAGTGTTTGCTCCTACCCTTGCCTGCTCTTCTGTCCTCTATACAGAAGAACTTGTCTCCAAAATTAAAAAAAGAAAAATCACTGGTTATTCTCTAATATAACATGTTGCAGGACCCAATCGACTATCAGCAATTGTATCCTTGGAATTGGAGGGGGCCTTAGAGCATTGTAGTCACTAGCTGTGTGAGGTAACACTGTCATGTCCATTAAACTATGCCAGAGTCTAACATCTAGTAAAATGTAATCAATAAGACTAGTGCGATTGGCTCTATTAAAAGTGTGGGCTCGCAGTTGATCAGAAAGAGGTCTCCCATTACATGCCCCCAGACCCTGGTTAAGGGCAAGGGCATTAATTTGTAGAGCTACGGTAGTCCACTTTTTAATAGGTGGAATGCTAATAGGAATTTGCAACCCAGTGTCCTCAACAGCCAAAAGGGGCCAGCCATCAACACAAAAGGGCTCAAACTGGCAATTTAAATAGTCTCCCACTAACTTCCTAGCTGAGAGTGGAATAGTAGATAAATTAGCATTTAAGCTATCTAGTACCTTTGACTCCTTCATATTACCTAGAGTATGCATTATAAATAAAATAGGTGACATCACCCGGTATCGTAAGACTAACAACATCATCTGGTGAGTCCACCTCTCACAATTGTCCTATTACAGCAGTATTCGCCAATGTCGTAAGACCAACCCTTTCTGTTTGATCTATATGCGATTTAGGTACTCTGCTCAGGACTACAACATACAGGCAGGAAGCAGGAGGAAGATTTTCCCTTGTCAAAATGAATGAAATAGGATCCCTGGCATGGCTACCTAATCTGCCATCACCGTTATGGTTGCAGTCCCCACTATTCTCTTCTACCCGATTACACTGTAGCGAAGTGCAACAATCATGAAAAGTAGAGGGGTTGATACCTGCATCCGAGGAGCTGTCAACCTGCCATAAAGTGGAAGCTATACCCCCTGTTGGGGGTTTTCAAGAACCTTGTTC
Organism: Pleurodeles waltl; assembly: GCF_031143425.1. Classification (NCBI taxonomy): domain Eukaryota; kingdom Metazoa; phylum Chordata; class Amphibia; order Caudata; family Salamandridae; genus Pleurodeles; species Pleurodeles waltl. The sequence goes on from NC_090440.1 coordinate 208,650,965, forward strand.
TGCCACCACTGCCACTAGCAGCAACAGCGCGTTAGCCAACCTGCGGTTCGGGAGCGCTGTGTTGCTTATAAGCCTGGCGCCTCCTGGCACGAGATGACAAACGGGCAGAGTCCCGCCTCTAGCAGCAACAGCGCGTCAGCCAACTCCCGGTGTGGGAGCCCTGAGTTGCTAATAAGCCTGGTATGAGATGACAACAGGAGTCCTCCTGCAGGGCAATCTGGTCAATAGAGCCCTGCCACTAGCAGCAGTAGCTCGTCAGCCAACCCACGTGCAGGAGCGCTGTGTTGCTTACAAGCCTGGTGCCTCCTGGCGCAAGATGACAACAGGCGGAGTCCCCCAGGGCAGTCTGGTTAACAGAGTCCCTCCACTAGCTTCGGCATGCATTTGTAGGAGTCTGTAAATCAGCACCAGGAGTTTGATGTTTGTAATAGGGTTTGAAGTGATTTCTTGTAGTTAGACTGCAGATTGAATATTGGGATTGAGATAACCCAGGTGTAGCAGTAGAATTTTAGTCTTGCTAGGTATTTCTTTACAGGATAAAAGTGTCATCCAGTTTCTGGGTTGGTGAGGAATGTTTTCAGTTGTGCATGGGCTTCATATATAGGAAGGCGATTGAGGGTGATAACCTTAATCAAGGTACTCCACACATCTAGTGGATTTCCTAATCTGTTTGAATTCAGACCTACTTTTAAAGAAGAGGAACTAGTTCAGAAAAGACCTTGTGAAATCAGAACACTCCTGTTTCCAAGGTCCATGCATAAGTAGTTAATCTATTCCAGATTTTCCATTTTGTAATCTAGGATGAATAGTCATGTTCATTTCATAACCGCATTTGGACTAAAAGTTGAGCAATGCAAAGACAAAAATCATGATGTACATGAACTACTCATGCAATGACCTGGGAAACGTGAGAGCTCTGCAAGCCTCATGCATGTGGAAAGTATATGGAGCAGGGTTTTATAATGAAATGTTCTGTTCAACTGCTGCCTATATGTACCTCTTACTATGTGACATTATTCAGTGCTGTGTTGACGGTTTGCCTAAATAGGTAGTCCTCTTCCACCATGCTCATTCACCCCATGTAACACTGATGATAGTTGGATTGTTAGATTGTTCAGTTAGCAGTCTGTTTTACTAGGCTGTTGAGTTTTCTTGTTTCATTATTTCTTTTTACCTTTACCAGGAGTTCTACAGGATAAAGACCTTTTCACTGTTTTTGCTGATCCAAACATGTTGGACACGTAAGTAGAGTTTACTTAAGTAAGTGTGGGGGCTTAGTGGAGGGTGTTTTAGATAGCACATGCTTGTTTGCCTGCACATGACTTCTTATCAGAAAGCTAGATCACTAGGTGAAGTCATGTGAAAGATTATTAGAAAGTTGGTGGCTGTCTATGTCCTACAGTTGACAGGTCTTGTCCAGTGTGGTGGATTCACAGCAAGTTAAATGTCATAAATGTATGAACAGTGACAAGAGTGGTTCTATAGATGGTGTTAATGATCTACTTACGACAAAGAAGAAACACTTTGTCACAATGGGGCCGTTTTGGAGAAGGGTACTTAAAATATTTAATAGTTTATACAGAGTCGGCGTGTTTATCAGTAATTTGCCATCACCAGTCCTTTCATGGCGATTGGTTGCTAAGAGGTTTGGAAACATGATTTAACATATCTGGGTACAATTGTAAGTCACACATTATGCCCAATCCATAGCACAATAGAAAACTTGAGATAAAGTCCAAGGAACATGTGAAGTAAGCATAGGAGATTAGCTGTGAAATAGTGGTAGTAGTAGATAATGTAACAACATAACTACGTTTCACAACTGTTTCATCTATCAATGGCACTACACACTAAATTGCCCTGCCAACCAAAGGTGCAGGGGAAGATTCATCATCCCTACATACAATCTTTAAATTTGGCTGCATTGCTCCTGAAGTTCTGCAATATGGACACCTATATTCACCTCAGAAATGCATGAACATTACCAAGGAAGGAAGTCTTCCATAAAAACATCTTACAGTTCAGGCCTCAAATCTTGATGCAGCGAGTTGGATTTTATCAGACCGAACTATTTTTAGGGTATACTGGCCTGCTCTGGTGAGAGAGCTTGAGCTGGCAAAGGACAAGTGTTGTGTTCATTCAGAAAGTGAAGGAGCAATAAAGATGTCTTTAAATCATGTTTTTATCTTGTTGCATTTGACAGAGCTCAAATGTCAGCTTGTGTGTTTTAACAATTTTTGCTTACTTTGTTCTTGAGATTGGTGTTTGTTTCTTTCTATGCCTGCCAAGTTAGAGGATTTTGTAAAGTGAACTCTCTGATAATCGTGCTGGACACAGAGCATTTAAATAGTTTGTAAATTAACTATACAAATATGTCAAAATATATTTCAGGAGTTAGGAAAGCCCTTTTTAGGTTGAGCATAGTGCTGAAGCGCCGCTCTTCCAACATGTAATCTATTCTGTGGGCTTTAAACACACCCATCTCACGCCCATCACTTTAATTCATTCCTGGGGCTGCCTTTAAAAAATGTATTGATGTTGTTGGTAAATGCTTTACGTTTGTCCCACATTGAGGCTGTTTTGTTACCGCCTTGAAGACTGACCCTGTTGCATGAGTTATTGCATGATCTAAAAGGTACCATAGGGTGGCGCATAATTTTTTCTTTTTTCTGCGACGCTTCAATCATGGCGGTATGTTGTTTCTTTGGCTTCCTTGGTTTAGGGCATCTTGCTGTTTGTGATGTCTGCAGATTTTTTTTCCCCATTTTTATGTAGCGCAAACTCGACACAAAGGTATTGCAGCGCTTTACATGAGCACCAGTTACATTGCACAAGAACACATTCATTTTAGTAGTAAGGGGAGATTAAGTGGTTTGCCCAGAATCACTATTGATGAGCCTGCACAGAGACTCGAACTGTATTCTCCATATCCAAAGTGTCTAGCTCTGGCCCTTAGCCCCATCTTCTCCCCAAGGGTTCTTTATCTGGTGTGTTGGAGCAATCTGGATTTTTTTTTTTTTTTTTTTTTTTTTTTTTTTTTTTTTTTAATAGCGCTTGGTAATAAAGGTTCTGCCATTTCCATTTCAGAGCCTCACAAAGCAGGTGCCATTCTCAACAAAATCGCTATGATGAAGTGGTGAAAAAGCTATGTCAAAATTTTAATATGACATTCTCGTTCTGTCAAGACCTCTGAAGTGGGTGCATTAACCAACTGACTTGGGTAGAGCTTAACACTAGGCAATATCACTCTTGATAACCTACAAAGGGTCACCAACCAAGCACATAGGTTAGTTATAGGCAAGAAGATTGCGAAATGTGTTGTCTCCAAAATGATGGAAAAGGAGTCGTGACTCCATACCCAAGCACTTCACAACTTCAAGCTTGATAGCAAAAAACATCTAGCCTTTGGATGTAAATTGGGCCTTTTCAAATAGAGTTCAGTTAGCGTAAACTCTATACAAAGCTCTGGCCCTTACGCCACATCCTCTCCCCTAGGGTTCTTTGTCTGGGGCGTTTTGGGGCAGTTTGGGAATAATTCGTTTTTTCTTATATAGCGCTTGGTAATACAGGTTCTGGCATTTCATAACTGTGCAAAGCAGGTGACGTTCTTAACAAAATCGGTGCAATTCATTTTCAGTTAAGCTGCGTCTTCTGTTATTCTTTGTATAAAGTCAATGCTTTTAAAAGCTAGGCTAGTATTGCCAATGTAGATGAATAATCCTTTAAAAAGTTTAACAATCAGAAATGTATGGCTGCTCCCTTTTCCTTGCTCCTAACTCTTTTGACCCCGTAATTCTCAGGGTTAAATGCCACAAAGGTGCCTCTTTGTGGCTTGTTTGATGCTATAAAGGTTTTCATAAACACACTAGAAAGGGTGTGGGGTAGTTTGTACCCATATTAATGAAAAATGTCTTGTTTAGGACAGTGTGCTACCACATCAAGCTTTAGTAACACATTTATTAAAAATGGAAAATTTAAAATATGACCTGAGAAAATTCCTGCTGCCACCCCGATGACAATGATGTTAGTGAAATAAGACGACAGTCAGGGCTACTTTATTCTACCTTTATGACTATCAGTGAGGATCCTACAAAGCAGAAGTTTATGCTACTTATAATGCCTGTTCTGCATTATAGGAATCACTGAAGTCATAAACAACCCACCGTCCTCCCCTTTGCCATTCAAGAAGAACTGAGGCTGAGAGTCAAACTGCCACTACTGTGCATGCCGAGAGAGGGAAAGCTGATGCACCTTTAAAGGAGCAGTGTCCTCGTTTTGTCGTGTTTGCACTTTAACCTAGCAAGCTTTCTTTTTTCTTAAATTTTCTTTACTGAAATGCAGTGAAGTTAATATTTTTCAGGTTGGTGCTGCGAAGTAGTCTTTTGAACTGTTCCATATTTGGCAGTTTCCAGTGAAATGCAATAAAAAGCCTTCCTGCTTAACTTTCTGAATGACTTGCTCTAGGCAATTGGGTTACTCTGGGGGAGTGAAAAACCTTACTCAAGCAGCAACCACAATTCAGGGGTGAAATAATAAGCAACTCAAAATTAACCTTTGATTAACCCTCTGGTAGCTTGCACAAAGCAGTCGGGCTTAACTTGGAGGAAATGCACTTCAAAGAAAGCCATAAATTCAGGCCGACCGCGATGGAGCAAGATACAGATACCAAGTTAGACCTGCTGAACAAAGTACCTTAAATCGTTGTTGCAAAGTTTCTGAGGGTACACCTTGAGGATGTGTCACTCAGCCATGTGTTGGTTAAGGCTGCAGGGCAGTGATGCAAAGTCTTGCTTCGTTGACAGGGGTTGAGGGGTGGGGCGAGGCTTTAAATGTAAAGTCCTTTGGCAAGTTGCTGGTTGCTATGGAATGTCTTGAGTTGTCATCGAGGATACTGTTGACGAGTTGTTTTAACGGTAGTTCCGATGGGCTGCAATGCAAATTCCTGCCTCATGGATGCATCTTGCAGGAGCCGTTAAGATCGGGGAAGGGTGCAAGGAGATGCGTTGTGCTGTGTCTTTTATGACCACAGCTGGGCTGGCAGAGAACCTTTAGACCCACTTGCCAGGGTCCAAGATTGTGGTGGCACCACTTGGGAGAGGTGCAGACTGAGTTCAGGTTCTGAGTTCAAGGTGGTTGGAGCATTTTCTGTCCCTGAAGCTGTGATCAGGGTACCAGCCAACTGACCCTTTGAGTCACTCTGCCGGTCCTGGGTTCAAGATGCAGGTCCAGTCCTTTTCACTCGGCAGCATGTAAGCAGAGTAGCAGCCCTTCTTGCAGCACAGCAGTCCTCCTGAGTCTTCCACCACTCCAGGGTGTACTGAAGTGTTGGATCTGATGCTCCAATATTTATACCTGGTGTGCTAGCATGAAGCAGGAGAAGGTTGCTGAGGTTTCCACCCCCAGAGGTGCTTGAAATTTCCTGCCTCTCTTCCCTCACATCAGCTTGTCTAGGGGCACAAAAGACTGGTGTCAAACCTTTGTCAGTATGCTCAGTCAGAAGCTTTGTGATGTGCAAGTCTAGTAAGTGACCGCTCCTCACCCCATTAAGTCAGAGATGGCCCATCCTGCCAACATCTATTCTCCCTTTGTTTCACTGTTGGGGAGCAATATGCAAGGCAACGGTCAGCCATATCTGGTCATGTGACCCAGAGCACAGGCTGTAGGCACCAGATGGTTATGACAAGAAAATGTCAACCTTCTAAAAATGGCATTTTCGGAATTGTGACTCAAAATGTGACTTTGCTGTTTAGAAGGTTTTTAAATGACAAATCTCTAGACACCAAACTCAACATTTCCTCTTTGCTCCCAATTGAAGGTTATCACTTATTGTTAGAAATGGGGTTTCTGGTTGGCTAGGGTATGCACCTACCCACCCACCCACTCTAGTCAGGGCAAGGGAGTTACACACCCAAGATAACTCCTGCTCACGCCTTTGGCATCTTAGCATGAGCAGTCAGGCTTATCCCAGAGGCAATGTGTGTGTTATGCAAAGGCTTTACACAACACACGTGATGCACTATCCCCACCACAAAGGAAACACAACACCAAGTTATATAAAAAATAAACTGTATTGTACACACCATCATTAGACGAAACACATGTCCGTAATACTTTGCTACCCAAGCAGTTGTCAGAACATTACACATTATTATTACTCTGCCAAAACCAGCAGTAGTCACATACCACACATAGGTTACTAGTTATTCTGCAACATAAACCGTAGTCCGGTAAGCATTACTAAAATAATGCTTAAAAGGAACATCAGAAAACACATGGTAAGACATCACTGAAATTATGCATAGCATGGAACATTCCCATCTGGTAGATCACCATTCGTCCCAAAAATGCCCATATTATCATAACCCTGAGAAGGTGTCAACATAAAAGCCTGAGATGCCACATTACCCAAAAACAGTATGGGCAAAACGGGAACGTCTGTGTCCCAACCATGGAGCCCCTCTGCTCCGGTTTCTGCGCTGTGGCAATGTGGGGTTAATTCAGGCAGGACCTCTGTGGAGGGTCACCACCCCGGCCTGACTACATGTCTTTAGTTTCCAGTTTAGGGGGGTGAGGGCAGCATGGAAGGGGGGGTCCTATACCCTGCCCGCAAGCAGGCTTCCACCCTGCCTGTGCAGTGCCCGCATCCAATGTGTTATGGGAGTTCCTCTGGGCCTCAGCGGTTATCTTAGGCAAAAGTGGATGCCAGTTGGTACCCGGCTCTTCTCAGTACGCCTCGCCCCGGGGGCACCTCTAGGAGCACACTTGCATCAGGTTTAATTTTCTCGTGTTCCAGAGGCACAAAACACTGCGCACTTCAGACACGCTTTGGCAAAAATTAGTGCCTGGGTCGCAGCAATGATATTCCCTTGCAGTAACTAGGAAAGTGTTCTCTAGGTGCTTTAGAAAAGAAAGCAAGGCGCTACAGCAATTACAGAAAAGGCACTCTCGCAGCGCGACATGGACATCAAGCAGAGCGCTACTCAATGCGCTCCTACTGATAAAAGAAAGAAATCTACAAGCTGAAAAGCCAAAGGTTGCAGAGAGCAGGGGCCACAGCACCCAGCCTCTGGGACACAAGAGAAGCACAGGGCAGCAGGGCCCAGCAGCCAACCAGCAGAAGGGGGGATGCAGTCAATGGCAGTTTCTCCTAGTGACCCAGCAGATCACAGGTCAGCACAGCAGTAGCAGTCCAAGGGGGTTCCTGGTGAGTCCCTCCAGCAGCAGTCTGTGTCCGTTTCCTTATGACCTTTTCATGGGGAAAATCCCCTATATTTATACTCAGTTTTGCAAAGCACTCAGAAAGAGGGGGAGGCGAGGTTCAACTGATTCTAGGAGTCTCTCCTCCAGCACAGGCTCCAGACATTAGTTGGGGATAAACGAGCCCTTTTTGTGAGGTCAGGGCACAGCCTTTACAAATGCAGATGTGCCCCGTCTCCTCTTCTCTCAGCCCAGGAAGACCATTCAATATGCAGATGCACCTCTGACACCTCCACCCTCTCTCTGTACAAGCTGTCTGAAAAGTATGCACAAAGCACAGCTTTCATCCTGCCCCAGACGTGGATTGTAGTCAAGCTGCAAAACACAAGCCATAAGCACAGAGAAATGTTCACTTTCTAGAAGTGCCATTTCTATAATGGTAATAAAAAAAATCACCTTCACCGGTAGGCAGCATTTCTCACTACCATTACAACGATACCAAACATGCCTACACTACCCCTCATAAGTCAGACAGTACCTTCAGACATATAGGATTGCATTGGAAATGCCCTGCTTTGAGCAAGGCAGCATTCACAGCAGTGAGAAAACAAATAGGCTGTTTGTCCCTACCAGCACAGGCCACACAACCAGGCACATGTCCTGCCTTCTGCATACCCTGCCCATAGGGCTAGCTAGGGCCTACCTTAGGGGGGACTTACATGTATAAAAGGGGAGTTGTGGGCCTGGCAAGTAAAGTTAGATGGCAGGTTCCTGTGGCAGTAAACCACACGCAGGCCCCTGTACAAGGGACTTACAGGTGAATTAAATGTGCCAATTAGGTGTAAGCCAATTAGGTGTAAGCCAATCATACCAACTTTAGTAGGGAGAGCACCTACACTTTAGCACTGATCAGCAGAAATAAAGTTCTCACAGTCCTAGAGCCAACAGCAAGAGGTCAGAAAAATATGAGGAAGGAGGCAAAAAGTTTGGTGATGACCCTGCAAAAAGGGCCATGTCCAACACATATTAAATGTAATAAGGTAACCCAATGTTATCATATGGGAGAGGTGGGCCTTGCAGAACTGAAAAACAAATTTGAGTTTTTGGCTACCAGGACATTTCAAACTTAAAAATACAGATCCCTAATTTTAAATGCACTTCGCCCTGCCCTCTGGGCTGTTTAGGGCCTACCTTAGGGGTGACAGACCAGGCAAAAGGTTTATTTTGCCAGGCTGAAATTCCAGTTTTAAACTGTATACACAGGCTACAATGGCAGGTCTGGGCATGTTTAAAATGCTACCTAAGTGGGTTGCACAATCAGTGCTGCAAGCCCACTAGTAGCATTTCATTTACAGGCCCTAGGCACATGTAGTATCACTTTACTAGAGACTTAGAAGTAAATGCAATGTGCTAATTGGGTGTAAGCAAATCTCACCATGGTTAAAGGAAAGAGTGCAAGTATTTTAGCACTGGTTAGCAGTGTGCAGATTCCTAAATGCCAACAAAAACTAGTTCAGAAAACAGGAGGGTTAAGGCAAAAGGTTTGGGGACGACCCTGCAAAAACGGCCAAGTCCCAACACTTGTGCTGAGATGTCTATGTCCTATGATGATTTTTTTAATATGAGCCAATAAAAATAAGTATTCCGGGCTCTCCGCACGTTGACAGGAGTTTTCTCCATTTAGGACTTAAGTGAAGATTTCTAATTTATAGAACTGGAATTACAAGTACGTAACATTTCCTTCCCTATTTTGGGACAAGTCTTCTGTTTGGAGTCACTCCTCAACTTCGCCCATGATGTTGTTTTAGTGCTTGGCTCCAGTCTTATTGGGCAGAGAAAGTGCCAAAGCTAAGCTCTTTTCCAGAGCCATGCCTGGTTCTTCCAACCCTACTCTTTGCTTTTCCAGCAGCTGACTCTGATCCTGCTAGGATGGGACCATTTATCCAGGCTTTTTATTATCCTGGCTTCAGGCTCCTCTGGATCCCAGTGTACCTTTGGACCCTAATGAAAGTCCAGGCTCATTGTATGCCCCTCTGCCAGCTGTCGTTAACCTGGCGCTGGTCAGCTTTGGAAAGATGGTTGGGTCTGTCCTGGCCTTAACATGTAACATTCTGCTTTTGAAGGTATTGTACAATTTTTCCACATTCGTGCAAGTGATGATGGAGGCAGCACAGAGCCCTCACCTGGCTCTCCACATGCTTAATGTTCATCATTTAGAGTTGACCAAAACTGATGGTGGTTAGGTGTCTCCTGGTGCCTCTTGATCCTGAAGTCCTAGGCATTCTCCTTGCTCCTCTAAGCTCTTTGCGTCTTCCTTTATGGCTTTGAGGAAGGTGTGTGAGTAGATAGGACATTTTCTACTTTTTTTCTTTCCTACACTGTCATGGGTTTCTATCACGCCTTCCATGCTGCCAGTGGATGAGGGTCTATGTCTGAGGTCGGGTTTGAATGGGCCTCAACATTACTTCAGGTGACATTTCCGTTTTTTAATGACACTGTGTAAAGTTGCCGATGTGCTGTTTTTTGCACTACTGATGATGGAGCTCTTACTGCCCTTTAATTAGGCGCTGATGGAATTAATTACATTTATTTGGAATAGACTGGTCTCTGCCATGGCATTCAGGGGTCACGTCACATGGCTTTATTTCCCGGCTCTCTGATTTTGTCTTCTAGCCATGAGTCTGTTGCCGCCTTATTTTGCAGCCCGAATCGTCCTTTTTGTCTTTGTTCTTTGTGCGAGATGCTGATAGCAAGTAGTTTATGTTGGTGAAAAAGGTTTTCTCATCAGTTGGCATGGCCCTCTGTTCTTACATTGCTGCTTATGTCTGATGACCTGCTACATCTCTGCTCATTGGGAGATGGCACAGATATTGGTCCTGCTTCTTCACAATCATGTGAGCCACTACTTTGTTGAAGTGGCTTGGTGTATTTAGAGCTGCTAGATAGGGTGGACTCAGCGGCCAGGTCAATGGACTCTTCATTTTCCCTTTGCCGTAATGCTAGATTCAGAACTTCTGGTGTCCTGAGTACTCACCCAGCTAGCTTGTTGGATTTATACTTTGAAAGCTCACATGTGATCTAATCTGAGCAAGCGCTAATCGAGAATTGGGGAGACACAGGCAGGGGCATAGTCTTCCTTGTTTAGATTGCTGTCTTCCCCTATACCTAAGTTATGGAGCATGCACAGCCAGTTTATTAGTTTTTTGAAGGCTAGGCCGATAAAGAGAATATGTTTTGTTGAATATGAGCAGAGCTGTCAGGTACTCCTTAATGCTGGTGTGCTACATTTTGGGATTCCCTAAAACTACTTTGGAGGCACATCAGCTGGGATTTGCCTGCTCTTTTGTACCAGTTAATACACCTACACTTGTATGTGGTGTGCTGTGAAAGATATTTCTTCCGGTGTTCTGAACACTTTTTTTCGTCAGTTTGTTTCTCACCTTTTGGTAACTATGTATGAGCTTTGGTGGGAGGTCTTACTGAAGATCAAACCTGATTGAACTGGCTCAGGTGTCATACTATGACTTGTTCCTTTTGCTTGTTCCACTTCCGGACTATGGAATTCCTCCATCTTGATGGTATCTGTTGTTTAAGTAGCGAGCAGTTCTAATGGGATCACTTCGCTCCTGGGATTGTTTTTCGTCACTGTCCTTGGTGGCCCAGGTCTCCTGGGGTTCTGTAACTTGGGTTTGCATTACTTCTGAGATTTTTGGACTTTGTGGTCTTTGCACTTTTGGTAGGAATTGGTATTTTTTTGTTTATGGTGCATCCTCCGTTAACAGTTTCTGCAGGTTAACCGGATGCCCTTGTTTTTTGCATGCCATGCAGGAACTTGTTTTGGTTCTGCTGCTAGTTTTTGGTTTGAATGTTCAGCTTTGACAGGCTGTACCTATACATTGCACTCGCTTTTTTCATCTGGCATCTGCTAAATTATTGGATTTCTGACATCTTGCACCATTTTCTCTGTTGTAGAAAGGATTTCCATTTGATACCCTTCCTTTTACTCTTGGTATACCTTTTTTTTAATTTTATTTCTTTTGGTCTTAGACACTTGGGATGTTATTGTGTGATGGATGGTTGCTGTTTTTTTGCTATTACATCAAGGCACTCTCCTACTGTCTTTAACTTGGAAGTAGTGATTGTGTTTAGACGGTTTATTTTGCACTTGCCTCCTTATAATTCAGGGGGTGGGGGAGGCAGCTGGGGCACTGTGCCACCCTTCCTTTGGGTGCCTTTCTCTTCAATGTTTTCTGGCATCAACCAATTGTCTACTGACTGTCGTACCTGTGATATTGGGAATTACTGTTGAGGCATCTTGCTCTTTTTTCATATCTATGCATGTCTTTGTTAGGTAAGGTCAGGGACTCTTGGCCGGTGGTGGGGTGGGGGGGTACAGCCCTTAGGTTCAACTTCTGACTCATTTTGGGGCTGATGCTTATTTAGCGGTTACCAACATATAAATATGTATTGTGTGTTTTGGGATTTGCTTTCTGCCTCCTTGCTATGTCCTCTGCCCAGCCCTCATGTGGTACTGCTTTGGTATTGATTCTTAAGTAAGAAAATGCAGATGGAAATGATGATCATGCCAATGATACTTAAATTCCAGCATGTTACCCGTTGGACTATTGAGCAGCTTTATCTTCATAATTAATAAAAGCACCTCACAATTGCTGTAGAACAATTAAAAAAAGGCAGAATTTCATGTAAGAAAAAAACAATCCTCAGGCTAAGCTATATTGAGGCAAGTTTCAAATTCTAAAATGTATTTAACTACCAAAAAGCATATTTAGCAACCCAAAAGTCCAATTGACTTTGACGACCAATTATATCAACCCCAGTGACTGCACATTGAACAGCATTTATATTCCCTTTCTATAAGCCCTCAGTCTTAACTAGGTCTTGCATGAATTCCCACTCAAAACAAATACTCTTAGACACAGTCAAAGCACGATCGATGGAGGGATAAAAATGCCTACGTCTTTCAAAAAATATTTTTCTCGTCTACATTGTAGAATAGCAACAAAAACAGTATGGAAAACTCCTCATCAGTCTGTCTAAGTTGGGCATCAAAACAAATTTGTCTTGTTAGGTATATCTCTATATGACCTTCCATACCATTATCTTTTACAGATCTCAACGTAAATACTCCCTATCCAACCTAAGCTTCTGCAGTTTCCTAACAATAAAATCTAAGATCTCTAAACTAGGCCTTTTCAAGGACCCAGATTTAAACAATGGCACTCATCAGATCATACTGTCTCAAATTTACCAATTAGGCAACATTCATATAGCAAACCCCCCCCCCCCCCCCTCAAACCAAATCTGCAAAACAGTACAGTATTTTAGGTAGGAAACTACCACTGAATGTAAATATGGACCATCATAAGAACCAAAGCCCTGTGTAATAAAATAATCTGAACTTTTCACAGTACACACTGGTCTCTGGACAGACCTTCCATGCTAAATCTGATAGACACAAACAAATGCTGGAACTGTAATTATTCTTGAGGCGACACAGAACATGTTTTTAGGTGTAAATTTGTTAAATCCTATTGAGTGGGAGGGAAAACAAATCCAACTCGCAAGTATCTTCAATACCAAAATTTAACTTAACTTCCCATATGTGATCTTGGAACCATGAGTTTCTTCATCCTCTTTAGCTCTTACCGAACTTGACAATTCTGTGTTAGATATCCAATGTCACTAGGTAACCTCCCTGGGGACCCCAGAATCTCTGAGACTTTGGCAAACATTGGACCACCTCCTCGTAAGCTCCCTGCTTGAATGAGCTCAGCAACAACTACACCTTCCTCTGAACGTAGGGGCCCTCACTCCATCCAAACAGTTAGTCTGACCACCTAGTAACTCCTCCCCATCTATCCTTCTGACCTTTCTTCCATGATTAAGCTACACCTATTGGTATCACCCAGTCAAACAAACTATCAACTCTCTGCTTTTATAAATTCTGTACAACTGAAGTCGTGCCAGAAAAAAAGCCAGATGCTCTCCATCAGTCCACTAATTGGGTATCTACAAGTTTCTTACTGACCTGTTTGACACCCTGTGTCAAACAGGTCAGTAAGGAACTATTATGAGGAATGCTTACTGGACTGGTAACATGGCATTGAAGTTGAGTTTTGGGCACTATAGTCATTTAAGTTTTTTTGGGTTCCTCTCTGCCTGTAACGGCATGGGGGCGAAAAGGACAAGAACTCACCTCAAAGCGGCAGATGGCGCCATATATCGGTGATGTCATTTTCAAGGAGGTGTCAAAACCACTTTGAGCGATGTCAGTGCCATCTGTTGATTACAGCCAGCAGTTGAAAAATTTCTGGGTCCAGTCTGGCACCTAGGGGAGATTCGTGAGAGGAGGAATCTGCAGGTTGACTATCCACCAGAAAGATTTTTACCGACGATAAGTAACTTTTTTCGTTAGGGTTTGGGCTGCATATTCATTATCCTAACTGCCAGTGTTTGATGTCTGTTTTTTCCCCCTTTTCACCAGGCTAGCATCTTCCCATCCTGCACTGGTAAATGCCTTAGTTCTGGTTCTGCATTCTGTAGCTGGAAGCACCTCCTTGCCACCGACTGAAGCTGCTGCTCGCAATTTGCACTCCACTGTCCAAATGCCTGGTACGTTTACCTACATCGAAGCAGCACTAATTGATTCACAAACATAGGTTGCCAGCAGCGATTCTGGTGTGTATGATTGGAGTGTATTTCAGGAATCTAGTAAATCTCCATGGATGGAAGAAGGCTATAACTTGTTTGTGAGCTAATCCACCATATCTTTTCAGAGACGTCTGGTTTACTGTATTGGAAGTGGTACTGAAGGTCATATCCAAAGAGAAGCAGGTGTAAAGCATGGAAATAGAAATGTTTTTTTCAAGTTGTGTTGTGCACAGTCTTCCACTAGTATGGCATTGCAGCACAATCATTAGTCTGAGGATAACGTTTCAATGTTGAGTGTTAATCAGTTAGTAAATTGAATGTTACTGAGTTCCTTTCCTTGTCAGTGTGTACTCAAAATTTACTAAAGCAGTGCAGTAATACCTTAACTGCTAAGGCTTTTCCACCCCAGTACTGAGCCCATTCTTTTGCTGCTTGTGGTACTTCACACTTGCGCCTCCTTAACATTATTTTTCCACATAAGGTATCCCCACCAAATTTGTGTACTTTTTTCCCACCATCAAAAGGATTATAAAGGAATGCAGTGTTTGTGGATTCACCCCCAAAATAGTCAAAATATAGCTAGAAACTATTTTTTTGTGTTAAAAAAAAGAGGGGGGGGGGATGTTTGCCACCCCTCACCTCCCCCAACATTGTATCAATTAAACAGATGTTGTACTAAAATCACCATTGTCCCAGACTTTTTCTATGAACCTATTTTTCCTAATGTTTCTACTTTTAACATACTTCCAGGTTGTGGTGGAAACTGGTGTGACACTCGTGGGAGATTTCTGAAAAGTAGACAAAATTCTGAATTCAGCTAGAGGTCAAGTGTGTGGATCCCTTAAGGTTTTCCCAAAGAAACTGTTGAAATGAAAAAAAAAACTGAAAATTAGTAGAAATAAACAGACATTTAGGACAGTGTTTTTATTTGTAACTTTTTGTCACTATGGGCAGTATTTAAAAGCAATATACTATTACGTCCAGTAGAACCTTCTAGTTATGGCAATTATATAGGGTTTGTAGGTGCTCCTAGAACCCTCAATAGCCAGAAACAACAGAGGTGCACCTTACTATTGTTTTTCATTGTGTATAGAGTACAGAGCAGTTCATATGGCACATACAATACCCAGACATTTTTTAAAACTCGTCACACCGGGGTTTTCAGGGTGGTGACTTATATGGCTCTAACAAGGTTTTTTTTTTTTTACCCAGAAGACCTTGCAAACCTCAAAGTTTTTGTAAAAACACATTTTCCATGAGGCAAAGTTTTGGAATCTGCAGGGCTCCACAACCTTACTACCACCTAGTATTCCCCAACATCTCCCGATAAAGTTGGTACCTCATGTGTGAGAGGGCCTTGAGCCCACAACAGGAAAGGCCGAGAACGCAACATGGAAGGATCCAGTTTTTCCACACAATCAACTTTTTTTTTTCTGTTTCTCGAATGTTGGTGGCCTTAGAATCTGGGTCTGGCACCCAGGGACACGTACTAAGTTAGCACATTTCTGAAAACTAGGCACCTCGGGGAGTCCAGGCTTCATTTGTGCAGCTGTCATGAAGTTTTCTTACCAACAACACCCTGCAGGCCTCAAAAGGTGGCTAAAAACACACATTTCCCCTCACATTACCATGAGGGAAAGTTCTGTAATTTCTTTCCACCAATTTCCTACCACTGAGCGTTCCCCCAAGTCTCCAGACAAAAATGGTGCCTCCGTTGTGTGGGTAGGCCTAACACCCGTAATAGGAAAGGGTCCAAATCGCAACATGGACAGGTCAGACTTTTCCACTTAAAACACTATTTTTAAAGACACAAAACTGAATATTAATCTGCTGATTCCGTACAATAAAAACTTCCTCATCCTTCCTCCTGAACTCTTTCCCTTTGGCAACAGTGATACTCAACCCTAATACATTTCCTAAGGCTCTTCCCACTGTGATTGGAAGTGCGGCATCAGTCCAGAGTACCTTTTTACCCTTAGCACCTCAAGCCTGTGATAGGTTCTCTGCTTTACTCACACCTTTTCAGATGTCTTGGGGGTACCCCCTACTTTCAAACCCCACCCTTTCTGCCTCCATGCACTTTACCATTCCCTCCCTCCAGAGTAATATGGTGCTTGTGTCTGCCCCCACATCATAGCCATGTCTTGCTTGGCTACCATGAACCCCAACGTGCAAAATCCCATCTGTCAACATGGAATGTCCATGTCATTTTGGATCCCCAAAAGTATTAGTTGGGCCGTTCCCGTTAACTCAGGGCTCATAACTGGTTCCAGCTCCTGTATCATGTAATTTCAGTACCTTTCAATTTTGGGCATCCCTATATGATATGTAGGAATGTTTCTTCGTTTGGAAATACACTTCAGGCATCTGGGGCTAGATAACCTACCCATTCTGAACAATTGACTATGGTTGTAGTAGCTCCGGTGTAGTATTTTCAACTATACTGTTCTTGATTGGGACTTGACAGCCACTTCCTTTGGGTGCATGAATACCACCTCCCAATCTGCGTCATCCATTTTTCCAATGTCTGCCTCCCATTTGCCTCGTATAGCTTGAAGGTTGTTTGGGGCATGGTTGATCAAGGTACGGTAAAGTTGTCTTACAACCTTTTGTTTTATTTCTCCCTGCAATACCCAGTTTAAAGGGAGAATGGTCCGGGATGTTTGCCCCCATCATTGAAGTGCATGTGTTGTAAATATTTGTATCTTTGCCTGCGGGTCAACTGATAGTTTTGCTGTAAACTTTAGAAAGATTTCACTTCCACCATGTGAAGGATATCTCCTAGGGCTTCAAACCCAACTCGTTTCTGGCAACTTGGCTAGCTGTGGATTTTGGGTCCTAGCTCTGTAGGCACCCAGGGAAACCTAGCAAACCTGCTCATTTCTGAAAACTAGACACCTGGTGGAATCCAGGGCTGTGTGCCTTGTGTTTCTCACAAGGTTCTCTTACTCAGAAGCCCTTGCGAACCAAATCAAGGTCAACAATGAGGGTATGCTCACCCACACATATTGGATACCATTTGTATGTGGAGAAGTGCAACAATGCTAAGTGGTCGGAAATGTGTTGCTCGCCACAGGTTCTAGAACTTTCCCTCACAAAATGTAAAGAAAATGTGTGATCTTCAACAGTGTTTGAAGTTTCAGGGCATTATGAAAGAGTGAGTGGGTTTAATGCAATTTGCACCAACCTGGACAGCCCAAGATGAACCTTTTCTAACGATTCCATAAGGACCACATGAGGCTCACTCGATACGCTAAACCCAACTCCTTCCAGTTTGTGGATCTGAGTTGAGGCGTATCGGAGGCCTACATCCCTCAAATTGGACTAGCATATTTACCTTTGAAGCTAATGTAAACGTGCTGGGGAAGACCTTCAAAAACTATTGAGGACGTTCTTTTTTGGCTCACCGGCTACTCTGTAACAACGTGGCATATGTCCTGTCCACCCTATGTGCTGTGACTGTAATGTAATTCAGGAAGCAGTGTTTTTCTTGCGCCTTTAGTGCACTTGCTGTACTAAATCCAAATCTTTCCACTTTGTAAATTTGCAAGTTTGGGGTGTCTCAGTATGACTTGTGGCCTGCATTCCTCGAACTGAGTGAGCGCATCTGCCTTTGAAACCAAGGTAAACATGCAGGGGAAGGTTGTCCTAAGTTCCCTAAAGAGCACCTCAAAAACTGCTAAAGGCTTTAGGTTTTGCGGGACAGGGTGCTCAGTGTAGTATGACAAGTGCATTAGTTACTGCACATAATGGTCGATGGAACATGGGCCACTTTGCCAAATAGAACATCTACCACATTCTGACATCAGATCATGGTGTCAAACATGCCATAAGCAAGTCCAAGATTTTTTTTCAACTAGAGGAAATGATTTGAAAGACTGCTTGCTAAATGTATGTATCCATGCACAGTCACTGAAAGATGTATGCGAGGGCAGCACCACCTCAGTCAATTTGCCAATACTTAATTTATAATTTTACAGCAAGTTAGAAAACAGGCCTGTCTGATATGGGCACTGGAGACCGTAATACCAACTCTTCAGTCTCTCTCCTTGTTTACAGTAGACTCAAAGACAACATAGTTGAGTCTTTCTCTGTTGCAGGAATGCCAGCAGCAAAGTTCTGATCCTGTAGCCTTACAGTATCCTCCACAGTACATGGAGTAGATACTACTGCTTCTACAGTGTGACTACCAACTGGATCAGTTGGGTGAACAACTTCTTATACCACGTGAAAGTTTTAAGACTAGTGTTATAAGTTGAAATATCTGGTCATTCTTATCCACTCTGTTCATGTACTTGTTGTAATCAAGTATACAGGTAGGCTTGTGCACTTCAGCCAACTGACCCTAAACAGTGACTGGGGAAATGCTCTCATCATGGAGAATTTGACTGGAAGCAGTTCATTGGAACACAACACAGTGCTTTGGGATTTTTGAAGTGTTTTACAAGCTTGTGCAGGAATCCTTTGCAGTGGCATTGAACTGTACAGCATGCCACAGTTCCAGTTTTGCACAGATCGCTGAACCGCTCTACTGCCAGTAGACCGCTCACACAGCATATACATTTTGATGCCATAATGAGCTCTTTTGATTGGTATGTATCTCCTAAACAGCAGCCGCCCTTTGTGCATGATCAAGGACCCATCAATAGCATTATTATTTCTTTGAGTAGAAATCTCTAGCTACCTGTCACACAAATGTTCCACAACCCTTGGAATTTTGAACAACCTGCCTTGGTCTGGATCAGCTCGGACAATGCACAATGATTAATATTGAAGCATATGAAGCAATAGCAAATAAGCATTTGCAATGCAATGTGTCTCATATTTGCTCGAGTTAGGGCTAATAGCATTCTAAATTCCTAACTGAACTTTTCTTGCCACATAAATTGAAATTCAAAAGTAAAACAGTTGACTGAAGCAAGTCAATTCAAAGTGCCACAGCCACCATGAGCGCGAGCTCAAGAGTTATTGGCTTCCTGCGTGAATGTCTAGAAAGGAAAGGATCGCGGCTGGGATGAAAGGCAAACCGAAACCAGAGGGGGGCCATCACACGCTGTAACAGGAGGAAGCAGGACGTAGTGGGTTGGCCAACAACAATGTTCGCTTAGTGAAATCGCCTGGGTGGGAACTCGGCACACAAAGTATGTTCATTTCACAAAATGCACTGATAGAAGTTAAGCATTTAAGACAAGCACAACAAAGAATAAATAGCAAGAGTGGGTGTGGTTAAAAGCCCAAAGAGAGATTACAACAGGTCAGAGGGCTTGCGCGCTCAACCCTTAAAATGATTTCTGCTTCTTATCAGTGTGAATCTGGGTGTACCCAAAACGTGTGCATTGATCAGTTGGACTGTATGCTTGGTTTGTGTACTATCTCTATTTTTAGCTAAATGCCCAGAAAAGTCTTTAATTCGCCAAGTATAGTGGGAGTCCCAAGAATGCCTACATGCTGTCTCAGAAATTGCTCAACAGGCAAATTTCTTTGGTTTTACATCCAGCGCCTGAAGTGAACTAGGAATTTGGGGCTGCTCTAAATTAGCAGGCTACCAAAAAAGCATGGTCTGTGCTGGTCTGCTCTCTGAGTTGGCCTACTCTGCTACAGTAGGTTTTGCTTTCAAAGGGACATCACAACTGCCACGAAAATGTTCTTCAATCAATGGAAGACAAGTCGTTGTATGGAACGCTGACTAAAAATCACTTCAATATTTTGCTCCATTTTTCTCTCCTTCAGGTGTCTCCGTATCTGAACTTGCATGTGATCGGTCCTCCATTAGCCAAGTTAGAGACTGGGCAGCAGTTATCCACTGTGATGCTATCTAGGACTGTCTTAAACCTTGCTTCTGAAATGCTTTATCCTTCGAGGAGGGCAGAAATGCTTATAAAACAGTGCATGATTATGTGCTTCTTTGAGATGTGTGGGAGATACAAAGTGGAATATCAAAAAAGCCCTTAGGTTATCAATACTGCAATCCGATAAACTCCTCTAAAGACCCGCTCCAAAGACACTAAAAAAGGCAAAAATCCCAACTTGCCACGTATGCAATACCAGAAAATACTTCGAGAAACAATACAGTGAGCAAAGTTGCTACACTGCATCAGCTGGGGTGAGCAGATTTTTCAAGAAATGACTCAGTTCTGCTCTCTATAGGCTGGTGCACTGTGTGCTGCATTGCACCAACACAGGCCCCCTTGCGCTATAGTGCTAGGATGTCTGCGTAATTGTCAGGATAATTTTGTGCAGGAAGTGGACCCTTTTTGCATAAAAACAACACTTAGAGGCTTTTTAATCTATTAATGTGTGCTAAGGAACATGGAAAACAAATACATTACTGCACAGTGGCGGCTGGTCTGTCTTGAGCGCCGCCCTCACCCACCAAATGTCTTAACAAAATTTTGTTTACCTCTGACGAACGCCATCAATCATTTTTTTTATTTTTATAAAACCCTCTCCAATATCTGCCTCACTGTAGTTGTATTTCGGTCATCTGTCGGTGTCTGATGCCTGCACTGAGAAGGTTGACTTGCTATCTTTACAAACAGTATAGCACTAATCAACATTCCTAACCCCCTGAGATGAATGAAGAAAGGATCAGGTAATTAAGAAGATGCCAAGAAGCAAACAGTGTATCAAAAGGCAACAGAAGTGGTGTCCCATTCTACAAGAAAGCATGAAATCATGAAAGCTCCCAATGAACCCAAAAGCAATCAAACATCTAGTGGAAGATCTCTTATAAAAGAAATCTGGACAAAACCACTATTCATTAAAGTGAGAAAAAAAAGTTGTCTAAAAGGGAAGTGCTGTAGAGTTTGGGGAATTACATAAAGCAAGAATTGAATGAGACAGAAAAATAAAGTTTTGCATAAAAGGGAAAAACATTACATTTTGTGGGCAAATTATTGTACTTACCCTGAAAGGAGACAAAGCCACCAATGTAGGACCAAGAACAGGCAAGTTTGTACTAGATACTCTTTATAGGCAAGGGATCTCTGGGGGCCTATTTTATAGGAATTTATCGGTGAAAAACCACCTTTGTGATGTCGATTATTCACTGATTTAATGCAATCCAACCACAGACATCGGAGGGGACATATGTTTACATTGTGGCAAAATACCCATCCACAAGCATAATGTTAAGTGGAAAGTGTGACTACAGACTTGGAGATTCACATCTGTCCCTACAAATAGTTTTCATCTGTATGTGCAGTTGATCACTATCTCTCTTTAGTAATAACTGCTTAATTCATCTTATTTCTCACTAAATCGTGCTAACCAACTCCTGAAAATACTCAGACTATTAGCTATATTGAACAGCAGCATTCAGATGTCTGAGTCTAGGGAAATGGTCCTCGAGACCGATGCCTTCCAAATGTTAATCAACACAGAGTAAGGGAAGAGTTGACTACTAAGGTTAAAGACCAAGGTATTGGGTGAAACATTGCTTTGTACTGTGGGCTTCCTTCTTGATGGATAGCACCACCCTGAGAGGATTCTCTGGTATAGTGAGCAATTTGGCCTGATATCAGAACTTCCCCATGGCACACTAAAGCCCAGTCAGCTGTGCAGATACAGCCCTTCAGTTAAGCTTTAGAAGAGGTGACTGGCCCACTTTTGGGCTGAACCCAACTTCGTCCTGCTCAGTTACATGGGCTCCAAGAAGACTGCTCGCCTCTCGCATGGTCCTTGGAGGTGGGAAAATAGTTCTGTCCGTAGCTGTATCCAATTCAGTTCCAGTCCACAGCCCTTAAAATGAACAATGTTATCTTTCATATACTTTTTTCTTTCTTTTGCCCGTGACCTCTGGAAATCTGATGGGTTAATTTTCACAGGTGAGACTAGGCGGTCTTAAAGCCCACTAGAGCACCATGATCATTGCTTGTCCCACCCATGCCTCTCCTCTTCACATACAGAAATCCATTACTCTACTGATTTTCATACTGATTCATACCTTTCTAGGCACGAGGAGAGCCTACATCCTAAGCACGAACACGGGTGGCAATTGAGTTTCCACTCAATACTTTTTTGTTTTACCAATACCTTTGGCGCTGTTTGACCAAAGTCCACAAAACTTCCAGGAAAAAAAAAATGTTCGTCCGTTTTGGGTCCTTAGTGGCAGTTTTTTCACAGAACTGTCGGGCAGTGGCCAATAAAGCAGGTTCTCAAGTGACATTACCCATTTTAACGGACATGCAATTCTTTGTTCTTCACCACAGGAAAAATGATTGAACAGGACTTCAACATTTTTGGCATGCATGCAGGATGTTGCTCAATGAGATGCTTTTACTTGGTTTAGTGTAAATCCAATTTAGAAGTGTTTGCGAAATTAGCACTTTAAATATGTTCTAGTCTGGCCGTGAAGAGGGTAAGGTTTAGAGCTATATGGCCAGTTTATCAGTGAATTCTCCGCTTTACTCCTAATCCAGTAAAAAAAAAAAAAAAAAAAAAACACAAGAGCACCATTAAACTAGAGAGCTTTTTCTCCATTTGCCCATTACAGATTCCGGATTCAGGAATACAGTGCGCCCTAATTGGCTGACCTTCATAGAACATTTGTGTTGCAGCCACCATCCAACAAGGTGCACGAAGCACCATGGTGGAAAATAAAAGCAAAAAGGGCATAACTGGGCACGGTGAGCCTACCCTGACCGCCAGGCCCAGTGCTTTTGACCTTGCAATATTTATTTATACTAATAAATAACACCTAAAAGCAAAATGTTATTTCATAAAACAGTTAAACCAGTAAATATTACCACATTTTGTAGGCTTCTCTTTCAAATTAGCAAGGGTTATGTTATGTAGTCTCATCTATAAGATTATTTACATTTGTAATGACATCTGTGATGGCTGAGGTCGTGAGCAAAGCATTTGGTATGGGAGTTATCGTTTTTATGGCTTTTGTGCAAGTTTTAAACATAAATTGTGTAATAAACAAAGCTAACTATATATATTTTCACTTTAACATTTGTTTTATTGTGTGTGTGTGTATATGTATATGTATATATATATATATATATATATATATATATATATATATATATATATATATATATATATATAGTATTTATATATAGATTTTATACTGCTACTGTGCTTTATCTGGTCTGTTCTTGTATTGTGGGACCTAGGTTCTCATGGTAGTATGGAGCCACTCCCCATTCTGACTTCTGTTAATTTATCAAAAGTAGAGGAATTTGTTTAGTCAGTGCACTGATGTAGTGCTATGTTGAATTAATATGTAAATTAAGTTAAACTCTCCAGGGGCTGAGATTCTTGTTTCCACAAGCACAACTAGTTTTCCAAATTGCTTTTACATCATGATTTGTATATTCCTCAAATTTATCCTCAACTGCGGTTTGTGAATATGAAATGTGTTTATATTAACTAAATTTGTTCCACAATTGTGTTCTATTCATAAAACATTTTTTAATTTCTCTTATAAACCTCAAGGATCAAGTGATCTTAAACTGATTTTTATTAATGAATGATGCTGAGAGCCTGTGCGTGAACTTTATGCATGAAGTGTTTCACACTCTGTTTTTCACCTCTCATGTAGGTGGATTTTTGTTCGATGAGCTGTCCGATGAAGAGGACGAATTTCATCAGGTAAATGTAAAAATGACTTCAATTGCTTAAGCTTGAATTTGAATTGTTGGCAGTTGTCTCTCTTGGAAAACATGTTTTATTTTCAATGCACATATCTATTTTAAGTGTTTTATCTCGAGGCCTGCAGTACACTAGGGTTTGGCCAGTGGGCACAATTTGAATGAGAGTCCGGTTACAGAACCAACTGTTGTATGACATGATCTATAACAGATAATATATAAATGGAGAAACTTGTTCAGTGTATAATATGGAGACACAGTACTTCTAGTGAAAAAAGTGGCCTGAAACATAACACATAAAATTAGAATGCAAATAATCTATAATAATGTCTCTATAATTCACATTAGAGGAACGCTTGTTGAAAAGGTTCACATAGAAGCATATAGTGCTCTTATTGTTATATCTCATGGTTGTCTTTAATGCCTTGTAACTGTCAACAGTATTTCCATCGTTTGCAAGAAAGGAGGTCAACCTCTGGACCTAAGGATTTTTTCTGAGCTTTGTTAGAAAAGAATGCTGAACAGAGAAAAAATGTAGTCAAACCAAATTTGAACAAGTAGTTAAAATGTATAGACTAATGGTCAAGTCCTAAGAACTTTGGAGTCACTCCTTCCTCCAAACTCCTATGTAGGGAGATCATGATTCTCCACTCCTGCATGTAGAGATGTTTCACCATCTTACACTTCTTCAGACACTGGTGAGTATACATTCCAATAGAACTCAATTAGGTGTATTTGGTAGATGACATAGTTGCTTTCCACACAGTTAACAAAAGAGCAGCTAAGAGACTCCACATAGAATCCTTTTGCTCATATCTGAGACGATTTTCCTATTTTACACTCTTCTCCCAAAACCTCAAGTAAGTTTCATGGAACCACACTATGTAACCTGTGTTGCTTGATGTGGAAGATTTTTTATTTTCTATAGTTTTGCTCTCACCTCTGCAATAGGATTTATTTTTTAGCCTTCTACTCTGTTCTGCTGTTTATGAGAAACGGAGAGAAATCAATAATTTATAAAGATAAGTTATTTATCTGTAATCCCCTTGACTTCTCACCCTCCTCCCTATTTACCAATAGCATAGTTGGCCAGTAAGTGTAGGATACTGTTCAAGGCATGTGTGGCTGTAAATGCACATGCTCTGCATACTCCTGCCATCTAGTGTTTGGTTCGGATGTGTGCAGGTTGTTTTTCTTCAAAGAAAGTCTTTCGAGTGACGAGGTAGTGACTCCTCCTTCTTGGTGATACTGTGCATAGGCATCGACTCCACTGTTAGATTGTTTTCTCCCCGCTGTCTGGTTTAGACATATGTGCTTACGTTCTGAGTCAAGACTGTCATCTGGTCTCTCTTTGGGTTCTGTTTCTGTCTACTGTTGGTATTGTTATTTATCGCATTTCTCCTCTTTGTGTGTCGAGGTAGAACCAACCATTGAGTGGACGCATCTGTTGCGGCCCCCAAAGTGCCTCGCCCTTGGAGGCCTTCAAACTCCATCTCCAGTTAAGTTTCTATACAATGCCCTTCTGATGAGGGAAAGGACGCCATTTAGTTTCTGTCCGTGTTGTCACGCTAAGTACCAACGGACGAGCAGAAGGGACAGAATATAGAAATACAGAGAGGAGGTCGCAAAGGAAGCGAGAAGAAGCTGGAAAATAGAGTTTGGTAGTGTCTGGTCCCGCTCCCTGATGTTTCCTGCCATTCAGCGTTGTGAGTTGCCCCCAGAACCTCCTCAAGGGAGGCCGCAGCACTGCTGTGCCGAAGGTGTGCCAAAAGCAAGCCTGCCTGCTCAGCGCCAAGAAGCCTCACCCTCCCGCCACCCACCGATATGCCCCTGCTATGTCTGTCAATTCTCAGACGTAGTAAGTGCAGAGGAAAGCCATTTTAGATGCATTTGCTGGACACTGGTCATTATGAGTGCCCCAGCTACATGATGGCATCTCTGAATACTGGGATGTTTGATAGTAAACAGCTCAGAACAATAAACCCTCATTGACCACCAGTGACAAATTTATTAAAAAATGCTCACAGAGGGCACCTTAGAGGTGCCCCCTGAAAACCTACCAACTTCTAGTGTGTTGACTGACTGGTCCTGGCCAGTTCAACCACCACAGACTTGTTTCTGCCCCCCTAAGGTGAGAGCCAGCACTCTTGAGGGCCTTAGACAAACCTGCACTGGACAGAGGTGTGACCTCCTCTCACAGGCAGCATGGACATTTCAGGGCGGGGAGCTTCAAAGACCTTGCTGCCTTTGTAATGCGACCCAGGTCTCTCCAGATGGTGGAGATGACTAAACCCACCTGCCTTGACGCCACTTTTGGCCGCAGCACAGACGGGAAAATTTGTTAACTTAGGAGTGCCCACTTCATGCTAGTAACACCCCTAAGGTGGATGAGCTTTTTAGATTCATTCATCTTGTTTAGAAGGAATTAGGCCACTAGAGTTAGGGTTATGCCCACTTCCCAGCGGAAGTGGTCATAAGAAAGGTCTACCCACCCTAAAGGTGGTAAGCCCATTGGCTAGCGCCTGGCACTCCCTGTAACAACCCCAAAGTGAGTATTTAGGTGGCACTCCGGAACCCTAGAACTCCGATTTTGACAACCTAAGAAGACCCGGACAAAGAGTTGCACCCGTAGAAGAGAACAAGAAGCAGCTGACCTGGAACCAGCCCCTCCAGCCTGCCTGCTGACCTCAAAGGATCCTTCACAAAAAGCCAACTCGTCCAGCCTTCAATAAAGACTCAAGTCTCCTGTGGGCAGCAGGCTTGCACTGCAACAAGATACTCCAAAGAAAAGACTTTGCAGCTGCTGGACCACAGAAACCAGAAGTGACCACTGCAACTGACATCCACAGCCCGAGGTGAAGACAACAGACAGTGCCAATGTCTCACCCATCTTGGACTTGCCTGACTGAGACACCTTCAGCTTCTGCATGCAGGCCCCCTCTCTCACAGGCTTGTGGAGAGAGAAAATCCAACTGCTCTAGCAACCACTGCACCCGTGACCCCTAACCCCAGCTGAGGTAGGCCATCAGTGCCAATGACGTTCCCCGGCTCCTAGGAGCTCAAGTCCACCCTGGGTCCACACCAGCCAGAGACTTTCCACCCCCTCCCCCCCACAAGTGAAGCCCGCCGCCTCAACATACAGGACCCCCTGGCCTAAGGATAACCCTCCATCCCATAGCCCTTGGCCACAGGAGAAGAGAACTATGTCCCAGAGCACCACAAGACTACTACCTATCTGCTTGTTGTCCCTGACTAGCTAACCAGAGCCTGCAGCCTGTGTTCACGAGGACCAAACGCCATAGGAAACCATTGAGCACCCAATGCCTTATTGCACCCAGCCGCCCCAGCTTGGAGAGACCTGGTGTGCTGGTGTGGTTCTGGTCAGTGCCCAGTTCTTACCTTAACTCCCTGAGATTAGCTTCGTAAGTCTTTGTTAACCCTGTGTTTGCTGAACATTGTTTTCCTCCATAGGATAACATTGAGAGAACTCTTCAGTTTCAGAAATACACTGCAATTTTCAAAGTCTTTATGCTTAAAAGTCTACTTACCTGATTACAAAGTTCTTGGGTTTGAAACATATACAAAAAGAAATGTTATTTTTCTAAATTGGTCTCGGGTATATTCTTTGAGTGTGTCCTTTATTGTCTCTGTGGGTAAAACAAATGCTTCGCGCTACCCATTGATAAGCCTAACTGCTCGCCTACACTACCACAAATGGAGCATTAGTCCTATCTACTTTTGTCTTTGCAATACCAGCTGAGGATCCACTGGACTTTGCACAGTGTATTTCACTTTAGTGCACTGTATGGAGAGCCAGCTTCCTACAGTGCACCTCAACTTCCAGCTACAATTCGACCCCCAACAACGCCAACTCAAAACTCTCCTGGAGATCATGAGCGACATAGTCCTCACCCAGCTGGTCACCAAACACACACTTAACATATCTTCACCTCCATCAACAGAGTCAAATTCAGTCACGTCACAGCACTCCTGTCGTCCGACTTCACCATTGTCCACCTCACTAGCTCCAGTGCCCAGCATACCATCACCAAGTACCACAGCCCCAACTAGTGCAGCTGGGGCAAGGTAACAAACACAGTGGACCCAGGTCCTAGGCGCGTACCAACCCAAGGTCTTATTGGACCTAGTATAGGCCTTCCCAAACTTCTCCAACTGGATCACCAAATATGCTGACTGTTTCCCTACTGAAGCGAGCAAGAGCCAGCAAAACCTGAGGACAAGCCAGCTGGTACACCCCAGAGTTCAGAACCACCAAGAGCAGCTGCTACTGCCTTGAGAAGCAATGAGGATCCACCAGGAACCCTTCCAAAAGAGCCTCTCACAAAGTAGCCCATAGCAACTACCACCAGCAAGTCAAGGAAGCCAGGAAAGCAGCCATCACAGCCCGCATTGAAAAAGCAACCAATCGCATGAAATAACTTTTCAAAATAGTCAAAGGATACTCCTACAAAACAGCCACAGAGAACACTATCCACCCTTCCCAAGAACTCAGACCCCATCTCGGACTACTTTCACAGCAGGATCACCACCATCTACAACTTCTTTCCCCAACCTACAGTTCTCCACCTCAGCAGTCTCGACCAACCAGCGCACACCAGCTGGACAATCACCACATGGACACCGCTCACCATATAATGCATCTCAGCCATCCTGTAATCCATTCACTCCGGAGCATCCATTGACCTCAGAACCAGTCACATCAGCACAGAACTCATCGGCATCCTCAATACCTCCATCATCACAGCAGTCTTCCCGGACAAATGGAAGCACGCAGAAATAAGACCCATCCTAAAGAAACCATCCTCCAATCCCAGTGAGCTGAAAAACTATCGACCAATCTGTCTGCTACCCAACCCTACCAAATATCTCGAAGGCCATCAATAAACAGCTCCCCTGAATGCCTGGAACAAACCAACATGCTTGACAGTGCCCAATCAGGATTCTGTGCCCACCACAGCACTGAGACCCAGTTCATCCCAGCCACAGCTGACACTAGAACACTTCCGATTGCAGAGAGACCATTGCCCTGATCCTTCTCAACCTCTCATCTGCATGTACACTGTATCCCACCACACCCTCATCAGACTCCAAAACATCCTACAATCGAATGCCCTCAAATGGATCCCCTTCTTCCTGACAGGATGCACTCAGAGTACCAGACTAACCCCCCTTCACCTTCGGACCCAAGAAAATCTTATTCAGCGTACCCCAAGGATCATCCCTCACCCCACATTGTTCAGCACCTACATGACCCTCCTTGCCGACATCATCAGATCCTACAGTCTCAACATAATTTCCTACGCAGACAATGGACAGCTCATATTCTCGCTCTCATAGTCCTCTCCACCACCAGAACAAACTTCCACAACGCCATGAACGATATAACCAGCTGGATGACAGAAAACTGCCTCAAATAAAAGTACTGATCTTCAGAAGAATCGCATCCATATGGGACCAGAGCTGGTGGCCAGTTGATCTCGGACCCACTCCCACGCTAACAGACCATGCATGCAACCTTGGCGTCATCTTCAACAGCCAACTGACCATAAAGTGACAAATCAATGTAGTCGCCTCCTCCTGCTTCCATGCCCTCCCCATGCTGCACAGAATCTTCAGATGTATCCCATTCAGCACCAGGAAAACCATCACCCAGTCCCTTGTCACAAGCCACCTCAGCTGCGGCAATGCACTTTACGCTGGGATCTCCACCCAATTCCTTAAGACTCCAGACCATACAGAACGCAGCAACCAGACTCATCCTGGACCCCCCCCCCCCCCATAAGGGCCCACATCACCCCCCACCTCAGGAACCTGCACTGGCTCCCCCTTCCTAAAGAGATACCAGACTAGCCTAGATCAACCACCGACTGTGCTTCCATTAACCCAGCAGATACCTGTGCTCCTTCTCACTAGCCCTCACACACCACCCTGAATCCGCTCCATCGAGTCCACTCCTTCGCCTACATCGCCCCCCCAAGGTTGGGACTACTTGCTCCATCATCTCTGAACAGCACCCTCACTTGCGGACTCCAGAACGAAACTCAAGACCTGGCTCTTCGGAGTCCCTGCAGCCCAGATACCCAGAGGGGTGACAACACTGCCATCTACAAATACTGGTTGATTGATTTGAACTTCAGGCTGTTTGGAAGGACCAGCATCCAGAGTCTTTGGTTAGTGAAGAGGAGGCATTCTCCGTTGAGGCTAACTGAGATCCTGTCCGGAGTCAAAATTATCAAAGTAATGCTGGAGTCTTGTGCAGAGTCGACATTGAAAAAGACTATCAAGGCAACTGTGGAGCTTATTCTCCACAATTTACAGGAAAAGGTGGACTCTAGACAGCCTGGTATTTAAATTCAACCAAAAGCTGGACGGGTTGTAGCCAAGCCACCACCTCCTTGGCCGCCAGCTTCCCAAAGACCATTTTCTTTCCAAGAGGCTTTAGATGTCCCTGTTCCACCAAAACCCATAAGGACTGACCAGGCCACCAGTCACTTGCCTCTGCCACCACCCTCACCACCTCCGCTACCACCACCACTTCCAGACATGCCCTCTTCACTGCAGTCTGACATAGATCCCTCAGATGCCTCCCTTCAGGGGTCCCCTGTTGATGGTACCATTCCCCTGATACGGGGAATAATTTGTTTAATGTCTGTAAGGAAATGCCTTTGTTGGCATAGTTACCCCCTAACTTTTTGCCTTTTGTTGATGCCAGTTATGATTGAAAGTGTGCTGGGACCCTGCTAACCAGGCCCCAGCACCAGTGTTATTTCCCTAAACTGTACCTTTTGTTGCCACAATTGGCACAGCCCTGGCACACAGATACGTCCCTTATAAATGGTACCCCTGGTACCAAGGGCCGTGTGGCCAGGGAAGGTCTCTAAGGGCTGCAGCATGAACTATGCCACCCTGGGGACCCCTCACTCAGCTCATGCACACTGCCTCACAGCTTGTGTGTGCTGGTGGGGAGAAAAAGACTAAGTCGACATGGCACTCCCCTCATAGTGCCATGGCCACAACCCACTGCCTGTGGCATAGGTAAGTCACCCCTCTAGCAGGCCTTACAGCCCTAAAGCAGGGTGCACTATACCACAGGTGAGGGCATAGTTGCAGGAGAACTATGCCCTTACAGTGGCTAAGCCAAACCTTAGGCATTGTAAGTGCAGGGTAGCCATAAAGAGTATATGGTCTGGGAGTTTGTCAGTTACGAACTCCACAGTTCCATAATGGATACACTGAAATCTGGGAAGTTTGGTATCAAACTTCTCAGCACAATAAATGCACTCTGATGCCAGTGTGGAATGTATTGTAAAATACACCCAGAGGGCATCTTAGAGAGGCCCCCTGAATACCAGTCCGACTCCTAGTGCTAGGCTGACCAGTTTCTGCCAGCCTGCCACAACCAGACGAGTTTCTGGCATGGGGTGAGTGCCTTTGTCACTCTGTGGCCAGGAACAAAGTCTGCAATGGGTGGAGGTGCTTCTCACCTCCCCCTGCAAGAAGTGACACACCTGGCGGTGAGCCTCAAAGGCTCCTGCCTGTTGTTACAGCACCCCAGGACATCCCAGCTAGTGGAGATGCCCGCCGCTCCGGACACAGCCCCCGCTTTTCGCGGCAAGTCCGGAGGAGATAATGAGAAAAACAAGGAGTCACCTACCAGTTACGACAGCCCCTAAGGTGCACTGAGCTGAGGTGACCCATGCCTTTTGAAAATCCTCCATCTTGAGTTTGGAGGATTCCCCCAATAGGAATAGGGATGTGCCACCCTCCCCTCGGGGAGGAGGCACAAAGCGGGTGTAGCCATTGGCTACTGCCCCCCTGACCTAAACACACCCCTAAATTCAGTATTTAGAGGCGACCCTGAACCCAGGAAATCAGATTCCTGCAACCTGAAGAAAGGACTGCTGACCTGAAAGCCCCACAGAGACGACGGAGACACCAACTGACTTGGCCCCAGCCCTACCGACCTGTCTCCAGACTCAAAGAACCTGCACAGCGATGCATCCAGCGGGACCAGCAACCTCTGAGGACTCAGAGGTCTGCCCTGCACCTAAAGGAAGAAGAAACTCCAGAGAACAGCAGCACTGTTCAGAAGCTGCAACAACTTTGAAACAACGTTTAAAGAGACTCCCACTTCCCGCCAGAAGCATGAGTCTTCACACACTTCACCTGACGGCCCAGGCTCGAGTCCAGGACAACAAACACCGCAGAGAGGACTCGCAGGTGACTCCAACGACGTGGACTCTGAGTCGACTCCCTGCACCCCCACAGCGACACCTGCAGAGAAGCTCCCCCTGACTGCGACTGCCTGGTAACAGAGGAACCCGACGCCTGGACCAAGCACTGCACCCGCAGCCCCTAGGACCGAGAGGAACCACCTACCAGTGCAGGAGTGACCAGCAGGTGGCCCTCATCCTAGCCCAGTTGGTGGCTGGCCCGAGAAGCCCCACCTATGCCCTACCTACATCGCCTAAGTGACCCCCGGGTTCCTCCATTGCTTTCTTTAGCAAACCCGACGCCTACTCTATCTACTGCACCCGGCCGCCCCTGTACCACTGAGGGTGTGTTTTGTGTGCCCCCCCCCCCCCCCCCACACAATGCTCTACAAATCCCCCTTGGTCTGATTCCTGAGGACACAGATACTTACCTGTAAGCAGACTAGGACCGGAGCACCCCGGTTCTTCATAGGCACCTATGAGTTTTGGGCCCTCCTTTGACCTGTGCACCTGACCGGCCCTGTGTTGCTGGTGCTGTGGCTTTGGGGTTGCCTTGAACCCCAAGCGGTGGGCTGCCTATGCTCAGGAGACTGACTGTGTAAGTGCTTTACTTACCTGAGAAACCTAACCAAACTTACCTCCCCCAGGAACTGTTGATTTTTGCACTGTCCACTTTTAAAATAGCTTATTGCCATTTTCGACCACACTACCACAAAATATAGCCTTAGTATTATCTTATTTTGCCCCTATCAACCTCTAAGGGGAACCCTTGGACTCTGTGCACACTATCTCTCACTTTGAGATAGTATCTACAGAGCCACCTTCCTACAATGTCCCACCAGACACTGACCCCTAAAACTCTTATGTTATTGACCCACCAGGGGATACAGACCTGGACCATGCTCGCCCATCACCTCCTGATGACTCCACCACATACCAGGAGATTATAGCTAGGGCGGCTACATTTCATGGGCTACAATTTCATAAGGAACCTCCAAAAGAGGATTTCTTATTCAAAATGCTATCCTCCACATACAGGGGAACACAGAACATGCCTATGCTCAAGGGCATGATTCGCCATACAGACGACATATTCAAGGACCAAGTTAGGGTACATATTATTATTTCCAGGGTTGATGATGATCAATATAAATCATGTATACATAGGAGGGCAAGTACCTCCTCTTTCCCTAGCGGTCACTAGTGCTAGGAAAAGGGCCAGCCACCCAACAAAAAAAGCAAGATTATTGATACAGTAGGTAAAAGGTTTTCCTAAGCTAAGACTGTACTCACTGGGATGAGGTGGAGGAGCTCTTCCAGCATCTCCCAGGATCTCCCAGGTGGGCATTGGAAGAGGGAACAAGAATTGGTTGCTGAGGGCAAACTATAATATCTAATACCTAAATTAGATGTGCCCTTGATTCTCTTGACAGTGCAGCCAGAAGTATGAACAGTAGCGTACTCCTTAGACAATACACTTGGTTGCATATATCAGGCTTCAACCCTGATATCCACCAGAATGTTCTCAATGTCCCTTTCGACAAAGAACATCTGTTCCGCCCCCAGGTTGATGAGGCTGTAGAGAAAATAAGAGGACACAGAAATGTCAATGTCAATGAGAGCCCTACAAACTCCTAAATCTGTGGCCTCCTTTTGCTGCTCCAGCTATCACTGAGGCTCCAAAATAACTACCCCAGATGCCTCCACCTCATACCAGCTTAGACATAGCCAGTACTCCCTCACAAAATCATACTATTAAGGCTTCTATAAAGGAAACAACACTAAAGAAAGAGGCAAAAGTGCTACTTTGCATGCTGCCACCACTACCAGCAAACAATGACTTGCTTTGCATAGCCTTCCTCCCACCCTTCTCCCCCCCTCCCATTGATCACACCACACTTGGCAGGGGACGCATACACACAGTTTTACCCACCTGGAAACAAATAACAGACCAGTGGGTGTTGTATAATATCCAACATGGATATTATCCAACATGGTTATTGTCTGGAGCTCATTACCACGCCTCCCAGCATTCCACCTCCTGTCATCGGCTCTCAGTACAACATTAAACATTACTTAAACAGGATGTCCAGGCTCTCCTTCCCAACGGAGCAGTAGAACCCGTCCCTCTTCAACACATGGGAAGATGAGTGTACTCCTATACTTCCTCATACCTAAAAAGGACGGTTTTCTGTGGCCGTTCCTAGACCTAAGGCCACTAAACGAATACATTAATTCTGAGAATTTCACATGGTCACTCTGAAAGACGTGAGCCCACTGCTTCAACAGGCGGACTTTATGACAACACTAGATCTCAGATGCATATTTTCACCTACCAGTACACCCAGCCCATTGCAAATATCTCCGGTTTATGGTCGATGAGTGGCACTACCAGTTGTAAGTCCTTCCATTCAGGGTCACCACTGCACCACAGATTTTCACCAAATGTCTGGCAGTAGTAGCGGCCCATCTCCACCGAGAGAAAATAAGATTGTCCCTACCTGGACGATTAGCTTACGAAGCCACAACCCATTAACGGTGTCGCCAGTATACTCTGGTAACAATACCACTGCTTCACAGTTTGTGGTTCACAATCATTGTTCCCAAATCCCATTTACAACCTCTACATATACAACAATATCTAGGAACAATTCGGAACAAATACATTGGGCTAGCCTATCCCAATTTCGCAAGAGTTCACAATTTTCAGGCCCTAGTTCCTCAATTTCAACCAAATCAGGAGAAAACAATGAAGACATCCATGCATCCTCTAGGGATCATGGCCTCCTGTTTTGCTGTAATACCCCATCCATGCCTACACATGTATCCGTTGTAGGAACGTCTAGCTTGTCGGTGATCTCAGTCACAGGGTCACTTACAGGATCTAATGTTGGTAGATCGCCAAACTTATCACTGTCTGCAATGGTGGAATCCCAACAACATGTTGAATGAGCTGCCTCTTCTGGTCCCTGTTCCCCACATAACTCTCAAAATGGATGCCGAACTCACAGGATGGGGTGCACATCTGAAAGATCTCATGATACAGGGTATATGGGACGCCAGGCACTAGGGTCACCATATCCACTTTCTCGATCTTCAAGCTGTTCACCTAGCCTTGAAAGCTTTCCTTCTGCACCTCATTCACAAGGTTGTCCTTGTCCGGGTGGACAGTGCAACAGTCATGTATTATCTGTAAAAACAGGGGGCGGGGTAATAGTCTCGCTACAACTTTCAAAGCTTTCACAGACCATCTGGAAATGGGCTCTGTCACAATTTTCACCTGATAGCAGAGTATCGATTGTCAATGTATTGATCAGTTAATTAAACAGTTACAAATAAAAGTAAGAGAAACACTGTGTGGTTTCAAAATTAATTATTAAACTAATAAATATTTTAAAAAACAGTAAAAATAGTCTACGTTTTGTCTCAGTTTGCAATGAGGAGATGCTTACACGCGATTAGGACCCACATGTGCCCTGCTATCTGTTTCAGCCTCCTGAGAACTGTCACATATTTTGCACATCTTGCCAAAGCCCAGGGTGCGGAATGTGAAAAACAAAGGTTGGATACCTCCATAGAGGGCCGTGCTCCCTGAGCTAGAGCTACTGGAATTATTAGCTGTCTTCTTTCAGCTACTAATTTGGGACAGCAGCACAGAAGGTGTAGACAGCTTTCTTGATGGTGAGAGCAGAGCCTACAGGCACTTTTTTTGCCTGTGTGCGGACCAAGAAGGATTAAAGTCCTTAATTGGGAGGGCTTATGTTCACATATACAGGATTTGCCTGCATTTATTGCTTCTAGGAGGCATGGTTGAGGGGCTCCGACCAAATAGGAATCATTTAGCGCAGGGACTGTTATTGGAGTTTTAGTTATCGATATCGGACTCTCGTGAGTTCCTGTGCTAATTTGTTAATCGATGTTTTCCAAACACTGTAGGTCACTGTGTCTGCCAGCTGAATGAAATTGCCCGTTTCAAAAGTCTTCTGTGCTTTACTTAGTTGTGTATGCCACGGGTTGCCAGGAGTCTCGAAAAACGTTCTCAGGTGATGTTTTAACGTGAGCGAGCTGGCCTTCCTGAGACTGATTTAATATTTCAAGATTGGTGCGTGACAGTGTATCTGCTGTGACTTTAGGCCCATTTACAGTCTGAGCCTGGTGCAACGTGTATCTTGTAAATTCTTTTAAGTATGACCTGCAGTGGGCCTGTTCTATGGTGGATTGTAAGGACCCCGGGCATGCCAGGTACCCATATTGCAGAGCAGGGAGTAATGTCACCTTTGTTACTCTGAGTATTGGTGCAGCGAGTATTTCTGAGTCAATTATTCAATTTGACGAGCCCGTATGTGATGACAGCAGCTTTGTGTCTAATTGCGTTTTTCTGTGCCCCTACCGTGTTTTCTGTGAACCACACCCCCAAGTAGTTATATTTCTCTCGTAGGGGATTTCCATGTATAGTCATAAGCATTGAATAGTTCCGCGCGCCTGCGGGGACCCCGGAGCACTGATGTGAAGTATATTCTTAAGTGCAAACACCAGCCGTTTAAAGAAAAGGTCTGTCAAAAAACACTTAAGAATAACATTGTGCAGCCTATGTGAACAGCTACACAGGCCAAATTGTTGAAAAGAAAATCAATAGTAGTGTAAATTCATGTTCAAACACCTATTTATTCTAGAAATGTAATAACAAATACATTCTCATACTTTATTTACACCTCTGATGAGAATAAAACAATGCAGGGCAGTGTAGCCCATAGGCTGCCATTATACAGAATGTAAATAGAGCTGTGCCTTTAAGAAAAGTAAAGTCTTCCTGTTTCCCATCATGCACAGCAAAAGGCAGTTGCCTCAGTTCTTTTTTCCGGCTCCTGCTGACAGGACCCTGAAGCATTGAGCTCTACCTCACAAAAGCTTTTGTGACAGAAATTCATTGAAATATCTTCTGAATTTCATTTTCACTCGACGTTTTTACCTTTGAGTGATCATTTTCTACTGATTTCTGTTAAATTCTGACAGAATTTTGATGTTTTTCTAGTTAGAAATGCCTTCACTTTTTGATAAATGTCCTTCTTGTGGAAGAAAGAAGGCTAAAACAGATCCACATAGGGTCTGTATAATTTGTCTTCCATCCAGCCACAAACCGGAGTCGTGTGACATTTGTAAAACCTTCTCTAGAAGAACCCTTCGTGACAGAGAGAAGATCCGACTCCAGGAGAAAAAGTGGCCATTCCACTACAGAGCGAGGAGAAGGTCAGACTTCTACCAGGGCTCAACCTGTTTCCTCCATGACTCCTTCCAGACCTGCTGAAAAACGACATAGATCTCCGACGACGTCGAGAGCGTCGACGTCGAAGCAGGGAACGGCGCCAACATGTTCGCCGTCGAGGAGTGCTTCGCCGGCGAGAAAAAGACATTGTTCGCCGTCGACAGCTATTTCGCCGTCGAGGCGGCGAAGACACCCGACGTCGAGAGGATCTGGGTCGCCGTCGACACGGCGAACACAGTCCACGCCAAGGAGATCCGAGTCGGGCTCGCCGTCGACACGGCGAGGGAGATCGCCGTCGAGAGAGAGTGTTCGCCGTCGGAGGCGTTCACCGTCACTGCACCGACGTCGAGGTTCGTCGTCGAGAGGTTCTCAGCGGCGAGACGAGTCGACGTCTAGAGGCACTCGGCGTCACCGCAGTTCGACGTCGAGGAGTGCTTCGACGTCGAGAAGACCATCTAAGAGGCCTAGAAGGGTTTATACAACCTCAGAATCCTCGGCCTCGCTTATCCTACTTCCATCACCACAGCTCTCACAAAGGCAGTCGCCTTTACCACAGACGCCGGTAACGCCTACGGCTCCTCTTCCGGCGCCTCCTCCAGAACCTGTTCCGAGGACTCCAACGCGATCTGCAGGGCGTTCTGGTTATTCCTCGAGGCGTACATCTACCTCAAGGCACCGTCGTCAATCACATCATGGACATTCTTCATCGTCCACACGAGACTACTCTCCAACCTTATCAGACTCACCATCCCCAAGAGTGTCTCCCATAGATGATGTCAACACATTTCAGGAGGTCTTAGTGAGAGGGGCAACCAAGCTGAATATCCCGCTAGCAGCTCCAGCCCAATCGACATCAGTAATCTTTGAGACCTTGCATCAAAGGACATCTTCACGACCTTTACTTCCACTGGTTCCGGGTCTTATTGAACCAGCAATGGACATTTTTCTCACGCCGGCTACAACAAAGTCTGCTCCTTCCAGACTCATTAAAAAGTACCGTCCACCAGAGCAAGATCCTCTATTCTTGAGGTCGGACCCAGTACCAGACTCGGTAGTTATAGTGGCAGCGAAGAAATCGCATTCGACGTCACCGTCTTCCTCTGCTCCCCCAGACAAGGAAAGCAGAAAGATCGATGCTGCAGGAAGAAAAGTATGCTCGACGGCATCTATCACCATGAAAGCAGCCAGTGCCACTGCTTTATTAGGGAGATATGATCGATCCCTCTGGGACTCTATACTACAGTTCGCAGAGCATCTCCCTAGGGACAAAAGGGAAGATTTCCTAGAGGTCGTGAGCGAGGGAGACAAGGTTTCTAACCAGATCATAAGTGCTGCGGCAGATGCTTCAACTCTATCCGCACATAACTATGCTCATGGTATAGCGCTCAGGAGACATGCATGGCTGCGGCTTACATCGCTTAAACCCGAAGCACAGCAGAGGATACAGAACCTGCCTTTCTCAGGCTCCACTTTATTCGGCTCTCATGCCGATGATGAGATGGCCAGAATGAAGTCGGAGCTGGATACCTTAAAAGCGGTAGGCATAGAGCGACCTAAAGAACAGCGAAAGGGATTCCGCCCATATCAAAGAAGACTGTTCACCCACAGGTATCAGGCTCCACATTGGTCGTCTTCACGCCCTCAGCAACAGCAGCAGCAGCAGCATCAGAGGGGCTTCTCCAGAAGGTCGACAAGGGGTCGTTCAACACCTCAGACCCAGACACCTCGACAAGCTCCCACGTCTAGGCCCTGAATCTTTGCTTCCCCCTCCTCCGTTACCCACTCCGGTAGGGGGAAGTATCTCAAATCATCTAGACGAGTGGCTACGCATCACAACAGACGCCTGGGTATTGAATATTGTGAGACATGGTTACGCTCTCAGATTCACCAGTTCTCCACCATCTGTTCCACCCAAAACAGCCAACCACCATCTCGAAGCTCTGCAGTTAGAGGTCAATATCCTATTGCAAAAAAGAGCCATAGAACCTGTTCCCATCAGCCAACATGGGAAGGGGATTTATTCGAGATATTTCCTTGTACAGAAAAAAGACAAACAAGAGTTTCGTCCCATCTTAGATCTGAGGACAGCAAACAAATGGATTCGCAAAGAAAAATTCAGGATGTTAGCCTTACACCAAATTTACCCACATTTACGTCAGGGCGACTGGCTATGTGCGATAGATCTTTGCGACGCTTACTTCCATATCCCGGTAACCAAGAAACATCGAAAATTCCTAAGGTTCACTGTCGGAAAACGCCATTACCAATTTGCAGTTCTACCGTTCGGCCTAAAATCAGCGCCAAGAACTTTTTCCAAATGCATGGCGGTAGTAGCCGCCCACTTGAGGAAACAGCGAATATTCGTCTATCCCTATCTAGACGATTGGCTCATAAAGGCCTCCAGCTATCTCGAGGCACAGCAGCATTTCGAATGGACTCTACAACTGCTACAAAAACTTGGTCTTCAAGTCAATCTTCTGAAATCAACAGCAACACCTGTTCAGAGGTTGCATTACTTAGGGGCCATTGTAGATACCAAGCTAGGAAAGGTGTTTCCTTCGGAGGAACGACGGTTATCGATTCTCCAAAAGTGCAAACAACTGCAGGAAAGACCTCAAGCCACTGCAAGAATAATAGCTTCTCTACTGGGCTCGATGGCGTCTTGTATCCATCTGGTTCCCAATGCTCGTCTCCATATGAGACCATTGCAGGAAAATCTAGAGGATCAGTGGTGTCAACTGAGGGACGATTGGGAGAACAAAGTCCTGCTGTCTCCTCACACCCTACAATCCCTCAAGTGGTGGTGTTTGCCCAGCAATCTCTTGGTGGGGATTCCGTTCCAACAACGACCTCCATCTCAAACCATCGTAACAGATGCGTCACTGCTCGGATGGGGGGCGCACATGGAACATCTTCGAGTCCAAGGCGAGTGGTCACAGAGAGAGAGTCTCTATCACATCAACCTGCTGGAACTTCGCGCAGTCCACCTTGCGCTCAAAGCCTTCCTTCCCTCTCTGAGAACGGAAACTCTCCTTCTTCAGACAGACAACGTGGCCACTATGTACTACGTGAACAAACAAGGAGGCACCAGGTCCAGAATTTTATCCAGAGAGGCCCAGACAATCTGGCATTGGCTTCTAGCCAGGAACCTGTCGCTAGTGGCAACTCACCTGCCCGGCATCCAGAATGTTCAAGCGGATGCCCTCAGTCGGGTAATAAGCGAGAACCACGAATGGGTACTACACGACGACGTCGTTCATTCCATTTTCGCACTCTGGGGTACCCCTTCTACAGACCTATTCGCAACCCCAGAAAACAAAAAATGCCAAAACTTCGCCTCCAGATATTACCATCCAGGGACACTGGGGAATGCCCTATGGATAAGCTGGTCAGGGGCATTTCTTTACGCCTTTCCACCGCTTCCCCTGATTCCGGCAGTTCTCCAGAAGCTGTCCAATGCTCAGACCAAAATGATCCTAATTGCTCCGGAGTGGCCACGCCAGTGGTGGTTCCCAGACCTTCTTCACCGGTCACTCAAACCACACATCAGGCTACCATATCGCCCGGACCTTCTCACGAAGTTCAGAGGGCAGATATCTCATCCCAACCCCTCATCGTTGAGTTTGGCAGCATGGCTCCTGAGCTAGTGCAATATGGACATTTGAACTTACCTCAGGACTGTATGGAAATTCTGAGGGAAGCAAAACGCCCTTCCACACGATCAGCCTATGCAAGCAAGTGGAAGAGATTCTGCATTTGGTGTTTACACAACAACATTGACCCGGTTTCTTGTGGAGAACAATCTATCTTACCATACTTGTTAAGTTTGGCAAAATCGGGCTTACAACTGTCGTCAATAAAAGTTCACTTGGCGGCGATAACAGCATACAGAAAGAGTCCTTCACAAACTTCCTTTTTTCGGATTCCGATTATTAAGGATTTCCTAGAAGGTTTAAAAAAGGTTTTTCCTCCCATTAGAAAGCCTTCTCCTCCATGGGAACTGAACGTTGTCTTATCACGTCTGATGCTGCCGCCATTCGAGCCGATACACAAGGCATCGCTGCAGCATCTCACATGGAAAGCTGCTTTTCTGGTGGCAATCACTTCAGCGCGTAGGGTCAGCGAAATCCAGGCCCTTTGCGCTCAGGAACCCTACACGGTTTTTCATTCTGCAAAAGTGGTAATGAGAACTCATCCAAAATTTCTACCTAAGGTAGTCTCCGACTTCCATGTGAACCAAACAATTTCATTACCGACTTTCTTTCAGAATCCAGCTACTCCTGCTGAGAGAACTCTGCACTCTCTGGATGTAAAGAGAGTATTGAAATTTTACTTGGACAGGACAAAAAGCTTACGAAAATCACAACAGCTTTTTATTAACTATGGCCCAATCAGAACAGGTTTGGGCACATCTAAACAATCTTTATCCAGGTGGATTGTTTCATGTATAATGTTATGTTATCAGTTAGCAAACAAATCCCTTGGTGGTAGACCAAAAGCCCACTCGACCAGAGGGAAAGCAGCTACTGTAGCCTTGATGAGAAATGTCCCTTTGGCAGAAATATGCAAGGCTGCCACTTGGAGGTCGGTCCATACCTTTACTAAGCATTACTGCCTTGATACAGACGCTAGGGCAGATGCTCAGGTTGGACAGGCTTTGCTCAAGAATTTGTTTGCATGATTCATGTTTTTCTCAGTATTCTTATATCGACTCCACCGCGGTTATGGGGATGGGCTTGCTACTCTATTCAATGCTTATGACTATACATGGAAATCCCCTACGAGAGAAGGAATGGTTTCTTACCTGTAACTCCAGTTCTCTCGTAGGGGTATTTCCATGATAGTCATAAGCAACCCTCCCTCCTCCCCGGTGGAGTTGACATAGAACATGAATATTATGGAGGTTGGTACTCCAACAAATGTTTTGTTTTTTTCTTCATGTCAGGTAATAGCCTCCAAAAAAGAACTGAGGCAACTGCCTTTTGCTGTGCATGATGGGAAACAGGAAGACTTTACTTTTCTTAAAGGCACAGCTCTATTTACATTCTGTATAATGGCAGCCTATGGGCTACACTGCCCTGCATTGTTTTATTCTCATCAGAGGTGTAAATAAAGTATGAGAATGTATTTGTTATTACATTTCTAGAATAAATAGGTGTTTGAACATGAATTTACACTACTATTGATTTTCTTTTCAACAATTTGGCCTGTGTAGCTGTTCACATAGGCTGCACAATGTTATTCTTAAGTGTTTTTTGACAGACCTTTTCTTTAAACGGCTGGTGTTTGCACTTAAGAATATACTTCACATCAGTGCTCCGGGGTCCCCGCAGGCGCGCGGAACTATTCAATGCTTATGACTATCATGGAAATACCCCTACGAGAGAACTGGAGTTACAGGTAAGAAACCATTCCTTCCTGGCTGTGTGGATGATCTGGCTTCCCAATTGCCAGGTTGTGATTTTTGTTCTTGTACCTTCCAAATATGTGTTGAAGCTAACTTATACAGCACCCATCTTAGGATACAAACGACTGTTAGCCAGCTCTTCTAGGTAAACATAAAAGGTTTATTTAGAAGTAGAAATACATGTACATGGAGGCTGCTCGGTACTAGTTGCACACGAACAGCCTGCCTAAAGGAAGTAATACATGATCTTTTATAGTGTAAAACCACAAACATAATTTGACGTTCCATTGGTCCTTGACATTGACGTATGATCAGTTCTCCATTATGGTTAAAGGTGGTTCTTCCTATCGCACCATATATAGTAAAAACAAGCATAGACGAGGAACTTACATAATGCGGCCTACGTGCCTAATATCACATGGTCCATCTTATGACAAAACTTGAGAACATCACGTACACAGACTGGTACTTTCCAGAAGGAAGATTGCTTCAGCTAGCATGCAATGACGGTTGTATTTCATGGTGGCTGTTCCGAGAGCAAGCCTTGCAACATAATGCGTTCCTGGCTGCAGCGAATTACATTTGTAGGCCTCTGTCCTTAATGATAGGCCTGTGCAGAGATTGTCGTTGTGTATCACAAGGCCTGCTAGGCCCAAGAAACTAAAGAACTGTAAAATACGATTCTACATTCCACCCTCTGATACTCAATGACAATTTTAATGGTCATGATGTATTTCTCTCATTTCTACCTCTGCCTCGTCCCTGTTGTCATCCTCATGCCTTTCCCTTCGATTAATGTGTGT
This sequence comes from Pleurodeles waltl, assembly GCF_031143425.1. Classification (NCBI taxonomy): domain Eukaryota; kingdom Metazoa; phylum Chordata; class Amphibia; order Caudata; family Salamandridae; genus Pleurodeles; species Pleurodeles waltl. The sequence continues at coordinate 208,694,140 of NC_090440.1, forward strand.
GTTTCTTGTGACAGGTTCCTTTCAAGAGTAGGGCCAGGAAGGATGGACAAACTCGTATGAGCACACATAGTGTTATTCGTGCCACGATCCATATCACTAGTACCTCTACCAACCATGTACCCCAACCCTTTAACCATGCTGCTATTCCATTCAGCATTCCTCTGATGTCTGTCCCATCTTTCACTTTCCCAGCTCCTTCTTCTACCTTTCTTATTTCCCCTATTTCCTTTCTTATATTCCCGCTGTTATCCTGTGTATATATATATATACGCAGCATTCCTGATGGATTACCGCACATACCTCCCCCCCCCTTCTTTGGCCAGGATGGTGTCTGGCGCAAGCCTATTCTGGATTACAACTGCCCTCATGTCCATGAGCTCCTCAGTAATATTTCCTAAGGCTCCTGCTGTGTTGCTGGCCAATTTTTCCACTAATCCTGCCAATTCGTGAATCTGATACTGTGAGTGTGCTATCCCTAATGGCATTACTAAAATCCCCTCTATTGCTAAAAAAAAGTATCCAGCCCTGTGGGTGTCCTCTTCCTCTGTACCTTACCAGGTGTTGTCTTTTCCCCCCTCAGGTAACTGTCACGTGCACCATTTTTGGTAGCACGAGTGCTAGGTAACAGGTGCCTTGCCATCCTGCAGGTAATTTAAAGTATGCCCATGTCCCACATATAAAAGATATTCCTTTGGGAGCTGTAAGGCCTATGGACAAGCCTGTAGAGTCATTCCTTTTGTAGTCCAGTCTCAAAGTTCTGTTGCAGTTACTACTACGTCCTACATATATCCCATTTTTGCTAGTGTCTGTGTTACCTCTTGAGTATTTAAAGCACCACGGTATGTTCTTTTCCTTATGTATTGAAAGGCATGGTATGGGTTTATTTTCGTCATGTTCCCCCCTGGGTGTAACCCTCCTCTCTTCCTGTTATTAGTACATCCAATAGTTCCTTCTCCCCTTCCTTTGGTTTTAACTTCTTACAGTTATTCCTCTTCTTGCCTTCCCTCTCTTCCTCTACTCTCCACCTCTTTTTTTATTATTTTATTTTTCTCCATCTTTCCCACCACCCTTTCTTCCCATTCTTCCAATAAATTCCCTTCATATGGTTTGTCGTCTAATCCATAGTCATCCCTCCTTCTCTTCATTTTCCTTTTCTCCCTCTCCCTTGACCTACCCTTTTTTCTCATTCTTTTGTCTCCTATCCCTAACATTTTATTTAGTAAATTACATGCAATGAATTCTGTAAGGGGCACCTGGGTGTAGTTATTTTTCTCTTCAGTAGTGGTCGGTAGGTGGGTACAGATGTAACATACACATTTGCTATTTCTTTGTACATAGCTACCATTTGCACAAATGTATTGTCCTTATAATTTTCTCCATCTTCTTTCCATTTTGTATATTTAACCCATTTTGTTTTCTCCCCCACCCTGCCATGTTGTTTTGAGTTATTGTTGTTCTCACCACCAGTTGTCCCTTTAACTTGGCCAATTTTAGGAATGTAGTGTTCCTGGTCGAGCCATGGAATATGTATCTCGTCTCTGTATACTATCAGTATCGTTGTTATTATTATAGCTGTTATCTGGGTGAGTAATGCTGTTACCACCACTGGCCACGTCGTCTTCTCCTTTTTTTTACGTTGCAACCTGGAATCCATGTCACCTTATAAGGTGGTATCCGATCGGATGTTGCTAGCACTTGAAACCAGTCCTACTGGTATGTAAATAATTTCGGTAGAATCTCTGGCACCTCCTTATTCCTGTAGGAGTGCCACACGAGCAGTCTATTCCTTTGGTATACTTTACGGGGCGACGCCGAATGTTACTTAGCACTTGTAATTTATGCAGAGTGTAAAGGGTGAATCCCAATGTCCAGCTCTAGGGAAGCTGGGTGCGATAGTCCATTGACCCAAGGGATGGCTCTTTTGTTCTACCTTCGCTGTAATCCTAATCAGAAGAGGTACACCTCCCAATGGGGCTACAAGCCGCACCGATCCTAGTGACCGGCCGCTTCCGTAGGACTGGGATCTGTACTTCTCGGTGCAAATCTGACCTTTCTTAGTTTAATTTGTTGCACATTTCCGTCCCTTGTATTGGTTGTCGCGTTGAGGATGTCTTGACTCTCCGACTCCTGTGGAGAGTAGACTTTAGTCTTTTCTTGGTTAACCTGCAACTTATTAGCCTCGTTAAAAGTGTTCAGGGCGTTTACGGCTCTCTGTAGTCCAGTTTTCGTACAGTCCATTATTACGATGTCGCCCACCTACTGGGTGATTTGGAGTCTTATGGGGCCCATCTTGGGTAGTACCAACCTACTAGGTTTCAGATATTTCTCCTGTCTGTAGTATATACAATTTAGACAGTAGGTGGGGACAAGACACATACCTGCTTCAGACCTCTATTAGTTTCTATTTTCCGTGATAATGACCCTGTGCGGGCCCGGACCCAAGTACTGGAGTACATTGAAATTATGGCGTTTAAGAGATGTATGGGAATGCCCCATGATGACTGCTTCTTCCACAGGGTTTCACGATCAACCCTGTCAAAGGCCGCACTATAGTGAACAAAGCAGCTATAAATAGTGGCTGATGACTGCCTGGTGCTGTAAGTATGCAAGTGCCATGATGTTGTCCACTGTTGAGGCCCCCGATCTGAAGCCAGATTGAAAGAATGGCTGAATTTGGCACTCTTCTACCCAGGCTTCCAATTGGTCCAACAGCAGTCGTGCGTACATTTTTGCCTCCACTTCCAGGAGAGCAATTAATCGATGGTTTGCAGCTAGTGAGCGGCCCCCCTTTTTATAAATTGGGCACAGTATAGATCCTCTCCAGGACTCCGGTACAGTGGTCAGATGGTATGCGCTGTTAAAGATGTGTGACAGCTTCTCTGCCCAGTCCGAGGGGGTGCATTTGAAGAGAGACGCTGGTAGCTGGCTCTCCATCCTTCCTAGTCCTTTTTATGACGTTCTCTGTCATACTAATGAAAAAGGTAGACAAAACCGTGGGAGAGCAGAGTATTCCCCAGGCATTGAAAAGGACGTAAAATACCTGAAAAGCATGATGCAGCACAAGTCCATGAATGGGAACACCCTTCACAAGTCCCACTTCCATACTTCCACAGGTAGGAGTTCTCTCAAGTAGACCTTTTTGCAACCACAGAAAAAACAAGCCTGCCCAGACTTCGCCTCCAGGTTCCCAAACCCACCATCCAAGGGCAACGCATTATGGATAAGCTGGTTAGGAATATTTGCCTATTCTTTTCCTCCTCTCCCTCTCCTTCCATTGCTGGTTCGGAAGCTCAGGCAGATGTCTCTCACAATGGTCCTAGTAGCTCTCACCTGGGCTCTTTAACCCTGGTTCACAACACTACTGTACCTCCCTGTAGTTCCCCAGGAGAAGTTCCCCAACAGACTGGACCTTCTCACTCAGAACCATGGATAAATAAGGCACCCAGGTCCCAAAGCTCTCAACCTAGTAATTCTGCTCCTGAGGTCATATAGTTAAGTTACCTTAATTTGCCCCCAGAATGTGTGCACATTCTTAAAGAAGCTTGTCCCCTTACCACTTCGAGCTTGCTACGCAGCAAAGTGGAAATATGTCTGCTACTGTCACTCAAAACAAATAGACCTTTTCAAAGCCACTGTACAAGACATTGTCTGCTACCTGCTTCACTTAAAAAAGGGCTGGGTTAGCGTTCACATAAAAATTATTGCATCTCGCTGCAATGGCTGCCTGTCTCCAAAATAGGCAACACTTTCTTTGTTCAAGGCCCCAATGATTAAAGCCTTCTTGGAGATCACAAGTTATTCCACTACGGGTACCACTCGCACCTTCATGGAACCTCAATGTCATTCTCATAAGACTCTTGGGGGTGCGGGGGGGCATTTGAATCCCTAAACTCGTGCTCCCTTCAGTTTCTTTATTGGAATATGGCATTTTTAGTTGCATCACTGCGGTTAGACTTGTAAGTGAGTTCCAGGCTTTAACCTTGGAAGAACCTTCCTTTCTTCCAATTACATAGAGACAAAGTGGTTCTTCGCACCAGGATTGATTTACCTATGTTTTCTTAACCCAAAACCAAATTCTCTTGCGTAAAGACCTCTTCAAACATTAGATGTTAAAAGAGCCCTTATGTTCTAAATTGATAAAACTTTCAGAAAAAATAAAACAACTTTTTGTTGCTTTTTCACCTCCACATAAATGCAAACCTGTACCCAAATAAGGCATAGCTGGATGGATAGTAAAATGTAACCGGATGAATAGTAAAATGTATTCAAATTTGCTATTCTAAAGCCAAAAGACCTTCACCTACTCCTCCCAGAGCACACTAGACTAGGAAAAAGGGAGCATTCATGGCTTTTCTGGGAAACATTCCCTTAGCTGACATACGAAGAAGCAGGTACATAGGCCTCACCTTCACTAAACATTCATTTTGTATATATTATAGCACATCTACAAGCCAATGTCGGTCAGGCATTTCTACATACTCTTTTTCAAACTACTACAACACCCCTAGGTTTGCCACCGCTTCTGAGGGGGACTGCTTTACGATCTAAGCAGACCATGCGTATCTTCAGCTACACATCCATCAAACAGAATGTTACTCTGCAGGCATCTGCTTGTGACGTAGTGCTGTAGATTCACATGCGCCCACCTTCCTTCCCGGACACCTGTGGCCATTTCACTTTATTCTACTCTTTCTCACATGGAAATCGCATAACTTACACTTATTCTGCACTCCATTCTCACCCTCCTGCGGGAAAACAGTCTAACAATGTAGTCGATGCCAATGCACATTATTAGCGAGAAGGAGTCACTCTACCTCTTGACTCAAAAGACTTTCTTTGAAGAAAAACAACCTGCACACATCCAGACCCACCACTAGATGGCAGGAGAATGCAGAGCATTTGAATCTACAGCACTACATGCCACAAAAATATTCCTTAACTGCTTTCTCTTAAAAATAAATTTAAAAAAAAAACAGCCTTACTAACCCTCAGAAAAATGATGGGAAGGCTGGAAGGTTTTGGAATTCTTAAAGGTGCAAGCTCAGTTTGGCAGTGCGTGTTTATATTTCAGGCTACATTTTAGGTCGAGTTAACAAGCGCTCTGGCCTGTTGTAAGTCTCTTGTGGGATTTTAACCACGCCAAACGCACGCCCATAACTTTTACTCATTTGTGGGCTTGCTTTTCAAAAATCCTTTGTCATCATTGGTAAATGCTTTGTTTGTCCCTCTTTAGGGAGGTTTTTTTACCGCCATGGCCATCGACCCTGTTACATGGATAATTGCATGTTTGACTGTGAGCAAATTTTTTTTTTCCTTTTGTGTCTCACCTTCGCGCTCATGCCCATGGCAGTCATCGCACTTTGAATCAGCTTGCTCATTTCAACTGTTTTACTTTTCATTTTCAAATTATCTGGCAAGAAAAGTCCAGTTAGGAATTTACAACGCTAATAGCTCTAACCTGAGCAAACGCGAGCCCCATTGTATTGCAAATGCTTGTTCCCTTTAGTGGTTCATTTTAAATAATATAAAACCATGATGCTTTTGTGTTATAGGGCAGATTTAGCTGACATGGCACATTTTTTAAAATCTAGAACCATACAACTCGTGCTTTATATAGACATGGTTTATTTAATGATTTTTGCACATGAAAAATGCCATAAGAAGTGTGTGGGATGCTGCAAGTACTCTGGTATTGTGCTGTCGTTATCTGAGACAATGCCATCACAAAGAAATAGCATGACCGGTGACTAACTCCTCCTTGCTTTTCAAAATACCTGGAAACTACAGGTTCTACCTTTTTCCTGATCATGTTAATTATGCCTGTCCAGTTTGCTTACCTGACTTGAGTTGGAAGCAAAAATACCACTTAAAAAAAAAAAAATTTGAGGGAAAGTACTTCATATCTCCTCAAAAGAGGACAAAAAGGAAGATACGTCACTGATTTGCACACAAATCTGCCTATGCGACTAAAAGAAATTCTCATCTCCGAGTGTGAAAGGCTGTCATTGGGTTTTGGAATGGAAATCAAACCGTAGGCTGTTAATACCTGGGCTTCAGCCCAGGCCTTTCTTTTTCGCTCCATAAGTTCTTAAAAATATACATACATTTTATAGAAGAGTTTTCAGTCGGTCCTCTTCATTTTTTTTTTTGGTCTGTTGTAGTGCCATTTATATTTTGCTTTTACCTACCACACCATAGGGTAAAGGATCATTCATTCGTTGCTTCCCCCACCTTGAGTGACAGCATTCTTCCTGTGCACTTCTGCGGAACAAGTAGTTCCCTCCATTACTAAAAATTGGCAGACCAATATGTGTGTTTTTTTTTTTTTTTTTTTTTTTCCCCATTCCATTTTTTCTTTTTTTCATGAAGTACCAAGAGCTAAACAGACACTGCTGATGAGCACTTGCTACAGCTTTAAGTAAGCCTCACCCTGAGTAAGCATGTCTGGTGGATGCCATCTTGGTAATGCCTTTATAGATACTGAACCATGAAAACAGTGATAGGAGGAATGCTTGCAAATAATCTAACCACTGGCAATTGCTCCGGATAGCAACCTAACTCATCGTGTTTTTTTTTTTTTCCCCAACTTGCCTCCTCAGATTAGACCCAGACATATGCAAATCAGCTCTGATCGTGTTCCATTAGGAACAGTCAAAACCAAACTGCCAAGCTACCCTGCAAAAATGAGCTTAGGGTAGAGAGCTGGGTTTAAGGAACAAAGGAACCCTGCCAGATTGGCCCACACAGGCATTCAGAGACTGCCAAATGGTGAACACCAAGATATTGAGAGATTGGCAACTCGGCATACAATGACGTCGAGGAAACAGAGGTAAATGGAGTAGGACAAGACTGGTGGCTTGAGACGTTAATCTGACAAAGGAAGGCACACAAACACTGAAGGAGAAGGAAAGAGAAGAACATGTGGGTTTTGGGATATTAACACTTATTGGTGCATAGCCGTTGCATGTTCTGACGTGATATTATTGAAAAGATAAAATTGCAGAACTGCAATTGTTTTTTTGTTGTTTTTTTTAAGTCTACTACATGGCGGCACTGTGACGCAGCAGCGGCCACATATTACCCTGACACTCCATATGTAAGAAAATAATTTGTATGCAGCGAACGAGTTTTGGGAATATGAAGTGATTCAAATGGACCATGTGAAAATTCTAGTGAGGCCCTAAGAATTGGCAGGGATAAAGTTCACGGAAGGTGAATATGGATTCGATCAGTAGTGTCTAGCGGATTGTCCTGGCTGAAAAGAGAGAAGCCCCTTTCAGAATAATAATAATGATGGGTCTCATGCTCCACATGTGTCAGACAACCCCTGAAAATGCATCTTCTCCTGAACCCACTCACCAAATCGTAATGAACTCCTGAATGCCTTTTGGCCTTCAACAATGAACATGTTCTGAGGATCACTCGTCTCTCTTGAGCGTGAGACACTCTGATATCCAAACTTGGAATTTCCACATAGAATTAGTGCCCTTATGTAGTAATTTGCTCCTGCCAAAATAGTACAGACAGGTAAGTACATATTCTTGCCTCAAGGTCGCAGCAATTTAACTATTACAGTATAATTCACATTTAATGTAAGGGGGTGTAACATTCTCTTCCATCATGTACATTCTAAAGAAACACTGTAAATATATTCTGAATTTAGAATTCTAATCAGCGGTTGACCTCTCTGAATTGGTGCTGGTGACCCACCAGATTCATTCAGATTTTGTTAGTTGTTGCATTAGTCTTCTAGATGATATCTAAATGTTCAAGACCTGATGCATTTGTTTGAAACCATCACTCTGATACGTAAGATCACCGCCTTCATTGTGTCCGTTTATTGTTCCACGTCCCGAGCAGTTTCAGCTAGTACCTCCCTGCTGTTTCCCTCTTTCTGTTTTCTCTGCCTTTCGGCTGTTCTTGGGCTTACTGGCTTCCCATCTATCCACTCCACAAGCACTTCTCACCTGCCACCCCTCCTTAAGTAACATTCTCTCCCCCCGCCCCTCCAGTTAACTCCGCATTTCTGTCTTCGATGCTTTTGTTTCTGCCACTTTCCTCAGCATTTGTTGATGTTTAGCCTCTGTCGCCTTTCAGCAATACTCATAACTACTTTGAAGATTCGTGTAACTTATGAGTTCGAAATACGACATGATTTATTCTGAATGTTAACGTAGTAAGATGCTGCGCTCGAATTAACATGTTGGCCTAGAGACAATGTTGCCGTATGGGGCCGTTGTAAAAAGTGTGGTTTCAGTTCTTATTATGACTTTATTAATAATCTCCTAGCCATATAATTAAGGTGCCAATTTATTTCTACAATGCATCAAACGTGTGTGAAGTCTAATATACGTAACATACCATAGTGGATGGCGAATGTTGGATGTGAATGATGCCTCAGACAAATCAGGCGTTCTGAGCAGTGGTCACAAGATCTCACAGGCAGCACTTTATTCAAAGCAACAATACAGCAGAAATGGTGTTAGATGTTGAGACGGCGCTTTGGGATGAACGAATATTTCATCTAGGAGTGGAGGTGCTATGAGTTTTCCGAGGTGCGGTCCAACATGCTGCTCCCATGGACGACATTTAGGGGCCACAAAGGGTCGCATTGCCCCTTGCGACCCCTATCCTTAGAGGTCACAAAGGAAACACTGCTTTCATTCTTTTTTTGTAAAATTACATTTAACCTGCTGTCCCGTGAAGCGGAACTGCACGTAAACCAAATGTTACCCTTTGTACCCCGGGTGACATGAGCTGAGCCGCTTTTGCAGCGTGCATCTTCAGCAGGAACCCAGAGCAGTGCCTTAAAAATGAAAAGAACAAAGTGCAGCAGAATTTACTGTCGCGAGTGGCTGTCTCTGGGCAGAGGGGACGGAGAAAAGAAGAGTTGAGAGACGACACGGGAGCAGCAGACAGGCCAGGAAAGAGGAAGCTGGCACAACAGATAGGTGAGACACCGAGGATACGGGTAGTGTGTGTCTTTGTGTGAGTGTGAGAGAGAGAGAGAGAGAGGTATTGAGAAAGATAAAAATAAAGAATAGCGCAGAGAGATGGAAAGCTGAAGCAATATATGTAGGAGGTACAGGTGTGAGAGGGAGCTAGAAGAAAGGAGTTTAAGACGGGCAATAAAGAGACAGCTGACAGGACGATGGAAAGATGGGACGGGCAGAAAAATGGCGAGGCACAGTAGAGAAATAGATGGATGGCAGGTGTGAGAAAGGGTTAAAAAGAGACCGCCAAGAAAACATACATCAAAGAGGTGGTGACAGTATAAAAAGATAGGTGAGAGAGACAGACAGTAGGAGACGTGTAAAAAAGGTGATAAAGGAAGGTGCGAGAGCTCCTAGAGAAACAAAAAAGAGCATACAGGTGAGCGAGTGAGAGGGTAATAGAGACAGGGAAAGAAACAACGGAGAGGAGAGTGAATGTACATGTGAGATAAATTATAAAGAGACTGCTGAGAGGGTGTCGGGAGGCAATCTAGAGAGAAGCGATAAGAGGCAGCTGAGAGAAAGGTGTGTATAGGGAAAGGTAGATTATATATAGAAAGAGTTGAGAAAGATGAGTCCTTGAGTGAGACAGACGTTTGTGACTGAGAGAGAAGTAATAAGGAGTCAGGAGAGAGACACAGGTAAAAAGATAGCTGAGAGACAGGATGAGATATGTGGGAAAGACTGTCCACAGAGAAAGTAGGAGATCCTCACCTCTCCTCAGGAGTGCACTAGTTGAGTTATATGATATTCCCTACCTTGCACAATTTAGCACAAGCTGAGGGGACAAGATTTCCCTCGCTTTAATGTGGCACGTCGCTAATGAAACGAGGGGTTGCCATCTTGACATTGTGCAAGAGTTAAGTACTGGGTTTTTCAGAACCCAGTGGTGCCAGGGAACACACCCTAAGACTTCGAGTCCTTCCTGTTTCAGACTACAGAAACACAGAGTCTTCTTGGTGAAGTCAAAGATCTTGTTTATTGGCTGCAGCCAGTAACAGGTATCCTAGAAGTACAACACGGTGTATATTCTCAGGAGACTGCTCCTCTTGCAAAGCTAACCTTCGCTTTTATACAAAATATTATGCTTTGGGCAAACATTCCTTATTTTACAGTTGACCATTCACATATTTTCACTACAAAGAAATAGCAGGGTTATGATGACAAGCCCATATTTCAGTTTGTCCAGCCCTCAATCAATTACCCGGCAAGGCTTAGTACTTTCATCAGATATCGACGGACCCCCAATATAAACGGGCACCTCCTCCTTGTAAAGCAAGTCATAAAGAAAGAAACAGGGACAGGTGTGTGTAAGATTAGGCATGGTTTGTGTGTGATGAAAGGTTTATGATGTGTTGTGCCTTGATACTAATCTCATTCGGCCACTGGGAAATAAACTGGCCGAACAGGTTTGGCTTCAGGCAGTGGAGTCAGCTTGCCCAGGTCACATATGAGTCAGCAAAGATGTACGTGTCCTTCAGACTCGTTTTCGGCATTAGTCATTGGCCTATGTGAGGGCAATCATAAAATGGCTGTCGTTTAAATGGAACACGAGGGTTCAGGACGGAAACTCTGATATTCGGGTGATTTCGTCACCCGAATATGAATACAATGCTTGTGTATACTATTCTAATCATTCTCGGTCTGCTGATACCAAAATCGTTGTGATACGACGATGTTTATAAAACGGGTCCAGAATTTTCAGTACCACAAGAGTGGAATGTGCACCTCGGCTATGGGAATTAAACAACGCATCTGGAGCCTCATCTTTATAACATAAGTGGTTGAGCGGAATATTATGGAAGATTGTGTGAATATTCTGTGCTAAAATAACTGAATATCTTTTGACAGTTTAAGAACATGTTACTGCCAAACAACGTAATTTGTCAATGATTTTAAAAATATAATAAACAGTCTAAGTGTGGATGATTGATGTGGATATGCTGACCTGTTTTCTGCATATCTGTAGTGGATCGGGCCTCTGTTTGAAACTGGACCCTGTCTTTTGCCAGGGCTTCCATGCATCCAGGAATCGGTTGGCCCCTTTTGAGACAGTCACTTAATAGTTGACTGTTCACTGATGCATACACAGTGGGGTCCTACCAAGTATGGTAACTGCACTTACTTTTGGTGTATTAAGATTTATTTCCTTGTGTTTCGTCCCCTAGTGGATGTCTTTCTTACCTCTGTATTTTTCAAGGCTTTAATGAGTCATTTGCAGTCATGTTTAAACTGATGTAAATGGAAATTACCTCTACTGTAGATCTAATAAGTCCAAGCAAAATGCTAGTCATGTGGTCTGTGCTACAAGATTTGTTTAACTTTGCATTTCACCACCCATTGTAGCTGTGGACGTAATCTATGCCGCTGGCTTAGTTTAGTAAAATCCTAGTTGAACTATAGATGGTAACTGAAATAGATTTTTCTGCTTTTGTAACTGCGGTTTCTTTTTAATCAGCCTTGCACTTATTGTTTCGTTTGTAACTGTACTGACGTCACTTCTCATGTAATCAGAGTAAATGTCATGCACCAACACTTACTAGGATGACAGTGGGTAAATGTTCATATGATTTCACTTCCTGTGATGTATTTGGGGGTCAAAGGGCAAGTGATGTTACTTTCGCTACCACTGGGATTTTGGTGAATCGACGTCCATGGCAGCTCCAAGTACAACAAAACATACATAGCCTTGCTGTATGCAGGGGACAAAGTTCTTTTCCTCACAGAAGACACCATTCATATTGTACCTACATTGCGCAATACGTGCCATTTCTGTGCTGAGATAATTACACATTCATTGGGCTAGAAAACTAACCTAGTCATGGGACAATTAATTGATTTACCAGAGGAGTGCCAGTAGACTTCCCCCTCAAGGATTCAGGTAAAAAATACTGTGGCCATCGGTATAATCTTGGCTGCCACTAACTGTCTATATCTATTAAGTACTGGTGGGAGACCGCAGTGGGCGGATGTAGACTTTGCTCATTTGTTGGGCCAGCTCAGAAGTTCATGGAGAACCTCCAGTAGCCTCACAGATGCTGAGCCCACTGGGGGAAAAACACGGCGTTGGGCAGAAAGTCAAACAAAACTGGATGGCAAAAGTGTCTGTACGATACATGGGCATTCTTCGCCACCTTTCTGTATTGAGGATGAGTGAAAATATTGCAGAACATTCTGCCACATATTTAATGTCCCCACTACGAGTACAGTGTACTGTAGGTATCTTATAACTGTAAATGTTAAAAAGCTTTTTCTGCTGGTTTCACACAATATTGTGCTCCTTGTTGTAGTGATGCTTCCGCTGCTTTTAGAGGTAGTTAAATGAGTGGTTTATGGCTAGAGCATAACGTACAGGTAACTTCTCATTATTTTGTGTCTTCTATATTGTTTTGAATTGCCCCACCGTATCTTATAGAGCTCAAGGTCCACCGCTTCAGGGAGCACGTCTGGGTCTCGCCCTGCTTCGCTTGGTTACACTGGAGCTGCCGGGCCTCGTCCTATTACACAGAGTGAACTAGCAACAGCGCTTGCCCTCGCAAGCACCCCGGAGAGCAGTTCCCACACCCCGACTCCCGGGACTCAGGCAAGTGACACTTATGTTTTATCTTCATTTGGGAAAGCTGTATCAGTATCAGTATCTCAGGGCCCTTGTCACGTGACTCAGCAGCTCTGTGATGACAACCAGAGTACCATTAAGATTGTTGCTACATATTTACCGTTATACACTGATCAACTGCAAATATCAACCTTATTTTAGATCGAAATGTCACATATTCCTTCTGCACTACTGATTGAACAAAATCTGCAAATTTTCTTGGACAGTTGTGAATCACTGTATTGCCTTTCTTTTTCTGAACCTTCTGTTGACTTTGTGGTTTTAGCCTCTAAATATCCAGGATCAGCCACAACTCTCAAACCCTTTAACTACCCACACCACAAATGCACCCCAAGAACATACACAAACGTACACATCAGACATACAATGTACACCGCACCACTTATGACACCATACTTTTTTACAGTAATTGTCACCTATAAAAACGCGATTTGCATCTCCCCCAGCCCTCACTGCCCGCACAGCAGCAGCACACTTTGGGTAGAGGCCAGAGCCATGGGCTAAGACTATGTTTTGAGAGCTTGAGGCTTTTCTGCCACACCCATCCTGGCCAGACCTTGCCATACCGTAAATGGTTAATGGAAGCACAGTTTTGCTTTTATTTAGGTAATCTGGAGGGTAAATGTATATTTTGTCACTGGACCTGTCGAACATTCGCTAGTTAGACTGATAGTACTTGGTGTGTTTAACAGCAGGATTAAAAGCGAATGTATTTCTTTGAATCTTTAAGCCTTGTCCTATGGTTAGATTATCCTGTTTTCCGTGTTCGTTTTTTATATATTACAGTGGGAATCTTTCAGTATTTTTCCAATTTTCAAAATTATGTGGTTATAATGATTTTAACATACAAAAAATGTGATGGGGACAGTGTTTTTCCGGTGTTGAAAATGAACAGTGCAGAGAAGTTAGGGGGTTATTCTAACTTTGGAGGAGTGTTAATCCGTCCCAAAAGTGACGGTAAAGTGACGGATATACCACCAGCCGTATTACGAGTTCCATAGGATATAATGGACTCGTAATACGGCTGGTGGTAAATCCGTCACTTTTCCGTCACTTTTGGGACGGATTAACACCTCCTCCAAAGTTAGAATAACCCCCTTAATCTGTAATGTTTTGATTGTCACTACATTCTGGTTTCTATAAAGATGAGTGGGCATAACAAACTACCAATATGTATTAAAGTGGTGGAAAATAGATTCTAAAGATTCCAGAAATCACAAAATTATATTTTACTTCCATACCGACACTAAAGACGCACTGGCCCACTCAGCCTTTCTTCACATTGAGTGAACCTGCACCAGGGGCATTCCACAGAGCAATTTGAGGCTTCCCATTGTGCCCCATAGGTTTTGTTGACATCCTCTTGATTCCTCTTCTTTTCTAATCGGAATGGTTGCGAATGTAGGATCAGGCAGTGCCCTTTGATAAAGGAGACAGTGGCAATAGTGAGGTGAAAGTGGCTGATGGGATATACCGGTGCTAGCAGAGAGCCAGGGCATAGTTCCATTGGGGAGAGGGAACCAGAAAAGACTACGTGCCTAGCAGGTGTCTGGTTAAGCAAATTAATTTCTACTGTAAAAGCAGCACCTAAGAGCTTTGTAGGTCGTTTATTGATATGTCTCCCCCTGCAAATCGGTTGCTCCATTGTCTTTTTCGTCTTCATGAGCTTTGTTTCAGGTAAAAGGTAAGCATGGCCAGCATCAGTATCCATCTAATAGCCAGCATAGTGAAATTTCATACCATGGCAGTAGAAGGAAGACTCCATGGCACCCTTCACAGTGGCGCTGTTATTCTGTGTAATCTGTGTCCATTGGGACTCTTTTTGGTATAGACCTGTCATCCCAAAGAAGCTGTAAAGTACACTATCAGAAGCAGGGGAAAAATTCACCAGGGAAGCCGAAAGGGGTATTGCCAAAAATGTTCCTTGTGTCTAGTCTCTTGGATCTCATACTAGTCTGGCCCCCTACTGTCTTTCACAATTGGTTCCATATTCCTAACATTCAGTGGCCGTCAAGGTCAGCAGATGTGGGCTTCTATTCTGGAGAGTTGTAGAGGCACAGATGTAGAGTCGCACAATGTCTCAGAAGTGCCTGTTGGAGCCGCATTCTGCACTACGTGCAGAGACCAAGAAGCACTTTGGTTCTGTTAGTGCTGGTCATGAGCTATATACACAGTCTTCCACTTGCACTAGTGCACAAGGCATCCTTTGACCCTATAGGTCCAGCTACTTCAACATAAAGAACTGGTAACCAATGCAGAATATAAACAGTAGGATTTAAGACAGTGGGGTACATGAACAGTGAGTGGTAATCACTCAAGCATGTATTGAATTAAAATAATCCATGCAGAACATTCGGATTGGGATTGGGTACCTTTTCCAATTCATGGTCTGGATTGCAGTAAAGCAGCAGTGCCCTTTACTGTGCAGGAAATCAGCTGATCCATGTCTTTTGTTGACACTGACAACTTCTGATCCACGTAGTGTATGGACAAAAGAAGTGCATCTAATTGTGAAGTGATACTAAAACGTTCATCAATGGCTGCCTATTGCCTGAAAGAAAGTGTGTGCATGTAAATGTGCATTTTTCTGTAAAGGAACTGAAGAGAAAACTGCATGTGCAGGTCTACTTCAACACTGCCTGTAGGTATACTGTTTACTACAGTCGCATCGTGCCACCCGGAGCTTACAAAACTGAAGAATTACTCAGGAAAACCCTTGCCACTTTCATAAAGGCAGTAGTAGTGTCCTGGCAATTTGTCAGGAATGTTTTAATGCAGCAGCTAGCTTCATGGTGGATCATTTAAATGCAGTGAGACCTGTAATACAGGCCAATAGATCTAGGTGAGACTCATTTTTAAGTCAAAAACATTTTCATTTTAGCTGATTACCGCTTAAAGGTTCTTCTACTTTATTGTAAGTCAGTAGGGAAACTAGAGTTTTGCCTTTTATTTTTTCAATATCTCCATTCGCCTTCTTTATGTGTATATAAGAAATTAATAACCTTTACATGTAAAATGAAATGCTTTGATGAACATTGTTGATTTAACATGTAGAAACAACTTGTACACATGCAGTCAATCTCGTGTTTAGGATATTAAAAATATGACTAAAAGGTGAGCCTCCCAAAGTCATTTAAATAGAAACACAATCATCAGTACATACAAAACCTTCCTTTGACCTACATTTTTCGAAAAAGACGCCAGTTCAAGTGCTTTGGGGTTCATACCTGTTAAGTAGGCCAGCATAATTTTCCTTAAGGAATGTTCTGCTGCCATCTAGTGTAGAAATTCTGCAGTTTTTACTTTCCAGTGAAAAGTTAGCTCTCTATGGCGGAGGGTTTTTACTATCAGTACTCGTTTGAAACCGAATACCCTACCTATCGCTGCCATAATAGATGAAGATATTGAAGGGGAGTGAAACTACTCTTTTGTTCAGCCAAAGAACTCTGATTTATCTCTAGATGACAATGGCAGCTTCCGTGGATGTAAAAGGGTTCAGCCATTGTTGGGACGAAGAAGTCCCTTGCATAGCAATGGTCGTGCACCTCTACCGTTAGTACTCCTTCTACATTAATATCTAGATCCCTGATATTGAGTTTTGTTCATGGGCGATCAGGGTTTGGGAGTGTGCACCATGACCTAGGTCTATCTCCCAGTAATGTGGTCTGCTAAGACCTTGATGAGTTTACCAAGAGCTACCCGCGTGAAGGTAGAGGGCTCCTGCCTATACCTGGAGTTAAGTTGCATGAGGGCAGTTATGGCTGCCTGTTCATTTTGCGTTCAGTAGAATCAGTAATGTGAACATGCTTTGCTGTGTCACTGGAGTGGGGCCTACTGGCCCACTGATTTAAAATTCCGTGGCTGTGTACTTAACTCAGCGTGCCCTGCATTGATTGTGTGTTGCACCGGCTAGCATGTGATGCGTGCATGTGCGTGCCGAGTTGCATGTGTGTGCACCTGTGGATGGTACATAACCTGGAGGCCTCTGGGTTCCATTTTTCCAGCCCAGAGGCTGGAGAGGTGAGGATTGCATCCCCGAATAGGAGATGTGTCTTACTGACATTTCTAAGGGATTAAGTGAGGCACACACTGAAGGGACAGGAGCAGAGGATCCTCTGTGCACTTTAAAGTCCTCTTTGATTCCAAAGAAGAATTACTGGTCACTGGAGCCTAAGCTCATTGCCAGGGTGATTGTGGTACTGAAAAAGTTGGCACTACCAGGGAATCTTGATAAAGGGGAAGGCTTAGTGCTTTGAAACGTTATAGGGCAAATTTCAGTGCAGGCTGACATCCAGGTGTGATTTCCTGGTTACTCCCTTGGCTTGTGTGGGTCATTCTGAATTGAAGTCGCTCTTGCTGTGGCATACTGTCTCTTTCCCAAAGTGCTGTGCAGAGAAGAGAGCGCTTCAAGAGGGCGGACATCCCCAACATGAATTTCAAAGGCCAGACACTAAATCACATGTGTCTTATTTGAAATATAACAGTGGCTTTTGTGCTTTATTAAACAACACTGTCTCATCAGAAGAGGAATGATCACCAAGATTCTTGCTGTTGGAACTAAGACTGAAGACCAAGGCCCCACATTGTTCCATTGGGTGAGGGGCCATTACCTAGGAGCCTAGAACACTTGCCCTGTGTCTGGAGCATCAGCCTCACACATGCCAAAACCAGTGTGCCTTGTGCAATGGGGGCCGTAGCCCATGTCTGTGACCCCTGTGGGCCGGGAGGGGTTCCCTGGGACTGCTGAGGCTAGTGCCAATGAGTGTTGAGGTCATCGCCCGTGCAACTGAGGCTTTGGGCGGTCGCCCATGTATGTGACCCTCGTGCTAGGAGGGGGGATTACTGACACTGCTGAGGCAGTTGTCCTTGAGGATCCGACCTGAATGGGACTGTCACCCATATTGGTGACCCTGTGTGCCAGGAGGACACCACTAGGATGGTTGCAGCTGTATCAGAAGTCCCCGTGACCAGTGGAGAGATGCTAAAGGCCAAATGCCTCTTGCAGGAGTGCCGCTTGTTCTTTGACTTAGGAAGCTGTTGCCATTTGTGACTGCGTCAGTATGCCAACCCAGTCCCCTGCTGGAAGGGTGTGGTGTGAGCTGCACATTGTGGAGCATATGTAAGAGAAGCATGCTGGCTCCTTGACTCTTCTGAAGGGCCCAGTTGGAGTAAGATGAAAGCAGAGACGCAGGCCCAAGTGAGTTTTGTTTGAGCTTGACTGTTTACTGTCTGAAAAGCTCAAACATTTCAAGACCAAAGCCAGACTTTAATGCCTATTGCTAATTCAGGCAGCACCTGGGTCACCTCCAGCGGGGGAGCACTGCCCGACTAGTGCAAGCACTCTAGTTTTGAGAGACTACTTGTATGAATTATTTAGCATGTGTGTTTAGAGCATAGTAAATACTGCTTTTTCTACTGGAGATCATTATTGAACAATCATGTTATTGGGGGATCACTGAGGGTAATTTAAGTTATAAGCCCTCGCATAACTTGCAGCTACCCCTCTACACCCTGCCCTTCCTCCCCCAGAGAGCCTTTGACTGCTTGGCGAGATGCGTGAGCAGGCCAGGAGGCTGGGGTACATGTGTTAATAGATAACTTTTGTATCCAGTCCTGAGTGCACTTGGAATCTTTTCTATGGAACGTTGTTGATGTATATTCATTCAGTGGTATTTGTGGCTATTGATACACACATGCTCTACATATCTCCTGCCATCTAGTGTTGGGTTCAGAGTATTGCAAGTTTTTTCTTCAAAGAAGTATTTCTGAGTCACGGGATCGAGTGACTCCTTCTCAGTGATACTGTGCCTTGCCATAGAGTCCTTTCTTATGATCACCAGGAAGGCTACCTGTGATGCTTGCAGATCCTTCAGATCCAAGAAAACCCTTTGAGATCGAAGAGCGAGTTTGCTTGAGATGGCACACAAGTTCCCAGAAGACACCCCAGAAATCTTTAGGGAAGAACATGCACAGGAGGAACCAGTGCAGCAGGAGGCCTTCTCCATTCAGGACTCGGACACTGACATTCAGTCTGACATTGAGAGTCAAGACATCACAACGGCACACTCTGTGATTACTGTGACCCCTCCTGTCTATACCAAGACTTTAAAAAGAACCATTACAGAGGTCACTGGACTGCCACTGCCATCATGCCATGGTCTGTCTTGGAAATACACTTCGGCTGCTCCGCCCTCTGGCTCGGCACCAAAACTAGCCAAGTCTGTGCCTCAGTCTTCAGCATCGACCTCTTCCACCTCGGTTTGAACGTCACCCACCAAACGTTTGGTACAGAGAACACTGGCTTCGAGCCGACCCACATCTGCTGCAGCTTTGGCACCGAAAAAGGTTTACAGACTGGATTCGTTGGTACCGAAAATACAGGAGACAACTCCTTCGGAGCATCTGGACCGCAGCCAATTCTCCACTACACCTCCAATCAAGCCGATTTTAGAATTTAAGGATGCTAAACAGCACCATCTCCACATTCAGGAAGGGACCGGGCATATTGTTGCTTCTCCCCCCTGTCACTCTTAGGAGGAACTTATCATTTCAAGAGGCTTTGGACACATCACCTCAAAAAAAGGCCTCTAAGGACAAGGCCACCACTACTTTGCCTAGGCCTTTTCCTTCTCCTCCTCAACTACTTTGCTCACCACCTCCAATTCCAACTTCTACTCCACCTTCTTCCCATCCACGTTCTCCTACCTCTCCTGCTGCAGGAGATCTCACCACTCAGGGCTCACCATTGTTTGCAGGAGGAGGATACATTTCCTGACCCATGGGTTACATACGTCCCTGATCCCATGATCAGTACCAATCCAGACTTGAATCTCGCTCGACCATCCCCCCCAGAAGGCACTACCAGTTACCAACAGATCATAGCAAGGGCAGCTGCCTTTCATAGTGTTCAACTACACAAAGATGCAATTAAACAGGATTTTCTATTTGACACCTTGACCACTACCCATAGAGATATTCAGTTCCTTCCTATGCTCCCAGGCATGATTCGTCATGCAGATGATATCTTTGAAGAGCCAGTCAACCTTAGGATTATAACTCCTAGGGTGGACAAAAGGTATAAGCCTGCTACTTCAGTCCTGGGCTCACAGGGATGAGATGGAGGAGCTCCTCCACTATCTTCCAGATGAGCACCATAAACGTCAGTAGGTGATCTCCGAAAGAAGGACAATTTTGAATAATTCAGTACACTGCATTAGATGCTGCGGGCACAGCTGCACCAGGGTAAACACCAGCATACTCTTAAAGAGACATGCATGACTTAGATGTTCCGGCTTCAAGCCATAAGTGCAACAAGGGGTGCTCAACATGCTCTTTTTGGACACCTTTTTGGCCTTTTAGTGGACTCCACACGTGACAAGCTAAAAAAGGAACCATTACCGCAAAGGCCATGGGCACTGTGTAGTCTTGGGCACATTGAGGCAATTTTTGTCGCCCCACATTTAGAGGTGGTTGTAAGGCAACTACCTCTGAACCATTTACCACCAAACCCTCCACCTCTTATGCAAGTTTATTTCAGAGGAGCCTACAAGGGCAGTAGTAACCGAGGATGAGGCAAGAGCACTACCACCTTTGGCTCAGCCTCATCAGCTAAACACAGACTACATACATCTCCCCAAACCCCACACCACACCAGTAGTGGGACGACTTCAGGAGTACTACACACAATAGCCACACAACATCGGACCTATGGGTCCTCTCCATTATCCAACGTAGTTATTGTCTGGAGCTCACTTCCACACCTCTAAACATTCCCCCTCGCTCCCCTCGTTCCTTTCATGAACCTCTCACCCTTCTAAAGGAAAATGTACAATCCCTGCTCTTCTAGGGTGCCATAGAGCCTGTCCCATTGCAATACCAGGGAACAGGAGTATACTCCCTATACTTCCTCAACCCCAAAAAGGACTGAACGCTCAGACCTATTCTGCGTCTCAGATCTTTAATCCATAACATTCTTTCAGAACACTTTCACATGGTTACTCTTCAAGATTTTATTCCACTCCTTCAACAGGACAATTTCATGACGGCTCTAGACTTGAAGGACGCATGCTTCCACATACCCATGCACCCTGCTCCCCGGAAAAACCCAAGGTTTGTAGTGGTAGGAAATTATCAATTCAGAGTCATGCCTTTTAGAGTTACGACCGCTTCTAGAGTATTTACAAAGTGCCTAGCTGTAGTTGCAGCATATTTCAGAAGGCAAAAGATTCATGTTTCCTTACCTAGATGACTGGCTGATCAAACCCAGCAGACTATAGCAGTGTCAGTCTGACATTCAAACCACAGTATACCTTCTTCCCAAAGTAGGATTCGCAATTGACATTCTCATGTCCCATCTACAACCTCTTCAGGTTCAACCATATCTGGGAGCCATTCTCAATACACAGTTGGGGTTAGCATATTCCAATCCAGCACGCATTCACAATTTTCAGCTAATGCTTCCTCACTTTCAGGAAGAACACACCTACACAGTCAAGACTGTCATGCGTCCCTTAGGAATGATGGCATCTTCTATTGCCGTTGTTCCTCACGCCAGGTTCCACATGGATCCCATACAACAGTGTCTGTCTCATCTGTGGTCTGTAACATGGTCACCTTCAAGATCTAGGGTTGTTAGACCGCCAAACTCACTGCTCTCTGCATTGGTGAAACACCACCAGCTTATTGGAAAGGTAACCTTTTCTTGACCCTGTGCCTTATTTCATTGCGACCACAGACGCATCCCTGACTGGTTGCGGTGTGCATCTTCAGAATCTCACAATGCAGGCCCTCTGGGATCTCAATCACCAAACCATGCACATCAATTATCTGGAGCTCCAGGTGGTATTTTTAGCCCTGAAAGCTTTACTTCCTCACCTGTCACACAAATTTGTATTAGTCTGGACAGCTATGTATTATCTACAAAAACATGAGGAGACACAGTCATCCCACTTGTCACAACTCGTTCAGGAAATATGGATGGGGGCTCTTCACCACCACTTTCACTTTGTGGCAGAGTATCTCCTATAAACGGACAACAACTTTGCAGATCTGCTCAGCAGGATGCATCAACAAGTCCACGAATAGTAACTCCACCCACAAGTCCTTCAAAAATACTTGCATAAGTGGTTAACTCCTCCAATAGACCTTTTCGCCACAGCTGAAAATGCAAAATGCCCAAGCTTTGCATCCGGGTACCCAAACCCTCTCTCCAAAGGCAATGCTCTATGGATGAACTGGTCAGGGATATTTGGTTTCGCTTTCCCACCTCTCCTTATCATTCCGTTCGAAAGATAAGACAAACATTCCTCACCATGATCCTTGGAGCTCCCACTTAGGCACGACAACCATGGTTCACTACACTTTTAGACCTCTTACTAGTCCCCCACGAGAACGGCTCCCCCTTCCTGCCCCTCCCATACTCTTCCCCCCCCCCCCACAACCCTTCCAAACAGGCTGGATCCAGACCCTAAGTCACTCTATCTTGCAATTTGGCTTCTGTAGTTCTATAGTTTGGTTATCTACAGTCGCCTTCCAAATGTATTAACATTCTTAAGGAAGCTCGTAGACCTACAATTAGCGCATGTTATGCTGCAAAATGGAAACATTTTGTTTGCTACTGTCTGACCAAACACATTAAGGCTTCAGTCCAAGACCTTGTTTGCTATTCACTTCACTTGCAGAAATCGAATTTGGCTTACACTTCTATTCATCGACCTCTTGCAGCCATATCTGCATATTTTACATAAACAAGCAACATACTTCCCTGTTCCTAATCCCAGTCATTAAAGCCTTCATGGAAGGCCTTAAAAAGTTATTCCACCCAGCATACCTCCAGAACTATCCTGGAATCTTAATATCATGCTTGCTAGTCTCATGATTCCTCCTTTTGAGTCACTTCATTCATGCCCTATTCAGTTTCTTTCCTGGAAAGTGACATTCTTAGTTGCAATTACATCACTCACACGTGTTGGTGAACTCCAGGCCTTAACATTAGAAGAAACTTTCTTGCAGATACACAAAGACAAACTGGTTCAAACCCAATGTTCTTACCCAACGTGGTTTCTCAGTTCCATATAAAGCAAACCATTGAGTTGTACTACATTGACGGGACTGAACACTTCAGGATAACTAAATGGCTCTTACTAGCTTTCTCTGTTCCTCATGAGGGTAACCCATTATCTAAAGATGGTATAGCCAGATGTATAGTTAAATGCATACAAACCTGTTACGCTAACACAAAGTCAGTTACCATTAACTCCAAGAACACATTCTACTAGGAAAAGAGGAGTCACCATGGCTTTTTTAGGGAACATTTCTTTAGCTGACATTTGCAAATCAGCTACTTGGTCCACACCACATACATTCACAAAGCATTATTGTGTGGATATTCAAGCCAGCAAGGCAATGTAGGGCAGGCTGTACAAAAAATATTTTCCAAACAACTGTATCTCCCACTGGCTAGCCATTGCTTTCATGGAGGGACTGCTTTAGTCTATACTGGGCATGTGCATCTACAGCCACACATGCCATTGAACGGAAAATCTTACTTACCCAGTAGATGCCTGTTCATGGCATGTAGTGCTGTAGCTGCACATGCGCCCTCCCTCCTCCCCAGATGCCTGTAGCCATTCGAGTTACCTTTTATTTGTACATATGTACATACATTTGCATGGACATTGTTCTCTTTACTTTCTGTATACTCTCTCTCCCATCTGCAGGAAAACAATCTAACAAAGGACTCAATGCCCATGCGCAGTATTACCGAGAAGGAGTTGTCACTCGATCCTGTGACTCAGAAATGGTTCTTCGAAGAAAATCAATTTGTAACACTCTGAATCCAACACTAGATGGCAGGAAATATGCAGAGTATGCTAATCTACAGTACTACATGACACAAGCAGATGTCTGCTGGGTAAGTAACATTATATATATGTTCGGTGGCATGTGTAGCTGCAGATACTCATGCTATGCATTATCCTGCCATCTAGTGTTGGGCTCTGAGTGTTACAAGTTGTTTTTCTTCGAAAAAGTATTTTCGCGTCACGGGACCGAGTGACTTCTCCCTTTCGGCTCCATTTCGCATGGGCGTCGACTCCATCTTAGATTGCTTTCTTTCCGCCATCGGGTGCGGACGTGTTCCTCTTCGCTCCGTATTTCGAATCGGGAAAGTTAGCGAAAGTATCAAAAATTTGACGATATTGTTATCGTTCGGTACCAAGTTAGTGTTATTTTATCGGCACCGACATCAAGACCGCTTCGGCGGCCCTTCGGGGCTTCCACTCTTCAGCGAGGCCTGGTCGGCCCGACCACACCCGTCGTCCCAGACTAATGGACCGGACCCCCTTCCGTTTCTGTCCTAAGTGTCACGCAAAGTATCCTTATACAGACCAGCACCAGGTCTGTAATCTGTGTTTGTCATCCGAACACAGAGAGGATACTTGTGAAGCTTGCCAAGCGTTTCGATCAAAGAAGACTTTGAGAGATCGACGAGCAAGAAGACTGCAAATGGCGTCGAAACTGAAAGAACAGCTCGACGTCGAGGAGGAGGAAAGAATCTCCATCCAAGAGACGGACTCAGATGAATCTGACAGTGAACGACCCTCGATGGTGCAACAAACGGTGAGTAAACCTGCCCCGTCCCAAACTCAGGGTCACACCAAAAAAACTTAAGGCCATGGGGACGCCACCGCCAGCAGGCCATGGCTGAACCCACCGAAAGGAAGGTGACCAGACAACGGCACCGAAAAAGGCCAAAGAGTTGCCCAAGACTTCCGACTCCGGTCGAGAATCCGGCACCGAACGATTTCGACACAGAGTGATCGAATCGAACACACCCCATAAAAGCTCCTCGGAACCGAAAAAGACTATGACAGCAGAAACTTCGATACCGAAAAAAGCTGCCTCAGAGCCGAAAAGAAGCTCATATACTGAAGAGCAAGGACTTTCCATGCAACTCAAGGAAAGACATAGATTTGAGCAAGAGTTAGATATGGAAGAACCTGACCAAAGACAACAGAGGTTACATATCCCAAAAGATACTGGCAAGATTCAGACTTTACCTCCACTCAAATCTAAAAGGAAACTTGCATTTCAGGAAACAGAAATGCAACCAAAGGCCAAAGTGGTTAGAGACAAGTCATCAGCACCACAGGTCTCACCACAACCATCCCTACTGCACTCACCACAATTGTCACCAGTGGGAACACCTATAATGCAGTCACCCAAACATACTGGGATGACCCAAGATGATGCTGATGCATGGGATTTATATGATCCACCAATATCGGATAACAGTCCAGAATGTTATCCAACCAAGCCGTCACCACCTGAAGACAGTACTGCATATACGCAGGTACTAGCCAGGGCAGCTACGTTCCACAACGTAGCCATGCACACTGAGCCAGTGGAGGATGACTTCCTTTTTAACACTTTGGCATCCACCCACGCATCCTACCAAAGCTTGCCAATGCTACCGGGCATGCTCAAGCACGCACAACAGGTCTTCCAAGAGCCTGTAAAAGGAAGAGCGATCACGCCTAGGGTCGAAAAGAAATACAACCTACATCCAACAGACCCAGTGTTTATAACGCTGCAGCTCACACCGGACTCAGTGGTTGTAGGAGCAGCAAGAAAAAGAGCAAACTCTCATTCGTCAGGGGATGCTCCACCACCTGACAAAGAAAGTCGGAAATTCGACGCAGAAGGCAAGCAAGTGGCATCACAGGCAGCCAATCAATGGCGAATTGCTAATTCGCAAGCCCTACTTGTACGCTACGACAGGGCACACTGGGACGAGATGCAAGACATCATACAGCACTTACCCAAGGAATACCAAAACGTGCCCAGCAAGTAGTTGAGGAGGGGCAGGCCATATCGAACAATCAGATAAGGTCCGCATTAGACTCGGCAGATACAGCAGCACGGACTGTCAACACGGCTGTAACCATTCGCAGACATGCATGGCTGTGGAGTTCTGGATTCAAACCAGAAATTCAACAGGCGGTATTAAATATGCCATTTAACCAACAACAGTTGTTTCGGCCGGAAGTCGATACTGCCATTGAAAAAAGACACGGCCAAAGCCATGGGCGCGCTCTATTCCCCACAAGTCAGAGGCACCTTTAGTTAACCACAATTTAGAGGGGGGTTTCGGCAACAAACATCTGAACCTTCCACCTCCCAAACCAGACCCACCTATCAATCACGGTACCAGAGGGCCGGGTGGGGGGGGTTGTGTGGTTCCTATAGAGGACAATTCCCAAAAGAAAGGGGAAAATTCCAACCCGCCAAACCAAGCCCTAGCAAGCAGTGACTTCAATGTCACAACACCCCAACACTTGTCACAAGTGGGGTGGAGGGCTAACCACATACTACCAAAACAGGACACACATTACCACAGACACATGGGTCCTATCAATTATCCAACATGGTTATTGCATAGAATTCACAACATTCCCTCCAGATGTGCCACCAAAAACGCACAGACTGTCTCAACAACACTTAGACCTATTACATATAGAGGCCCAAGCACTGTTACAAAAACAAGCAATAGAGCTCGTACCCAATCACCAAAAAGGAACAGGCGTTTAATCACTATATTTCCTCATTCCAAAGAAAGACAAAACATTTAGGCCTATCTTAGATCTCAGAACACTGAATCTCCATCAAATCAGATCATTTCCACATAGTAACACTTGAAGACGTAGTTCCCTTACTTAAAAAGGGGGAATACATGACAACACTGGATCTCAAGGATGCGTATTTCCACATACCCATCCATCCTTCTCACAGAAAATACCTAAGGGTTGTAATTCAAGGCAAACACTATCAATTCAAAGTGCTACCGTTCGGGATAACAGCCCCCAGAGTATTCACAAAATGCCTAGCAGTAGTAGAAGCTCACATAAGGAGACAGCATATGCACGTATTCCCATATTTAGACGACTGGCTAATAAGAGCCATCACTCAACAACAATGCCAATTTCACACGCAATACGTCATAGAAACTACACAAACTAGGGTTCTCTATAAATTACCAAAAATCACATCTACAACCATTGCCACTCCAAGTCCACAAAGAGTCCAATCGTCCCAAAATGTAAAATCAAACATACAATCAAACCAACAATACATGGTAAGGTTTGTAATGAAACTACTAGGCATGATGTCCTCATGCATAGCCATTGTCCCAAACGCAAGACTACACATGTAGCCCTTACAACAGTGCCTAGCAAAACAATGGACGCAAGCACAGGGTCAGCTACAAGATCTAGTGTTGATAGACCGCCAAACACACTCTTCGCTTCAGTGGTGGAACCCTATAAATTTAAACAAAGGGCGGCCATTCCAAGACCCAGTGCCTCACGCTATTATCACAACAGATGCTTCCATGGTTGGGTGGGGAGCACACCTCAACCATCACAGCATACAAGGTCAATGGGACAATCAACAAAAACTACTTCACATAAATCACTTGGAACTGCTAGCGGTATTTCTAGCATTAAAAGCGTTTCAACCACTAATAGCCCACAAACACATTCTTGTCAAAACAGACAATAGTACAACAATGTATTATCTCAACAAACAGGGGGGGGGGGGGGGAGGGAGTACACACTCTTCACAACTGTGTCACTTAGCACAAAAGATTTGGCATTGGGCAATTCACAACAACATTCGCCTAATAGCACAATACATACCAGGCATTCAGAATCAGTTAGCTGACAATCTCAGTCGAGATCACCAGCAAACTCACGAATGGGAAATTCATCCCCAAATCCTACAGGATCACTTCCACCGCTGGGGAACACCAAACATAGACCTATTTGCAACAAAAGAAAACGCAAGATGCCAAAACTTCACGTCCAGGTACCCACACCCTCAGTCCAAGGGCAATGCTGTATGGATCAGCTGGTCAGGGATATTTGCTTACGCTTTCCTCCTCTCCCGCTCATTCCTTATCTGGTCAACAAACTGAGTCAAAACAAACTCAAACTAATACTCATAGCACCAACCTCGGCTCTCCAACCGTGGTACACAACACTGTTGGACTTATCAGTAGTACCCCACATCAAACTACCAAACAGACCAGATCTGTTAACACAACACAAACAACAGATCAAACACCCGAATCCAGCATCGCTCAATCTAGCAATCTGGCTCCTGAAGTCTTAGAATTCGGACATTTAAATCTTTCACAAGAATGTATGGAGGTCATTAAACAAGCGAGAAAACCTGCAACAAGACATTGTTACGCAAATAAATGGAAAAGATTTGTTTGCTACTGCCACACTAATCAAATTCTACCACTAAATGCCTCCACATTGTAAGTTATTTATTACACTTACAAAAGTCTAATCTAGCATTCTCTTCCATTAAAATCCATCTCACTGCAATATCTGCCAATCTGCAGATTACACATACAACATCACTTTTTAGAATCCCAGTCATTAAAGCATTTATGGAAGGACTAAAAATAATTTTACCCCCAAGGACACCACTAGTACCTTTGTGGAACCTTAATATTGTATTAACACGACTCATGGGCCCACCATTCGAACCCATGCATTCTTGTCAAATCCAATATCTGACTTGGAAAGTAGCCTTTCTAATAGCTATCACATCACTTAGAAGAGTGAGTGAAATACAAGCATTGACTATTCAAGAACCCTTTATACAAATACATAAAGTGGTTCTCCGTACAAATCCAAAATTCTTACCAAAGGTCATATCACCATTCCATCTAAACCAGACTGTGGAACTCCCAGTCTTCTTTCCACAACCAGACTCAGTAGCTGAAAGGGCCTTGCATACATTAGACATAAAAAGAGCACTAATGTATTTCATTGACAGAACGAAACAATTTCGTAAATCAAAACAATTGTTTGTAGCTTTCCAAAAAACTCATGCAGGTAACCCTATATCCAAACAAGGCATTGCCAGATGGAGAGTTAAATGCATTCAAACCTGTTACCTTAAAGCAAAAAGAGAATTAACCATTACACCAAGAGCACATTCCACTAGAAAGAAAGGCACCACAATGGCTTTTCTTGGGAATATACCAATGACAGAAATTTGTAAGGCAGCCACCTGGTCTACGCCTCATACATTTACTAAGCATTACTGTGTAGACGTGTTAGCAACACAACAAGCCGCAGTGGGACAGGCTGTATTAAGAACATTATTTCAGACAACTTAAACTCCTAAAGGCTAACCACCGCTTTTGGGGAGATTACTGCTTTGTAGTCTATGCACAGCATGTGTATCTGCAGCTACACATGCCACTGAACGGAAAATGTCACTTACCCACTGTACATCTGTTCGTGGCATGAGACGCTGCAGATTCACATGCACCCTCTCACCTCCCCGGGAGCTTGTAGCCATTTTTAGTTGCATGAAAATTGTAAATATGTAAATAAATATTATTTTAATAGACACTATGTACATACATTACTACTCCATTGCATGGGCACCTCTAGTATACTCACAACTCCTACCTCACCCTTTGCGGGGAAAACAATCTAAGATGGAGTCGACGCCCATGTGCAATGGAGCCGAAAGGGAGGAGTCACTCGGTCCCGTGACTCGAAAAGACTTCTTTGAAGAAAAACAACTTGTAACACTCCGAGCCCAACACTAGATGGCAGGATAATGCACAGCATGTGAATCTGCAGCGTCTTATGCCCCGAACAGATGTACACTGGGTAAGTGACATTTTCCATATATATCTATATCTCTATGGCACCGCTTGATGAATCTTAATGAAATTTTCCCAAAAAGTTAAACAGTCACGTCAGATGCATTCTGAAAGGTTTCGGGATGATCTGTCTGGTTTGGGGGGGGGGGGGGGGAGAGAGGGAGGAGAAGAGAGAAGAAAGAACCCCCCCACCCCCCTAATTAAGAGAGAGAGAGTCATTACAATGGTCTCTCCCTGCCTTGACTACAGTAAGCAGTCGCCTGTGGCATAATAGTTAAGTTCACAGACACTCACACTAAAAGTTGAGGGTTCTAGTCCATGTGTGTCTGTGGTCATTTCCCTATTTTAATTTCTTTTAAACTTTAAAAGTTTAAGGTTCATACCGAACGGTGATCTCACTCTTTTTAATTGACATACAATTTTCTTTTCAGTTTGTTCAGAAATACCTCATTCCGTGTATGTCATTCACCAAAGCCTAAAAAACTCTATCTCTCTAAATTTTTCTTTTTCAGACTTTCTCCCTCTCAGACCCTTACGCGCATACTCACAAACCCAATCCCACACCCACTGAAAACCCCCACATACCCACTTACAGACCCTGACGTACCTACTAAGACACTGATACACCCACTCTCACATCCAGACACACACTCACAGCCACTTACCCAAGATACATCCTCTCACACCTATTCTCACACCCAGAGACAGACCGTGGCCAGCTCCTGCCACGCAAGGCCAAAGGGGTTGGGTGATTAGGGGTGTTGGTTGCAGGGTCTGGCCGCAGGCCAAGGACTGGGGTTCACCTCAGCCAGGCAGGACCAAAGTTATAGTTAGTTGGTTATCTCAAGTAACTATAACTTGTGCCCTAAGGTAACTATAACTCGCGAGATCGCAATACACTACTAATTACCACACAAATAATGGCACTCATGAAATCTTTGATAACATCACTGATAATATCAATGTAATATTTGCAGTAAAATGTTTGACAAAAAAACTGTGCATGGTGGGGGCACGAGTTACCGTAGGGCACGAGTAATAGATACTTGAGATAATTCTAATTATAACAGGTTCATTTCTGTGGTTTCGTACGTTTAAAATGTGAACTATATGTATAAGCTCTCTTCACTATACGTAGTGGCATTCTGCTCTTTCACAGGGAGCATATTGGCATACAAAGTAGTTCCCTTCAGTTCTTTAACTACTACGGCATTGTGTCCTTTAGAGACCAAAAACATTTTTGCCATTGTCTATAACATTGATGAGGGCTGGGCAGTTCGCACAACAATGTAGATTTTCCTAGTAATTTATGAAGGAAAGTCTTAATTTTATGAAAGACAAGGAGGTGAGTATTATGCTTTTCTTTACTTGCTTTAATATAATAGCAGCAGTAAAGCAAGCAACTACAGTTCCCAAGAGGCCAGAAAAACAAGCCAATGGGAAGAAAATAGTAGTCCCACAATATTAACCAATCACCAAGCATACAGGTATTATGATGTCACTTGACTGCGAACAGCCCTCTTTTCTTGCTGAGAAGTTTAGTAAACACGGAATAAAGGCAACATAGATAGAACAATTAACAGAGCCAAAATGAAAGAAAACTAATTTTTGCAGAAGTCCCTAAATTGTGGAAAAGGTGTTGAGGAAGAAGAGTATTCGCCATGTTGCTTGAAGAAGATCCCCGTGAAGAGCCAAGGAGGAAGACGTCCTGCTCAGGAGGTTGGCGTGACAGAGTCTGATTCGCTAATAGGGTGGGAAAACAAAGCTAGAACCTTCTAGAGGGCTAATACTTGCCTCCGTGTCTTTAATAAAATGAAGACTTTCCTTCATAAATTACTAGGAAAATCTACATTTTATGTCAAGACCGGAGGCTCCTTATTATGCTTTTTTAAAGCGTGCTAATTACAATGGTAGAAGGATTAACAAGTTTGCAATAAAACACCTTAAATACATTATCATTAGACCAATCTGCCAATCTAAAGGAGATGAGAAGTTGGGAAACAGAGGACGTTCTTAGATCTGCATTTTTTTGTTCAGAAATTTTGCCATTGCCCAACGTAGTTTAGGATGATCAGGAAAATATGGATAAAACAGGAGCGATTCTTCTTAGTGCGCCTGGATATGGTAAATAAAACACCTGTTGGGGTAAACTGACGAAAAGAAATGTCTAAACCTCTAACATCAGACAATCTTTTGATAGAAATTAGACAAAGCAACATAGTTAGTTTTGCAGAAAGCATCTTTAGAGGAAGGAGAGAGTTATCAGGCCAAGATAGAAACAGGTGCAGAACAACATTAACATCCCATAACTTACTGTATTTGAGAAGAGGAGGATTTGAAAATTTTACTCCCTTTAAAAGACGACAGACGAGGCGATGTTCCTCCGCTGGTTTTCCGTTGATAAAAACGTGGTTTGAAGAAATGGCCAGCCTGTAGAGATTTATAGTTCTAAATGGTTTACCTTTGCTGGCTTCTGATGCGAGGAAGTTGATAATAAGAATCACATCTGCTGAAAAGGGATTGGTATGTTTTCCCAGACACCAGCTATGCCATAAAGACCATGCTGACTTATAGGCTTTTGTGGTTCCTGGACTCCCAGGATTGTGAAATAGAAGTTTCTGCCCAAATGTGTGGGGTAGAATGGGGATCCCAAAGATCTTCCACACTGAAAGAGTGAGAAGATTGTCCAGTATTAGATTGTGAGGACGATTGAGGGGGTCCAAAAGGGGATGGGGGGAAAGGACAGCAAGAGGAAAGGAAAATCTATGGACAGCTCTAAAGAGTTGGGAACCAAACCTGAGATTGCCAGAATGGGACTATGAGAACTAGAGTTGCTTTCCGGCGTCGGACATGCTCAAGAAGCCTGCTGATCATTAGAAAGGGGGGGAAAGCGTGGTTCATAGAAAGAGACCAATCCTGTGAAAAGGCATCCGAAGCAAGCACTAAAGGATCTGGGTGCCAATTGTAAAATTGAGGTAATTGGGCATTGAAACAGGAGGCAAATTGATCTATTGACAGGGGACCCCACTTGGTAGGATGGACTGAAAGGTGGGGGGGGGGGATTTAGTCTCCAGTCGCTTGAATCCCGAAAGTGACGAGAGTGCCAATCTGCCACTGAATTGAGATCGCCCAGAAGGTATTCGGCACAAACCGAAATATAGTGGGAAAGGCAGTATTCCCAGAAGGTTTTGGCCATCTCCGCTAAGGGCTTGGATTGTGTACCTCCTAGATGGTTTATATAACAATCGGCCGAGATGTTGTCCATCCTGAGAAGGATAGCACAGTGAGCTCTGTCCTTTGCAAGGCTTCTGATCGCAAAGGAGCCTGCAAGCACCTCTGAACAGTTTATATGCAATTTGGACTCCTATAAAGACCATGTACCTCCAGTCGAAATCGGACCGCAGCGGCCTCCCCAGCCTGAGAGGCTTGCGCCTGATTCTAACACAAGGTCTGGGGCTAATGGAAATATAGTCCTGCCGTTCCAGGCATCCAAATGGAGGAGCCACCACTGAAGTTCTACTCGAGAATCCTGATCCAATGATACAGAGTCTGAATATGCAAGGCCTTTTCTTAAATGACAAATTTTTAATCTTTGTAGAGAACGATAGTGTAACGGCCCCGGGAAGATGGCTTGGATAGAGGGAGAAAGAAGACCCACAATGCGGGCTAAAGTTCTGAGAGACAGAGAAGACTTGCATAGGACCTGAAGAATTTCTGATTTTATAGATTTTACCTGTGGTGAAGAGTGGCGGATATTGAGTTTATTACAAAACTGAGAAACTGTGTTGAGTTGGGGAAAGGAGAGGTTTTTCTTTGTTGAGGCCAAAACCAAGATCGTTTAGGAGAGAGCAAGTAAGGGAAATCTGGGATCGAAGAGATATTGCACTCTGGTTCATTGGTTCATCCAGGTAGATGATGAGTCTTACACCCTGGGCTCTGAGAAATGCCACTACTGGCTTCATTAGTTTGGTGAAACACCAGGGAGCTGAAGAAAGACTGAAGTGAAAGAATTGACCTAGCTATTGAGATTGAAGACATTTTGTGTAATGTGGATGAATAGGGACGGATAGATAAGCATTCTGTAGATCTAAACGAACCATCCAATCGTTTTGGAGAAGGGAATCTCTGAGATGTATGATTATTTCCATCTCGAAATGTCGATTATACTACAAACTGATTGAACAGCATGAGATTGATTACTGGACGCATCTTTTTGTTTTTCTTTTAAACCAAGAAAATAGAGCTGGTAAAGTCTGAGGGGTCAGGAAAACAATGCGCAATGGCTTGTTTTTGGAGAAGTGACTAACCTTCTGACGAAATGAGGTTGAACATGTCTTTTGAGAATTTTTGGGAAAGAGGCAGGGATGATTGAAAAGGTTCTGAATAAAGTTCGATAACATAACCTTGAACTGTATCTAAAACCCAAGGGTCTGCTGATATTGACAACCATTTTAGAAGAAAATGACGAAGATGTCCTCCGATGGGAATAGGAATGTCAGAAAGTGCACTCACCTGGCTGGTTTGAGTAACTGATGCTCTGGAGCTTCTGCCACGGTTGAACCTGCCTCGTTGTGGATAGAAGTGAGGCTTGTAGTCTTAATAGGAGCCATTGAAGGAGGCTCTGGAACCTTGCTTATTGTAACCACGGCCTGCAAAGCAGTTCCTTCCTCTGCCAGCCCTGGCTAAAAACTTGGTAAAATGTATTTTTTTCATGATTGCCTGGCCTTATTGAATGAGGTAAACGTTGAGGCATATTTCCTGAGATCCTTAACAAAAGAATCCTTAAGAAGGAGTTGTTATCTTCGTTCGTGTGTTATAGCTGAATTAGCATTTCCCAGAAGACAAAATGAACGTTGGACCCACAGAGAGAGAGCGAGCTCCTCTGGATCTATGGAAGCATTGTCCAGTCTGGCTGATTCCACCAGGTCAAAAATGCCCGCGAGAGGACCAACCACTTCTAACAATTTGTCCTGACAGGAGGACCAAGCTTTGTCCACACCCTTGCAAGGGTCTTTACCAAGTTTGGAAAAGAAGATTACATTTGCAGGATCAATGGAAGGAGTGAGTGTAATTTTATGAGGTAAGGAAGGATGAGGACATTCCGATCTCAGTTTGGATCTGGATTGTTTGTCTAGGGACGTACATAATCTGGAAGAGACGTAATTGCCCACATGATCTGTGGGAAGCCACTCAGAGTTAGGATGGTAAATATTGGCTGGATCAACCATAGGTACCCCATCAGAGTCTGAGATAATCATAGGTTTGGGGTCATCTTGATTAGATATCTTTGTTTTCTTAGCTGGGGGTGCTAAGAGACCACCATTGTCTTTGTCAGATGTATCGTCATCTGAATCCACGCTGACCAAATCATCGTCCGTATCCAGGATAGAGGTGACCAAAATGGGAGAAGCAGTGTTTGGATTTCGAAGAACATTTGCCAGAGGGCCGTGAGTATTATCCTACTTGGAAGGAGGCTTGTGAGGAACCGCGTCCTCTGCCTTGCATGAGGAAACCTCACCAACCAATAGCGCCATGTTATGTTTTTTGGGTTGGGCATTTGTTGCCAGGCGCTTTCTGCTTTCCCCCACAGAATGGGCCAACATTGTTTTGAACATAATATTAATAACAGAGTTTTCCAAATTTTTGGTAATTGTATTAAGAGTCAGACACTGCCTGTTGAACAGAGGCTTGTTTTAAAGTAATCAACTCCTCTTTAATAATGGCCTCCTCCTCCATAGTCTCCTGAATTGAAGGAGAGCTATCCATCTCCATTTAAATAGAGCAAACAGAAAAACTAGGGAAAAAAACATTAAGAAACCCAGGGGAGTGGATAATGTGGTAGGCCCCGCCTATGGGCGTGAATAAGGAGGAGAAAGGGCGTGGTGGTTAGCCGAAGGAAAAAAGGACGAGGAGTCCGGGAGGATACACTGCCCAGAACAAAGCGACTGGCCCACAAGAAGCAACAAGGCTGTGACGCTCGGTAGAAGTTATCTGTTCCTCAGACGCAGCGCGAAATGGCAGCCGCCTCTGAAGGAACGAAAAATAACCGTCACCGAGATGAGACGCGCGAGGGAAACGCGTGCGCTGCAAAGCGGCAACATGCCAACTGAAAAGGGGGCCAGGAAGAAGCAGGGTATCGCTGATAAGGTAAACAGCATAAAATGTAAGAAAAACACCAAAAAGTAATTATACTGCTAAAATAGTAATAAGCAAATGCTAAATAGTACTTAACTTGACTGTGAGCAGCAAGAAAAGAGGGCTGTTCGCAGTCAAGTGACATAATACCTGTATGCATTGGTGATTGGTTAATGTTGTGGGACTACTATTTTCTTCCCTTTGGCTCGTTTTTCTTGCCTCTTTGAAATTGTACTTGCTTGCTTGACTGCTGCTATTATATTAAAGCAAGGAAAGAAAAGCATAACAGGAACCTCCGGTGTAGACAAAAAATTATGTTGTATTAAAACATTGTCAAAACCAACATTGACAAAACCAAAAGGCTGAATGCAAGGTTGGTGATTACTTGCTTTCAAAATGAAAATGTACAAAAAAATAGCAACTAGCATGTGCAATTTTACTAAAATGTGCCATTTCTCGTACCATATCGTGAGGCATCCTTTAGTAAAATGCTGGCAAGATTATAGGAAACGTGAAAACAAGCACTGACAAAGACAATTGGTCTATCAGTGGTTGCCAGCCTTTCGGTTTTGTCAATATTCATAATTATGGAATATTGGCAATGAAGACAGTTTCTTGTACTCGTTATTGTGAGCAAGTATGGTTTGAAATAATGAAGCAGATAATTTGCCCAAATGCTTAAGAGCTCAAAACAATACTCATTTAGGACAATTACCACCCACACAGTGTTGAAATCCGTCGGTTTCTTGCACAGTGCTGTCTGACAGGAGATGGAGGCAACTGAATGCATTTGGAAAGAAGGTGACCTCTGCAACTTTTACTTACCCAACGGACTTGGTGTGGATAGTCTCCTTCTGTAGAGTACTTTGTACTCATCAAATGGAAAGCCACAATGCATTTTCATGGTAGGATAATCAGTAGTGAAAAATCTCATTAGAATTTCTTTGTACATTGCAAATTCCCATCGCTAATCACTTGTTTACCCCTACCCCCTCCAAAGAATCATGCTCAAAAGTAAATAATACTGTATTACTTGTCTACGTGTTCGGTGTGATTTTCTCCATGCACACCCTATACGTCTCCGCAGTCTGTGGCACTTTGGAAAGCCCTCCAAAATCTAAGTGAAAAACCCTTGTGCTCCATTTCGCAGCCGCTGTTGGTGACATAAAGAGAATCTCTCTACTGCACATGGTTCTTAAGAGGAGTGTTCATTTTGATTTCTACAGGGGCATTCATCAGGCACATCTCCAATGTCTACAACTGTCCAGTCTGGAACACCCATCACAAATGATCTATTCAGCCAGGCTTTGCAGCATGCCCTCCAAGTATCTGGCCAGCCAGCACCACAGGTAATTAGAATCCAATAATTGTATTAACTTTATGGATAGGTTGAACGAAATTGAAATTGGCTGCGCATAATGAGATGTTGAGCGTGTGAGTAATAGAACATCTTTTATTGTTCAGTAAAGGCTGAACATTAACACTGAAGAAAAGGTAATGTAATTTGGAGACAAGCAAGTACCTTCTGATAGTAAACATTAGGGCTAGTTTCTATACTGATGGCAATGCTGATGTTTTTCTCTGTTTCACACTGGTTATTTCTTATGGGTGCTAAGAAGCTCATGAAGCATTACAGCTGTCCCTCTACTATGCATATCATGCAAGTCATCCTCATACACCAACTATGGCACAGTTTACACACTTCCCAGAAATAACTGGCAGAGCTAAAACTGCTTTCACAGTTTTCTAAATTGTGCAAGACAGTAGAGCACTTACTTGTGTGTCTGAATGCTTAGTAAAACCTTAGGTAACTCCTAGGAAGATGTGAAAGCTTTTTTGTCCATCATGCTATATAACTGCAGTAAACCGCTGACACAGCTGACCAAATCAGTTCTCCGTATTGACTGAGCACGCAAAGTTATAGTTAAACTGCGCTCGGTACCAGCTGTGGGCTGTAATCCCACATCTCTGTAAACTTTGGATGACTGTAACCTTGCAGATTACGTAGCTCTAGGTAGCACTTCATACATTTCATACCTATACCTCAGACTACAAGGCTATTATTTAAAGGTGTAGGCTACAAAGCTATCTCTACTTACTTCTGTAAATTCCTGTTCATCCTCACCTGACTAAACTTTTTCATTTGAATCTTACTTGGATCAATTACCTTTGTCAGTGCTCGTTACGTCTGGCTTCCGGAGCTTTTGTTATTAAACAAAAGGAAACTCCATATGTTGTGCCAGCACAGAGGCGTATTTCCCTTTTCCTTTCTGATTAGGTATTAAATATATTAGTTTACCCCTAATGTGGGCTCCATTGCAATGCATCAGATGCATTGTTCCCAGAAGCAGCAGCTGACAGTCTTTAAATATATTTTATTTCATTCTCTGTGCAGGAGGATGATCGCTTGTTTTGTTATGTTAGTGTAAATAGGATGTGAGAGTGGAGGGAGGTGAGAAATGATCGGAGATCAGCATTTGATACACTGAATATATATTATTGTAAACTGCATCAGAATTTATTTATGACTTGTATTGGATTAGCAAAACGAGCCTGGTTGCAAGAGTGGAAATGGAAAGTGTACTCCGGGCTGTTCAGCATAACCTCAGTGGTAGAGAAAGTATTGCTGTTGAATACAAAGGAAAGCGTATTTCTTGTTGAAAGATGTGAAGTATCCACGGCATCCACCGCTGCATGGTTCGACAGAGGAGAATTTGACAGCAGATGTATCCAGTGAAGTGGATTTAGAGGACAACACAATGAAGTGATTTATGCAGTCTTCAGTAAAGCCATCGGCACTCAGCAAATGACATTCTTTAACTGATGAACTGATATAGACGTAAAGCCACCAATCTCTATTACACCAGATTCTAAAAGGCTAATAAATGGGGGATGATTTTAGTTAGTAGGTGGAGTGATTGACATTGCAGTCTATTCCCACTAGGTGGTGGCGGAGATTTTACCGGGATCAGTACCATTTGATAAACTTTTTTTTAACCCTTCAGAGGTCTTGAAGGAATGTTCTTTCTATGGGTAAAGTGTCATGAGGGCATGATGCATGTTTTAGGTCTTGAAGGATATAACCAATATAGGAACCCATAGGTTTTTAGCAGAAGAGTACAAGTGCTAATTATTAGTCTTGCAGTGGAAGGAGATCAGTTTATTTTAATGATATTTTTCATTGAGAAATGTACGTGAGCCAGCTCCACTTTTGTAGGTGACAAACGCAGTAATATAATTAGTGAAAAACGTAACACTGGCTCATTGGAGAAGAGAAACTGAGTTGATTTTTAAGCATTTGTAATTCTCACACCTCTAGGAGGTTACATGTTGTAGTGTTCCTGGCTTTTAGCACCAGTTGAGGGGTTTTCAGAACCTTGCAGAAGGCAGTTTTCTTTCTGCTTAAGACGGCATTCTTTAGTTCTCTGCTTTTGTAGAAAGTGTCTACCTGTCTCCTTTGATTGAAGGTTTGTCTAGGGCCTAGCTTCGATGGAAGGCACTGGGACAGGAAGTATAGAGTTTGTGCGTGTAGATGGAGTTTGTGTGTGTGTGTGTGTGTGTGTGTGTGTGTGTATGTGTGTGTGTATATATATATATGTTCGGTGGCATGTGTAGCTGCAGATACACATGCTGTGCACATCCCGCCATCTGTGTTGGGCTCGGAGTGTTACAAGTTGTTTTTGTTCGAAGAAGTCTTTTCGAGTCACGAGATCGAGGGACTCCTCCCATTTCGGCTCCATTGCGCATGGGCGTCGACTCCATCTTAGATTGGTTTTTTTCCGCCATCGGGTTCGGACGTGTTCCTTTTCGCTCCGTGTTTCGGGTCGGAAAGTTAGTTAGAATCTCGGAAAAATTGTCGGTATTGTTTGCGTTCGGTATCGGGTTAGTTATAACAAATCGACACCGACTTTTGAAGAGCTCTGGTGGCCCTTCAGGGTTTTTTCGATTCCCCTGTCGGGGCCTGGTCGGCCCTGCCACGTGTTTCTTCAAGGCTGATGGAACGGACCCCATTCCGCTTCTGCCCAAAATGTCATAACAAGTATCCATATACAGATCAGCATCTGGTCTGTAACTTGTGTCTGTCTCCAGAGCACAAGGAGGATACCTGTGAAGCCTGTCGAGCGTTTCGGTCGAGAAAGACATTAAGAGACCGAAGAGCAAGAAGACTGCAGATGGCGTCGGCGCCGACAGGACAAGGGCGTTTCGCGGAGGAAGAGGAAAGCTTCTACATCCATGAATCGG
The DNA here is from genome assembly GCF_031143425.1 of Pleurodeles waltl. Taxonomy (NCBI): domain Eukaryota; kingdom Metazoa; phylum Chordata; class Amphibia; order Caudata; family Salamandridae; genus Pleurodeles; species Pleurodeles waltl. The sequence goes on from NC_090440.1 coordinate 208,733,819, forward strand.
ACTCTGACGAGCTCGATCCCGAAGAAACGCCGAAAACCGTGAGTAAGACGTCGAAACATAAAACTCACGAGAAGACGACAAAAGCCCAGGGGACGCCACCGCCAACAGGCCATGGCTTAACCCGAAAAATAGGTGACCGATCATCGGCACCGAAAAAGGGCATGCATGTGGCGAAGTCATCCGACTCCGGTCGAGATACCGCCACACAGCAATCTCTGGCCCGAGACAGCGGCTCCGAACAGATTCGGCACCGAGACAGTGGCACCATAATGGTCCGGCACCGAGAAACCACGACGCCGAAAATAAAGAAGGTTGCCTCGGAGCCCAAAAAGGCGACCGAAAAGATTTCGATTCCGAAACATCCAGCCTCGGAACCGAAAACAGGTTCCTACACAGAGGAACAGGGATTGTCCTCCCAGATGCAAGGACATAAGTTCGGAGAGGAACTTCAATCTGTTGAGCCAGACTACACTCAGAGAAGGCTCCACATTCAAAAAGACACAGGGAAGATAAGCACTCTTCCCCCAATTAAGATGAAAAGAAGACTTGCCTTTCAAGAAAAGGACAAGCAGCCACAGGCAAAGGTGGCAAGAAAAACAACTCCACCACCATCAATGCACACATCACCGGTAGCTACTCCACCACTGATGCAATCCCCGACTCATACTGCAATGAGTCAAGATGATCCTGATGCATGGGACCTTTATGATGCTCCTGTATCAGATAACAGCCCAGACTGTTACCCTACAAGGCCGTCGCCACCTGAAGACAGTACATCCTACACGCAGGTGGTCTCAAGGGCAGCTGCGTTTCAGAACGTCACCTTGCATTCAGAACCAATTGAGGATGACTTTTTATTTAATACACTCTCCTCCACTCATAGACAATACCAAAGCTTACCTATGCTCCCGGGAATGCTAAAACATTCAAAACAAATATTTCAGGATCCTGTTAAAGGCAGAGCCATAACTCCAAGGGTGGAAAAAAAGTACAAGCCACCACCAACAGACCCGGTTTATATTACGCAGCAATTAACACCAGATTCTGTGGTTGTTGGGGCAGCTCGCAAGAGAGCAAACTCTCATACCTCGGGAGATGCACCACCTCCAGACAAGGAGAGTCGCAAATTTGATGCTGCGGGTAAAAGAGTTGCAGCACAAGCAGCAAACCAGTGGCGTATTGCCAATTCACAAGCACTTTTGGCAAGATACGATAGAGCTCATTGGGACGAAATGCAGCATTTCATAGAACACTTACCCAAAAAAGGGCACAACAAGTGGTAGAAGAAGGACAAAGTATCTCCAATAATCAGATACGGTCATCAATGGACGCAGCAGATACAGCTACAAGGACAGTAAATACTGCAATAACAATAAGGAGACACGCATGGTTGCGTACGTCAGGATTCAAGCCGGAAATACAACAAGCCGTGCTGAATATGCCCTTTAATGAACAGCAGTTGTTTGGGCCGGAAGTCGACACTGCTATTGAAAAACTCAAAAAAGATACTGATACCGCAAAAGCCATGGGCGCACTCCACTCCCCACAAAGCAGAGGCACATTTTGCAAAACGCCATTTAGGGGAGGGTTTCGAGGTCAACCTACAGAAGCCTCAACCTCTCAAGCAAGGCCCGCTTTTCAAAGCCAATACCAGCGGGGAAGTTTTCGGGGGCAATATAGAGGGGCACAATTCCAAAAAAATAGAGGGAAGTTCCAAAGCCCCAAAACCCCTCCAAACAAACCGTGACTTCCAAGTCACACATCCCCAACACATAACACCTGTGGGGGGGAGACTAAGACAATTTTACAAACATTGGGAGGAGATAACAGACACTTGGGTACTGGCAATTATCCAGCATGGTTATTGCATAGAATTTCTCAAATTCCCTCCAAAGGTACCACCGAAAACACACAATATGTCAAAACAACATATAGATCTTCTAGGACTAGAAGTTCAGGCATTACTACTAAAAGAAGCAATAGAATTAGTACCAGAACACCAGAAAGGAACAGGAGTTTACTCTCTGTACTTTCTCATACCCAAAAAAGACAAGACTCTGATACCTATATTAGATCTCCGAACATTAAATACCTACATCAAATCAGATCACTTTCACATGGTGACATTACAAGACGTAATCCCACTACTCAAACAACAAGACTACATGACAACACTAGACCTAAAGGATGCATATTTCCATATACCGATACATCCTTCACACAGAAAGTACTTAAGGTTTGTATTCCAAGGGATACATTACCAATTCAAGGTGTTGCCATTCGGAATAACAACTGCGCCAAGAGTTTTTACAAAGTGCCTAGCAGTCGTAGCTGCACATATCAGAAGGCAGCAAATACATGTGTTCCCGTACCTAGACGATTGGTTAATCAAAACCAACACGCTAGAAAGGTGTTCACAGCACACAGAGTATGTCATAGAAACCCTCCACAAACTAGGTTTCACAATCAACTACACAGTCACACCTTCTGCTGTGTCAAACACAGCAATACTTAGGGGCGACAATCAACACAGCAAAAGGGATTGCCACTCCAAGTCCACAAAGAATTCAGGCATTTCACAATGTAATACAGGCCATGTATCCAAATCAAAAAATACAAGTCAAAATGGTGATGAAACCCTTAGGCATGATGTTCTCATGCATAGCCATTGTCCCAAACGCAAGGTTGCACATGCGGCCTTTACAACAGTGCCTAGCATCACAGTGGTCACAGGCACAGGGTCAAATTCTAGATCTGGTGTTGGTAGACCGCCAAACATACACCTCGCTTCAATGGTGGAACAGTATAAATTTAAACCAAGGGCGGCCTTTCCAAGACCCAGTGCCACAATATGTAATAACAGATGCCTCCATGATAGGGTGGGGAGCACACCTCAATCAATACAGCATCCAAGGACAATGGGACACTCACCAAAAACAGTTTCACATAAATCACTTAGAACTATTGGCAGTATTTCTAGCGTTGAAAGCATTTCAACCCATAATAAGCTACAAACACATTCTTGTCAAAACAGACAACATGACAACGATGTATTACCTAAACAAACAAGGAGGCACACACTCAACACAGTTGTGTCTCCTGGCACAGAAAATATGGCATTGGGCGATTCACAACCACATTCGCCTAATAGCACAATTTGTTCCAGGAATTCAGAACCAGCTAGCGGACAATCTCTCTCGGGATCACCAACAGATCCACGAATGGGAGATTCACCCCCAAATACTAAAAACTTACTTCCAGAGTTTGGGAACACCACAAATAGATCTATTTGCAACAAAGGAAAATGCAAAATGCCAAAACTTCGCATCCAGGTACCCACAAAATCAGTCTCAGGGCAATGCGTTATGGATGAGTTGGTCAGGGATATTTGCTTACGCTTTTCCCCCTCTCCCACTCCTTCCATATCTAGTAAACAAGCTGAGTCAAAACAAACTCAAACTCATACTAATAGCACCAACATGGGCAAGGCAACCTTGGTACACAACACTACTAGACCTCTCAGTAGTGCCTCATGTCAAACTACCAAACATACCAGATCTGTTAACGCAACACAAACAGATCAGACACCCAAATCCAGCATCGCTGAATCTAGCAATCTGGCTCCTGAAGTCCTAGAGTTCGGACATTTAGACCTTACACAGGAATGTATGGAGGTCATAAAACAAGCTAGGAAACCTACCACTAGACATTGCTATGCAAATAAGTGGAAAAGATTTGTTTATTACTGCCATAATAATCAAATTCAACCCTTACACGCATCTGCCAAAGACATCGTAGGATACTTACTACATTTGCAAAAATCAAAGCTAGCTTTTTCATCCATTAAAATACATCTTACAGCAATTTCAGCTTACCTGCAAATTACGCACTTAACTTCTCTATTTAGAATACCAGTCATAAAAGCATTTATGGAAGGTCTAAAGAGAATTATACCACCAAGAACACCACCAGTTCCTTCATGGAACCTCAACATTGTCTTAACACGACTCATGGGTCCACCTTTTGAGCCCATGCACTCTTGTGAAATGCAATACTTAACATGGAAAGTTGCATTTTTAATTGCCATCACATCTTTAAGAAGAGTAAGTGAGATTCAAGCATTTACCATACAAGAACCATTTATTCAGATACACAAGCATAAAGTAGTTCTACGGACAAATCCTAAATTTTTACCAAGTCATATCACCGTTCCACTTTAATCAAACAGTAGAATTACCAGTGTTCTTCCCACAGCCAGACTCTGTAGCTGAAAGAGCACTACATACATTAGACATCAAAAGAGCGTTAATGTACTACATTGACAGAACAAAACTAATTCGCAAAACAAAACAATTATTTATTGCTTTCCAAAAACCTCATACAGGAAATCCAATTTCTAAGCAAGGCATTGCTAGATGGATAGTTAAGTGCATTCAAACCTGTTATCTTAAAGCAAAAAGAGAACTGCCTATTACACCAAAGGCACACTCAACTAGAAAGAAAGGTGCTACCATGGCCTTTCTAGGAAATATTCCAATGACAGAAATATGTAAGGCAGCTACATGGTCTACGCCTCATACATTTACCAAACACTACTGTGTAGATGTGCTAACAACACAGCAAGCCACAGTAGGCCAAGCAGTACTACGAACATTGTTGCAGACAACTTCAACTCCTACAGGCTGAACCACCGCTTTTGGGGAGATAACTGCTTACTAGTCTATGCACAGCATGTGTATCTGCAGCTACACATGCCACCGAACAGAAAATGTCACTTACCCAGTGTACATCTGTTCGTGGCATTAGTCGCTGCAGATTCACATGCGCCCACCCGCCTCCCCGGGAGCCTGTAGCCGTTTAGAAGTTGATCTTGAACATCTGTATATTTGTAAATATATATATTACTTTAAACTACATTATGTACATACGTATTCACTCCATTGCATGGGCACTATTACTAGCATATACAACTCCTACCTCACCCTCTGCGGGGGGGAAAACAATCTAAGATGGAGTCGACACCCATGTGCAATGGAGCCGAAATGGGAGGAGTCCCTCGATCTCGTGACTCAAAGTCTTCTTCGAACAAAAACAACTTGTAACACTCCGAGCCCAACACAGATGGCGGGATGTGCACAGCATGTGAATCTGCAGCGACTAATGCCACGAACAGATGTACACTGGGTAAGTGACATTTTCCATATATATATATATATATATATATATATATATATATATATATATATATATATATATATATATATATATAATGTTCGATGGCATGTGTAGCTGCTGATACACATGCTATGCATATTCTGCCATCTGGTGTTGGGCTCGGAGTGTTACAAGTTGTTTTTCTTCGAAAAAGTATTTTCGAGTCACAGGATCAGGTGACTCCTCCTCTTCGGCTGCATTGCGCATGGGCATCGACTCCATGTTAGATTGTTTTCTTTCCGCCATCGGGTTCGCACGTGTTTCCTTTCGCTCCTGATAGTTAGTCGGAAACGTTCTATAACTCGTTAATTCTCGTCGGTGTTGTTTCGATCCCGTATCATCTCTCATCGACACTTATGTACCGTCGGGTCAAACATCTTTACTCGCCCTTCGGGGCACCCACACCCAACTCAGGCCCGGTCGGGCCGACCGCGTGAAAGCCTCATGGACCGGACCCCATTTCGCTTTGTCCTCAGTGCCACGCCAAATTTCCATATAACAGACCAACGTCTCGTCTGTAATCTCTGTCTCTCCCCAGACCATCGAGAGGATAATTGTGAGGCCTGCAGATCCTTCTGTTCGAAGAAAACTCTCCGATACAGAAGAGCACGAAGACTGGAGATGGCGTCGAAGAGCCCCGAACGTCTAGCAAGATTATGCAAACCGCAGTCTCCGTCCGAGGGTCCGACTCCTCCGAGCAGGAATCTGAGGAGGACAGACCGGTCAGGGCAGGACAGCACATGAGTACGCCTGCCCCTGTCCCAACTAAGCCCAAACATAAGGCCTTGGGAACGCCACTGCCGGAAGGCCATGGCTCGACCCGTAAAAAGACCTTCGGTGACCAAGCAACAACTTCGGCACTGAAAAAGGCCATGCCACCGAAGCCTTCAGACTCCAGCCGAAGCACTGGCTCCAAAACAAGCAGACATCGAAACCTCGAAGATCGCTTACGGAGCCGAGGCCAACATCCACTCCCAGCCTTTCGATGCCGAAAAGGCCAGTTTATACGGAGGAGCATGGACTTTCGAAAGTACTTAAAGAAAGCCATAGATTTTCGGAAGAACACACACAATTGGAGGACATTGATGAAAGGCAAGCCAGAATTCACGTTCACAAGGACACTGGCAAGATCATAACTGCACCTCCTCTGAAGCCTAAGAGGAAGCTGGCCTTTTAGGAACAATTGGACACTGCTCAGCCACCAGCTAAAGTGCCAAAGACTAAACAAAAATCTCCACCTCCACAATTTTCTCCGCCTCAGTCTCCTACTCATTCTCCTCATTCACCTCACCTGCTTGTCTCTCTACCTACTACTCCCACACCTATACAGTCTCCTGTGCATTCTTTTGATTCACAACTAGACAATGTGGATCCATGGGATCTCTAAGATCCAGATCCCATTCCTGATAGCCCAGACTGCTATCCCTCCAAATCATCACCACCGGAGGATAGCACCGGATATACTCCGGTCTTAGCTAGGGCGGCAACCTACCACAATGTCGCCATGCACACTGAGCCCTTAGAGGATGATTTTCTCTTTAACACATTATCCTCTATACACACTACATATCAGTCCCTTCCCATGCTTCCAGGCATGTTAAAGCATGCACACCAGATATTTCAAGAGCCAATCAAAGCCAGGATAATTACTCCCAGGTTGGAGAAAAAATATAAACCACCTCCCTCTGATCCGGCATTCCTTACACAACAACTACCTCCTGATTCTGTAGTTGTAAGCGTGGCCAGAAAGAGAACCAACTCCCAATCATCTGGGGATGCACCACCACCAGACAAGGAGAGCAGAAAATGTGATGCTGCGGGCAAAAAGGTAGCATCGCAGGCAACCAACCAATGGAGGATAGCCAACTCCCAACCATTATTGGCTAGATATGATAGGGCCCACTGGGACGAGATGAAGGATAGCATACAACATCTCCCCAAAGACCAACAAAAAAGGGCACAACAAATAGTCGAGGAAGGGCTGGCTATTACCAATAACCAAATTAGATCAGCCCTAGATTCTGCAGACACAGCAGCTAGAACAATTAATACTGCTGTTACTATACGGAGACACGCATGGCTTAGGTCTTCAGGGTTTAAGCCTGAAATTCAACAGGCAGTCCTTAATATGATGTTTAATCAAAAACAGCTCTTTGGCCCTGAGGTAGATATGGCTATTGAGAAAATGAAAAAGGACTCGGACACTGCTAAAGCCATGGGTGCTTTGTATACGACACAATATAGGGGATCCTTTCGGAAACCTCAATACAGAGGTGGTTTTAGAGCACAAACACCTGAGGCATCCACCTCACAATCAAAGTCAACCTACCAACCTCAATACCAACGAGGTAGGTTTAAAGGTAATTACAGAGGCCAATTCCCCAGATGCAGGGGAAAATATCAGGCAACAAAACAAGCCTCACAACTAAAACAGTGACTTACTCCATCTCTTCCCAACTCAACCCTCACCTGTTGGGGGGAAGACTGCAAAGGTTCCACAACAATTGGCTACCCATTACAACAGACAACTGGGTATTATCTATTATCTGCAATGGTTATTGCATAGAATTGGAACAAATTCCCCCAAATATACCTCCAAAACCACACAAACTCTCCTCCCAACATATCTCAATGTTGCAAGAAGTAAAATCGCTATTACTCAAACAAGAGATAGAGCTTGTACCACAAGATCAGATAGGAACAGAGGTTTACTCACTGTACTTCCTTATTCCCAAAAAAGACGGAACCTTGAGACCAATATTAGATCTCAGAACTCTCATTCTTTACATCCTGTCAGAACACTTTCACGTGGTAACACTACAGGTTGTGGTCCCACTGCTTCAGCATTAAGATTTCATGGCAACATTAGACCTCAAGGATGCGCATTTTCACATACCCATCCATCCAGCGCACAGAAAATATCTCAGGTTTGTAATTCAGGGAAAACGTTACCAGTTCAGTGTTACCCTTCAGGATAACAACAGCTCCCAGAGTATTTACAAAATGCTTAGCAGTAGTAGCCGCATACCTAAGAAGACAATACATTCATGTCTTCCCATATCTCAACGATTGGCTAATAAAATCCAACAGTCATACACAGTGTCACAACCTTACACATTATGTAATACAAACCCTACACACCCTAGGGTTCTCCATAAACTACCGAAAATCCCACCTACAACCTGCGCAAATTCAACAGTATTTAGGAGCCACACTAAATACACAAACAGCACTTGCAAGCCCAAGTCCACAAAGAGTGTAAGCATTTCACAATGTATTAGCACAAATTCAGTCAGGCCAACAGTACACTGTCAAATTCGTAATGAAACTGTTGGGCATGATGGCATCATGCATCGCCACTGTCCCAAATGCAAGATTAAACATGCAGCCTTTACAACAGTGTCTTGCACAACAATGGTCACAGCCACAGGGTCAACTTCACGATCTAGTGTTGAAAGACTGCCAAACACGCATATCACTTCAGTGGTGGAATTCCACAAATCTAAACAAAGGGCGGCCTTTTCAAGACCCTGTGCCTCAGACCATACTTACAACAGATGCATCAATGATTGGATGCGGGGGGGCACACCTCAACAATCACAACATTCAAGGACAATGGGACACCAAACACAAACAATTTCACACACATCACCTAGAATTGCTAGCCGTATTCCTAGCACTCAGAGCTTTTCAGCCTCTTCTTACTCACAAGAAAATCAAAACAGACATGACAACAACGTATTACCTAAACAAACAAGGAGGGACCCATTCATCTCAACTGTCCCTCCTAGCTCAAAAGATTTGGCATTGGGCAATCCACAACATCATTCACCTGGTAGCACAATACATTCGAGGAATACACAACCAATTGGCAGATGTTCTCAGCCGAGATCATCAACAAACACACAAGTGGGAAATTCATCCCCAAGTGCTTCAGACATACTTTCACCACTGGGGAACGCCAGACATAGACCTATTCTCCACCAGCAAAAACGCAAAATGCCAAAACTTTGCATCCAGGTACCCACGTCCTCTATCCAAGGGAAATGCTCTATGGATGAATTGGTCAGGGATATTTGCTTACGCTTTTCCCCCTCTCCCGCTCATTCCATTTCTAGTCAACAAACTCAGTCAAAACAAACTCAAACTCCTACTTATAGCACCAGCGTGGACACATCAACCCTGGTACACAACACTGAGATCTGTCAGTGGTACCACATATCAAACTCCCCAACAGACCAGATCTGTTAACGCAATACAAACAACTGATCAGGCATCCAGATCCCAAAATACTAAATTTAGCGATTTGGCTCCTGAAGTCATAGAGTTTGGATATCTACAACTTCCAACTGAATGTATGGAAGTAATTAAACCAGCAAGAAAACCCACTACCAGCCAGTGTTATGCAAACAAATGGAAAAGGTTTGTGTATTACTGTCAATCCAAACAAATTGCCCCTCTTTCAGCGTCGATACAAGACATTGTAAGTTATTTGCTTCATTTGGAAAAAGCTAATTTAGCCTTTTCGTCCATTAAAATACATCTCACTGCAATTTCTGCGTATTTGCAAAATATACAACACAGCTCTCTATTTAGAGTCCCTGTTATGAAAGCCTTCATGGAAGGATTAAAACGCATCATTCCACCGAGAACACCTCCAGTGCCTTTGTGGAATCTAAACATAGTACTCACACGACTCATGGGTCCACCATTTGAGCCTATGCACTCATGTCAGATTCAATACCTAACATGGAAAGTTGCCTTCCTAGTTGCAATTTCTTCATTAAGAAGAGTTAGTGAAATCCAAGCTTTCACTATTCAAGAACCGTTCATACAAGTACACAAACATAAAGTTGTACTTCGAACAAACCCAAAATTTCGCCCAAAGGTGATATCACCGTTTCATATCAAACAGTGGAACTACCAGTCTTCTTTCCACAGCCAGACTCTGTAGCAGAAAGAGCCCTGCATACATCAGACGTTAAAAGAGTTCTATTGTATTACATAGATGGAACTAAATCATTTAGGAAAACCAAATAGTTATTTGTGGCCTCCAGAAACCACATACTGGTAACCCTATTTCAAAGCAAGTGCTAGCTAGATGGATAGTAAGCATGCATCCAAACATCTTACCTAAAAGCTAAAAGGCGGCTATTAGTAACACCTAAAGCACATTCCACCCGGAAAAAAGGGGCTACAATGGCTGTCTTAGGAAACATACCAATGGCCGAAATCTGTAAAGCAGCCACTTGGTCAACACTGCATACATTTACCAAGCATTACTGTGTAGATGTGTTAGCAACACAACAGGCCACAGTAGGACAGGCTACTAAGAACACTGTTTCAAACAACTTCAACTCGTACAGGCTGACCACCGCTTATGGGAGGTAAAACTGCTTTGTAATCTATGCGTAGCATGTGTATCTGCAGCTGCACATGCCATTGAATGGAAAATGTCACTTACCCAGTGTACATCTGTTCGTGGCAGGTTCCGCTGCAGATTACCCTCTACGGGAAAACAATCTAACATGGAGCCGATGCCCATGCGCATTGCAGCCGAAGAGGAGGAGTCACTCGATCCTGTGACTCGAAAATACTTCTTCGAAGAAAAACAACTTGTAACACTCCGAGCCCAACACTAGATGGCAGAATATGCATAGCATGTGAATCTGCAGCAGAACATGCCACGAACAGATGTAACATTTTCCATATATATATATATATATATATATATATATATATATATATATATATATGTTCGGTGGCATGTGTAGCTGCAGATACACATGCTGTGCATTATCCTGCCATCTAGTGTTGGGCTCGGAGTGTTACAAGTTGTTTTTCTTCAAAGAAGTCTTTTTGAGTCACGAGACCGAGGGACTCCTCCCTTTCGGCTCCATTGCGCATGGGCGTCGACTCCATCTTAGATTGTTTTCTTTCCGCCATCGGGTTCGGACGTGTTCCTCTTCGCTCCGAAGTTCGAATCGGGAAAGTTAGCTAAATATCGGAAATTCGACGGTATTGTTCGCGCTCGGTACCGGTTTAGTGTTAGCGTATCGACACCGATAGTAGAAGTGCTCCTGCGGCCCTTTGGGCTTCTGCACTTCAGCGGGGCCTAGTCGGCCCGACCGCATCCATCGACGAAACTAATGGACCGGACCCCCTTCCGCTTCTGTCCTAAGTGCCACTCGAAGTATCCTTATACAGACCAACACTTGGTCTGTAATCTGTGTTTATCACCAGAACACAGGAAGGATACTTGTGAGGCCTGTCAGGCGTTTCGATCTAAAAAGACCCTACATGATCGAAGAGCGAGAAGACTACAAATGGCGTCGACACCAAGAGAACAACTCGACGTCGAAGAGGAGGAAAATTTCCATCCAGGGGACGGACTCAGACGAATCCGAAAGTGAGCGACCCACGACGATGCAGAAAACAGTGAGTAAAACTGCCCCGTCCAAGACTCACACAAAAATCGTTACGGCCAAGGGGATGCCACCGCCAGCGGGCCATGGCTTAACCCATCGAAAAGAAGGTGACCAAACATCGGCACCGAAAAAGGCCAAAGAATTGCCTAAGACATCCGACTCCGGTCGAGATTCAGGCACTGAACGATCTCGGCACCGAGAGTTCGACTCACCCTAGGTGAGAAAAGTTACGTCGGAACCGAAAAAGACTTTATCGGAAGCATCGGTACTGAAAAAGCGGCTTCGGAGCCGAAAAGAAGCTCTTACACAGAAGAGCAAGGACTTTTCAGCCAAATGCATGAAAGACACAGATCTGAGCAGGAAATAAGTATTGGGGAACCAGACCATACGCAAAGGAGGTTGCATATCCAGAAAGAGACTGGAAAAATACAATCTCTTCCTCCAGTCAAAACCAAACGAAAGCTGGCATTTCATGAGTCAGAAATGCAGCCGAAGGCAAAAGTGGCCAGAGATTTTTAAAAAACCACCACCAAGGTTTTTGCCACAACCTTCCCCACTACACTCACCACAGCTGTCCCCGGTAACAACACCTCCAATGCAGTCACCAACGCATACAGGGATGACACAGGATGATCCGGATGCATGGGACTTACATGATGCTCCAGTATCAGACAACAGCCCAGATTGTTACCCAACATGGCCTTCACCTCCAGAGGACAGTACTGCATGTATGCAGCTACGTTCCACAATGTAGCAATGCATTCAGAGCCAATAGAGGATGATTTCCTGTTCAACACCTTGGCATCCACCCACACTTCCTACCAGAGTCTGCCAATGCTCCCGGGCATGCTCAAGCACGCAAAACAGGTATTCCAAGAGCCAGTTAAAGGAAGGGCTATCACGTCTAGGGTGGAGAAAAAATACAAGCCTCTCCCAACAGACCCTGTGTTTATAACACAGCAACTTACACCAGACTCTGTGGTTGTAGGAGCAGCAAGAAAGAGGGCAAACTCTCCATCATCAGGAGACGCTCCACCACCTGACAAGGAGAGTAGGAAGTTTGATGCAGCAGGCAAACGAGTGGCAGCACAGGCAGCCAATCAATGGCGGATCACAAACTCACAAGCCCTGCTGGCTCGCTACGACAGGGCACACTAGGACGAGATGCAACACATTATACAGCACTTGACCAAAGAACACCAGAAACGTGCCCAACAGGTTGTGGAAGAAGGACAAGCAATATCCAACAACCATATAAGGTCCGCATTAGATTCGGCAGGCACAGCAGCACGAACAGTCAACACTGCAGTAACCATTCACAGGCATGCATGGTTACGAAGCTCTGGATTCAAGCCAGAAATCCAACAAGCTGTGTTAAACATGCCTTTTAACCAGGAACAATTGTTTGGGCCGGAAGTGGACACAGCAATTGAAAAATTAAAGGACACTGACACGGCCAAAGCCATGGGCGCGCACTACTCCCCACAAAGCAGAGGCACATTTAGAAAGCCACAATTTAGAGGGGGGGTTTCGAATGCAAACACCAGAGCCTTCCACCTCGCAAACCAGACCTACCTATCGGGGACAATACCAGAGAGGAGGGTTTTGTGGCTCATATAGAGGTGGACAATTCCCAAGAGGAAAGGGAAAATTCCAAACACCTAAGACCAGTCAAACCAAACAGTGACTTCAATGTCACAAACCCCTAATACTTAACACCAGTGGTGGGGAGACTTACCGCATACTACCAAAACTGGACACACATAACTACGGACGCATGGGTCCTAGCCATTATCCAACATGGTTATTGCATAGAATTCATAAATTTCCCGCCAGGTGTGCCCCCAAGAGCACACAATATGTCCAAACAACACTTAGACCTATTACAACTAGAGGTCCAAGCATTATTACAAAAACAAGCAATAGAGTTAGTACCCAACCATCAGAAAGGAACAGGTGTCTACTCACTATATTTCCTAATTCCAAAAAAGGACAAAACGTTAAGACCTATATTAGACCTCAGAACACTGAATCTCTTCATCAAGTCAGATCACTTCCACATGGTAACACTTCAAGACGTGGTTCCCTTACTAAAAAAAGAGGACTACATGTCAACGTTAGATCTCAAGGATGCCTACTTTCACATGCCCATACATCCTTCTCACACAAAATACTTAAGGTTTTTAATACACGGGGTGCACTATCAATTCAAAGTGTTACCATTTGGGATAACAACAGCCCCAAGGGTATTCACAAAATGCCTTGCAGTAGTAGCCGCTCACATAAGGAGACAGCACATGCACGTATTCCCATACTTAGACGACTGGCTAATAAAAACCAGCACTCAACAACAGTGTCTTCTTCACACGCAATAACTTATAGAAACTCTACACAAACTAGGATTTTCTATAAATTACCAGGAATCACATCTGCAGCCATCCCAAATACAACAATACTTGGGAGCAACACTCAACACACAAAAAGCGATTGCCACTCCAAGTCCACAAAGGGTCCAAGCGTTCCAAAATAGAACATCAAACATACAGCCAAACCAACACTACCCAGTAAGGTTTGTAATGAAACTTCTAGGCATGATGTCTTCATGCATAGCCATTGTCCCAAATGCGAGATTACACATGCGGCCCTTACAACAGTGCCTAGCAAAACAATGGACACAAGCACAGGGTCAACTCCAAGATCTAGTGTTGGTAGACCGCCAGACACACTTCTCGCTTCATTGGTGGAACCCTATAAATTTAAACCAAGGGCGGCCATTCCAGGACCCAGTGCCTCAAAACCTGATCACAACAGATGCTTCCATGATAGGGTGGGGAGAACACCTCAACCAGCACAGCATACAGGGACAATGGGACAATCAACAAAAACAACTCCACATAAATCATTTAGAACTGTTGGCAGTGTTTCTAGCATTAAAAGCATTTCAACCACTAATAGCCCACAAACCCATTCTTGTCAAAACCGACAACATGACAACAATGTATTATCTCAACAAACAAGGAGGGACACACTTGTCACAACTGTGTCTCTTAGCACAAAAGATTTGGCATTGGGCAATTCACAATCACATTTGCCTGATAGCACAATACATACCAGGCATTCAGAACCAGTTGGCTGACAATCTCAGTCAAGATCACCAACAAACACACAAATGGGAAATTCATCCCCAGATCCTACAAGATTACTTCCCTCGCTGGGGAACACCACAAACAGACCTATTCGCAACAAAAGAAAACGCAAAATGCCAAAACTTCGCATCCAGGTACCCACACCCTCAGTCCAAGGGCAATGCACTATGGATCAGTTGGTCAGGGATATTTGCTTTCGCTTTTCCCCCCTCTCCCACTCATTCCTTATCTGGTAAACAAACTAAGCCAAAACAAACTCAAACTAATACTCATAGCACCAACCTGGGCTCGCCAACCATGGTACACAACACTGCTGGACTTATCAGTAGTACCTCACATCAAATTACCAAACAGGCCAGATCTGTTAATGCAACACAAACAACAGATCAGACACCCGAATCCAGCATCGCTCAATCTAGCAATCTGGCTCCTGAAGTCTTAGAATTTGGACACTTGGACCTTACACAAGAATGTATGGAGGTCATTAAACAAGCTAGAAAACCCACTACAAGACATTGTTACGCAAACAAATGGAAAAGATTTGTTTACTACTGCCACACTAATCAAATTCAACCAATACATGCTTCCGCAAAGGACATTGTAGGCTACTTATTACACTTACAAAAGTCTAAGTTAGCATTCTCTTCAATTAAAATAAATCTCACAGCAATATCTGCCTATCTGCAGATTACACATTCAACATCGCTCTTTAGAATCCCAGTCATCAAAGCATTTATGGAGGGACTAAAAAGAATCATACCCCCCAAGAACACCACCCGTACCTTCGTGGACCCTTAATATTGTATTAACACGACTCATGGGACCACCATTCAAACCCATGCACTCTTGTGAAATGCAATACTTAACTTGGAAAGTAGCCTTTCTAATAGCTATCACATCACTTTGAAGAGTAAGTGAGATACAAGCATTTACTATACAAGAACCCTTTATACAAATACATAAACAAAGTGGTTCTCCGTACAAATCCCAAATTCCTACCAAAGGTCATATCGCCATTCCACCTAAACCAAACAGTGGAACTCCCGGTCTTCTTTCCACAGCCAGACTCGGTAGCCGAAAGAGCCTTACATACATTAGACATAAAAAGAGCACTAATGTATTACATTGACAGAACAAAACTGTTCGTAGCCTTCCAAAAACCTCATGCAGGTAATCCTATATCCAAACAAGGCATTGCCAGATGGATAGTTAAATGTATTCAAACTTGCTATATTAAAGCAAAAAGAGATCTACCTATTACACCAAGAGCGCATTCCACTAGGAAAAAAGGCGCCACAATGGCTTTTCTGGGGAATATACCTATGACAGAAATTTGTAAGGCAGCCACCTGGTCTACGCCTCATACATTCACAAAGCATTACTATGTAGATGTGTTAACAACACAACAAGCCACAGTAGGACAGGCTGTATTGAGAACATTATTTCAGACAACTTCAACTCCTACAGGCTAAGCCACCGCTTTTTGTGGAGATTACTGCTTATTAGTCTATGCACAGCATGTGTCTCTGCAGCTACACATGCCACCGAACGGAAAATGCCACTTACCTAGTGTACATCTGTTCGTGGCATGAGACGCTGCAGGTTCACATGCGCCCTCCCACCTCCCCGGGAGCCTGTAGCCGTTGTTAGTTGAATAAGAATTGTAAATTTGTAAATAAATATTATTTTAAGACAAAACATCACCACAGACCATTGGGTATTGCCATAGGCTTTTTCCTAGATTTGATTTCTACCCCTCCAAACATTCCTCCACGTTACCACAAGCTGTCCCCAGAACACAATGTTCTATTACAGCAAGAAGTACAATCGCTACTACTAAAACAAGCAATAGAATTGGTCCCACGTTCTCAACAAGGAACAGGAGTATACTCACTATACTTTCTCATTCCCAAAAAGGATGGCACTCTCAGGCCCATCCTAGACCTCAGATCCCTAAATCTATATATCCTGTCAGAACACTTTCATATGGTAACTCTGCAGGACGTCATCCCACTACTACAAAAACTAGATTACATGACTGCATTAGACCTCAAAGATGCGTATTTCCATATACCCATCCATCCAGCTCACAGAAAATACCTAAGGTTTGTGATAGCAGGAAAACATGATCAATTCAAAGTTCTACCATTCGGCATAACAGCTCCAAGGGTATTCACAAAATGTCTAGCCGTAGTGGCAGCCTACCTAAAAAGGCAACACTTACATATCTTTCCATATCTAGACGATTGGCTAATAAAATCAAACAATTTCATACAATGCCAACAACACACTCGATTTGTAATAGAGACCCTACATACCCCAGGGTTCACTCTCAGCTACCAAAAATCCCATCCTCAGCCAGCACAATTGCAACCTTACCTAGGTGCTATTTTATTTTTTTGATAAAGACTTTTTTTATTTTGCAAAGAGAAAAGAAAAGGGTAAATACAATGGTACAAACATAGAACAAGATGCTAACGTGCATCTAACAATAGCCGAGCCCATGCTCCCAGACAGTACAATATGATTGGTGGCTATTCTTTGTTTAATCTAAGGACCTGCGGCAGCCTCCCACTTCCCCCATATCTTATCATATTTGTTTGGACAGCCTCTGGCCTCATATACAAGTTTTTCATTCTGCGCACACCAGTCTACCCCTCTTCTCCATTTAGTCAGTGTTGGGGCACCTATAGCCTTCCAGCCCGCCACAATATCCCTCTTGGCTACCAGGCACGCCACCCCAAGGAAAACTCGGTCCGGTCTCCTCAACCCAGTGTCGCCCATGATCCCCAGAAGGAGGGGCAGAGGTCTCCTCTCTATGTCTTCCTGTAGGACCTCGGAGATTTCCTGCAAAACAGCTTCCCAGTATGTCACTATGACTGGACAGGTCCATACCATGTGGAAAAAGTCGGCTGTGGGGTTTCTGCAGCGAGGGCATTCCGCTGTGGGGCGTAAGCCCGCTCTGTGTAGTTTGATGGGAGTGAGATAGGCTGTGTGAAGGTAATATGCTTGTATCAATCGAAGGCGTGTGGCCATCGCTAGGGCGCGTGGGGCCATCAATGCTTCGTCCCAGTCCATCCCCTCCATGGGGCCCGCCCATCCCTCCCACCTTTGGCGGAGCTCCCCCAGAGAACCCGGGGTGCCGGCGACCAGGGCACGGTATATCTGGGAAACACCTCCCTTACCCAGGTCCCCCATCAGCACCCCGGCCTCCATAGGACTATGCTCGGGTATGTCTTCTCCCATTTGGACATGTGCTAGTAGGGCGTGTCGGAGCTGGAGATATCTGTGGAACTGTGTCTTATTCAGGGAGAATTTTTTTGGGAGATCCTCAAAGGATCGCATATACGACCCTCTCCAGACGTCCCCCAGAGTAGAGATACCTATATTGTCCCAGTTTCGAAAACCCTCCAAGCCCGCCACCTGCGCCAAGTATCTCCCATGCCATAGCGGGGTCTGTTGGGTGAGACGCCCCTGCCACCCCGTCAACCTCTGAGCAGTCCGCCATCCCTGTAAAATCACCTTAGTTACGTCCGGGACGTCTTGAGAGATTGGACCTCCGTAGAGGGTGCCAAAGATCCGAGGGTAGCCCATGGACTGAAGTTCCAACCGGTATGCCGGGTCTGACCACCCACCCCCCACCCAGTCGTTAATTACAAGCAGCTGCGTCGCAAGATAGTAAAAGTGGACATTGGACATGCCTAAGCCCCCCTCGTGTACATCTCTTTGGCAAGTTTTGAGTGCCAGTCGTGAGCGAGCTCCGCTCCATATAAATTGGCGCGCCAGTGAATCCATTTCCCTGAACCATTTTATGGGTATAGGGAACGGAAAATTTTGCAATAAGTAGAGGAGCCTAGGGAGGATCATCATCTTGTAGAGCGCTATTTTGCCGAGCAAATTAAGGGGGAGGGTCTTCCAGCGCAGAAGATCAATCTTGATTTTCCTAGTTAACGGCGTAATGTTGAGTTCCCATGACAATTCGGGGAGGAGTGAGATGTGTATTCCCAAGTACTTAAAACTGTTTCTTCGTACTGGGATGTTTCGCTGCCAGTCCACACAGTCCCTAGAGCTGTGCAGGGGGACCAATAGGGACTTGGTGGGATTTAGGATCAATCCCGAGGCCTCCGCAAAGAGGCCTAGGATTTCCAGTATGCGGGGGCCGCTTTTGGCCGGGTTGGAAATATATAGGAGGACATCATCTGCGTATAACGCCACGCGATCCTCTAAGCAGGTGGGCCAGGACCAGCCCTCGATCAATGGGTCTCCTCGGAGTATTATCGCTAAGGGTTCTATTATCAATGCGAAGAGCAGGGGAGATAGTGGGCATCCCTGTCGGGTTCCACGGCCAATGGGGAATGGATTGGAAACCACCCCGTTCACCTGAACTCGGGCTGTCGGCCTGGAATATAGGAGTCTCACTAGGCTTTGAAATTTGGGGCCGAGCCCGTTTCTTTGCAGAACCTGTTCGAGGTAAGACCAGTCCACCGTATCAAAGGCTTTCTCGAAATCGAGTAGGAGTAGTGCCAAGGGTTTGTGCGACAGGGTCTTGTGGTGGGCCAGGGCCAGATGTAGCCGCCTGATGCAGTGTCTGGTGCTGCGGGTGGGCATAAAGCCACATTGGTCAGGATGCACCAGAGTGGGCAATACTGTTTTCAATCTAGAGGCAAGGATCGAAGAGAGCACCTTGACCTCAGTGTTTAAGAGTGAGATGGGCCGGTACGCCGAACAGTGTCGTGATGGTGGTTGGGTTTTGGGGATCACTACAATCGTGGCTTGATCGATCCCAACAGGGAAGCGGCCCAGTCTCTCAGCCTCCTCGTACATGTTAAGAAGGTGTGGACCCAGAATGTCACTGCATTTCTTGTATAACTCTGCTGGGAACCCGTCAGGACCAGGGGTCTTACCCGATGCCAGGCTGGAGATCGCGTTGGTGATTTCTTCGAGGCTAATAGTTTCGTCCAGCCTGTCTCTTGTCTCCGAGGGGACCCTAGGAAGGGTAATGTCGTTTAGAAGGGGAGCATCTCTCTCAATGATCGGGCGGGGGTGCCTCGCATATAGGCTGGCATAATATGAGGCAAAACTCTGCGCAATATCAATATGTGTTTTGGTGAGGGTGCCCGAGGCATCTAAAATCTCTGGGATAACTCTGTTGGCCAGAGGACGGGTGGCCAACCAATGCAAGAGCTTCCCATTTTTGTCTCCCCAGCCATGTATTCGGGCAGTGGAAGCTCTCCAGATATGTTTAGCCGATTCTAGTATTGTGTGTTTGATTTCGCCTCTGACTAAGGTCAGTTGTCTCAAGGTAGAGGCAGACGGCAAGGTCGCTTGTTGGCACTCCAGCCTTAAGGCCTTGGCCTCCAGCTTGGAGACCTGAGAATTTCGATCCCTTTCGCGGGAACGGAGGAGGTATTTAGCTTGCCCTCTAAGGGTGGCCTTACATGCTGCCCATAGTGTTCCCGGAGACTGGACTGATCCCGTATTCAGATCGAAGTATTGGGTAAGGTGAGTCATGACCTCGTGGGCATAGTCTTCGTCCTGCAAATACCAGGCATTCAGTCGCCACACCGGGCGCCTGGAGGGGTCTGTTCCGCCCAAACGAACACGTACTGGAGCATGATCTGAGACTCCACGAGGGAGTATCTCTGCCCCCGTAACGCTCGGGAGGTCCGTGGCGGGCATGAATATAAGATCTATTCTGGATTGCGTTTGGTGGGCAGCTGATGTGTGCGTGTATTGCCGCTCCCTGGGGTGCCAGGTTCTCCATACGTCACATAGGCCTAGGCTGTCGGTCCAGCTGTTGAGGGCCGAAGCCCTATTGGATCTACTGGCAGTGGCCCCGCCAGACACATCCAGAGTGGGGTCGAGAACGGCATTGAAATCTCCTCCCAACAGGGTGGCCCCCTGGGGGAGCTCCGCCGCCACGCGTCGGAGCGAGAGTAGGAAGGGGTCCAGTCCCGCCGGAGGGGCGTACACACAGACAAGGTTTATTGGCGACCCATGGAGCGTCCCTGTGGCCACTACGAATCTGCCCTGTGGATCGGATTGTGTGCCTGTAATCACCATGGGTAGGGAGCAGTGGAGTAGGATGGCCACACCCCTGGAGCCTCTAGAGAAGCCCGCATGGTATATTCTATCATAACCTCCTCGCATAAGCATGGGGCACCTAGTCCCGAGGAGGTGAGTTTCTTGCAAAAAAAACACAGAGGGAGAATATCTGCGAAGAGTGCTAAATACTGCTGACCTTTTGATCTTGTCTAGCAGGCCATTTACGTTCCAGGAGAGGACCTGTGTCAGTGCATGCCAATCGTGGATTGCATGAGTATTGTACCAAATTGAGTGTCTGGTTGTGGATCTAGGGACGGCTGTTTTGAACTTAACAGTGAGATATTAAAATAACAAACGAGATTAAGCGACTCGTTACGCTTTAAACTGGTTTCAAACCCCTTCCCCCCTAACTGCCCCCCTCCCCATACTCCCACCCCGGAAGCATCTGTCGCCCACATACCCAACCAGAACCAGATAGCCAGAGTGACTATCATTGGGGTGGAGTGGTGGACCCCTCCATTTAACCGGATCAACTGCAATTAGCGGCCGTGTGCCGAGGTAAGGTGCTGTACGTCAGAGGGGCACAGCGTGACCAACGACGGTCCCCTAGGGGCCCGCGTCTTAAAGGTTGAACAACCCGGGTCGCCCCCTGGGGGTCCCCCAGCAGGGGTCAAGTATGTTTCATTGTCAGTATTAATCAAGTGCCGGGGACTGGCTCAAGCGTCCGTCGTCCATCGCCTGGGCCGAGGCCCAAGGCTCGGGAGGGTCCGCACTTCCCTCGGTCTGTGAGTCTAAGTTCCGGGCCGTCTCATTGTCCACCAGAGTGTCTGGATCTTTTCCTTTTATCCCCCCCCTCCGGGACCTGGTACGTCTCCGGCTCCTCCGGGGCCCCTCCGGGAGGGGGGGTCCCATCCGGGAGATCTTTTCAGTAGGACCCGGGGGGCCCCTCCGGGCTCCGACGCCCTCCTCTGTCAGCCAGTCCCATGCCTCTTCAGGTGTTTCAAAAAAATGAGCTTTCCCGGCCAAGAGGACTTTGAGTCTTGCGGGGGAAGAGGAGCATGTAAGAGAGCTGCATTGCTCTAAGTTTTTGTTTAACCTGCTCATATGAACGACGGCGAGTCTGGACCTCACGGGTGTAGTCCGGGAAGATTAGGATCCTGTGGTTTTCCCAGTGGAGGTCTTCCAGACGCCTAGCCTCCTTGAGGATACTATCTCTGTCTTTAAAGTTGAGGAAGCGAGCAATCATCGGGCGTTTTGGGCCGCCCGGAGGGGGACGAGGGGCAAGTGCCCTGTGGGCTCGCTCAACCACAAACCAGGGCGAGAGGGACTGTTCCGGCATCCAGGTCTTGATCCAATTCTCTAGGAATTCGGAGGCCCCGCCGTCCTCTATGCCCTCTGGAAAACCAATGAAGCGCAGGTTGTTGCGTCTTGACTGATTCTCCGCGTCCTCAGCGCGGCGGTGCAACTCTCCGGATCGAGTCATCAGCTGGGTTACCTTGGCTTTAAGGTCGGATAGGTCGCTTTCAGTCTGGGAGACTCTGGCCTCGACCTCAGTGATCCTGTTCACTGCGTTTCTGAGGTCCTGCCTAACAAGGCCCACATCCTCCCGTACTTCCCCGATTTTGGTCTCTACAGCGGATTGCGAAGTTTGGATGGCCTGGAGGATGGCGCTCACTCCGTCCGGCGCCGGGCCCCCACTAGCCGTGTCCCCCTCACCCCGCTGTCCTGTCGGCGTCGTGAACTGGTCGATCTTTTGCTGAGAGGGTGGAGGTTGTTTGTTCGCCTTGTCTCTCCCCATCGTGGCGCAGGGGGGGGGAGTCGGACCAGGTTAAGTCTTGCCGTGTTTTGATTTAAATCTTGGGCCTTGGTTCACTTGTTATGATTGGGAATCCACGGGGTGGCTCAGATCCAGTCTCCCTGGATGTCGCAGTGTCCCAGGTTCACAGCCTGTTTTTAGTCGCGTTGGTGGTCGGGCCATTCAGGTCAGCGGCCTCGTCGGGGAGGGTGAGATTGGCCCACCGGCCCGCTTGTCGATAGCTGCTTGAAGAATATATGGGGTCACCGCTGATCCCCCGAACGACTCAGGCATGCCACACGCTCCCGGCCCCCACAATCAAGGCACCAGGGTGGAGGGAGGGAATGGGAGCCGCGGGTGGGCATCCTCCATACCACTGTCACGCTGTTCCTCCTCGTGCCAACAGCGTCCCGCCTCCCTTCAGTGGGGTTCCGTGGGTCCTCTCCACCGACAGTTCAGCCGGGCGCCCGGAGGCAGTCCCGCTGGCGCAGGGCCCCTCTTCTTGGGCCGGGGCGGCGTTGCCTCCAATCCGTGGGACTTCGCGCCCCAATGCTCTCCAGGGTTCCCGGTGCGTCCCCCGTCCGGCGGGTTACCCAGAGCCTCCCCGTCGATCGTCTCTGTGTGGGCACCCCGGGACCGCCCTCTCGCCACAGGTCCTCTCCACCGAGCCGTCGTCGTCCCCTCAGTCCGCGGGGTTCCGCGTGCGGGGCGCGGTCCCAATGCCCTCCCGGACCCCCGGCGTACTTCCGGTCCGGCGGGGCCCCGCGGGTCCCCCACTCCGGCGCCTCCGCGCGGGCACCCAGGTGCGGACCCGCTAACGTAGGGCCTTTTTCTCAGGCCGGGACAGGGCCGTCTCTTCCGTCCACGGGGCTCCACACGCGGAGCACGACCCAGCGCTCTCCAGGGCCCGCGGGGCGCCCCCAGCCCGGCGCCGCAGCATCAGTAAGGGCAACAGCGTCGGAGCCGAATCAGCCACGGAGACCCCGTCCCAGCCGCCATTTTATTTTTCTTTCCCCTCGGAGCCGGTCGGGCCGCGGCGGCAGATCGGAGCCTGCCTTTCGCTACCGCTCACCTCCACCGGCTCCTCGGGATCCAGGGATCACGGGGAGAGTCGAAGCGGCATCCCTCGCTCGGCAAAACCGCGTTAGCTATGGGCGGATGACTGAGGGGTCCAGAGCACTCTGAGTGCGACCGCCATCTTGACGCCCGAAGCCACGCCCCCACCTAGGTGCTATTTTAAATATGCAAAGAGCCTTTGCCTATCCAAATGCACAAAGGATACAAGCTTTCCAAAATCTCATACCACAAATGCAGCCAAATCAACAATACACTGTAAGATTTATCATAAAACTATTAGGAAACTATTAGGAATGATGGCATCCTGCATAGCAATAGTACTGCATGCAAGACTAAACATAAGGACACTACCACAGTGCCTCTGAGCAATGGTCTCAAGCACAGGGCCAATTGCAAGATCTAGTGTTGTTGGACCGCCAAACGCAGAAGTCCCTTCAATGGTGGAATCTCAGCAATTTAATGAAGGGGTGGTCATTTCAAGACCCTGTGCCTCAGACCACAATAACAGATGCTTCAATGATAGGTTGGGGAGCACATCTCAACAACCTTCCCATTCAAGGGGAATGGGATTCAAAACAGTGAAATTTTCACATAAACCATTAAAAATTATTAGCTGTGTTCCTTGCCCTAAAAGCATTTCAACCCCTTATCAAACACAAGATTGTTCTGATAAAAACAGACAATATAACAACCATGTATTACCTGAAGAAACAAGGCAGGACACATTCATCTCAACTGTCCCTTCTAGCCCAAACAATATGGAAATAGGCAATTCACAATCACGTTAATCTATTAGCCGAATACATTCGAGGAATACACAATCAGCTAGCGTATCTCCTAAGCAGGACGCACCAACAGACACGAATGGGAGATTCACTTTCAGGTACTTCAAAAGTACTTTTAAATGTGGGGAACACCAGAAATAGACCTATTCGCAACAAGCGAAAACGCAAAATGCCAAAACTTCGCATCCAGATACCCACATCCTCTATCGAAGGGCAATGCTCTATGGATCAACTGGTCAGGGATATTTGCTTACGCTTTTCCCCCTCTCCCACTACTTCCCTTTCTGGTCAACAAACTACGTCAGACCTCTCACCATGATACTCATAGCCCCAATGTGGGCACCACAACATTGGTACACAACACTCCTAGACCTGTCAGTAGTACCTCAATCCAAACTTCCAAACAGACCAGATTTGTTAACACAAAACAAGGGACAAATCAGACATCCAAATCCCAGTGCTCTTAACTTAGCAATTTGGCTCCTGAAGTCATAGAATTTGGATACTTAAAAAAAACTTCCATTAGAATACATGGAAGTTCTCAAACAAGCACATAAACCTACAACTAGGTAATGCTGTGCTAACAAATGGAAAGGATTTGTTTACTACAGTCAATCTAAAAATACTGATCCACTTACAGCATCAATACAACATATTGTATGCTATCTACTTCATTTGCAGAAATCAAATCTAGCTTTCTCATCCATTAAAATCCATCTTACTGCAATATCAGCATACTCACAGACTATTCAGCATCTCTTTCTTCAGAGTTCCAGTTATAAAAGC
Source organism: Pleurodeles waltl (assembly GCF_031143425.1). Classification (NCBI taxonomy): domain Eukaryota; kingdom Metazoa; phylum Chordata; class Amphibia; order Caudata; family Salamandridae; genus Pleurodeles; species Pleurodeles waltl. The sequence goes on from NC_090440.1 coordinate 208,759,095, forward strand.
CTTCATGGAAGGATTAAAACATATTATTCCCCCTAGAACACCACCTGTTCCTACTTGGAATCTAAATATTGTACTCACCAGACTCATGGGCCCACCTTTTGAACCCATGCATTCTTGTGAGATTTAATTCTTAACATGGAAAGTTGCCTTCCTAGTAGCCATTACTTCATTGCGAAGAGTTAGTGAAATATAAGCATTCACTCTTAAAGAACCTTTTTTCCAAGTATACAAACATAAAGTTAGACTTGGAACAGATCCCAAATTTCTGCCAAAAGTGGTATCACCTTTTCACATAAACAAAACAGTGGAATTGCCAGTCGTCTTTCACAACCGGACTTAATTGCAGAAAGAGCCCTTCATACTCTTGACCTTAAAAGCGCTCTAATGTACTATGTAGATAGAACCAAAGAATTCAGAAAAACCAAACCGCATTTTGTTGCCTTTCAACAACATCATAAAGGGAATCCTGTCTCTGAGCAAGGGTTACCACGATGGATTGTTAAATGTATACAAACATGTTACATTAAGGAAAAAAGACAACTTTTAATCACACCTAAAGCACATTCCTCTAGAAAGAAAGGTTCATCTATGGTATTCTTAGGAAACATACCAAGGGCAGACATATGTAAAGCTGCCACATGGTCTACTCCTCATACATTTACAAAACATTATTGTGTAGATGTATTTTCAAAGCAGCAGGCCAATGTTGGTCAAGCTGTCTTAAGAACATTATTTCAAACAACTCCAACTCCTACAGGCTAGCCACCACACTTTTGGGGAGTGTAATTGCTTTGTAGTCTATGCATATAGTGTGTATCTGCAGCTACACATGCCATCAAACTGAACATGTCACTTACCCAGTGTACATCTGTTTGTGGCATGTAGTGCTGCAGATTCACATGCATCCTCCCTGGGAGTCTGTAGTCGTTGCAATTTTTTTCTTTTGTACAAATGTAGATACATTTACATTTGCATGGGCATCTATTCTTATTTACTATTTCTATACAACATTTATATTATTATACTCTATCACTCCTTCCTACACCCTTTTGCGTGAAAACAATCTAACAATGGAGTCTATGACCATGCACAGTATGACCGAGAGGAGGAGTCACTAGATCCTGTGACTCCGAAAAGATTTTTTCAAAGAAAACCAACTTGTAACACTCTGAGCCCAACACTAGATGGCGGAATAATGCATAGCATGTGAATCTGCAGCACTACATGCCACGAACAGAAGTACACTGGGTAAATGACATTATATATATATATATATATATATATATGTGTGTGTGTGTGTGTATATATATGTATATATATATATATATATATATATATATATATATATATCCCCTAACTCCTCAGATATGAGGGACCTGCTATCAAGGAGTCTATGCGAACTATAGTAAGTTGCTATGTGAATTTTTGCTTGGCACAGCATGCCATGGCTTCTATTCTTTACCTGAGATTTACTGGGTCTGTCAGCTTGGGTACAGGTATGTCAATAAGGACTAGTTGCAAACCATGTGCATATTATAGGTTTGACCCTTTTGCAATAGCTTACTAAGTTATCAGATATGCAAGTCCGGCATTGATGAAGTGCGACCCCACATGAGAGTATTTGCCTGTAAATGAATAGGGAGTCAGGAAGGGCAATAAGGATCACAAATAGGCACAGTGGATGAGCCTGGCTAAGAAATTCAAAGGTTCTTTCCTGTGGAGTGCCTTGAACGAAAAGCATGTTAAATTGTGTCTCTTCAGAATACTGTGTACCAGTGCTTTGGCAACCATTGGCCACTCAGCAATTGTTTGCTCCTATCCCTCCTTTTAGATCTGTCCTCCTCTACTTCTTTGTAAGCATGGGGCTTTGGTCACCTCTGACCCATGTTGTTGTACACTTGCCTCTTCAGTTCTGCTCATTGTCTAATGTGTTTCTCTTTCCCACAGCAGAGCCATTGGCAGCCACAGCTACAACAGCTAAGGGACATGGGTATCCAGGATGATGACTTGAGCTTGAGGGCGCTGCAGGCTACCGGGGGTGACATCCAAGCTGCCCTGGAACTGATCTTTGCAGGGGGTGCTCCATAGTCAACAGTCTCATCCTGAGTGAACCACAGAAGACTCAGTGTCTCAGGACACATTTTTGTTACCATGCTTATGTACCAAGGATGGATATCATGGCAGCAAGCAGACTGAAAACAATACTGTCTTAACTCTCATCAACCTTCTCCGCTCTTGGCAGTTTTTGCATCATTTTGATTTTTCAATTTTTTATTAATTTACTGTAGTTCATGTTAGCATCGGTCATCGCCTCCGAAGCATTTTAAAAATAAATAATCGGAAGCTGTCTGAAGTGGAATTAAACTTGAGGAAGGCCCTGGCATCCAAATAATCAATATTGCCATGCAACTGAACGCACTGTTGTAAAAAAAAAAAAAAAAAAAAAAAAGTGATTGTGTAAAAGCTGGCTGGATGGATGGATGTTTTGCTTATTGGGTGGCAATCTCGAATCATCTCATGGAAGTCTATCGGGAGGAGCAAGCTACATTACCCATTCATGACGGAAATAAAAAATAAACTGCTGAATTTGGCTATTTCCTAGCTTCCAGGAAATCGTCTGTCCCTCAGTTGCCACCCAGCCAGTGAGATAGATCTTCACTACTGGCTAGCCTTTGTATTTGTTATTCTCCTAACTCTGGCTTGCGAGCTGTTTGAAGCTATGGTTTTAGTCCTCCTGTCAAAACAAATGCCCAGCGTATCCTTCATGAAATACTTGAATTTCCCGCTTTGCTCTGATTGTTGTTGGTATTTCTCCTAATCCTAACTGGGTTTCGTAGTTTTAACTTTCCCGCTTCTGTCTGCTTTCATTATTTGTGATACTCATGGTGGTATGCTGTTTGCATCCTAATGCTCTGCACAAGTATATTATTTATGCCCATTCTGCATGTATGTCAGTGCCAAGATGCTTGGCATCTTCCGTATTTTCCTAATGCACAGGGTTTTTGCCTTCGATGTGTTTTCTTGATGCTAAATTTCAGCCATTTTTATCCTGCAACTTTGTTCGTCTGGCTTCTTAGTGTCTTTTGTAGTGTTCTGAGGTATTTTCTTAATTGCCTTCTGTTTTGCATCTGCTTGCTGTTTTTCCAGGTACACTTTCCCTGGTGCTTTCGATATTTCCCTGTTACAGGAGTTTAAGATTGTTAAAGTATCTTATCTCTTGCTCAAGATCTCTGGTCCCCGGGGTGTTCCCTCACCACACCTGCTCTGCTCGTTTTGTTTCCTCTAAGCCAACGTATTAGACTCGACTCATGTCTTATTGCCCACCCTTCGTAAGCAAACATTCTGTCTACATGTCTCTGTGCCTGCTTTACAAGTCTTACAGTGCTCCAGATACTATGATCCTGACTGTGGTCTACACACCTTGCATGGCTCTTGACCCCTTTCTCCCAAGAGCCACTTACTTTGACTTGCCCTCTGGCCATGATCCTCTTCCTTTGCTCTTGTAATTTATGATCACATCCTCTCTTGACCACCTATTGGCCTCGTCCACCTTATATTCTCTATGCTGAGTACTTTTACCTGTTAAATTTTCTACAGGTGCCGAGGTTTTGGCTGCGCACCCATCTCCAGGTACCTGGCTTACCAGTGTAGCTAACAGTGCATTGCCTTTTATTCATCGAATTTGGTTGTAAATAACTTGGTGATTTTGTTTGAAAATTGTTTATAATAAATTAAAGATTGCATTAAAATAGTATTTGTACAGTTGTGACTTTTTATGCATGTTTTATATTAATGTTATTTGTTTATGATGTGAACATGCTCCTAACGCTGACTAAGGACAGGGTCTGAATTTGGAAACAGGATGGCGTTTTTTTTATTTTATTTTTATTTAGTAAACCGACAGGTTTTGAGAGATATCTTATAATGGGAGCGATGATCATTCTCTGACGAGTAAACAAACAGGGTACAGTCCCAAACTGAGATCTACAACACTGGCAAGGAGTCTTCATCTCTGTTGGACTAGAAACATCGCTTTTCCACTCCGTCCTGCAGAGGAGGGGTTGAGCACTTAAGTATATGAGGTCTACTAGTGACTGAATTTAATGTGAATGAAAATTCATGCATGTTAAGTATGTCGAGGTTGGAATGTTGGCGCGCAGGAGTGTGACACGCTGGAATTCTTTGGCATGTAAGATTCCAAGCAACCATGGGTGTAGGAAGTGTGGGGAACGCAGGGATATGTCCCGCCCAGATTTTGGAGTGGGGGGGACACAGGGGACAAGGGTGGGGGGGACGAGGGGACAGAAGAATTTTCCCTTCTCCTGTAATTCGCAGGGCCATTAGCGCATGAAAGCGCTATCTATACTGGCCCTGCACTCGACCTGTGACCTGGCTCCAGGACACTCGCCCTCTGCCCTTTTGTTGTGCTGCAGCACACAAGGGATTCTTTCTCACCTTGCCCCACAGCCCCCTGCAGTCTGCACTTCTGAGAACAAAGGAAGACGAGAGAGGCCCTTTGTTGATTGCTGTCTGCATCCCGTCTCTCCTGAGCCCTACCTTTCCCTTCCCTTGAAGAACGAACCCTGAAGAAAGCAGCAAGATTTGAAGAAGGTAAGGAGGTTTGGGTAGTTAAATAAACTATTGCTAAGTAACTCCCTTTCTTTTTAAATACAGTGCTGTGTTGCAGAGTATCTCCCTTTCTAAAAACAGTATTATTGAGTTACTGTGAGATATGAGCAGGGCAGGCTTTAGCGCGCTGATGCAACAATGTTTGTTAGGGCCCCCCTTTCTGTCACCTCTCTCTCACTCTCTTCTCTCCTCTGTCTCTAGCTTGCCTGCCCTAGTGCTAATTATTGTCCCCTAAGTTGACATCCTGCCCCCCCCCCCCCCCCCCCAACAGTTCGGTCCCCTTCTCTCACTCAGCCTTCCTGGTATTTGTGAAAGCCCGCTCTGAAGGGCAAGGGCTGTCTGTAAATCTCATTTCCAGCCAATGGCCTGTGGATGCGAAGCCAGCACTGTGGCAGCTCACAGGCTGTGGTGGAACAGAGCCTGACACTGCTGGATAGACAGTGGAGAGACCAGCACACAGCATGGGTCCCAGGAAGAACCAGATGGACAGGGCTAGGTAAGGCAGCTAGGGTGATGCAACCGGTGCTGCCGCACTTGGTGCTGACTTAGGATGGGGGTGCTATGTTTGCAAGTATATTGTTACTTTAAAAGCACCTGCTGGATGTTCCTTGCCACCAACAGTTTTCAGGCAACAATAAAAATCTTAAAATAATTCCGGTGATTAATGGTCATTCTGGAGAGAGATTGAAGTTTTGTCTAGTGGAAGTTTTGACTCATCATAACATACAGGGTTACTATGCCTGCTACAAAGGCCGTCTACATGCAGATCACAAAGTGTACCTAATGTGAATAGGTCAGTGGGTTACTGCTTTTGTCAGATGCAGAAAAGTACCATCTTTTTGGCATGGTTACCCCACTTTTTGCCTGTTGTCAGTATGTATTGACTGTGTTCACTGGGATCCTGCTAACCAGGACCCCAGTGCTCTCTCCCATAAAATTTGGTTGCTTGGACCACACACACCCCACACATGGCATACTGGTGCCCCTTATAAGTCCCTAGTATATGTTACCCAGGGCATTGGGGGATCAGGGGTTCCCCATGGGCTGCAGCATTTATTATGTATTATGCCACCCATAGGAGCCCATGTAAACTGTCTGCAGGCCTGCCATTGCAGCCTGCGTGAAAAGGTGCTTGCACCCTTTCCCTTCAGGTCACTGCACCAGGTCACTGTAAGTCACCCCTATGGTAGGCCCTCCTAGCCCAGAGGGCAGGGTGCAAGTACCTGTGTGTGAGGGCACCTCTGCAGGAGCAGAGGTGCCCCCACAAATGCCAGCTCCATTTTCCTGGACCTCGTGAGTGCGGGGACGCCATTTTATGCTTGTACTGGACATAGGTCACTACCTATGTCCAGCTACATAATGGTAACTCCAAACCTGGGCATGTTTGGTAACAAACATCTCAGAATCATACCCCAATACTATTGTCAGTATTGATTGTATGATTCCATGCACTTTGGGGGCTCCTTAGATGATCCCCAGCATTGCTCCTACCAGCTTTATGGAGTTTTCCAGACAGCCCCCGCTGTTGCCACCCCTCAGACAGATTTCTGCCCTCCTTCTGCTGCTTGAGCAGCTCATGCCCAGGAAGGCAGAACAAAGGATTTCCTTTGGAAGAGGGAGGCAACACCCTCTCCGTTACAAGGCTTGGGAGGGGTAGCCTCGCCAAGCTACTAGTATGCTCTGAAGGGCACATTTGGTGCCCTCCTTGCATAAACCAGTCTCTACCAGTTCAGGGACCTCAGCCCCTACTCTGGCGTGAAACTGGACAATGGAAATGGCGTAACCACTCCCCTGTCCATCACCACCCCAGGGGTGGTGCCCAGAGCTCCTCCAGGTGGCCACTTGATTCTTCCATCTTGAATCCAAGGTTGGCAGAGGCCTCTGTGAGAATCTGAGTGGCCAGATCAGGGAGGTAACATCACAGCCCCCTCCTAGGTGGTCACCCGGCTAGGTGACCAATCCCCCTTTCTGGGCTATTTAGGGTTTCCCTCTTGGGTGGGGTCCTCAGATTTGACCTGCAAGATTCCAGCAGGACTCCTCAGCAATGTTTACTTTGACTTCTGGCCACTGGAACCGCAACTGGACTTCACAGGAAACTACAATCCCCAGCTCCAGTAACGACTTCGCCACGCAACATTGTTTCTCCGACTCCTTCCACCAACTGCAACATTTGCCCAGCTGTGCTTCCTCTGAGGGCAGCAAGTCTTCAGTCTGCATGAGAAGAAAGAAGGAAAATTCCTTGGAGTGAAGGAGTCACTTACCTGCCTCTGCAGGCATCAACTACAACAACACCCGCTGCGTGGATCTCCTCTCCTCCTGAGCTGCGCGGATCCTGCATCAGGGGTGGTAGTCTGGAGTGGTCTCCTTGGTCCTCTCTACCAGCTGCCCAACTTTGGAGTAGGTAGGTCCTTGCCTTCCCATGCAGGATAGTACCCCCATGCACCGCGTCTCTTGCAGCTACCAAGGCTTGTTGTTACCTCCTCCAAGGGATCTTCAGGCTCCGTGTAGCCTCAGCCCCCGGCACTCTTCTCTGTGAAGCACAGCCCTCAACGTGCTTCGCCTGTGAAGTGGGACCTCTCTTCAGGTGTGCTGTGGGCCTCTCTGCAGCTCCTGGGCTCCTTGTCTGTAGGTCTTCTGTGGGGGCTGCCTCTCCTCCTCCAGACTCTGCCTTGCTGATGGTCACCTGGGACTCCCCTCCATGGGTTGAGTCACCCTGGACCTTGCTGGTCCCCAGCAGCTCCACTTTTCTCCTACTGTGACATTTGCTTTTGCCAAGGCTTGTTGGTGGGTTTTCCACACCACAGACTGACTGCAATTCTTCATCTGGCATGGGACGTCGACTGCATCACCTAGGAACTCTTCATCTGCTCCAGTGCTGCATTGCTGACCATCTCGTCTCCCCGTCGACCAACTCCTGCATCCACAGATGGGTGGGTAGTGGCTCCTGCCAAGTCCGGACCATCCTACGTAAACTGGACTTGGTGCCCTTCTTTTCCAGGTCTTACTCTTCCAGGATCCACCTCTAGTTTCTTGCAGTCTTGTCTGCGTTTTGCAATATCCTTCTCTGAAGTTCTTTTGGTGGGTCAGGGAAAAAACAGTAACTTACCTCTTTTCTCCTGGTCGCTGGGGGGCACTCTGGTACTTACCTTTGGGGTTTCCTAGTTCCTCCAGCTCCCCTCTACCAATTCCACTTCCTTGGGTGGGGACCCGGCTTTCGCATTTCACTTTCTTAGTATATGGTCTGGCCCCCTCTAGGCCTTCAGTATTGCCTATTGCTTTTCACTGTTTTCTATTGCTTTTTATGCCAATTTTGTGATTGCTGCTGTACATATAATAGTGTGTTACTTACATCCTATTGGAGTATTGCCTATCTAGTGTTTTAGTGTTTGTGTTACTGTAATAAGGAACCTTTATTTTCATAACACGTGTTTCTTTCATGTGTTTAAGTGCTGTGTGACTACAGTGGTATTGCATGATCTTTGCATGTGTCCTAGATAAGTCTTGGCTGATCATCCACAGCTACCTCTAGAGAGCCTGGCTTCTAGATACTGCCTACACTTCACTAATGAGGGGATACTTGGACCTGGCATAAGGTGATGATACCATAGGTACTCACCACACACCAGGCCAGCTTCCTACATCAGAGAGCTCCTTTTTTGTCCCCTGCAATTTATAAATGAAAACTGAATATAGAACAGTGAGCAATGAACTAATCAAAGAGCTGCATGCAAACATCAAGGTATAGATTAGAGCGTTATGTTTCCCCCCCCCACTTTTTGATTAACTTAATGTTGCAAAACAAGTTGATTTGAGCGCAAATCAGTTCTTATTATTAAAGGGAGCCCCCAACCATGGTGTTATGTTTAAAATTCTGAGTTTGCGCTTCTCCAGAAAAAGCACTCTGAAACTATACCTGCTACCAGTATGGATGACTTGTGACACCTACACCTTGTAGTCCTGTCTTATGTAATATTTCATATACAATGATTCACACATATATGAGGATTGTCTCTGCGTAATGTCTGTGTGATGTAAAGTGCTTTGACACCCTAGACTGGTATGAGGGATGAATGATGGAACAACACATGCGTATATCGTGCATGCCTTAACATCGCGGTCTCAACTATGACCATGTCTTTACTACGCATGCCTTAACAACGAATTTCGTTGTAAAAGCATGTTTGGTAAAGGAACATGTGTGGTAAATTCTCCCTACTCTGCCCCCTTACACCTGATACCATACTCCACCCCTCCAAGCACTTAAAACTGCCCCCTGCCCTGAGCCCTAAACCCCCCTGCCCTGAGCCCTAAAAGTAACCCTGCCCTGTCCTAAAAACTACCCAGACACCCACTCTGAACCCTAAAACCTACCCTGAACTGTTCTAAAAACTACCTTGATGCCCCTGCCCCCACCATGAACCCTAAAACCTACCCCGCTCTGTCCTAAATACTACATGACCCCCACCCTGTACCCTAAAACCTACCCCACACTGTCGTAAAACTACTTGAACTCCATGCACTCCTCCTGACCCCTAAATCCTACCCCACCCTGTCCTAAAAACTATCCGACCCTACCCTGCCCTAAAAATGACCCCAACCTCCTACTCTAAACCCGGCCGCAGCCCTACTTACCTCTCTCTCTCCTCTGCTTCTTCCTGTTCCACTCGGACAGCTAGACCGCTCTCTATGCTGTAACCACGCATATGTGTGGTAAAGATGTGTGGTAAAGGCATGCGTGCTAGACCCATATTTGTGGAAATGGCAGCGTGGTCAATGCATTGCATTGATTGCATTGTAAGGGATATTTCCCGGTATGAGTGGTGCTATAAGACTAATGAAATGCATCTGAGAGAGAGTGGGGATGGATAGTAGTGAGGGAATCCGTGGCAGAGGTGGTCACTGGGGGGCACCAACAAACAATGTCGCACAGGGCGCCACCAGCACGAAGGCCGGCCCTATCAGACAGCACAGCAGTTCACAGGAACACAGCAGCACAGAGACTGCCACTTGATAGTCAGACAAGGACCTAGCAGCAATCTTAGGCCTTACTGGCCTTCATAGGCAGGCGAAGGCGCAGAGACTGACACAGCCTGACTAGAAAGCTCCCAAAAGGCAGTACAGTGCATGGCAGGCAGCACAGGAATCGACAGGAAGCACTGCGCCCAGCAGGCAGTACAGGCCTCTTAGGACTTCACACAGGCGAACAGCATCACAGAGCCTGTTGCTGCCTAAAAGGCAGCAAAGGGCCCAGCAGACAGGGAATTGCAGGCCACACAGGCAGGACTTGACTGGAAGCGACCGCCTTCCCCATCTCCCCCCACCACGGCAACCCTTCTGGGTGCAAACTTTGTGCAGGGGGCCCACCTCAAGGTTGTCCCTGTCCCTGTCCCCCCCCCCCCCCCCAGAAATTTAGTGTCTCCTACGCCCCTGCAAGCAACGGTTCCCTCGGGCGGTTGCTTCGAGACTTTCATGCAGCTCCTCTTTTATTCTCGAATAATCCGCTTCGGGGGTAAAGTACACTTCGTAACAGAGATCCTTCGTCATAAAATGGCCCCTGAGGCCTGAACTCATAGGCCAGAGATGATTGACTAAACTCCCTCGACAGTCCAAATCCTTGGGAAAATATACAAACATATGTGGAAATCATCAACATATTTGTGGCAAAAAACTTACCAAAGAAAGCAAAGAAACTACAGTGTCAATTTAAGGACCACAATAGTCAAACTACATCGAAGCGCATTGATTCTACTGACTTATTTCAAATATCCCGAAATGTTACGATGCATGCTAACTAAAATCAGCTGAATTGCAACTTTGCAGATTTATGTTTTAAACCTACCAAACATCCTGAAGTGCAGCATTTGCGAAACTCAATAAACAGCCCTCCATGGCAGCAGATAAGGTTCATGCTGTGAGGTACTGTAGATGGACTGTTAATGCTCATTAGCAAACCCCCCGTCATAGCACCCACTCCTGATGACGCAGAAAAAGAAGGTCCGACATATATTCATGTATACCGTGTGATCAATACATAATGAAGTGTGATTTTAATTAAAGAAATAATGAACGAGGGAAATTGTGCCCTCGGGGTAGTTCGCCATCATTATAAACGAGCTTTATTAATCATGAAGTATTAAAAATGTAGTAATCCGTCATAATCGCAATTGTATGCCATGATTTCTTGTTTGAAAACTGTTTTGCTTAGCTTAAATTTAGTACAGGCTTTGGCCTAGTTGCTTGGTTTCAAATTCTAACTGCATGATTTTTTTCCCTTGAACTAATGAAACATATATTCTTGCTTGAAGTTGTATTTTTCCAGTAGAAACTGGCTGGTACACTTATCTCCAAGGTTTCGTGCTAGGCCGGTTACATCCCCTTTGATACAAGGTCAGTCTCTGCAGGTGCGGACAATGAAGGTATAGATAGTAAAATAATTGGCAAACCATGATACAATTTGTGTTCCAAGGCTCCAAGGACAGTGTATGCATAAATGGGCGCTAGTAAAAGACAGTTTTTGATTGGACAATTTGAAGCCAACCTATGAACCCTCCAATGGAAGACCCTGCAGAATTTGGAATGTTTCTTACTTAAACCCACCGGACAAAGAGAAGTCAGCCATTTTCCTCGATGCCAGTTTGAAGCCTGATGCCAGACTCCATTTTGGACGACACCCTGATGCCCTTTTCTCTATCTGAGAGAAAGAGACTTTAAGAATTCTCACCCTAGAGACTTTAACTTTGATTTGCCCCCGTCTTGCCCATGCAGTAACTTTGCCCCATTCTCCTTGCCGTTGCAAGGAAGCTTGCCCTTAACTTTGCCCCCTTTGAAATTTGCCCCATGCTGATCAACCGGTACCTGAAGGACGAAGACTTTTCTTGAATGCTGATTGTATTTGGTAAATATGAAAGGATAAATGTATTATGCATTGTGTTTTTCTTTTAGGTACCAACTGCTATTTTGATAGGGTCCTAGCTAGAAGTTTTCCAAATTTGTGTTGACTAAATTCGTTTTGCATGAAGTCCCACATGCCAATGCTAATTAGAGGTTAGTCAAGGTTTTCATTCAATGTATCATGAAGAATTGAAATCTTGTTATGCTGACCGAATGTATGCAATTAGTCAAATACAGTTAGTCACATTGGTGATTTGCATTGCTATAAGAGAGTGTATCATCATTCAGATTTTACGTAGATTGCGTTTCTTCCGCCGTTATGGACAGCTAGTAATGTTCATATACATATATCAATTGGTCTTGAGACATATATATATCGTGCTAGCTTTGTTAATATAGGGAAATAAATTCACTAACTTTTAATAAACTGGTGTGGTTATTCATGACTGAAAGGTCATGGTGCGCCGAAATACCAACTGTTATTGATTTCTGATGTGTTATATTGATCTATTTAAGTATTGATTACCGATTACAACAGTTATTGATTATTGATCTGAGTGACCCGACTATTGAGGATGAGGAGAGCCCGACTCGGTTAAAAGATTCACCGACCTCCAACGTGTCCAGGTAATTTATAAGGGCTGGACGCGTTATCAGTCGATGGTAGCAGAGATTGATGGTTTAGCCCTTTGGGACCCCATCCGAACAATAGACCGAGTCAGGTTAGAATTTTCTTTGATAAAACAAGTTGGAGAGATGATGATGATGATCCCCTAAGTCCCCAATGACTTTCCCGGGATCTCGGAGCTTGCGAATGAGGAACATGGAGGTATGAGAATGGTCTCAGCATTTCTAGTGACGGTATGAGTGAAGTTAGGGTTTCGCGCTTGCACAGCTTATCGCCGCAGATTAATTGAGAAGTTTGTGAGGATTTAAGGAGTTAAAAGATATTAGAGGAGTGTTCCTCCAAAGGTGTGAGAGTAGGGAAGTCGTCGAACTTCACGTGTGTGTAGCGCTTTGAGCAGAAACAATTGTCCACGTGGTTGTTGATGTTGAGACGGGCCCTGCGAGGTCAAGAGACTCCGGAGTATGTTGAAAAGTGTATGTGACACTTGTTTGATGTTGTGATCTGGTCGGTTTAATAGGTTGATCGGGCGTGGTCAACAAGTCGGTATGAATGTTGCAGAGTGAAAGAAAACTTCGACTTTGAGATTTGACGAATTCTAAAGTGCACTAGAATAGTTCATTGATCAGTTGAGAGTAAAGTTTGCGGGTCAAATTTTGCTTGCGAAAGTGGGAAACCGAGAAAGATGGAATAACTGCTGAGGTTAGTGAAAAATCCCTAAGGTTTCTGAAGCGATTGTAGTACCTTTCCTGTAGTAAACCGACAGATCTGTTTTATTCTTTTGGTAAAGTGCTTGCGTTATATTGCAGAAATTAGTTTGAGTGAAGCCGAATGAAAAGAGGACAAGCCGCGGGACTTTGTCAGCCGCAGTGTGTGAGTGTGACATCACTAGGAGCCGCGCTGGGATAGGTCGGTTGGTGAGAAGGGTCGCGCACGGATTGGACGCAGTCCGTGAAGCGCAATTGGAAGGGGAAAGGCAAGCGAAGAGTATTCCGGGAATTAAAGTCACTTATTGATTACATATTCTTAGAAAAACAAAAGACGGAAAGATGAAATTTTTCAAAGCATTTAAGAGTGCCATGAGGGGAGACGTTTATATTAAAGCAAATGTAGGAGAAGAAACACCGCCTGAGGGTACACCAGCTTACGTCGTCATTGAAGAAAAGGGTGTAGCGCCATGTCTATGGTTAAAACAATGGTGTAAATTAACAGAGAAACATGGAAGTGTAGCGTTCCCTATCCACGGGTCGTTTAATTTAAGGGTTTTAGAAAATCTGAGATTTGCGCTATATGACATGAAAGTACCCCCAAGGCCAGCACAGTTTGAGGCATTAGCAATTTGGGAGCTAATAGCTAGAAACCAACAACAAAAGAAATTTGAGACAAGAATAAGAAAAGTAGAAAAGACACTAGCGGATGCTAGATGGGACAGCACACAAAAGGTTTGGAGATAAGACGTATTGCAGGGAATTAAATTGTTTCCAGCGATTGCCGAGGAAGCGGAGACGGAAGGAAGGAAAGCCACCTGTAAGACAAACAGGAGTCGGTCCAGAGAGGGAGAGGGCAATAGAAATTCGAAAAGGGGAGACGAGTCAGATGATGAGGAGTTCATTATACAATTGCTGAATGATCGCCCACCACCATACGTGGAAAGCGAAAAAGGCTCAAGTATTAGTACTGCCCCTCCAGAACCAATACAGGGTAATGTAACACCAAATTTGAGAATATCTCAAAGGCCGAGCAGCTCTGACATGCCTTTCTCACCACGAATACCACGGATTCAGAGAATGTACCCAGACGTGCCAACATTGAAACCTGCTGATAACTATCAGCCACAGGTTCAAAGGCACTGTTGCGATGAGCATAATGTGGGAATGACTTCCGATTCAATGGCGCAGGGAGGACAAAACTATCAGAGACCGACATTGATTCAAGCTGAATCAACACAGTTCTCGATGCCCCAAAAGCAGACACAAGAAGTGCGAGTAGTAGAAAGCCAGTTAGGTATGCCAGCAATGATGAACCACAATGTGGGGATTAACATGCCACAGAATTCGGGGAACAGACAGAATCCAGACGCGATATCTCTACCTATCACTGTAGGTCCACCAGTACCACTGTACATACAGGCAAATTCAAGCACCAGCGATCAAGGGTTAATGATGCAGAATGGAACAGGGAGGAGATGCATAGAAACCATTCCAGAGACAACTCCGATAGTGGCACTGCCAAATGGATCTGGGTCCCTGTCGGAATTTAGTCCAATTCCAATTTGTGCTCCGTCAACCGTGGTAAGATCACATCCACCACTATTAGTACCGTTAACCTCACAGACTGAAACATTACAGAAACCGTCAATGGCAGTTGATGTAACTGCCACACTGATGGGACTGAACGCGCAACAGTTAACACAATGGTTCAACAGCCTGAATTCCCCACAGAGTACATCTAGTGGGAAGGGAGAAGAATACCTGAATAAGATAAGGTTGGGTATGGAGGCAGATGAACTGGTAGAGGGAACAATGGGTTTGAACAGATTAGAATCATACACAGAAGAAGAACTAAGATACATGTGCCCTAGGATTACAAGAGAAGTGAGCAACATACATAAGAAATTACAAGAAATTGCAGACAGAAACGAGATCGATATAGGTAAGACCAAACATCTAAGCAGAAGTTACAGGTTAGACTTTGAGACAAAAGATTTTGAACACATGAGATCCACAGGGATGAAAACACACCTTAAAGAGATACTGCAGAGCGCACAGGTTTGGAGATGTTTAGACAAGTGGGAAAGCCGGTGGGTCAAGAAAAAGGATAAAAAGAAGGAAAATACTTCAGAACGAAGTGAGAAAAAACAACAGAATGACGATCTGATAACCATGCTACCAATGAGAGAGACAGCAGGGGGAAAACTTGTGCATGTACCATGGCACAGGTGCGATATTCAATCCTTTACGGATGACTTTCCCAAATTAAGAGAGAAGCCGATTGAGTGGTATCAACAAACGGATAGATTTGTGAAACTCGCGAAGTGTCTCTGGGAAGACCTGAATACCTTATTTGAAATTGTGGTTCCGGCAGATTTGTGGGAAGATTGTAAAAGGGCTGTAGGTTGGCCGACGACTGAACCAGAGAGAGATAGGGACACAGGTGCGCCATCATCTATGGTAATGAGTTTATACCATAAGGTGATCGAGCACTTGAAAACCAAGGTTGCATCGAACAATGTGGATTGGCAAAGGATTGACAGGACCGCTCAAGAGGTTAAAGAATCTATACACGCGTATTATGAGAGGTTGTTGAAAGCGTTTAAAAATTATAGTGGCACGGAAACGATTGAGCCAAAAGACATGCTCCATTTTGTGTTCCGGTTTGTGGAAGGGCTGAGACCCGAAATTAGCCAGATGATTAAATCGCATTTGATTTGTTGGCAGTCAAAGTCTATCGATGAAGTGTTGAATTATGCAAAATACTGCAGTGATGAGATTGAGACAAAGCAGAAAAGATTGAAGGAGAAGGTGATGGTGATGCAGCTCAGAGCAGCTCAGACAGGTTTACAAGGTTTGCAAGGTTTTCAACAACAGATGCCGCAGCAGCAGCAACAGGGAAATGCTATGTTTCAGCCGCAAATGAGAGGCAGAGGCCGAGGAGGGTTTGTGAATAATGGTCCTGATTTGAATACCATTATGATTCCAAATGGTATACAGGCAATGAAGAAGGTGATGCCATGTCACACGTGCGGAATTGTCGGGCATTGGAAACGGGAGTGCCCAATGATGGTGCAGGAAGGTGTAGGTCAGCAAAACAATGATGTCAATGCATTTCAGACTATGAGAGGACCGAAACTGAGAGGTCCAAACCCAAATTTTCAAAACAATATGAACCAGATGCAGGGTTTACAACCCATGCAACCGCAACAGGTGCAAATGCCTTGTGTGCAAATGACACAATTGCAGCCAATGCAACAGCAGTTTCCTATGGTACCTAATCAGCAAATGCAAATACCCTTAGCACCAATGAATCAGCAGCAAGCAATGCTTCCTCAACAGGTCACGGGTCAGGCAATGAGTCAAAATGACACAGTACACCAATTCCCACTACACAGCGAGAATGGAATAAACGATGTATGGAAGAGCGGAAGTTCAGATGAGGAGGGACATTGTGTGCTTGCAGAATCTTTGGAAGTTGATCAAAAGGGTCCGTATGTGGAGGGAAGAGTCATGGGTCATCGCATTTCATTCTTGGTTGACACAGGAGCTACACGTTCCACTGTTAGGAGCATTGAAGTGCCAAATTTGCCACTTTCAGGGAGAACAGTTCAAGTAGTGGGAGTAGCAAACAGGTACCTGACGAACCCAATCACAGATCCAGTACAAGTCAGAATTGGTAACTATCAAGGGTCACATAATTTTGTGGTATGTGACTCAAGTCCGATATCACTGTTAGGGAGAGACCTATTGTGCAAATTGGGATGTTCGATTATGTGTTCGAACGATGGAATTAGAATTCAGACGAGCAGTGATGGGGAAGAAGAGGACAGTGTAGAAGGGGATGAGATGGAGACTGTCGATGAAGAGTATCCTCTGATTACCCTTTTTCCGATGATCACTGAAGCAGATATTCCAGCTGAATTACAGGAAACAGTCGGAAAAGAAGTGTGGGATATGACCGGAAAAGAGGTGGGATTGGTGAAAGGAGTGGAACCAGTGAAAGTGACCGTAAAACCCAATGTAACCTTTCCCCAGACCCCACAATACCATATGGCCCAAGACACCCTCATGAAAGTCGCCCAACTCATTGATGAGTTTGTAAAGCAGGGAGTACTGAAAGAAGTGTTAAGCAGTCCATGTAATTCACCAATTATGGGACTAATAAAGCCAAGTGGAAAGGTCCGAATTGTGCAGGACTTGAGGAAAATAAATGACATAATAATTAAATGCTGCCCTGTAGTACCAAATCCAGCTGTGATAATGTTTCAAGTCCCTTGTGATGCTGAGTGGTTCTCAGTCATCGACTTGTCACAAGCATTCTTTTCGGTGCCTCTTCATGAGGACAGACAATTTCTCTTTTGTTTCAAATTCTTAGAGTTTACAGTTGGTGTCGAATTCCTCAAGGGTTTTCGGAGTCACCGTCAATTTTCAATCAGATTCTAAAGAAAGACTTGGAAGCATTAGAATTGCCATTCGAGTCAACCCTAGTACAGTACATTGATGACTTACTGATTGCATCCAAGACAGAAAGTGACTGCACAGCCGACACCATTGCCCTATTGAACCATTTAGGAAGGAATGGACACAAGGTGTCTCCTTCAAAATTACAATTCTGCCAGAAGAAAGTGAAATATTTGGGTCACCAAATAGAGAAAGGGTCATGGAGAATAATGAAGGAAAGAATAACAAGTGTACTTCAAATGAGTCCCCCAAAGACGAGGAGGGAGGTGAGGAAGTTTTTGGGAATGGTGAGCTACTGTCGCCAATGGATCCCCAACTTCTCAACTCTAGCAAAACCTTTACTGAAACTGACCCAGAAGGATGCATTGGATGAAATTGAACTGAAAGGAGAAGAGATGGATGCTTTTATTGAATTGAAAGAATGCATGTGCAGGGCTCCAGCTTTAGGTATGCCTGACTACACAAAGCCTTTCACATTGTTTTGTCATGAACGTGATTCATGTTCCTTGTCTGTCTTGACACAAGCGCATGGTGGCGTAAACAGACCAGTAGCGTATTTTTCAGCTACTTTGGATCCGGTCGCAGCAGCACTGCCAGGGTGCTTGCGCGCCGTAGCCGCAGTTGGTATCAGCCTCACACAGAGTGAAGGAATAGTGATGGGACACCCTTTAACAGTCATGGTCCCTCACTCAGTCGAGATACTTTTGACACGTTCCCGAACACAGCACATGACTGGTGCTAGACTCACAAGGTACGAAACAATAATTCTGGGATCACCTAATGTGCAGCTGAAAAGGTGCACTACGTTGAATCCAGCAACCTTGTTTCCCAGTGAAAATGCTGAAATTGAGAACGCTGAAGACATCGAGCACGACTGTCTTCAGGTGACTGAATTTTGCACCAAACCAAGACCTGATATCAAAGATACCAGATTGGAAGAAAATTATCAAATTATTTTTGTCGATGGTTCATGTTTAAGAGATGCACTGGGTGTATTGAAAGCAGGGTACGCTGTATGCACGGTAACAGGTGTTTTGGAAGCATCTTGGCTTCAAGGAGTTTACTCTGCACAGGTAGCAGAATTGGTAGCCCTTACTAGAGCTTGCCAACTCTCTGCATTAATGAAAGTTACCATTTACACTGACAGCCAGTACGGGTTTGGAATAGTGCATGATTTCGGACAATTGTGGTCACAGAGAGGCTTCATGACCTCTTCAGGATCGCCAGTGAAAAATGGCGAAAGAATAAAAGAATTGTTACATGCCATTCAATTGCCAGGGGAAGTAGCAGTGGTAAAATGCAGTGCACATTCGAAGGGACAAGATTATGTTTCTCTGGGAAATGGATATGCGGATCAAGTCGCAAGGTTTTGCGCACTGAACTGTATATTGCTTAGGGATGATGGAATTTGATAAGTGAACCAGAGCTCGAACCCAGCGAAATATTTGCTCTAAAGGTGATAGATACGATGGACGAATTGAAATCCCTACAGAATGATGTTAGTGAGGATGAGAAACTCTTGTGGACCAAATCACAATGTGTAAAGAGACTAGATGAATTGTGGGTTTCAAGTGAAGGGAAATTCGTTCTTCCAAATAGCCTTTTGACACAGATAGCCAGATTTTACCATGGACAAGCTCATCTTGGGAGGGATGCCATGATTAGGTTGTTTAAAACTGATTGGTTTAACCCTAAATTCCGTCAAGTTGCTGAAGCAGTTTGCCACCGTTGCGTCATTTGCCAACAGATGAACGCAGGGAAGGGAACAGTAGTAAATTTGAGCCACATTGGAAGGGCAGGGGGTCCATTCAGCAGGATGCAAATGGACTTCATTGAGATGCCTGTGCATGGAGGCTTGAAGTATGTGTTGGTGGTTGTGTGCATTTTTAGTCACTGGATTGAAGCATACCCTACACGCAGAAATGACAGTCTCACAGTTGCAAAACTACTCTTGAGAGAGTTAATACCACGTTTCGGATTCCCGATCTCTTTAGAATCAGATAGGGGAAGTCACTTCAATAATGAAGTAATAAAATTGCTTTGTGCAGCACTGAACATTGAGCAAAAGCTGCATTGTAGCTACCGCCCTGAAGCATCAGGTCTAGTGGAGCAGATGAATGGCACATTGAAATCGAGAATGGTGAAAATATGTGCATCGACAAACTTGAAATGGCCTGACGCATTGCCTTTGGTACTAATGTCAATGAGAAACACCCCTGACAGAAAGACTGGACTGTCCCCACACGAGATTCTCATGGGCAGAGCTATGAGACTTCCAGCAGTTCCTGCAAATGCGCTTTTGAATATTACAGATGATATGGTGTTAGACTACTGCAAAGGTCTAGCTGATGTGGTTTTATCTTTCTCTCACCAGGTGGAGGCAACCACCTTGCCACCGATCCAAGGTCCAGGACACGCCCTGAAAGCAGGTGACTGGGTCGTGATAAAGAAGCACGTGAGGAAGTCGTGTTTGGAACCCCGTTGGAAAGGACCTTTCCAAGTGATTTTGACGACTACCACCGCTGTGAAGTGTGCGGGAGTTCCCAACTGGATTCACGCCAGTCACACAAAGAGGGTGTTGTGTCCCACAGATGAGGAAGTTGAAGCGCTGAAGTTACCAGTACCTGATAACAAAGTACCAAGCGCTGAGGCAGAGCGAAACAGAACCAGAAGCGAACAAGCAGAAATAGAGGAGGGAGAAATATTTTCTGAGGACGAAGCCACTGATTCACTTGGGGAAGACCAAGGAGGAGCCTCAGACAGCGACGAAGCAGCTGAAGGTAACAAAGAGCCTGAAGCAGCTGAAAGTGACAAAGAGCCTGAAGAAAGTAACGGTGACAAAGGGCTCGAAACAGGTGAAGAAGCAGGAGAGCCTGATCAGAGGAGGGCTTTCCCAGAAGCAGACGATACAGAAAAAGAAAAGGAAAACCTGATTGACTCCCCAGAAGGAGGGGCCAAGGCAGAACAGAACGAAGCTGCTCAAACTCCTTCAGAAGAGATTGCAGGTCCATCAAGTGGACACAGTGCAAAAAGAAGACCAAGCATATCGCCAGTAATACTAAGAACTAGAGAAACGTTGAACGAGAGTGAAAGAGAAAAGAAAGGAAGTGTCTGTTGTAGTACCAACATCAAGTGAAGAAAAGGACTTGGCCAAAGAGGAAAGTACCAGTGAGAAAGAATCAAAGAGAGATGCAAAATTGAAAAGAAAAAGGATTCCAAGCAGGAGGTATTCCGGTCCGGAGTGGGCGTACGTAGCCAATAACGATTGGTCAGACGAATTCGTATCCCTCAGTCTTGAGAACGAGGAGGCAGAACTTCATTTTGGAAGTAAAAACTTTATGGACTCTGTTGATTGAAACCATTGATCACTTGATTGATTTTTCAACAGGCTAAGACATTGCTAACTTGATTGACTTTGAAACCGATTTTGAGACAACGCTGCTAACCAATAAGAGACTAAGCTGCTAAAGAAACTGTGAACATTGAACTCGTTCAGCTTTGTAAATACCTGCAAACACGCTTTGATAAAGTGTCTTCAGCTTTCTGATTCTATACAGATCATGACTAGCTTCACAACACAGGGGCGTAAAATGAAGTATTGTAAATACATGTGTATAGGCTTAATAACCGCATGCGTACTAATAATCGTAGCAATAGTTCTTGGAATGCATGGTAAAAGTGAGAGTGAGACGAATGATGCTTCTACTTCTAAACCTATTATCGTTACTGAACTAACAGCTCTGAAGAGACTCGAGCAAGACGAGAGACACTTGCATGATAAGAAGGAACTTTCATCTAACGTTTTCTATCGCTTACTGAGTGAGTATGTTGAGACCATGGATGCGAAAGATTGTTGTGTGTACACAAATACCTACCTCAGTAGTGGAAGGGGTAACGTATCACAGCATGCCTCTTACGTATGGAATTACATGTAGTATAGTAGCTTCCAGATTTTATGCTCAAAAAGACATTCACTATTTCTATACTAATTACGATGTTACTTTTGCATATGTCCCCATAATAGGGCATTTAAGTAAGATAGCTCAAGATTATTATGCCAAATTAATGAGGGAATTCTTTAAACCAATGTCACCTTTTCACACAGCTCACGCACATAGAGAGAACCTTACATGCTTGCTTTCACCAGTAGAAATAGAATTTTTAGACCGCACTGATGATAGGAAGAATGAAATGAAGGAGAAATTAGAGAGGGAATTACACGAAAGGACGTCTGTAGATAATTATGCTTTTGCTGCAATAAAGACACAAGGGAAAATAGCTTTAGATACATTGCATGTAGGAAGATTTTGTATACATAGATTTCCATCATATTATGACACAGTTTTTGTGGGAACGAGTGAATGTAAACATACATATGCATTTCAATCTAAGTGGAAGTTCATGCTGAATGGACAAGACCCAGTTATTCCTGGAGTCTATTATATTTGTGGACTCAACGCCTACTATCGTCTTCCTAAAGGATGGTATGGAAGGTGTTATTTGGGAATAGTGTTCCCAAAGGTTTACCAATTAGACGACTTAAAGAAATTTCCAAGGCTGTCTGAATCACATCGTGTTCAGAAAAGGGAGACAGCTTCTGGTGTGGTAGGAGATATATTTGGAGCATTGATTCCTTCAGTAGGAGTCATATTGAATTCAATCAAAATACGAAAGTTGTCTACTATTGTGGATAACATGCTGACAAAGTTTTCAGGAGCTATAATCCTGATGGATGCTGAACTCGCTGCAGAAAGAGCTATGACTCTTCAAAATCGGCTTGCCTTAGACATTCTTTTAGCAAAGGATGGCGGCGTTTGCAAAATGCTTGGCACGCGTCACTGTTGTACATATATACCAGACAACAGTGGAAAAATTAGAACGATGCTTACAAATTTAACTAAAGAAAGTGTAGATTTAAAGGAATTGAAAGAACCCGGAGTTTGGGAGAAAGTTGGAAAAGGATTTGCTTCTGTGGGAAATTGGCTCAGCAACGTTTGGAACGGATTGTTACTAAAAATAGTAAAGGGAATATTGATAATATTAATTTGTTTATTAGGCTCTTGGGGAACATGGAAAGCTTTCAAAATGTTAAAAGCAAGGAACAAAAGAAAAAGAGAAGAGAAAATAGAGAACAAAATGGTGGAAATATATAGGGAGAAGTCAAAAGGGACTAAAAGAAAAAGGGAATTGACTGAAGTGCCAAATTACTATACAGAATTTTAATGGAATAAAATTTGTGGGTAGATTTGATGTGATGACATAATTAGTCATCAGAGGAGGGATTGATGACGCAGAAAAAGAAGGTCCGACATATATTCATGTATATCGTGTGATCAATACATAATGAAGTGTGATTTTAATTAAAGAAATAATGAACGAGGGAAATTGTGCCCTCGGGGTAGTTCGCCATCATTATAAACGAGCTTTATTAATCATGAAGTATTAAAAATGTAGTAATCCGTCATAATCGCAATTGTATGCCATGATTTCTTGTTTGAAAACTGTTTTGCTTAGCTTAAATTTAGTACAGGCTTTGGCCTAGTTGCTTGGTTTCAAATTCTAACTGCGTGATTTTTTTCCCTTGAACTAATGAAACATATATTCTTGCTTGAAGTTGTATTTTTCCAGTAGAAACTGGCTGGTACACTTATCTCCAAGGTTTTGTGCTAGGCCGGTTACATCCCCTTTGATACAAGGTCAGTCTCTGCAGGTGCGGACAATGAAGGTACAGATAGTAAAATAATTGGCAAACCATGATACAATTTGTGTTCCAAGGCTCCAAGGACATTGTATGCATAAATGGGCGCTAGTAAAAGACAATTTTTGATTGGACAATTTGAAGCCAACCTATGAACCCTCCAATGGAAGACCCTGCAGAATTTGGAATGTTTCCTACTTAAACCCACCGGACAAAGAGAAGTCAGCCATTTTCCTCGATGCCAGTTTGAAGCCTGATGCCAGACTCCATTTTGGACGACACCCTGATGCCCTTTTCTCTATCTGAGAGAAAGAGACTTTAAGAATTCTCACCCTAGAGACTTTAACTTTGATTTGCCCCCGTCTTGCCCATGCAGTAACTTTGCCCCATTCTCCTTGCCGTTGCAAGGAAGCTTGCCCTTAACTTTGCCCCCTTTGAAATTTGCCCCATGCTGATCAACCGGTACCTGAAGGACGAAGACTTTTCTTGAATGCTGATTGTATTTGGTAAATATGAAAGGATAAATGTATTATGCATTGTGTTTTTCTTTTAGGTACCAACTGCTATTTTGATAGGGTCCTAGCTAGAAGTTTTCCAAATTTGTGTTGACTAAATTCGTTTTGCATGAAGTCCCACATGCCAATGCTAATTAGAGGTTAGTCGAGGTTTTCATTCAATGTATCATGAAGAATTGAAATCTTGTTATGCTGACCGAATGTATGCAATTAGTCAAATACAGTTAGTCACATTGGTGATTTGCATTGCTATAACAGAGTGTATCATCATTCAGATTTTACGTAGATTGCGTTTCTTCCGCCGTTATGAACAGCTAGTAATGTTCATATACATATATCAATTGGTCTTGAGACATATATATATCGTGCTAGCTTTGTTAATATAGGGAAATAAATTCACTAACTTTTAATAAACTGGTGTTGTTATTCATGACTGAAAGGTCATGGTGCGCCGAAATACCAACTGTTATTGATTTCTGATGTGTTATATTGATCTATTAATTAAGTATTCATTACCGATTACAACAGTTATTGATTATTGATCTGAGTGACCCGACTATTGAGGATGAGGAGAGCCCGACTCGGTTAAAAGATTCACCGACCTCCAACGTGTCCAGGTACAGGTAATTTATAAGGGCTGGACGCGTTATCACTCCTGTCACGTCGCTCGCAAAGAGCTCGCGCCGCTCCTTGTCTGCCTTTCATTCCCAAGCTGCACACCTCTATGGCAATGTTATTTTCTCTGGGCCACTTACACCTGGCAATGTCCCCAGAGCTGAATCTTTAGCCCCTGCCACGTAATCATTTTTGTCCGCAGCCTTATTACTGATTGACATTTTCAGACTCCTATGTGCCGCCCTCTGTGGACAGGACACCCTGCAGCTGGAAGATAACGCGTGGCTGTGCTGGGGTCGGGGAAGTAGTGGAAACTTTAACTTAAGGTCGAGGAATAAACCTTGGCACACTTTGTCCGACCTCAGTCCCACCTGTGCACAATTACGTGGCTTGATCTAAATAGTTCTGTCCAACTGCCACAGATCGCTTATTGCCTCTATATTTTAATGTTAGGGTCTTGCTACCCTCCAATACCTTTCATTGCCCGTTTGCTCTCATTGCATAAGAGCACACAAGTAGAGTGGAAAGGCTGCTTCCTCGCAATCACCCACTAGGGAGCTCCCCACGCCTCTTTCCATCTGCGCCTCATACGGGCTGTTATTGCAATGAATAAATACCTCCGCACAGTTTGTTCCTAAAGCCCTGGTCATTCCTCTTTTCTGGTTACTTGGCAAAGCTTTTGATCTGCTAGGAAATTATGGAAGATATCTGCGGGATGTTTCGAAAATGACCAAAATCAGCAAGAACTATCCAAACTGCCTTAATATTTGCAGGGAACCAGAAATCGTTTTATTTATTTATTTTACTAAAAATACATAAGCACTTTATCTACAAAGGCGACCTAATCTTTCTGAAATGAACTCCCTAATGATTCACATTTTCTTTTTTTAAATGCTCATATATGTGCGGTATAAAACAGATGTACAGTTTACAAGAAATGCATCCCACGGCTCATGGTTGATATTCCCCCCTCCCTTTTTCACCCCTTCGCTACCAGGCCTTTTCCCCTCCTGTGCCAAGCCTTTTTTTTGGCTATTTGGGGCAGTACGTGCTTAGGCCCTCAACTTTTTGTTCACATAAGCTACCCACGCCGAATTTGCGTCCACTTTTTCCAACATCCTAGGGATTCTAGAGGTACCCAGACTTTGTGGGTTCCCCTGAAGGAGACCAAGAAATTAGCCAAAATACAGTGAAAATTTCGTTTTTTTCAAACAAATGGGAAAAAAGGGCTGCAGAAGAAGGCTTGTTTTTTTTTCCCCCTGAAAATGCCACCAACAAAGGGGTTGCAGTGGTAAAATCACGATCTTCCCAGCTTTCAGGAACAGGCAGACTTGAATTAGAAAACCCAATGTTCGATGGCATCTGTTGCTGCAGATACACATGTTGTGCACAGTCCGCCATCTGGTGTTGGGTCGGAGTGTTACAAGTTGTTTTTCTTCGAAGAAGTCTTTCGAGTCACGAGACCGAGGGACTCCTCCTCTTTGCTTCCATTGCGCATGGGCGTCGGCTCCATCTTAGATTGTTTTTTTTCCGCCCTCGGGTTCGGACGGGTTCCTTTTCGCTCCG
The DNA here is from genome assembly GCF_031143425.1 of Pleurodeles waltl. Classification (NCBI taxonomy): domain Eukaryota; kingdom Metazoa; phylum Chordata; class Amphibia; order Caudata; family Salamandridae; genus Pleurodeles; species Pleurodeles waltl. The sequence continues at coordinate 208,784,808 of NC_090440.1, forward strand.
GGTTTCGGGACGGAAAGATAGTCAAAACTTCGAAAAACTACGTCGGTATTGTTTTGCTCGGGATCGGGATAGTTAGAATCGACACCGAATCGTGAAGAGCTCCGGTAGCCCTTCGGGGTAATTTCGATCCCCCGTCGGGGCCTGGTCGGCCCGACCGCATGTAACATCGACACCGATGGAACGGACCCCGTTCCGATTCTGTCCTAAATGCCACAATAAATATCCATATACGGACCAACATTTGGTCTGTAACTTGTGCCTGTCACCCGAGCACAAAGAAGAAACTTGTGAGGCCTGTCGTGCGTTCCGGTCCCGAAAAACGCTCCGTGACCGTCGAGCCAGAAGACTACAGATGGCGTCCACGCCGACAGAACACCGAGAGTTCGAGGAACAAGGAGAAGAGGAGGAAGCCTTCTCCATCCATGAATCGGACTCGGATGAATTCGACGTCGAGGAAACTGTGAGTAAGACGTCGAAAAGCACACAGCACAAGAAAACAGACAAGGCCCAGTGGACGCCACTGCCAACTGGCCATGGCTCAACCCATAAAGGTGACCGTCCATCGGCACCGAAAAAGGCCGAACTGGTGCCCAGATCGTCCGACTCGGGTCGAGACACAGGCACGCAACATTCTCGGGACCGAGAAAGTGTTGCCGAAAAAGATCGACGCCGAGAAAGCGGAGCCGACGCTGCTCGACGCAGAGACAGCGGCACCGAGGATGATCGACGCCGAGAAGGCTCGACTCCGAAAAAGAAGAGATTCACCTCGGAGCCGAAAACAAAAAAAGACACAGTTTCGGTGCCAAAACAACCAGCAACCGAACCCACTACCGGCTCATATTCAGAGGAACAATCATTGTCCTCTCAAATGCGTAAACACAGGTTTGAAGAGGAGTTACAGACTACTGATGTAGACCATACACAAAAGAGGATCTTCATCCAGAGTGGAACAGGGAAGATTAGCACTCTCCCACCAATCAAGAGAAAAAGGAGACTAGAGTTCCAAACTGAACAACTGACACCACAAGCAAAGGTGGCAAAGAAAGCAACTCCGCCACCCTCTCCTCCACCTGTAACTCAGATATCACCAGCACAAACTCCGTCACATTCACCGGCTCACACCACCATGAGCCAAGATGACCAAGATGCTTGGGACCTATACGACGCCCCAGTGTCAGACAATAGCCCAGAGTCATACCCTACCAAGCCCTCACCACCCGAGGACAGCACAGCGTATGCGCAGGTGGTAGCTAGGGCAGCAGAATTCCACAACATGTCGCTACACACAGAACCTGTCGAGGATGACTTCCTTTTTAACACCCTCTCCTCCACCCATAGCAACTACCAAAGCCTGCCTATGCTTCCAGGAATGCTAAGGCACGCAAAGCAAATCTTCAAAGACCCTGTCAAGAGTAGAGCAATCACTCCAAGGGTAGAGAAAAAATATAAAGCACCTCCCACAGACCCTGCTTATATCACCTCTCAACTGCCACCAGACTCAGTCGTGGTAGGAGCAGCTCGCAAAAGAGCCAATTCACACACATCGGGCGATGCACCACCCCCGGATAAGGAAAGCCGAAAATTCGACGCAGTTGGGAAAAGAGTCGCTGTACAAGCTGCAAGCCAGTGGCGCATCGCAAACTCTCAGGCGCTCCTAGCGCGTTATGACAGAGCCCATTGGGACGAGATGCAGCATCTCATCGAGCATCTACCCAAAGAATTTCAAAAGCGGGCAAAACAGGTGGTTGAGGAGGGACAAAACATCTCCAATAACCAAATACGCTCCTCTGTGGATGCAGCGGACACAGCTGCAAGGACAATAAACACTGCAGTAACCATCAGAAGGCACGCATGGTTACGCACGCCTGGCTTTAAACCAGAAATACAGCAAGCAGTACTCAATATGCCGTTCAACGAACAACAATTGTTCGGACCAGAGGTTGACACGGCGATTGAGAAGCTGAAAAAGGACACTGACACAGCCAAGGCCATGGGCGCGCTCTACTCCCCGCAAAGCAGAGGCACTTTCGGCACCTTCCGTAAAACAACCTTCAGAGGGGGGTTTCGGGGTCAGGCCACACAAGCCAGCACCTCACAATCAACACCGTCTACCTACCAGGGACAGTACCAAAGGGGAGGTTTTCGGGGCCAGTACAGAGGGGGACAATTCCCGAGAAACCGGGGAAAATTTCAAAGCCCCAAAACCCCAACAACCAAACAGTGACTTACAAGTCACTCAACCCCTCCACATAACACCAGTGGGGGGAAAACTAAGTCAGTTTTATCAATCGTGGGTGGATATAACAACAGACACTTGGGTCTTAGCAATTATCCAACATGGTTATTGCATAGAATTTCTACAGATCCCTCCAAATATCCCACCAAAAACACAAAAAATGTCAAAACAGCATTTAGACCTCCTAGAAATAGAAGTTCAAGCACTACTGCAAAAAGAAGCAATAGAACTGGTACCATGTACAGAAATAAACACAGGAGTCTATTCACTGTACTTTCTAATACCCAAAAAGGACAAAACACTGAGGCCAATCTTAGATCTCAGAATACTAAACACCTACATCAAATCAGACCACTTTCACATGGTCACACTACAGGAGGTGTTACCACTGCTAAAGCAACAAGATTACATGACAACCTTAGATCTCAAAGACGCGTATTTCCACATACCGATACACCCTTCGCACAGGAAATACCTAAGGTTTGTATTCAAGGGAATACACTATCAATTCAAAGTCTTACCGTTCGGTATAACGACCGCACCAAGAGTATTTACCAAATGCCTAGCAGTAGTAGCCGCACACATCAGAAGGCAGCAAATACACGTATTCCCGTATCTAGACGATTGGCTAATCAAGACCAACTCGCTAACAAAGTGTTCACAACACACAGAGTATGTCATACAAACCCTCTACAAACTCGGGTTCTCCCTCAACTACAAAAAATCACACATTGTGCCGTGCAAAATACAGCACTACTTAGAAGCGGTAATCAACACAACAAAAGGATTAGCCACTCCCAGTCCACAAAGGGTTCAAAATTTTCACAAGGTCATACAGGCCATGTATCCAACACTAAAAATACAGGCAAAAGTGGTTTTAAAACTCCTAGGCATGATGTCCTCATGCATAGCCATTGTCCCAAACGCAAGACTGCACATGAGGCCCTTACAACAGTGCCTAGCATCACAATGGTCACATGCACAGGGTCACCTTCTAGATCTGGTGTTGATAGACCGCCAAACATACATCTCGCTTCTATGGTGGAACAGTACACATTTAAACAAAGGGCGGCCGTTCCAAGACCCAGTGCCACAATACGTAATAACAACAGATGCTTCCATGACAGGGTGGGGAGCACACCTCGATCACCACAGCATCCAAGGACAATGGGACGTACATCAAACAAAACTGCATATAAATCACCTCGAATTACTAGCAGTATTCCTGGCGCTAAAAGCATTTCAACCCATCATAACCCACAAATACGTTCTTGTCAAAACAGACAACATGACAACAATGTATTACCTAAACAAGCAAGGGGGAACACACTCGACACAGCTATGTCTCCTAGCACAAAAGATATGGCAATAGGCAATTCACAACCACATTCGCCTAATAGCACAGTTTATTCCAGGGATCCAAAATCAACTAGCAGACAATCTCTCTCGAGATCACCAACAGGTCCACGAATGGGAGATTCACCCCCAAATCCTAAACACTTACTTCAAACTTTGGGGTACACCGCAAATAGACCCATTTGCAACAAAAGAGAACGCAAAATGCCAAAACTTCGCATCCAGGTACCCACACAGACAGTCTCAAGGCAATGCCCTATGGATGAACTGGTCAGGGAAATTTGCATACTCTTTTCCCCCTCTCCCTCTTCTTCCATATCTGGTAAACAAATTGAGTCAAAACAAACTCAAGCTCATATTGATAGCACCAACATGGGCAAGACAACCTTGGTACACAACACTACTAGACCTGTCAGTAGTACCACACGTCAAGTTACCCAACAGGCCAGATCTGTTAACACAACACAAACGGCAGATCAGGCATCCAAACCCAGCATCGCTCAATCTAGCAATCTGGCTCCTGAAATCCTAGAATTCGGACATTTAAACCTCACTCAAGAATGTATGGAAGTCATAAAACAAGCTAGAAGACCATCCACTAGACACTGCTATGCAAGCAAATGGAAAAGGTTTGTTTGCTACTGCCATAATAATCAAGTTCATCCATTACACGCATCCCCAAAAGATGTAGTGGGATACTTACTACACTTACAAAAGTCAAATCTAGCCTTCTCTTCCATTAAAATACACCTTGCAGCAATATCTGCATACGTGCAGATTACCCATTCAACTTCACTGTTTAGGATACCCGTCATTAAAGCATTTATGGAGGGCCTAAGAAGAATAATACCACCAAGAACACCACCTGTTCCTTCATGGAACCTTAACATCGTCTTGACAAGACTCATGGGACCACCTTTTGAACCCATGCATTCTTGCGAAATACAATTCTTAACCTGGAAAGTTGCATTTCTCATTGCCATCACATCTCTAAGAAGAGTAAGTGAAATTCAGGCGTTTACAATACAAGAACCTTTTATCCAAATACACAAAAATAAGGTTGTACTAAGAACCAATCCTAAATTCCTACCAAAGGTTATTTCACCGTTCCACTTAAATCAAACGGTAGAATTACCAGTGTTCTTCCCACAGCCAGACTCAGTAGCTGAAAGGGCACTACATACATTAGATGTCAAAAGAGCACTAATGTACTACATCGACAGAACAAAGGAGGTTAGGAAAACAAAACAACTGTTTATTGCATTTCAAAAACCTCATACAGGAAACCCAATATCAAAACAAGGTATAGCCAGATGGATAGTTAAGTGCATCCAAACCTGCTATCTTAAAGCAAAGAGACAACTGCCCATTACACCAAGGGCACACTCAACCAGAAAAAAAGGCGCTACCATGGCATTCCTAGGAAATATTCCAATGCACGAAATATGTAAGGCAGCCACATGGTCCATGCCTCACACATTTACTAAACACTACTGTGTAGACGTGCTATCCGCACAACAAGCCACAGTAGGTCAAGCCGTACTGAGAACTTTGTTTCAGACTACTTCCACTCCTACAGGCTGAGCCACCGCTTTTGGGGAGATAACTGCTTACTAGTCTATGCACAACATGTGTATCTGCAGCAACACATGCCATCGAACTGAAAATGTCACTTACCCAGTGTACATCTGTTCGTGGCATTGGTCGCTGCAGATTCACATGTGCCCACCCGCCTCCCCGGGAGCCTGTAGCCGTTGGAAGTTATCTTCAACATTTGTACATTTGTATATATATATATATATTACTTAACCTTAATTTGTACATACTTATTCATTCCATTGCATGGGCACTATTACTAACACACACAACTCCTACCTCACCCTCTGCGGGGAAAACAATCTAAGATGGAGCCGACGCCCATGCGCAATGGAAGCAAAGAGGAGGAGTCCCTCGGTCTCGTGACTCGAAAGACTTCTTCGAAGAAAAACAACTTGTAACACTCCGACCCAACACCAGATGGCGGACTGTGCACAACATGTGAATCTGCAGCGACCAATGCCACGAACAGATGTACACTGGGTAAGTGACATTTTCATTTTCAACACAATTTTGACATTTTACTGGGACATACCCCATTTTTTACTATTTTTTGTGCTTTCAATCTCCTTCCATTTAGTGACCGAAATGGGTGAGAAACCAATGTTGGGTCCCAGAAAGCTAAGCATTTCTGAAAAGTAGACAAAATTCTGAATTCAGCAAGGGGTAATTTGTGTAGATCCTACAAGTGTTTCCTACAGAAAATAACAGCTGAAATAAAAGAATATTGAAATTGAGGTGAAAAAAAAAACAGCCATTTTTCTCCACGTTTTACTCTGTAACTTTTTCCTGCGATGTCAGATTTTTGAAAGCAATATAACGTTAAGTCAGCTGGACTCTTCTGGTTGTGGGGATATATAGGGCTTGTAGGTTCATCAAGAACCCTAAGTACCCAGAGCCAATAAATGAGCTGCACCTTGCAATGGGTTTTCATTCTATACCGGGTATACAGCAATTCATTTGCTGAAATATAAAAAGCGAAAAATAGGTATCAAGAAAACCTTTGTATTTCCGAAATGGCCACAAGATACTGTGTTGAGAAGCAGTCGTTATTTGCACATCTCTGAATTCCGGGGTGCCCATACTAGCATGTGAATTAAAGGGCATTTCTCAAATAGATGTCTTTTTTACACACTGTCTTACATTTGGAAGGAAAAAATGTAGAGAAAATAACACTTGTTTTGCTATTTTGTGTTCCCCCAAGTCTCCCGATAAAAATGGTACATCACTTGCGTGGGTAGGCCTAGCGCCCGCGGCAGGAAATGCCCCAAAACACAATGTGGACACATCACATTTTCACAAAGAAAACAGAGCTGTTTTTTTGCAAAGTGCCTAGCTGTTGATTTTGACCTCTAGCTCAGCCGGCACCTAGGGAAACCTAGCAAACCAGGTTTGAAAACTAGACACCTAGGGGAATCCAAGATTGGGTGACTTGTGGGACTCTGACCAGGTTCTGTTACCCAGAATCCTTTGCAAACCTCAAAATTTGGCCAAAAAAACACTTTTTCCTCTCATTTCGGTGACAGAAAGTTCTGGAATCAGAGAGGAGCCACAAATTTCCTTCCACCCAGCGTTCCCCCAAGTCTCCCGATAAAAATGGTACCTCACTTTTGTGGGGAAAAGGAAATGCCCCAAAACACTATCTGGACACATCATAATTAATAAATACAAAAGTTCCTGTTTTTGGGGTTGGGGGGGGGGGGCACCTTCATTTTTGGTCCTGGGCTCAGCAGCCAGCTAGGGAAACCTAACAAACCCAGACATTTCTGAAAACTAGACACCCAAGGGAGTCCAGGGAGGTGTGACTTGCGTGGATTCTCCAATGTTTTCTTACCCAGAATCCTCAGCAAACCTCAAATTTAGCTAAATAGTCACATTATTCCCACATTTCTGTGTGGGATCACCGCACTGGGACAAATTCATACCAGCGAACGTTCCCCTCAGTCTCCCGGTAAAAACGGTACCTCATTTGTGTAGGTGGGGCAAGTGCTTGTGAAAGGGAAGAGCCAAAAACATGTCGATGTTGAGGGGAAACCAACAGGGGTCCAAAAGGGCAGTTTGCAAAAAAAATTTTTTTGTGCAACAGAATTTTTATCGGTATCGATGAGACAATGCTGGGTGGTAGGAATATTGTGGATTCCTGCAGATTCCGGAAGGTTCCATCACAAAAACGTGGGAAAATGTGTGATTTCCAGCAAAGTTGGAGGTTTGCAGGGCATTGTGGGTACGGAAATGGTGCGGGGTGCATGTGAAATACACCACCGTGGAATCACCCAGATGTTTAGTTTTCAGATGTGTCTAGGTCTTGTGGATTTTTCTACATGGCAGCGTCCCAAAGGCCATAAAGTGCAGCCCTCACCATTCCAAGTGGGACGATTTTGAGAGTTAGCCAATCTCTCATGGCCCAAATATAAAACCAAAACCCCAGATAATCAAATGTCTTCTTGCTTGCTGTGGGATAAGATGTTTTAGAGTGCGGGGGAGAGCTGAAAGACTGTTACCCCCTTCAGTTGTAGTGGGGGCATAACCAGGACCACACCGATCAGTAGCCACCACCCCAATATATATATATATATTTTTTTTTAATTCCCTGGCATCTAGTGTTCTTTCTGCCCCCCCCCTGGGGTGTGGATCAGGGGCAGAACAACTTTGGCCCCATTCATTTGGGGTGAGGGTATGGCCATACCGTCACCCTCATATTTTGGAGAAAAAAAAACTGCCCTGGTCTCTGGTGGGCTTTCTGTCCCCCCACCCCCCTGGGGGCAGATGGGCCCCCCAAAAATAGGCCCATCTGCCCCCAAGGGGGGCATATATGGCCAACAGTAATGTGCCCCCATGGGAAGCTACCCTTACCCAAGGGGCTGCTCCCTAAAGAAAACACACACACACACACGCTAATCCCTGGTGCCTAAGTGGTTTCTCCCCCGCGGGGGGCAGATCAGCCTAATAGAAATACGCCGATCTTCCCCCAAGGGAGCAGAAAAGACCTAAACTAAATTTGCCCCCACCTCCCCCTGGGGAGCGACCCTTGCCTAAGGGGTCGCTCTCCTTGTGTGAAATTGGTGCCTAGTGGTTTCTGCCCCCCATGGGGGCAGATTGGCCTAACAAAAATCAGCCGATCTGACTTCAAGGGGGGCAGAAATGGTCTAAATACAATTTACCCCCAGGGGAGCAGCCCTTGCCTAAGTGGTTGCTCCCCACCTCTGGGGAAAAAAATATATATATATCCTTATGTTCGATGGCATGTGTAGCTGCAGATACACATGCTGTGCACATCCCGCCATCTGGTGTTGGGCTCGGAGTGTTACAAGTTGTTTTTCTTCGAAGAAGTCTTTTCGAGTCATGAGACCGAGGGACTCCTCCCATTTCGACTCCTTTGCTCATGGGCGTCGACTCCATCTTAGATTGTTTTTTTCCCCCCATCGGGTTCGGACGTGTTCCTTTTCGCTCCGTGTTTCGGGTCGGAAAGTTAGTTAGAATCTCGGAAAAAACATCGGTATTGTTTGCGTTCGGTATCGGGTTAGTTACAACAGATAGACACCGAATTTTGAAGAGCTCCGGTGGCCCTTCGGGGTTTTTTCGATCCCCCGTCGGGGCCTGGTCGGCCCGGCTACGTGTGACTTCAAAGCTGATGGAACGGACCCCATTCCGCTTCTGTCCAAAATGCCATAACAAGTATCCGTATACGGATCAGCATCTGGTCTGTAGCGTTTCGGTCCAGAAAGATGTTAAGAGACCGAAGAGCCAGAAGACTGCAGATGGCGTCGACGCCGACAGGACAAGAGCTTTTCGAGGAGGAAGAGGAAGCTTTCTCTATCCACGAGTCGGACTCGGAAGAGCTCGAGGCCGAAGAAATGCCGAAAACCGTGAGTAAGACATCGAAACATAAGACTCACGAGAAGTCAACAAAAGCCCAGGGGACGCCACCGCCAACAGGCCATGGCTTAACCCAAAAAATAGGTGACCGAGCCAAGGCACCGAAAAAGGGCATGCTGGTGTCCAAGTCATCCGACTCCGGTCGAGATACTGCCACACAGCAATCTCGGACCCGAGACATCGGCTCAGAGAAATTTCGGCACCGTGACAGCGGCACCGAACAAATTCGGCACCGAGAAACCACCACACTGAAAATTACAAAGGTTTCTTCGGAGCCTAAAAAGACGTCCGAAAAAGTTTCGGTTCCGAAACATCCAGCCTCGGAGCCGAAAACAGGTTCCTATACAGAGGAACAAGGATTGTCCTCCCAAATGCAAAAACATAGATTTGGAGAGGAACTTCAAGCTGTAGAGCCAGACTATACTCAAAGGAGGCTCCACATTCATCAAGACACAGGGAAGATAACCACTCTTCCCCCAATTAAAATAAAAAGAAAACTTGCCTTTCAAAAAAAGGACAAGGAGCCACAGGCAAAGGGGGCAAAGAAAACAACTCCACCACTGTCTCCACCACCATCAGTGCACACATCACCAGTAGCAACTCCTCCACTGATGCACTCCCCCACTCATACTGCCATGAGTCAAGATGATCCCGATGCATGGGACCTTTACGATGCTCCAGTATCGGACAACAGCCCAGACTCGTACCCTGCCAGGCCGTCCCCTCCTGAGGACAGTACATCTTACACACAGGTGATCGCAAGGGCAGCTGCTTTCCATAACGTCACCTTGCATTCCGAACCAATTGAGGATGACTTTTTGTTTAACACGCTATCCTCCACTCATAGCCAATACCAAGGACTACCTATGCTCCCAGGAATGCTAAAACATTCAAAACTAATCTTTCAGGATCCTGTTAAATGCCGAGCCATAACTCCAAGGGTGGAGAAAAAGTACAAGCCACGGCCAACAGATCCTGTTTATATTACAACCCAGTTAACACCAGACTCAGTAGTTGTCGGGCAGCTCGTAAGAGAGCAAACTCTCATACCTCGGGGGACGCACCACCTCCAGACAAAGAGAGTCGCAAATTTGATGCTGCGGGCAAAAGGGTTGCAGCACAAGCAGCAAACCAATGGCGCATTGCCAATCCACAAGCACTTTTGGCAAGATATGATAGAGCTCACTGGGATGAGATGCAACATTTGATAGAACACTTACCCAAGGAGTTCCAAAAAAGAGCACAACAAGTGGTGGAAGAAGGACAAAGTATCTCTAATAATCAGGTACGGTCTTCAATGGATGCAGCAGATACGGCTGCAAGGACAGTAAATAATGCAATAACAATAAGAAGGCACGCATGGCTGCGCACGTCAGGTTTCAAGCCGGAAATTCAACAAGCCGTGCTAAATATGCCATTTAATGAACAGCAGTTGTTTGGGCCGGAAGTCGACACTGCTATTGATAAACTCAAGAAAGACACTGATACAGCAAAAGCCATGGGTGCACTCTACTCCCCGCAGAGCAGAGGCACATTTCGCAAAACACCTTTTAGGGGAGGGTTTCGAGGACAACCTACAGAAACCACAACATCACAAACAAGGCCCACTTACCAAAGCCAATATCAGCGGGGAAGTTTTCAGGGGCAATATAGAGGGGGACAATTCCAAAAAAATAGAGGAAAATTCCAAAGCCCCAAAAGTCCTCAAAATAAGCAGTGACTTACAAGTCACACATCCCCATCACATAACACCTGTGGGGGGAAGACTAAGCCAATTTTACAAACATTGGGAGGAGATAACAACAGATACTTGGGTACTAGCAATTATCCAGCATGGTTATTTGATAGAATTTCTCGAATTCCCTCCAACAGTCCCACCGAAAACACACAGTATGTCAAAACAACATATAAATCTTCTAGGATTAGAAGTTCAAGCATTGCTCCAAAAAAAGGCAATAGAATTAGTACCAAAACAAGAACTAAACACAGGAGTTTACTCACTGTACTTTCTGATACCCAAAAAAGACAAAACTCTAAGACCTATACTAGATCTCAGAATATTAAAAACATACTTCAAATCAGACCACTTTCACATGGTTACATTACAAGAAGTAATCCCACTGCTCAAACAACAAGACTACATGACAACACTGGATCTAAAGGATGCATATTTCCATATACCAATACATCCTTCACACAGAAAGTACCTAAGGTTTGTATTCCAAGGGATACATTACCAATTCAAAGTGTTGCCATTCGGAATAACGACTGCGCCAAGAGTTTTTACAAAATGTCTAGCAGTAGTAGCTGCACATATCAGAAGGCAGCAAATACATGTGTTCCCGTACCTAGACGATTGGTTAATCAAAATCAACACGCAAATACAGTGTTCACAACACACAAATTATGTCATAGAAACCCTACACAAACTAGGTTTCTCAATCAATTACTCAAAGTCACACCTTCTGCTGTGTCAAACACAGCCATACCTAGGAGCAACAATCAACACAGTAAAAGGAATTGCCACTCCAAGTCCACAAAGAGTCAAAACATTCAACAATGTAATACAAGCCATGTATCCAAACCAAAAGATACAGGTCAAATTAGTAATGAAACTCCTAGGCATGATGTCCTCATGCATAGCCATTGTCCCAAACGCAAGGTTGCACATGCGGCCCTTACAACAGTGCCTAGCATCACAGTGGTCACAGGCACAGGGTCAACTTCTAGATCTGGTGTTGATAAACCGCCAAACATACATCTCGCTTCAATGGTGGAACAGTATAACTTTAAACCAAGGGCGGCCTTTTCAAGACCCAGTGCCACAATACGTAATAACGACAGATGCATCCATGACAGGGTGGGGAGCACACCTCAATCAGCACAGCATCCAAGGACAATGGGACATTCAGCAAAGACAGCTTCATATAAACCACTTAGAACTGTTAGCTGTGTTTCTAGCGCTGAAAGCATTTCAACCCATAATAACCCACAAATACACTCTTGTCAAAACAGACAACATGACAACAATGTATTACCTAAACAAACAGGGAGGAACACACTCGACACAGTTGTGTCTCCTAACACAAAAAATATGGCATTGGGCGATTCACAACCACATTCGCCTAATAGCACAATTTATTCCAGGGATTCAGAATTAGTTAGCAGATAATCTCTCTCGGGATCACCAACCGATCCACGAATGGGAAATTCACCCCCAAATACTGAACACTTACTTCAGAATGTGGGGAACGCCACAAATAGATCTATTTGCAACAAAAGAAAACTCAAAATGCCAAAACTTCGCATCCAGGTACCCACAACATCAGTCTCAGGGCAATGCACTATGGATGAACTGGTCAGGGATATTTGCGTACGCTTTTCCCCCTCTCCCACTTCTTCCATATCTAGTAAACAAGTTGAGTCAAAGCAAACTCAAACTCATACTAATAGCACCAACATGGGCAAGGCAACCTTGGTACACAACACTACTTGACCTTTCAGTAGTACCTCATGTCAAACTGCCAAACAGACCAGATCCGTTAACACAACACAAACAACAGATCAGACATCCAAATCCAGCATCGCTGAATCTAGCAATTTGGCTCCTGAAATCCTAGAATTCGGGCACTTGGACCTCACACAGGAATGTATGGAGGTCATAAAACAAGCTAGAAAACCTACCACTAGACACTGCTATGCAAATAAGTGGAAAAGATTTGTTTATTACTGCCATAATAATCAAATTCAACCTTTACACGCATCTGCAAAAGAGATAGTAGGATACTTACTACATTTGCAAAAATCTAAACTAGCTTTCTCTTCCATTAAAATACATCTTACGGCAATTTCAGCTTACCTGCAAATTACGCACTCAACTTCATTGTTTAGGATACCAGTCATAAAAGCGTTTATGGAAGGCCTAAAGAGAATTATACCACCAAGAACACCACCAGTTCCTTCATGGAACCTCAACATTGTCTTAACACGACTCATGGGTCCACCTTTTGAGCCCATGCACTCTTGTGAAATGCAATACTTAACGTGGAAAGTTGCATTTTTAATTGCCATCACATCTCTAAGAAGAGTGAGTGAAATTCAAGCATTTACCATTCAAGAACCATTTATTCAAATACACAAAAATAAAGTTGTTCTACGGACCAATCCTAAATTTTTACCAAAAGTAATCTCACCGTTGCACTTGAATCAAACGGTAGAATTACCAGTGTTCTTCCCACAGCCAGATTCTGTAGCTGAAAGAGCACTACATACATTGGACATCAAAAGAGCACTAATGTACTACATTGACAGAACAAAACTAATTCGAAAGAGAAAACAACTATTTATCGCCTTTCAAAAACCTCATACAGGAAATCCAATTTCAAAACAAGGCATTGCTAGATGGATAGTTAAGTGCATTTAGCTTTAAACCTGCTATCTTAAAGCTAAAAGAGAACTGCCTATTACACCAAAGGCACACTCAACCAGAAAGAAGGGTGCTACCATGGCCTTTCTAGGAAATATTCCAATGAACGAAATATGTAAGGCAGCAACATGGTCTACGCCTCATACATTTACCAGCACTACTGTGTAGATGTGTTAACTGCACAACAAGCAACAGTAGGTCAAGCTGTACTAAGAACATTACTTCAAACTACTTCAACTCCTACAGGCTGAACCACCGCTTTTGGGGAGAAAACTGCTTACTAGTCTATGCACAGCATGTGTATCTGCAGCTACACATGCCATCGAACGGAAAATGTCACTTACCCAGTGTACATCTGTTCGTGGCATTAGTCGCTGCAGATTCACATGCGCCCACCCGCCTCCCCGGGAGCCTGTAGCCGTTTAGAAGTAGATCTTAAACATTTGTACATTTGTAAATATATTACTTGAAACTTCATTATGTACATACGCATTCACTCCATTGCATGGGCACTATTACTAGCATACACAACTCCTACCTCACCCTCTGCGGGGAAAACAATCTAAGATGGAGTCGACGCCCATGCGCAATGGAGTCGAAATGGGAGGAGTCCCTCGGTCTCGTGACTCGAAAAGACTTCTTCGAAGAAAAACAACTTGTAACACTCCGAGCCCAACACCAGATGGCGGGATGTGCACAGCATGTGAATCTGCAGCGACTAATGCCACGAACAGATGTACACTGGGTAAGTGACATTTTCCATCCCTGGCGCCTAGATGTTTCTGCCCCCCTGGGGGCAGATCGGCCTAATAACATTAGGCCGATCTGCCCCGGGGGGGGCAAAAATTACCTAAAAAAAATTTGCCCCCCTGGGGAGCGACCCTTGCCTAAGGGGTCGCTCCCCTTCCGGGAATTCGCCATAAAAAATAAAAAAACTCCCTGGTGTCTAGTGGTTTCTGCCTCCCTTGGGCGGCAGACTAGCCTCATAAAAATGGGACGATCTGCCCCCAAGGGGGACAGAAATGGCCTAAATATAATTTGCCTCCTAGGGAGCGACCCTTGCCTAAAGGGTTGCTCCCCAACTCTTTTAAAAAAAACCCTGGCACCTAGTGGTTTCTGCCCGCCCCTGGGGGCAGAAAAGGCCTTGAAAAATATTGCCCCCCTGGGGAGCGACCCTTGCCCAAGGGTTCGCTCCCCTCATGCCAGTTTCAGTTGAAAAATAAATCACTTTACGATCTGGGTTTTGAAATGCTCTGAGAGACTTCAAAGGGAAGGAAATTCCTTTCCTTCCCTTTGAAGCCTCTCAGGTCCCCGACCACATGATTGGAAGAGAAATGCTTAGCATTTCTCTTCCGATCGCGCTGAGCTTCCAGCGCGATGGAGAAGTGGCCTCTGATGAGGTCAGCGTGCAAATGCACACTGTCGTCATCAGGCGTCACTGGGGGGGTCAGGAGGGGTTGGGGGTGGAAGGGCTTCCCCTTCCATTCCTGCCTTGAGGGAGCTCAGTGCCGAGGGCGTAATGGTTACGTCCTCGGCACATGAGCACTGTGCCGTTGGACGTAACCATTACGTCCACGGCACAGAAGGGGTTAAGCAATATAGAGCAGTCAATATGTGAACGTGAAGAGGTTGTTTCCAGGTGGTAAATATGCAAATTATTTTCTAATCAGCATAAAGATATGTTGATTGAAATATTATATATTTTTGTAGTTACGTTTTTATCTTCAGTGATCATACATGTTTACTATCCATCAGACCAACTAATCGTAACATCATGTGTAACATCTTTTGCCAACTTAGTGATAAGGTGGCAGTGGTTTGCACCTTGTCCAAGTAGGGACCCTCACTCTAGTCAGGGTAAGGAAGCCAAACAGCTAAGATAACCCCTGCTCAACCCCTTGGTAGCTTGGCATGCGCAGTCAGGCTTATCTCAGGGGCAATGTGTAAAGTAGTTGTGTATATATATACATATATTTACACACACACACACTACACACACACACACTCCACACACACACACACACACTACACACACACACACTCTCCACACTCCACACCAGTTTAGAAAAATAGCCAATATTTATCAGAGTAAAACAACAAAAATCCAACATACATAAGTAAAGGTACCATTTTTTAAAGGTTTCAGTTGAGTCTTAATCCATAGGAATCAATGGTTGTATTTTTTAAGCACAAAGAACCTGGGATGTGTTTAAAAAAAACCAAAGAGGATGCGGGCTGCAGGGGAGGTGAGGCGCTGAAAAGCAAAGCAATGTTGGTTCTTTACTGCGCAGGAGAGGTGATGCGTTGGTTCTTTCCTCGCAGGAGAGGCGATTCTTCAATTCCTTCCTGGCAGGGGAGGTGATGTGCTGATTCTTTCCTCACAGAAAAGCGATGCGTTGATTTCCGGACATGCAGCCTCTGTTCCTTACTGCGGTGCTGTGATGATGGCACTTGCCAAGTCGCAATGGCAGTAAAAATTGCATACACAGACACTGCAGTAACAGGTCTGAGACTGTTGTATAGCCATTTTAGTAATAACTCTAGGCACGATGTTTTAGCATCTAGGCCTGCCGCTTGAGCCCCTTAGCCCAGTTTCATTTTATTATTGTTTCAGGTTTAGCCACAGTTGTGGTGTTTTATTTTCTTTAGTTAGTTGTTTTTTCGCCTAAGAAAGCATTTCTTTTCAGTCTGTGCTTTCCTCAAGGCTCCAGCAAGATAGGGTTTGCAGGCAAAATGGTACACTGCGTCTCCAACATTCACAGAAACATGCACATCCTTAAGTGGGGGCATTTTCTCAGAACATCCACTGGTTTATTATGAAAACACTTCTCTGTCCCATGCACGTTAGAGGGCGATTCCATCCAGATGACCATGACTGCTTGCTGATTGACCTTGCTAAAGCTGCTTGTTGAGACTACATGAGGATGATGTTTCCCAGACAACAGGCTTCCTTGCTCAGCTATGGGGAATGTCTTCTTCCCAGGGAGGAATTCTGAAGAGTGGATTAGGGCTTATCACGCTGTGCTGTAACATGGCTTAGGTAGGAACTACATATATTGCGCTTAGTGACAGTATGGTGGGGCTTTTCTTGTGTTTCACTTTTCTTGTCACCATTTTGCTTCTAGCGTGTTTCGTCATTCTAATTATTGCAATTCATGCCATTTTATCTAAGAAGCAGTTGCTTCAGTGAATCGTATTGAACCATTTCCTGCCTGTGTGAGACTAATGTGACTGAGAGAAAAGGATGAGATCCGATCCCCCACAATTTCCCTGAAAAGTCATTCTTGTCATGTGCCTGGTTGCCACAAATCATCCCTGCTCTTGGGCAGAGGCGAGGTGCAGCTGGTTGGCCGGAAACAGATTAGACCAACAGTTGTCACATGATGTGGGATTGGGCTCAGTTCCCAACAATTCAGGTGCTACTGCCGCCTGAATCCAGCAGCCTCATTAGGATAATGAGAGCCCTACAGGGCTACTCATGTGGGTGGCACAATCGGTGCTGCAGGCCCACTAGTAGCATTTAATTTACAGGCCCTGAGCGCACAATGTACTAGGGACTTACTAGTAAATCAAATATGACATTCATGGATGAACCAATACCATTTAGACCGGGAGCTCTTGCACTTTGGGCACTTTACTACTGATGACCAGTGCTGGAGTCCATAAATCCAGCACAATTTGAATGCAGCACACAGGCCAAAAACAGGAGGTCACAGGCAAAGAGCCATTTCCCACACATCCAGTTTGGTTTCGTATAGAGATCCCAGCAATATATGTAGCAATACATAAACCAAACATTTTCTTTTGATGTAGAATGTGTAACACTTGCCACAGATCAGACACAATATTGTGTTCTATTAACATCTTCATAGTACAAAAATGTGGTTTTATAAGAGATTTTGAAATTGGCAGTACTGAAACGTTTATTTATATTTTGGTGCAACTAGGTTGCCTTAATTGTGTCGGTATCACAGAAAGAAATTGGCAAAAGAGGAATTTTTTATATGATGAGTACAATACACTATTGTGTTAAACTGTGGGGTTTGCTCACTGTAATGCAGGTGATCAAAAGCGAATACTTGGAATTGAATTGCGTCCCTTAGTAGGACACACCACATATTCTGGCCGGCGTTGCATCTGAAGAGTGGCTTCTTGTCCTATGGCTGTTCATCTGATTTGTATTTGAATGAGTGAATACTTTTAGTGGTGGTTAAGCCAAACAAGAAGTATTTAACAGTTTTATTTTCTGGCTGCGACTAATGCTACATTGAGGTGCATTATCTGGTGAATGTACCAAATTATAAACTGGATTCTACATTTATGTTATTTGGCACTTCTATAGCCACAACTGCCTGTAGTCTGGCTTTGTGGCACTGCTAATGTCCAGATCGGTTACAGGTAGGATAGCCAACTTCCATGTTTGCTGGGGGGTGGGCGGAGCTATAACGTGCCTAGACATCACGGAAATGGTGTCACTAGCAGTTTTTTGGTACTGATAAGCCAAAGCACCTACATATCTGTAAACTGTAGCATGCTAAAATACATAGAGTAACCAGTACAAACAGCAACCCACACATAAAGCAAATGGCAAAGTCCTATTTTCACAGTACTGCCTGATTGGTTAAATCACACAGGTTGCAAGGCGATTTAGGCGATAGCTGAAACTGCTGAGATTTTTTAATTAATACACAGTTCTAGCCTTGCACTTTAGACACTTTTAAAACCCTGCTCTATTTTAAATTGTGTGTTTTACTGAATTTGATTGCCGCATTTGCATTTTAGGGGGGAACCAATCGTTTAGCTGCTTAATGCCCTAAATACCCCAAATCTCACTCCCCTTCTAGGATTAAAAATGTACATTCAGTAGACTACAAAATAGACCCTGCACTCTGGCAAAAATGGGATAAATTAGGTATTTCAAAAGTATTGTCAATGCTCCGCACTTTACAGATACCAAAAAACCCTCATCGCCCATTAAAATAACTAACATCAGCCCCAGTACCCACAGCCCCAAATCCAATAAAATAGCATTTATCTACTTAAATACCGAAGCTATGGTGAGACATCAAATCGAAATCTACAACATACTAGGCACCGAATCTCCGGACGTCCTACTACTCGCAGAAACCTGGCTCACTGACAAGTCCACTCCTGATATCATCGCTGTCCTGCCCAGCAGCTATTACATTCTGTATACCAACAGACCTGTCGGCAAAATAGGACTCTGTGTAGCCGCAAAGTTAAACCACCATATCAGATTTACCAACCTCACTTCACTAGATATACCAGCGGTAGATAGACTTATAATCAAAATGGAGTAGCAAACTTTTCCCCTCTTATGTCTCCTCACTTATAGACTCCAGACTATATGCATTTTTTTTCCTCCGCTGTTCTATGTGCTTATTTCCTCCTTTTGCTTTGACCGCTCAAAAATTATTTTGATCGGTGACTTCAACTACTGGGGTAATGACAAGGGAGGGCTTTTAGCAATTAATTTTAATGATCATCTTAATTTGTATTTCCAACAACATGTGCAATCTCCCACACTCATCAAGGGACACACATTAGACCAAGCCTGGACCACCCACCTACCCGTACCTAATCTTACAGTATGCCCATGCGCATGGTCTGACATAGCTCCATTAAATTCTCGTTGACAGAATTGCTGCTGCAAAAACCTTCCTCTCTACTGAAACACTCGTTAGGCGCTAGTCACAGTCCATCTGAGTCTATTCTGTGTCTATTCTATTGACGTATGCATACATGAATCCCTTCACCCTCTCTTCATTCCCTGTTATTAGCAAGGACTGTTTCAAGGACCCGCTGATTAAAGTAAAATCAGGCTGTCCTAACAAGATTTGTCCACCAAACATCCCAAAAACAGTATTCTCAAAATTCCCTGACGCTACCCGTTATCTTCTTAATCACTCTATTAGTACATGGTCAATACTGAGCATATTCAGAGATGCTATAGTGGTACCTCTTCAGAAGAAAGTACTAGAGGACCCATCAATACTGAAAAATGACCACCCTATGTCCCTATTGCCATTCTTGGCCAGGGTATTAGAGGCACATGTGGCAAAAAAATCTGTCAACGGCAAAAATCTGGCACCTTTTTAGAAGAAAATAAAATTCCTAGACACCTGCCAGGAGGTTTCTGTGCAGCCCATTCATTAGAAACCATCATCCTTTCTGAGAAAGATGACCTATGCAAAGAATGTGATCACAATGCCCCTCAGGCACTGGTCCTCCTGTACCCGTCTGCGTCCTTCGACACTGTAGACCACAACCTTAGTGGACACTGTTGAGGCCGCATGACTTCGAGGCACAGCACTGAATTGGATCATCTCCTTTCTAAATAACTTTACTTAGGAGGTCTTCTAACCCCTTATAACTTGCCTGAGGTTCGACCACAGAGTCCACCAGCCTTGCCCTGCGCTCTGTGACTAGTCTGTTAAGCAGATTCTCCCATGCTCTGTGGAACTTGGTGGCCCAAGTCCTTCCTATCGTGCCTGAGGAGGCTCGTGCTATCCTTTCCAGGCCACACAAGATGGGTATGATGCAGCAAAGCTGGCAACGCTTTCTATAGTTTGCAGCCTTGATGGCAGGGCCATCGCCATCAGTCTTTATCTGGAGACATGCTTGGATAAGGTTGACCATTTTTTTGGGGGGAGGGGGGGTGTCCAGTCCAGCGTTATGGACATGTCTTTCAGGAAATGGTAGCTGTGCTGGGCAAAGAAGCCATAGAGAGGGTCCTGATGCCAGCAGTAGGTCGTGGTTGCTATTGCCACTACTTTGTGGTACTGAAAAAGGACATAGGCCTCCATCCTATTCTAGAGTTTCACCCTATACATGAATTGATTTAGAAGGACAAATTCAAGGTGCTCACCTTGGCTCAGGTGTTATCTGCAGATGACCCTGGACACTGTATAGTAGCATCGGACCTGCAGAATTCTTATTTTCACATTCACGTCCTACAAGCCCACAG
The DNA here is from genome assembly GCF_031143425.1 of Pleurodeles waltl. Classification (NCBI taxonomy): domain Eukaryota; kingdom Metazoa; phylum Chordata; class Amphibia; order Caudata; family Salamandridae; genus Pleurodeles; species Pleurodeles waltl. The sequence continues at coordinate 208,805,286 of NC_090440.1, forward strand.
GCGCTATCTCCAATTCACAGTGGGCCACAGCATTTTCATTTTGCTGTGCTCTCATTTGGTCTCACTATTGCCCCTCGGGTGTTCATGAAAGAGATGGTAGTGGAAGAAGCACATCTTCAGAGATCAGGGGTCCCAATCTTCCTCCTAACTCTATCATTGGTTGTAAAAGGCGGGCTTGCTACAGGAAGTCGTCGCGCACCTCCAGATCTCATTGAACTCATGATGTCCTTGAGGGAGCACTATAAATGTGCCCAAGTTGCATCTGACTCCTCAGGTTCTCCCTTTCATCTAAGCTTTCTGGACACTGTTCAGTTTCTTGTCGGTCTTCTGGGGCGGAATCTTGATGACATTCAGGCTACAAACCTCTGAGGCTGCTTGGACTGATGACCTCCTGCATCGTACATCCTGCAGGACTGATGGCCTCCTACAACGTGCAGGCCAGATGGCATATGCCGATGCTGCAGTGGGATCGGATGTCCCAATGGCAGCAACATCAAGGAGACCTCTCCGAATATGTCCAGATTTCACTGGAGCTCGCACTCGACTAACAGTTGTGGCTACAGGACTGCTCATGGACCAGCGGCAGACCTCTCTCCCTACCCCACATAGAGCTGATAGACATGACTGATGCATTGCTAGTGGGATGGGGTGGCTATCTGGGAGAGTTGGAGATCAGAGACCTCTGGTCTCTGCAGATGCTTGGCTCCACATCATTCTGTTGGAGTTAAGGGCCGTCCTTTGAAAGCTTTCCTGACATCTGTTGGAGGGAGGCTGGTTCAGGCATTCATAGAGAATACCACCACCAAATGGTACTGAAAAAAGCTGGACGGGTGAGGTTGTGGACCTTGGGACAGCAGACCCTGCGCCTCTGGATGTGCCTTGAGCACCAGAGTGTTTCAGCACTTGGTGGATGAGCTCAGCTGTCGACACCTTGTGGATCGTGAATGATGGTTACACCCGGAGGTGGCACACAGTTTCATCCACTAATGGGATTACTTGGCTTGATCTCTTTACCACCACAGAGAATGCGCAGTGTCAGCACTTCATTGTGTGCAATTTTCCAAAGCTGCTTCTACTCAGAGATGTGTTCCACATTCAATGGAATTCGGGACTCCTATTCGCCTTCCTGCCGATACCAGTCCTGCCCACGTTCTGAAGATCATCAAGAGAAGCCATGCCCAAGTCTTTCTAGTGGCTCCGGACTAGGTGACAAAAGTACAGTATCCCCAAATCCAATTAGGCTGCCCTTTCGGGAGTATCTCCTGTCACACCAGCAGGGCAGGTGCCTGCACCCAAACCTCTGCACTCTTCACTTCCATGTTTGGAGATTGAGTGGTGACGGTTGAGTGCTTTTGACCTCCCTCCCGAGGTACTGGATGTCACTCTGGCAACAAGGCATCCCTCTACCAAATCTGTATACGCCAGCCGTTGGGACAAGTTAGTGGCCTTGTGCACAACAACAGGTCAACCCACTTCATGCCAAGCTGTTCAAAGTTTTGTTGTTTGTATTGTCTTTAGCCAAGCAAGGCCTTACGTAGGGCTCAGTTAAGTTTTCTGTTTGGTCCGGCAGCTGCAATGGCCGAAATAGCAATCTTCTTTTAGTCACCCATTGTGATGTGTTTCCTTAAAGGGCTTTGATGTTTGTTTCTCCCTTCCCCTTTTGTTTTGCCTCAGTGGAATTTTAATTTATTTTTGGCTTTCTTCATGTGTTTTCAATTTAAACCCATGCGTAGCAGTCCCCTCAGGTTTCTCACCCTCCAGACAGCATTCTTGGTGGTCGCAACATCAGGGCATGGATCGAGCAAGCTTCGGGGCCTCTATGTTCACCCTCTGTATACCACCTTCTGTTTAGCCAAGCTGGTTCTTTAGAGTGACTTTTTCAGGTCTGTCAACCCAAAGAGGGCTTTGAGTTTCTATATTCATCATACTACCCAACACCAAGTGGACTATCAGCCCGTTGTCATGTTCACAGCAGCAAAGAAGAGCAAAGCGATGCAAGAAAGACCCATCTCCCACTGGATTGTACTCTGCATTAGGATCTGTTACGCATGAGTGAAGAAGCATCCCTCAGAAGTCTTGCATGCTAATTAGACCAGAGCCTAGGCTGCTGCTACTGCTCAGGCTTGTAAGTGCCTGTCCTTGATATTTGTCAGGCAGCTGCATGGGTTTCCCTTCATATGTTCACAAAACACTACAGCTTTAGACAGTCCGGTCCAGAACATTGGGCATTTTGCCTGTGTGGCCCTGCAGGACATTTTGGTTTGAGACAGTTCACAGACCTACCTTCTGGGGGAGGTAGTGCTTTGGTATCTATTATAGGTTTGAGGAATCTGTGGTTAGAAATCTCTATCAGACGAAAGTTATTTACCTTTGATAATTATATTTCTGGCAGAGATGCTATCTAACTGCAGATTCCTCACGAATTCCCCCTGTTCTGTGAAATGGACTCTTTCACCTAAAAAGTTCACACTCTAGGAACTTGCACCCTGCTCATGACCAATTAGATTTTGGTTTCACAACTGCAGGCGCAGAAGTGTGCAGAAAGCAACTGATGTCAGCACACGTTTGGTGCCTATATATGCCTGTGCATGTCACATTTTGAGCAGATTACTTAAATGCGGGGCCATAGGTGCCACCTCCCAGCACACAGGGATACTGTTTCAAAGTTTTCTGGATCCAATCTGACACCTGGAGAATGTTCTAAGGTGAGGAATGTGCATTAAGAGTCTCTAACAGAAAGATTGTCACCAAAGGTATGTAAATTTTCATTTGGCTGTTGACTGAAAAACCAGGACTAGCTGAAGATGTTGCAGATTAAATGAGTTCATTTGGCAACGATGAACTTGACCTGCTGAACAAAGCACAGTTCTGCATAGAATATTTCAAGTTGTTCCAGAGTAATAGTGAAATAATAGCAGAAAAGTGCAGCAAATTTTGAGACAAGTTTTAGCCTTTACTCGGCCAGAACGTTCAATGCGTCCGTGGATCCTTCCTTGGATCACAGCCTCCGGGCTGTGGCAGGAATCTTGAGAATAAACATCAGTTGATTCCCATAGTTCGTACGCCCCACCCCTCTCACTTGCTCCCTTCTTGGGTAAAGTAAAGCATGTCTTTGTCATGAACAAGTGTTCAGGCTTCAAGAAGGAAAAAAATACTGGAATGACATTTCATTTCTGGAGGGGACTGCCTGAAGAACTCGGGGACTGGAGCAGCTCGTGTAGAGCGTGACAGACCTACTATAGGCCCGGGCTAGCTATTAATTTTATCAGGCATTTCCCATGGAGCTGGATCCATATGATGCCGGTTTGGATGGCTGCTGTCATCCTTGACACTCTTTCCCCAGCTTCCCAGGGGTTTATTACAGTTGGGACAAAGGAGAACGAGCAAGGGAAATAAGTGCGAGGAGATCGAAGGAGAAAGTGATATCCCAAAGAATAGGAAAAGAGACCGAGGATGTAATTCTCTCCCTCTACTCCTTCCTGTGCTGCTACGTGGTGCTGGTTTGAACATTTCTGCCAGAGCTACTTTGGTATCAGTCTGGGTGGTCTCCCATTTCAAGGGACAGCAGATTTTCTTGATTTTATGAAGTCCGCAGCCCTGATGGTTAACCTATGTCTTTTCAGGAGCGGCTCGCGGGAGGGAGGGGGGCGGGAAGGAAACGGGTCGTGTGGGGGATAGGGGGGGTGGGTGGATACCAGGAAGGGGCGGTGGGGTGGTGGAGGGGGGGGGAGTATATAATTTTTTTATTTTTTATTTTATAAAGTACCTTTCTCGCCGTGCTACTCCGCTCCTGGGTCCTCCACTGCAGGCACAGGCTCCCAGCCTGCCCTGCTTCCAATCCTAACATTGTTTTCATGCTGCTGCAGCATGAAAACTGCATTAGGATTGGAGGCAGAGTGAGAGTCTCTGCCTGCTGTCTCCAATCTGGCAATTCACTTCTGGGTTAGAAACAGTCTAGTGCACATGTGTGTTTAGCTGTCCCAAGATGGCTGGGCAAACATACGTGCCCACTGAGGGGGGAGTGCTGTACACTCCCCCTCCGTCCCGGTCATCGTCCTTGGCCCTGCCCCTTTTACAAGAAAACAATAATAAACATAGTTTATTATTGTTTTCTTGCAAAAGTTTTGCAGCTGCTGCAGGTGGGGTGGGGTGGGGAGGGTGTGGGGTCAGGGGGTGACGCTCCTCCGCCATAGAGGAGCAGCTGCCCCTGTGTCTTTTACTGGAGGGTATGAAGTGGTAGTATGACCTAAGTGGGAAGAGCTGAGTGAGGTGTTTGAGGCCTAGACATATGGCCTTTTTGTGTCGCAGCATATTGGTTGCTGCTGGTGTCATTGAATATTCAATAAAGTGGGAATTAGCAGGGGTGGCGTATTATCCCATTCTCATTGGGATACAGGAACAACCTTACACTTAGGCCTTGTGTGCCATGTTTTACTCTTGACTTTGTTTATAGATGTCAGTGCTATTTGAGTTTGCTAGACTTTCCGCTCAATAGTGTTAAATTGAATGTTAGGATCTACTTTGGCTAAATTTCCATTACCTTACTATATCGCTCCTTCATTTGTCGCCTCCTCGCTGCTGTTCCCAATATCCTAGTGTCTTTTTGTGATGTGCCTACGTATTCCATGAGTGGCTTTTGGATGCAGCAAGAAAGCTTTGGGAATGTGATTGGATAGTTAAAGGGTTTGCATGACCAGACAAATGTATTGTACTATGTCTTTATACGTGTGGGACTGAAAAGGTTTAATAAAGAATTATTTTAAAATACCTCTGCAAATGACAGAGATGTAATACAATTTCCGCAAAAGGATTTTACATGTATATCAATAATTTAAACATTCAAAGTTTTGGACGAGGATGCTATTGGTGATCTAGGATCTCAGCCAACTATTAAGCACATGGGCTACAGAACTCTTGGTCGGACCCACTTTCTCCCTCAGTTTGAACCTTGTTAAGCATCATTGTCAATAGCGAATTTGTGTGAAAATGTTTTCAATTTCAATTGCTATAGTGGTATTATTTGTAGGTGAAGGTTCGATAAAAGGCTTAGTGGCTTTTGCTCCATTTTACAAAGTACATAATACCATCAATAATGGTGATTAAATGCAGCAGAAAGGGTAACAAAGTGAGAAGAGCATTAGAAGGGACTAGATTACAATGCATTTGTCCCATCTTCCAATGTGGAACACAAAACGTTGGTCTTTGCTCTAAAAGACTGAGCTATTAGTGTTGCCAATTCTTTCTGCCAGTTGCACAAATGCAAATACTTCATGTAACATATGCAGGCATGGCTGGCAATGGATTTATTTTTATTAACAGAAATCCATTCCAAGATGGCTGCTGATATGCATGATTGATTTGTGTAATTTGTGATGTGTGCACATACATCATGTTGGAGGTTACCATTTTTTAATTCACCTTTCAAACATGGAGGGGGGCATGTTGGAACAGTAAATTAAAAGGGCAGGTTACTTACCTTCGGTCATGCCTTAGATGGTAGAGATAATATCTATTTGCAGATTTCTTACCTTAGAATTTCTTCCAGGCGTCAGTCTGGATCCAGAGATTTTTTTCGAGCAATACCCCTGCATGCCATTAGGTGGGGTCAGTCGGCTCCGCGCCTATCGTCCGTGCTGGATATGATGTTGCGGGTCCTTTATAGGTGCCACCCCAGTGCACTGACTTCGGTTTCTTTTCAGAATTTCCACACCAAAAGTGCAGAGCCATGAAGCACACTGACCACTGATTTGTCAAAACTAGGGCCCTGAAAGGGAGTCCCTGTCTCTAGAAATCAAATCGCAGAGTGGGTAGATGGTTGAGTCGGTAAGGAATCTGCAACTAGATATTGCCTCTACCAGATAAGGTGTGACCAAAGGTAGGTAACTTGTCCATCTGATAGACCCATCTTGTTGCAGATTCCTTACTTTAGAATAGATACCCAAGCAATACCAGACACGGAGTTGGGTCTGCAAACTAAGAACATACTAGCAAGTCCTGCAGGACCAAATGGACAAACTGCCCGTCCCTATTGACCTGACTGTCCAGGCAGTAGTGTTTGGTAGACATATGCAGAGACGCCCACGTAGCCGCCTGACAGATGTCAAGGACAGTAAATCCACATGCTAATGCAGTGGTCAGAGCTTTAGCTGTGGTAGAATGAGCGTGCAAACCCTCAGCGGGTTGTCTCTTAGCCACTGCACAGCACATTTTAATGCAGAGTATGACCCATCAGGAGATGGTTCTCTTCTACACTTCCCCACCTTTCTTCACACCCACATAACCAACAAAGAGTTGACCATCCACCTGGAACTCTTTGGTACGATCAAGGTAAACACCAGCGCTCTTTTTGGGTTAAGGTGATGGAGTTTCTCCTCTTCCTTAGAAGGATGTGGGGGTGGGTAAAAAGTAGGCAAGGTGATGGATTGGCTTAAATGGAAGGGCTACTTTTGGCAGAAATTAGGCCATAGTGCGAAGCACCACTTTGTCAGGATAGTTGGAAAGGTAGGACAGCTTAGATGACAATGCCTGCAGCTTACTCACCCTGCGGGCAGATGTAATGGCCCCAAGAAAGGCTGCTGTCAATTGGGAAGCCTTAGAGGGCAATTGTAGAGAGGCTTGAAAGGAGCACACATCAGAATTGTTAAAACTAAATTCAAATCCCACTGGGGCAAAATGAATGGAGTGGGAGAAAACATATGAGTAGGTCCTTTAGGGAACCTATGTACAATAGGAGACTTAAGCAAAGAAGGTTGATCAGGCAACCGCAAAAAAAGCAGAAATGGAAGACAGATGACATTTGAGAGTGCTCACAGCAGAGCCATGCTGGGCCAGAGAAAGGATAAACAATACGCAGACTGAGGGGGAGGCGAGGGTTCACTGCGAGTCCCAAGGACCTGACCGTAGCCAGAGAATCCTTGAAGCGCTCGAGCACAGAGTCTGCTTTTTCTCCGAAGAGACGGGTGCCATCATAGGGCATATCCATCAGGTTGGCTTGGACATTCTCCAAAAAGCCAAACGTCCTCAACCAGGCATGGCACCTCAGGGCCACTGTTGATGAAACAGCTATGCCCAGTGTCGGTCATGTCCAGTCCACATTGGATCATGAACTTTGCTGCATCTCTCCCATCAGCAGCTGCTTGGGAAAGTACAACCTGGCCCTCCACCGAGACATGTGGCAGCGTTTCGCAACCGCATCCTACAGAGTCCAGAGTGGAATAATGGCCCAAAAAGCATGCAGTGTTCATGGACCGCGATGCCAGGCTGGCAGAAGAAAACATCTTCCCAAGTGTGTCCAGCCTCTTGGAGTCCCTATATGGGGGTGCCGGAGGGAGCGTGCCATGGGAGGTAAAGGCTTGGATGACCAAGTTCTGAGGAGTAGTATTGTGCGTAAGGAAACTTGGGTCGCCCAAACCAGGGTGATGACGGTGGGCAATTGTCCTGTTCACAGGAGTCCCTGGGATGGGTTTGGACCAGGTACCCAGTAGCACATCCATAAGGGCTTCATTGAAGGGATGAAGCTCCAGGTTGAAGCACCTCTGTCAGGAGGTTAGTCCTGACTACCACGAAGGCAACTCAAGGTCCATGACCGCGGCTGCTCTTCTCACCACCATAAAGTATGATGCTCCATCCTCCATAACCACGGCAGGGGGAGAAAGCATGCCAATATCTGGGGAGCTATCCAGACCACTGACTTCACCCAAGTCCGTCCGCCAGTCCACAGATTCTTTGAGCTGGTATTCCGAAGGGTCTAGTGAACGCCCCCCCCCCTCCCACTCCTGTGCTGTAACCTAGCCCATAAGAATAAGGCTCAGGACTGGACATAGGGGGCATGGTCCTTGTCAGAGTCAGTGTCACACAGTGCCAATCCGGCTCTGTGTCTGAGTTGGCAATGAGGATGGGGGCACCAGGGGTCCCAACAGCATTGGGGAGGGAAGGTAGAAGGTAGAGATGTCATTCCGAATCGAAGCGTGGGTCCCTGGGTGCCACTCGAAGCCAGAGCCACAGCTACTGGTGTGGAACCTGAAGAGGCCCCTTCTGACTCCACGAGGCCCGAATGCGTGCCAGCAGTATCGGACTGCCCAAAAAAGAGGTGGATGGCCTTATACCATTCTTTAGGTTGGGCAGGGCTCACTCTGCTCCTGGAAACTCTGGGAGGTGCAGAGTCGGCTCAGATGTAGGCTCCGCAAATGGAGGCCTAGAGTGACAACAATCCCGTTCCCTTCCATCGTTGGCCGACGGACGAGGTGAAGTCGAAGAATATCTTGTCTTTTTTTTGTTTTTTACTTCTTCTTATGCCTTAACTTACCCTACAATCCCTAGGACTTGGAGTGGGACAACGATGGAATACTCTGTAACCACTCCAGAGACCTTCCTCTTGACCAGGACCTCAATTTGCGAGGAGTCGAGTGGCAGACCGCCATCAGCTTCAGATACCGCTCCCTCCAAGCCTGCGGATACATGGCTCGATACTCATAGTATGACTTTGGGTTGTGGTCGTGCTCCAGGCACCAAAGGCACATGAGGATACATCACAGACATTGCCCAATGGAAGGAACTGCAGAGGTTGAAAACGGTCTTTCTCAAAAACATTCCTTGATGCACCAGGAGCTAAACAACTTGAAAAACTTCAATAAAAAGTCGAAAAAGACTAGTCAAAAAATGACTGGTGTGTAGCTCTTTCTTAAGATCAGTGCTGGCTTCCGTGGAAACAAAAGAACTGACATCAGCACACCACGACAGCACCTGTGTAGGACCAGTGATGCCATATCCGGTGTGGATGATGGATGCAGAGCAGTTGGACGCCACCTAAAGGCCCGCAGAGGTACTTCTCTACAAGAAAGCATCAATAAATTATGTTACGTAAGATGGGCAGTGGGATCTGGAGCAACAGGGAGTGGAGGAATGAAAAGCATGCAGAAAAATGAATAAAAACTTGGGGAGAGAGCAAGGAAATGTATGCAGTACCATGGAGTGCTGAGTTAAAAAAAAGTCCACTGAAGTATGCAGTAGAAGGATAAAACTCATCCATTCAGAGCACTGAGACCAAAATCACCAATCTGAGTGAAATTATGTTTATTGCTGAGCTGAAGACTTTTCTGTTCATTGAAGTGTAATTCTGTTCTTACTTCCATTACCGGCATAGCACCAGGATGCTCCTAATGAAGCATCAGTTGTGCTTTGTAAGTTTAGAATAGGGAGGGGGAGCAGTCGAATCAAGAGCAGACAACTGAGATAGACAATAGCCATCCAGCCATCCAGCCATCCAATTATGAGCAAGAGGCTGATCCAAAGGCCACTTTAAGCATGTGCTATGTATTGTAAACAATAGCCCTCCTTAAAGGCAACTTAGGCTGCTTCTAGCCAAGAACTAAAAAGAACACTTCACCCCTTCCATTAACTGTAGGGTAAGTTGCTGGGTCCCACCCTTAATCAAGAAGAATCAGTGCAAGGCAGGAGTGGTAATGACGACATAATATTGACTTTTCCTATACAGCTGACTCTGGGACGGGGGTGGATCCTGTAAGATCTAATAATTGTATCCTGCACTGGAGGTCGGATCCTTCAGGCCCTGGGGGCTGCGGGTGCAGAGTCTTTACCAGGCGTCGGATCTTGGAAGCAGGCAGTCGCGGTGAGGGGGAGCCTCGGAATTCCCTCTGCAGGCGTTGCTGTGGGGGCTCAGGAGGGGCAACTCTGGCTACTCACGGTTTCGCAGTCGCCGGGGAGTCCTCCCTGAAGTGATTGTTCTCCACAAGTCGAGCCGGAGGCGTTGGGTGCAGAGTGTCAAGTCTCACGCTTCCGGCGGGAAACGCAAGTTGTTTCAAAGTTGCTTCTTTGTAGCAAAGTCGCAGTCTTATGTGAACAGAGCCGCTGTCCTCGGGAGTTCTTGGTCCTTCTAGATGCAGGGCAGTCCTCTGAGGCTTCAGAGGTCGCTGGTCCCTGTGGAAAGCGTCGCTGGAGCAGTGTCTTTAGAAGTGGGGAGACAGGCCGGTAGAGCTGGGGCCAAAGCAGTTGGTGTCTCCGTCTTCTCTGCAGGGTTTTTCAGCTTAGCAGTCCTCTTCTTCTTAGGTTGCAGGAATCTGAGTTCCTAGGTTCTGGGGAGCCCCTAAATACTGAATTTAGGGGTGTGTTTAGGTCTGGGGGGTTAGTAGCCAATGGCTACTAGCCCTGAGGGTGGCTACACCCTCTTTGTTCCTCTTCACTGAGGGGAGGGGGGCACATCCCTAATCCTATTGGGGGAATCCTCCATCTGCAAGATGGAGGATTTCTAAAAAGTTAGTCACCTCAGCTCAGGACACCTTAGGGGCTGTCCTGACTAGCCAGTGACTCCTCCTTGTTTTTCTCATTATCTCCTCCGGCCTTGCTGCCAAAAGTGGGGCCGTGGCCGGAGGGGGCGGGCAACTCCACTAGCTGGAGTGCCCTGTGGTGCTGTAACAAGGGGGGTGAGCCTTTGAGGCTCACCGCCAGGTGTTACAGTTCCTGCAGGGGGAGGTGTGAAGTGCCTCCACCCATTACAGGCTTTGTTACTAGCCACAGAGTGACAAAGGCACTCTCCCCATGTGGCCAGCAACATGTCTGGTGTGTGGCAGGCTGCTAAAACTAGTCAGCCTACACGGATAGTCGATTAAGGTTTCAGGGGGCACCTCTAAGGTGCCCTCTGGGGTGTATGTTACAATAAAATGTACACTGGCATCAGTGTGCATTTATTGTGCTGAGAAGTTTGATACCAAACTTCGCAGTTTCCAGTGTAGCCATTATGGTGCTGTGGAGTTTGTGAATGACAGACTCCCAGACCATATACTCTTATGGCTACCCTGCACTTACAATGTCTAAGGTTTTGCTTAGACACTGTAGGGGCACTGTGCTCATGCACTTGTGCCCTCACCTATGGTATAGTGCACCCTGCCTTAGGGCTGTAAGGCCTGCTAGAGGGGTGACTTATCTATACTTCATAGGCAGTGTGAGGTTGGCATGGCACCCTGAGGGGAGTGCCATGTCGACTTAGTCGTTTTGTCCTCACTAGCACACACAAGCTGGCCAGCAGTGTGTCTGTGCTGAGTGAGGGGTCCCCAGGGTGGCATAAGACATGCTGCAGCCCTTAGAGACCTTCCCTGGCATCAGGGCCCTTGGTACCAGGGGTACCAGTTACAAGGGACTTACCTGGATGCCAGGGTGTGCCAATTGTGGAAACAAAAGTACAGGTTAGGGAAAGAACACTGGTGCTGGGGCCTGGTTAGCAGGCCTCAGCACACTTTCAAATCAAAACTTAGCATCAGCAAAGGCAAAAAGTCAGGGGGTAACCATACCAAGGAGGCATTTCCTTACAATAGCCTTATAGCCTGCCATAGCGGGCTATTGTCAGCCATTAAAGGCCTACTCCCCTGTGAAAGGCCCTCACCGAATGCAAGGGCCCTTAAGAAGGCAGCAGGCCTTTCATGGCCGGTATAGCTCAGCTATGGCGGGCTATAATGCTATTAGATCATTCTGCTCCTAAGAGGGCAAAATGTTCTAATTAGTAAAACAAAAGCCTCATGGAGCCCGAGGGGGTTAAATCCCTTGAGGCTCCATGAGGCCTTTGATGACAGCAACAGCTGTAATCTACACACGTTGGAATGTTGGAGCTCTGGCTTCCACCAGCCATTAGAAGCTCTGAGCTACTCCATTGCCTCCAATGGAGTGCTCAACATTGTAATGTAAATTGACTGTTTCTTTATAGTAGACATTATTTCAGACTATAGGAACCTTATTGTTTCATAGCTGTATCTTTGCCGAGCAGCGTTATTCGAGACAGGCTTGTTCTCCTTCTGCTCAATTCTGAAGAGATGGTATTTGACTCCCGCTGGGGCTGTCGTACTCTCTCACTCCTTCCTGTCTACCTAGGTGTTTTGGAGCAGTCTCTTCAGCAGATGCATCTTGAAAGATGTCTGTATTTGGCGTCTGCTGGATTGGCGTAACAAACCTCTGCACACGTCTTCCCATACAGCCCTCGAAGTAGTAGTAGCTATTTCTCCTACTTCAAGAGGACACTGCCTGTTTTCTCTCCTTAAGGTGGGCTGGGGTTGTCACCTTTCCATGAGGTAAATACCAGACATTTGTAGTTGTTTGCGTAGGTCCGGGCACCAGATACTAAATACGATTTTAAACAAACTCGTATGTACTCATTTGTAACAGATCTTTTCTGCCTTTGATGACCTTAATTATTAATCAGAGATCATTAACACAGTTTAGAACACATTTTAAAGTGTTTCTGTTTTTATTTGCTGCTTGAAGTATTTAGCGCTAAGGGCTAACAATTCCAGCTTTAGGTGATTTTTGCTTATTTGTGTATCCTGGCATTAAAATACAGGTGGTGCCAGTAGAAAACTCCCCTGAGTGGGCTCCAAATTATTTAAGACTTTTTTAAACTGTTATTAAACAAGCTGAATTTCCCATCTTTGTAAAATCTGTATTATTCTTTCGCATTCATAGACAAACATTTGGCCTAAGTCAGCTTTCTAAGAATGACAGCGCATTGCGTCATGGCTTTGGTGACATTGCGTCATGGCTTTGGTGACATTGCGTCATAGCTTCAGTGACACAAAAGAACAAGACACGAATGAAAGCGAGGACGTTTTTAAAGGCAATTTAAGACATTTTTTAGTAATTATTCAATAAAATCAGCTATTAATGCTTTTATTGGCGGGGGAGGGAGTTTAATGAAATAGGAAAAAATGTTAAACATATAATTGTGCCCTAGACCCAAACTGCTAAAAGAAAATGGACTGGATCTAAACTGGTTGGCCCAAGCAAATGCAAGCTAAAAAGAATTTCAAAGTGAAAATAGACCTCTTGTGTGCTGCTTCTAGTGAATCCCCTTTTCAATACATTTTATTATTCCACCCTCCCTCCACAGATTAAATTATTCCTCAGGTGGAAGATTATTTTAGAGCAAAAATTTGAATGCCTTTGGAAAAATCTATCCCTCTGGACTATGGAACTGAAATCAAAGGGTCATCTGTTTCCTCGAAAATGCAAACTCTGCTGTTTTTGGAATAGCGCACGGAACTATTAATATCAATAGATTCCAAACTAGCAGAACTTGCCCCGCCCGACGCAGGTCCTTTGTCCAATGGATTGCTTTTCAGCAATGACTTTATGAAATAGACCTCTAAATAACACATTTGATGCTATTAACAAGGCCCAGCTATCATTTTACAAAGTCTTCAGACAGTGTGTTTTTTCCAGGAGGGGCAGGAAAGTAGACTGTTCTGCCAGTCGATTCAAATTCAAGTGTCATTCCCAATTGTTTTCCGGAAGAGATTAATACAGATTCCAAAACAGATCCACCTTCTCTTTTCAAAGTTGCAGATGTTTTAGAAATCTAAACGCCCAAGGCCAAATGAGCGTCTTCTGTAACCATGGCAAGTTCTCTTCTAATCTGTTTCTAACAGGCAGGTCATTAATCAAACAGGAGGTTCAGGATCCTTTAGTCAAAAGAGAAACATAACCTCTTACTTACACCCGAGTGGTTCCTCGGCAACCTCTCCTTAGTGAAGAAGAAAGCCAAAAAATAACATCCAGTGATCAAGCTTCGGCACATCAACCAGTTTCTAATATGCTGACATTTCAAAATGGCAATGATTCTCCATCTCAGAAATTGTCTCCAACAATTTCCTGGACTTTAAAGATGCTTATTTATGTCTTCCCATCTCTCCTCCTCACAGCATATTTTTTTTCCAATTTGAGTTGCAAGGAAGATTAAAGAGTTTACAACCCTACCATTTGGATTCTTCTGGCCTTCCTGGTGTTTTTTGTCAAGCTTCTCAAACCGGTCATAAAACATTTACGGTCTCCAGAGATACAATTATTACAATTATTAATAAATCGGTATGATTATACTATTGCCCAGAACAAAGGTGTTCTTAGGTCTCACTTACAAGCTTATAGTGCATCAGGCGTTTGTTATGAATCAATCAAAGCATTTCTTACACAGGTTCTATCTACATAATGTCTGATATTCTTAGTAAATTCAACATCTTGTACTCCCCAACTTCTGGAGACCAGATTGAATACTATCAGAAAATAATTAATCACATTTTTTGACATTGATTTGCATATCCCTACGCCATTTAACTTGGGTGGTAGGTTGCTATATTCTTCTATTCAATCAGTTTTTCAGGGTCCACTATACCATTGAGTGTTACAAAGCGTCTTATGTACCTCCTTCTACATCTTTTTAAAAATAGAAACAGATCAGGAGGCAATTTGGTCACTGCAATACCTTCCTGCATGAAATGTGAGAACTATTTTCATTACTATTCACATCAGAGGCAAGTTTTCCTGGGGGAGGAGTTCGTTGTTGCTAGTTCTCGACTGGTGGCATATGGTCTCAGCATGAGCCTACCATGCGCATATACGTTTCTACAGCTTTTTGCGGGCTAATTTCCAATACAGTCTTTCACAAAAATATGCTTGTTGTTCAATTCTACCAAGAATGGACCATCTCACAGCAGTCAAATATATCAACTGTCTAGTGGGTAACCCGATCAAAAATACTATCAACGCTTGCTGAACATTTTTGGGAGTACTGGCTCCATCATCACATTTTTTGTTGCTGTAGAATGTCTCCCTCGGCACCTCAATTCAGTTGCAGATTGGTTCTCTCATCTATGAGATTACAGTGCCTAACATCTGTAGGAAGTTGGCTCTGTTTATACTATCTCAAAGTGAGAGATAGTGTGCACAGAGTCCAAGGGATTCCCTTAGAGGTTGATGGTGGCAAAATTAGATAATACTAACGCTCTATTTTGTGGTAGTGTGGTCGAGCAGTAGGTTTATCAGAGGGTAGTGTTAAGCATTTGTTGTACACACACAGGCAATACAGGAGGAACACACACCCAAAGACTTAACTCCAGGCCAATAGGTTTTTATATAGAAAAATTTATTTTCTTAATTTATTTTAGAACCACAAGATTCAAGAGTTTAAGTAAGTACATAAAATGCAAGGTACTTCACACAGGTAAGTGTGATTTAAAACAGTAGTACGACCAGTTTGGTTAAAATGGCAATAAGCTATTTTAAAAGTGGACACTGCAAAAACCAACAGTTCCTGGGGGAGGTAAGTTTGGTTAGTTTTTGCAGGTAAGTAAAGCACTTACACAGTCAGTCTCCTGGGCATAGGCAGCCCACCGTTAGGGGTTCAAGGCATCCCTAAAGCCACAACACCAGCAACACAGGTCAGGTCAGGTGCAGAGGTCAAAGGAGGGCCCAAAACAGATAGGTGCCTATGAAGAACAGGGGTGCTCTGGTTCCAGTCTGCTAGCAGTCTGCTAGCAGGTAAGTGCCTGTGTCCTCAAGGGGCAGAAAAGGGGATTTTGTAGAGCACTGGGGGACACACACACAAGCACACAAAACACACCCTCAACGGCACAGGGGTGGCCGGGTGCAGTGTGCAAAGTAGGCATCAGGTTTGCCATAGAAAGGAATGGAGGGACCCGGGGGTCACTTAAGCGATGCAGGCAGGGCACCAGGGGGCTTCTCGGGCCAGCCACTGACTGGGCTAGGATGAGGGCCACCTGCTGGTCACTCCTGCACTGGTAGGCGGTTCCTCTTGGTCCTGGGGGCTGCGGGTGCAGTGCTTGGTCAAGGCGTCGGGTTCCTTTGTTACCAGGCAGTCGCGGTCAGGTGGAGCCTCTGGATCCTCTATGCATGCGTCGCTGTGGGGGTGCATGGAGGTCGACTCAGGGTGTCCACGTTGTTGGAGTCGCCTGGGAGTCCTCTCTGCGGTGTTGGTTGTCCTGGACTCGAGCCTAGGGCGTCTGGTGCAAAGTGTGAAGACTCACGATTCTGGCGGGAAGTGAGAGTCTCTTTAAAGTTGCTTCTTTGTTGCAATTTTGTTGCTGTTTCTGGACAGAGCCGCTGTCCTCTGGAGGTTCTTGGTCCTTCAGCTGCAGGTCAGTCCTCCGAGTCCTCAGAGGTCACTGTTCCCGCTGGATGCGTCGCTGTGCAGGTTCTTTGAGTCTGGAGACAGGCCGGTAGGGCTGTGGCCAAGTCAGTTGTCGTCTCCGTCTCTGCGGGGCTTTCAGGTCAGCAGTCCTTCTTGTTGTAGGTTGCAGGAATCTGATTTCCTGGGTTCAGGGTCACCCCTAAATTCAAAATTTAGGGGTGTGTTTAGGTCAGGCAGTAGCCAATGGCTACTGTCCTTGAGGGTGGCTAAACCTTCTTT
Organism: Pleurodeles waltl; assembly: GCF_031143425.1. NCBI lineage: Eukaryota > Metazoa > Chordata > Amphibia > Caudata > Salamandridae > Pleurodeles > Pleurodeles waltl. The sequence continues at coordinate 208,821,487 of NC_090440.1, forward strand.
GTGCCTCCTCCATGAGGGGAGGGGGGCACATCCCTATTCCTATTGGGGGAATCCTCCAAAACCAAGATGGAGGATATCTAAAGGTAGGGGTCACCTCAGCTCAGGACAACTTCAGCTGTCCTGACTGGTAGGTGAGTCCTCCTAGTTTTTCTCATTAACTACCTCCGGACTTGCCTCCAAAAGTGGGGGCTGTGTCCGGAGGGGCGGGCATCTCCACTAGCTGGGATGACCTGGGGTGCTGTAACAACAGGCAGGAGCCTTTGAGGCTCACCGCCAGGTGTTACAGTTCCTGCAGAGGGAGGTGAGAAGCACCTCCACCCAGTGCAGGCTTTATTCCTGGCCACAGAGTGACAAAGGCACTCAACCCATGTGGCCAGAAACTCGTCTGGTTGTGGCAGGCTGGCAGAAACTGGTCATCCTAGCACTAGGAGTCCGGCTGGTATTCAGGGGGCATCTCTAAGATGCCCTCTGGGAGTATTTTTCAATGCATATCACACTGGCATCAGTGTGGATTTATTGTGCTGAGAAGTTTGATACCAAACTTCCCAGTGTAGCTATTATGGTACTGTGTAGTTCGTAATTGACAGACTCCCAGACCACATACTCTTTATGGCTACCCATGTCTAAGGTTTGGCTTGGACACTGTAGGGGCATATTGCTCATGCAACTATGCCCTCACCTGTGTTATAGTGCACCCTGCCTTAGGGCTGTAGGGCCTGCTAGAGGGGTGACTTACCTATGCCACAGGCAGTGGGATGTGGGCAAGGCACCCTGAGGGGAGTGCCATGTTGACTTAGTCATTTTATCCCCACCAGCACACACAAGCTGTGAGGCAGTGTGTATGTGCTGAGTGAGGGGTCCCCACGGTGGCATAATAGATGCTGCAGCCCTTAGAGACCTTCCCTGGCCACAGGGCCCCTGGTACCAGGGGTACCATTTACAAGGGACTTATCTGTGTGCCAGGGCTGTGCCAATTGTGGGAACAAAGGTACAGTTTAGGGAAAGAACACTGGTGATGGGGCCTGGTTAGCAGGGTCCCAGCACAATTTCAATCGTAACTGGCATCAACAAAAGGCAAAAAGGTAGGGGGTAACCATGCCAACGGGAGTCATTTCCCTACACAACCCCCCCCCCCAAGCGAAAGAGGATGAGACTAACTTTTCCCAAGAGAGTCTTGATTTTCTAAGTGGAAGAACCTGGAAAGGCCATCAGCATTGGCATGGGCAGTCCCAGGTCTGTGTTCCACTACAAAGTCCGTTCCCTGTAGGGATATGGACCACCTCAACAGTTTATGGTTTTCTCCTTTCATTTGCATCAGCCATCTGAGAGGTTTGTGGTTAGATTGAACTGTGAAGTGAGTACCAAAAAGGTATGGTCTCAACTTCTTCAGGGACCAAAGCACAGCAAAGGACTCCCTCTCAATGACACTCCAACACTGCTCCCTGGGGAGTAACTTCCTGCTAATAAAAGCAACAGGCTGGTCAAGACCATCATCATTTGCTTGGGACAGGACTGCTCCTATCCCATGCTCAGAGGCATCGGTCTGCACAATGAACTGCTTTGAATAATCTGGAGCTTTCAAAACTGGTGCTGTACACATAGTTAGCTTCAGGGGCCTTTTGACAGTCCAAGGTACAGTTAACTTTCTTGGGCATTTTCTTAGAGGTCATTCCTGTGAGGGGTGTCACTATGGATCCATATCCCTTCACAAACCTCCTATAGTACCCAGTCAAGCCAAGGAATGCCCTGACTTGAGTCTGGGTTTTTGGAGCTTCCCAGTCTAGAATAGTCTGGATCTTGGGTTGGAGTGGCTGAACTTGGCCTCCACCTACAAGGTGTCCCAAGTAAACCACAGTTCCCTGCCCTATCTGACATTTAGATGCCTTGATAGAGAGGCTTGCTGCTTGCAGGGCCTGCAAAACCTTCCTTAGGTGGACCAGGTGATCCTGCCACGTGGAGCTAAAGACAGCAATATCATCTAGATATGCTGCGCTAAAGGACTCCAAGCCAGAAAGGACTTGATTCGCCAACCTTTGGAAGGTGGCAGGGGCATTCTTCAAGCCAAAGGGCATAACAGTAAACTGATAATGCCCATTAGGTGTAGAGAATTATGTCTTTTCTTTTGCTCCAGGTGCCATTTTGATTTGCCAGTACCCTGCTGTGAAGTCAAAGGTACTTAAGAATTTGGCTGCACCTAATTTGTCAATGAGCTCATCTGTCTTGGTGACAGAGTTGAGCCCTCTGCAGTCCACACAAAACCTCATCTCTTTCTTTCCATCTTTGCTGTGAGGTTTCGGGACCAAGACCACTGGGCTAACCCAGGGACTGTCGGAGTGCTCAATCACTCCGAACTCCAGCATCTTATGGACTTCCACCTTGATGCTTTCTTTGACTTTGTCAGACTGTCTGAATATTTTATTCTTGACCGGCATACTGTCTCCTGTGTCCACATCATGGGTACACAGGTGTGTCTGACCAGGGGTCAAGGAAAGAGCTCAGAAAACTGCTGGAGGACCTTCCTGCAGTCAGCTTGTTGTTGGCCAGAGAGGGTGTCTGAATAGATCACTCCATCTACTGAGCCATCCTTAGGGTCAGTGGAGAGGAGATCTGCAAGAGGTTCACTCTCTGTGCCTTGTCCTCATCTGTAACCATTGACATGTTTACATCTGCCCTGTCATGATAGAGTTTAAGGCGGTTAACATGGATCACCTTCTTGGGGGTCCTGCTAGTGCCCAGGTCCACCAGGTGGGTGACCTGACTCTTCTTTTCTAGCACTGGGTAAGGGCCACCCCATTTGTCCTGGAGTGCCCTGTGAGTCACAGGCTCCAGAACCCAGAAATTCTGCCCTGGCTGAAACTCAACCATAGCAGCCTTTTGGTCATACCACAACTTCTGGAGTTGTTGGCTGGCCTTAAGGTTTTTGCTTGCCTTTTCCATGTACTCTGCCATCCTTGAACGTAGGCCTAGTACATAGTCCACCACATCTTGTTTAGGCTCATGGAGAGGTCTCTGCAGCCTTCTTTTACAAGTGCCAGTGGTCCCCTTACAGGATTGCCAAACAGAAGCTCAAAAGGGGAAAACAATACTCCCTTCTGTGGCACCTTTCTGTAGGCGAAAAGCAGGCATGGCAAGAGGACATCCAATCTCGTTTGGAGTTTTTCAGGGAGCCTCATGATCCTGCCCTTCAATGTCTTATTAAACCTTTCTACAAGACCATTGGTTTGTGGATGGTATGGTGTGGTGAATTTGTAAGTCACCCCACACTCATTCCACATGTGTTTCAGGTAAGCTGACATGAAGTTGGTACCTCTGTCAGAAACCACCTCCTTGGGAAATCCCACTCTGGTAAAAATAACTGAGTGCTTTAGCTACTGCAGGAGCAGTTGTGGGCCTAAGGGGAATTGCCTCAGGGTACTTGGTAGCATGATCTACTACTACCAGAATATATTGGTTCCCTGATGCTCTGGGAGGTTCAAGTGGACCCACTATGTCCACTCCCACTCTCTCAAAGGGGATCCCCACCACTGGAAGTGGAATGAGGGGGTCCTTTGGATGCCCACCTGTCTTACCACTGGCTTGACAGGTGACACGCGAGGTGCAAAACTCCTTTACCTTCTGGGACATATTGGGCCAATAGAAATGGTTGAATAATCTCTCTCAAGTCTTGGTTTGTCCCAGATGCCCACTAAGGGGAATGTCATGGGCTAAGGTCAAAATAAACTTACTAAACTCCTGAGGCACTACCACTCTCCCGGTGGCACCAGATTTTGGATCACTTGCCTCAGTGTAAAGGAGCCCATCTTCCCAATAGACCCTGTGGGTTCCACTGACAGTTCCTTTTTCTTGCTCAGCTGCTTGCTGTCTTAGGCCTTCAAGAGAGGGACAACTCTTTTGTCCCTTACACAGTTGTTCCCTTGAGGGTCCCCCAGGGCCCAAGAGCTCAACCTGATAAGGCTCCAGCTCCATGGACTCAGTTCCCTCAGGGGATAGAACACCTTCTTGGGAAGAGAGGTTCTGTTTCTGTTGTTGTGTAGAAGCAGGTTCCCCAGTCTTCTTTCCTTTTCTCTTGGAAGGTTGGGCCATTATTCCAGACTCCATCACTTCTTTTTCACCCTGACCCCTGCTCTGTGCCCTTGTCTTGACACACACCAGTTCAGGGATGCCCAGCATGGCTGCATTGGTCTTGAGCTCTACCTTAGCCCATGCTAAGGACTCCAGATCATTCCATAGCAGACATTCTACTAGAATTGCAGAGGAGACTACCACCTGTTTCAGACCAGTGACCCCTCCCCATTCTAATGTTACCACTGCCATGGGATGGACTTTAGTTTGATTGTCAGCATTAGTGACTGAATATGTCTGTCCAGCCAGGTACTGTCCTGGGGAAACCAGTTTGTCTGTCACCATTGTGACACTGGCACCTGTATCCCTTAGGGGTTCTACTCTAGTCCCATTGATTAAGAGCTGCTGCCTGTATTTTTGCATGTTAGGCGGCCAGGCAGCAAGTGTGGCTAAATCCACCCCACCCTCAGAGACTAATGTAGCTTCAGTGTGAACCCTGCTTTGCTCTGGGCACACTGTTGATCCCAACTGGATATTGGCTATTCCAGTACTAACTGGAGTAGTTGTTGTTATGGGACTTTTCTTTGGACAGGCCTTGACTCCAGTTTGGTGTCCATGCTGTCTACAGTTTTGACACCAGGCCTTCTTGGGATTAAAGTTTTTACCCTTATACCCATTTGTGGACTGTGAAGTGGCTCGGGCCCACCCTCCTGAGCAAGTTTTTGGGGCCCTGTAGAAGAATCTTTACTTTTGTCCTTGGATGTCTCACCACCCTTCCCCTGGGGAGGCTTTGTGACCCCTTTCTTTTGGTCACCCCCTGTGGAAGTCTTGGTCACCCTAGTCTTGACCCAGGGGTCTGCCTTCTTTCCCAATTCTTGGGGAGAAATTGGACCTAGGTCTACCAGATGTTGATGCAGTTTGTCATTGAAGCAATCATTTAACAGATATTCTTTCATAAATAAATTATACAGCCCATCATAATCACTTACACCAGTGCCAGCTGTCCAACTATCTAATGTTTTGACTGAGAAGTCAACAAAATCAACCAAGGTCTGGCTCGAGGATTTATGAGCCCCCCTGAACCTAATCCTGTACTCCTCAGTTGAGAATCCAAAGCCCTCAATCAGGGTAGCCTTCCTGAGGTCATAAGATTCTGCATCTTTACCAGAGAGTGTGAGGAGTCTATCCCTACACTTTCCAGTGAACATTTCCCAAAGGAGAGCTCCCCAGTGAGATCTGCTTACTTTTCTGGTTGCACAAGCCCTCTCAAAAGCTGTGAACCACTTGGTGATATCATCACCCTCTTCATATTTAGTTACAATCCCTTTGGGGATTTTTAGGATGTCAGTATTCTCTCTGACCCTATTTACGTTGCTGCAACCATTGATGGGACTTAAACCCATCTCTTTTCTTTCCCTTTCTATGGCTAGGAGCTGCATCTCCAAAGCCAGTCTCTTGGCCATCCTGGCTAACAGGAGGTCCTCTTCATTGAGGATGTCCTCAATGCTTCCAGAGGCACTGGTCTCCCCTGTGGATGAACCAGGCTCTCTGACTATGATTTGTGGAGTCAGGGTTCTGGGAACCCTGTCTTCCCTAATTAGGGAAGGAGTGATGAGTTATTCCTCCTGTTCACTAATTTCCTCATCTGAAGGAGTATCCTCAAACTCAGAGGGGTGGTCCCTTGTGAACTCTGCCAAGAGCTCCTGGAGCTTTACCTTGTTAGGGTTGGACCCAGATTTGATCTTTTTTAGCTTTCAGAGAGACCTGAACTCTGACATCCCTAGATGCAGCTAAGGGGCGAGGTTCAGTTCCACCACCATCTCATCTGTGCCAGTCATTATCACTCTAAAAGTTGGGATTACTTTTTAAGAATCTAAAAACTACTTCTAGAACTTAAATCCTAACTTTTACAAACTCTTAAATTTAAAAAATAAATGCTAACAGGGACTTACACAAGGCCCTAGCAGGACTTTTAAACATTTTGAAAAATAGTCAAATTGCAAAAATCTATTTCTAATGACAATTTTTGGAAGGTTGTAGTGTGATCAGGTATTGGCCGAGTAGTCCAGCAGGTGCAAAGTCTTAGACCCCACCACTGATCCAACAATGTAGGAAATTGGCTCTGTATATACTCTCTCAAAGTGAGAGATAGTGTACACAGAGTCTAAGGATTCCCCTTAGAGGTTGATAGCGGCAAAATTAGATAATACTAATGCTCTATTTTGTGGTAGTGTGGTCAAGCAGTAGGTTTATCAGAGGGTAGTGTTAAGCATTTGTTGTACACACACAGGTAATAAATGAGGAACACGCACTCAAAGTCTTAACTCCAGGCCAATAGGTTTTTATACAAAAAAATATATTTTCTTAATTTACTTTAGAACCACAAGATTCAAGATTTTAGGTAAGTACGGAAAATACAAGGTACTTCACACAGGTAAGTATAGAACTTTGATTTAAAACAGTAGTACACACAGTTTTGGTTAAAATGGCAATAGGCTATTTTAAAAGTGGACACTGCAAAAATCAACAGTTACTAGGGGAGGTAAGTTTGGTTAGTTTTTGCAGGTAAGTAAAGCACTTACACAGTCAGTCTCCTGGGCATAGGCAGCCCACTGTTGAGGGTTCAAGGCAACCCCAAAGCCACACCACCAGCAACACAGGGCTGGTCAAGTGCAGAGGTCAAAGGAGGGCCCAAAACACATAGGCACCTATGAAGAACAGGGCTGCTTCGATTCTAGTCTTCTAGCAGGTAAGTACCTGCATCCTCTGGGGCAGTCCAGGGGGGTTTTGTAAAGCACTGGGGACACACACACACAAACACACAAAACACACCCTCAGTGGCACAGGGGTGTCCGGATGCAGTGTGAAAAGTAGGCGTCGGGTTTGGTAAAGGAAGCAATGGAGGGACCCGGGGGTCACTAAGGCGATGCAGGGAGGGCACAGGGGGGCTTCTCGGGCCATCCACTGACTGGGCTAGGATGAGGGTTGCCTGCTTGTCACTCCTGCACTGGTAGGTGGTTCCTCTCGGTCCTTGGGGCTGCGGGTGCAGTGCTTGGTCCAGCCGTCAGGTTCCTTTGATACCAGGCAGTCGCGGTCAGGGGGAGTCTCTGGATCCTCTATGCAGGCGTCGCTGTGGGGGTTCAGGGAGGTCGACTAAGGGTGTCCACATCGTTGGAGTGGCTTGGGAGTCCTCTCTGCTGTGTTGGTTGTCCTGGACACGAGCCTGGGCGTTGGGTTCAGAGTGTGAAGACTCACACTTCTGGCGGGAAGTGACAGTCTCTTTAAAGTTGCTTCTTTGTTGCAATTTTTTTGCTGTTTCTGGACAGAGCCGCTGTCCTCAGGAGGGTCTTGGTCCTTCAGGTGCAGGTCAGTCCTCGGAGTCCTCAGAGGTTGCTGGTCCCGCTGGATGCGTCGCTGTGCAGGTTCTTTGCGTCTAGAGAGCAGGCCGGTAGAGCTGGGGCCAAGTCAATTGTCGTCTCCGTCGTCTTTGCGGGGCTTTCAGGTCAGCAGTCCTTCTTGTTGTAGGTTGCAGGAATCTGATTTCCTGGATTTAGGGTCACCCCTAAATACTAAATTTAGGGGTGTGTTTAGGTCTGGGGGGCAGTAGCCAATGGCTAGTGTCCTTGAGGGTGGCTACACCCTCTTTGTGCCTCCTCCCTGAGGGGAGGGGGGCACATCCCTATCCCTTTTGGGGGAATCCTCCAAAACCAAGCTGGAGGATTTCTAAAGGTAGGGGTCACCTCAGCTCAGGACACCTTCGGGGCTGTCCTGACTGGTAGGTGACTCCTCCTGGTTTTTCTCATTATCTCCGTCAGACTTGCCGCCAAAAGTGGGGACTGTGTTCGGAGGGGTGGGCATCTCCACTAGCTGGGATGTCCTAAGGGTGCTGTAACAACAGGCAGGAGCCTTTGAGGCTCACCACCAGGTGTTACAGTTCCTGCAGAGGGAGGTAAGAAGCACCTCCACCCAGTGCAGGCTTTGTTCCTGGCCACAGAGTGACAAAGGCACTCACCCAATGTGGCCAGAAACTCGTCTGGTTGTGGCAGGCTGGCACTCCTCTGGTTGTGGCAGGCTGGCAGAAACTGGTCAGCCTAGCACTAGCAGTCCGACTGGTATTCAGGGGGCATCTCTAAGATGCCCTCTGGGTGTATTTTTCAATAAATAACTGGCATCAGTGTGGATTTATTGTGCTGAGAAGTTTGATACCAAACTTCCCAGATTTCAGTGTAGCCATTATGGAACTGTGGAGTTTGTGATTGACAGACCCCCAGACCATGAACTCTTTATGGCTACAATGCACTTACAATGCTTAAGGTTTGGCTTAGACACTGTATGGGCATATTGCTCATGCAACTATGTCCTCACCTGTGGTATAGGGCACCCTGCCTTAGGGCTGTAAGGGCTGCTAGGGGGGTGACTTACCTATGCCACAGGCAGTGGGATGTGGGCATGGCACCCTGAGGGGAGTGCCATGTCGACTTAGTAATTTTCCTCCCACCAGCACACACAAGCTGTGAGGCAGTGTACATGTGCTGAGTGAGGGGTCCCCAGGGTGTCATAATACATGCTGCAGCCCTTAGAGACCTTCCCTGGCCACAGGGCCCTTGGTACGAGGGGTACCATTTACTAGGGACTTATCTGTGTGCCAGGGCTGTGCCAATTGTGGGAAGAAGGTATGGTTTAGGTAAAGAACACTGGTGCTGGGGCTTGGTTAGCTGGGTCCCAGCACACTTTCAATCCTAACTGGCATTAACAAAAGGCAAAAGGTTAGAGGGTAACCATGCCAAGGGAGGCATTTCCCTACAACATCCTATTCCAGTGTTCCAACAAATACAGAACATGTGGGGTCCACTTTCAGTGTCCGCCAATTTCCTACATGACTTCGGACCATACAGCACACCGCAGTCAGACTCATCTTTGACCTCCCCCATCGATCACCCATCATCCCCCACCTCCGAAGACTCCAGTGGCTCTCTATATAAAACCAATGCCAATTCAAGCTGCTGATCCATGCATACAAGGCTTTATACAACCATGAACCCGCCTACATCAACTAACTCCTCAGCTTCCACCATCCCTCAAGACAGCTACGCTCTGCTTCCCTCTTCCTTGCCTACACACCCCACATCCACTGCATTATAAGTGGAGGACACACATTTTCCTACTCGTGGCCAAGACCTGGAACAACCTTCCACTACAGCTATGGAACTTGTCCTCTCTTCTGGAATTCCGGAAGGCACTGAAGATCTGGCTATTCAACTGAGCTGTCCAGCCCCAGCGCCTGGATACTCCATCAAGTGATTAGCCACACTATATAAATCCACTGATTGAGATTCCCCAGTTTTTCAGTTGGAGGTAAAACCTTTTGCCACTGGTGACATGCGTTTCTCCATCCATGAAATCAGTACATTCCATTTGCCTTTCCACCGTTCCTTATATCTTGTGCTGTCTCAAAGGTTAAGTGAGAATTGAGCCAGTTATTAATAGTCACCCCTTTCTGGCCATCTCAAACATGGTTTCCGGATCTTGGATAGACATCCTAATTAATTTTCTCATCTTCAGTGACTTATTCCACAATCAATCAGGCCAAATCTACAATCTCATTCTTTCAGGCAATGTCCAGTTGATGGCTTGGAAAATATCGTCCCATCCTGTTCCATCCCAGGAGTTTCAACAGGGACTTGCAAATTAATTGAGAATGCATGAGCTGTGGGACTATCAAGGGTCTAAATATCAGCATGATTAGCCGGGCTACACTGGTGTGCACTAGCATGTGCAAAGCACTTTTCAGCCGATGTCTGCAATAGCCAATTCTTTTGGATATTTGGCAGCCTCAGGTAAGTATTATAGGACTATTAATATTTATAGCTGTGCCATATCCCTTAATCATCATTACATAAAAGGAAAACTGTTGGGAGAATATCTGTTTATCTGCAAATTACTTCATGGGTTTAGAACCAGTATTTGTCTTTCTGTCAAATATACGCCTTTATAGGATGTGAATGTGGTTCGGCGTCTGTTTAACTCTTGCATGATAACCAATTTGTAACCTTAAAAGCCATGTCAGCTAAACTGGAAATGGTATTGTGGCTGATATCATTTAAGGTTTCCAATGTCAGAGCCTTGGGTCTGTGGACTAGGCAGTTTCATCCTGCCAGAATCGTTTTCTCCATTTCTTGGAGGAGAAAACCCTTCTCCTCCTCCATGGTGTATGCTACTTTTTCTGACCACTCAAAACTGCACTGGCCACTCTTAAAGAACACAAATTACAAACTTCTGCTTTTGGTCTTCTGCACAGCTCCTTATTTAATTCATTGAGTCCTATTCAACTGTTTCTTCTGCCACTTTGACCAGGTTGGTCAAATGGATCACGTTTCACATTGATATTGATTTTGAAATGTACATATTCAACTTTCGAGCCCATTCCTCCAGAGTAGCCATTGGTTCTAACACCTTCTGTGCACGTTTAGAAGACATGATAAGAGCAGCTGATTGCCCTCTGGATTCTTCATGTAAACACTTTTCTTGTAAACCTGATTCTCATGCATCATTTTCAGTAGCTAATTCACTTCAAACATGCATAATAAGAGGCTACGGCCATGACCTAAAGTATGGATTTTTCAACTTTGTATATAGAAGAGTCCTAATTTAAGAGATCAGCAATAACTCGCTGTATATTGTTATCGGAGCAAACATTTCCAGTATTTTACAGTGCCTTCAGTTGTTACTAAATGTTTCCTCTACCGCCTATTTTAATCAACCGTAACCCAATCTAGCTAGTTATTCAGAGGACAAAGAATGGATCACTGCGACTCTGGCCTTCATTTTTTTGTTCTTCATAATGTGCCAATTCTTGAACAAACTGGACTGACTTTTGTCCCATCAATAAAGAGGAAAGACTTTGGAAAGAGACCGTTTTTATAAGACAGAACCTTTATAAATATGTGTGGTGTATGCGTCCCTGCTGGATCTCTGCATTTTGTAGCTTTGTTTCAAAGGTTACTGTATTTTTAGTAAAATTAGGACTTGCCTACATTAAAACTTGGAACATACGCATTATTCCTGTTATAATACAAAAATAACTCTTGCGACCCCAGTGTCTCATGTTAGTCCATTCTCTATGTTGATGAGTGATTTAATGTAGTCAATCTGTAACCCAGGGCTGTGCCGAGCTGCAGTCCCTTAGGTATTTCTAAGGCATGTCTCGATGTTTGGTTCAAAAAAGTCTGGTTACCCTGCTCTGTACAATTTTTACCTCATCATATCAGTGTATATTTGCCCAAGGAAATATTCCAGAGAATCATCCCTTCACGGTATTTTTGATGCAACAATTGGAAGTATGGTTTGTATAGAAACAGGCATAAAAATACTGCTAAGCACACCCCACAGAGTCACTCTTACCCTAGATTCAGGCATGGCCCCATGGGGTGTATGTCTCTATACAAACCATACACCCTATTAGGAGCACAAGTATGGCATGCAGTGTCCACTTGCACATGATGCACTTCTTTCAAGGGTGAAAAATGTGTCCACGACTTTGTGTATATCTATTTATTATTTTATTGTTTTTCTTTTATTCAGGTCCCTGCATCTTAATAAGTGATATCCTACTAGGAGATTATATGTTTCATATATATAGTTGATTATCAGTATTCATACTCTCCCAGTGAGGACTAGGGATTATATGTTAGGTCCTGATAAATTGCCACTAGATCCTTGGTGACTATATAGGCAAGAAACATGTTGATCATTGATTCCGTAGTGTAGGTAATACCCGCACAGTCTTCCCCACACACACACACACCTACAGTTGAAGTATTAGTTATACATGTCTTCACTTCTTAGAGAACCAGACCATCACAATCTATTATTTTCCCTTTTTTCAGTTTTTAGGTCAAGCATAGTGTTGGTATGTGTCTAGGTTTTTAACCACGCCCATCGCACGCCCATCACTATCACTCGTTCATGGGCTCACCTTTCAAAAATCCTTTGTTTTCATTGGTAAATGCTTTACGTTTCTCCGTCTTTGGGGAGGCTTTAGTACCGCCTTGGCCATCGACCCTGCTACATGGATAATTGCAATTTTGCTGATAACTTTGACTGCAAGCAAACTTCTTTTTCCTTTTGTGTCTCTCCTTGGCGCTCACGCTTATAGCAGCCGTGGCGCTTTGAAACTATGTGAACTGTTTTACTTTTTATTTTCAGTTTGTGTGGCAAGAAAACTCCAGTTAGGAATTTACAACGCTAATAGCTCTAACTCGAGCAACTTTTGCAACGGGTCTCCATTATGTTTTGGTAATGATTTATCCGAGGAAGGCTTGAATTGCCAATCCGAGGCCGCAGCAGTTATCAATAGGATTTGGTTATTCTATACACATGTTCCATGGTGCTGTTCTGAAATAGTTTTCCTAACACCTACCCATCTCTCCTACAACAAAATATACCGACCTCTCCTTCAGCAAGGCGTGTCCAGTGCCATTCCTCCCCCCAACCACACGCCCACCACCCGCCATCCACCACCCCGATAGACGT